>NC_052323.1:15440428-16053164 GCF_016432855.1 Salvelinus namaycush | reverse complement strand
GCTACTAGTACTGTTAGCTAGTGTAATAAATACCATTTGAAAATAACACAAGCATATTGCTATTACATTGTTATAACTAACTTCTTTCTAAGCAGGGTTTCTCACACACCCAGAGACAGATGGCTGACACAGGCCTTTTCATAAAGACTGATAAGAAAAGTGGTGCCTGGTACTGCATATCACGAGAAACTGAGACACACACATACCCAAGGACAGAGGGCTGACGTAAACCTTTCATAAACACAGATAAGACAGGAACATCTTCGCACACACAAAAACTCCTCTTCAGTCTGAACATTTTACAGAGACACACAGAAATGTCAAAATAGGAACATCTACGCACACACCTAATCTCCTGTTTTAGCTGAACATTTCTGAAGACAAAGAACTCTACTCAGAGCCAATGGGACAGTGATACTGGCCTGAAGGAGACCTCGCCCAACTCATCAGAACCAACCAGAGGACCAGAACTTCCAGACTCAACCTACTTTCTGTACTGTATAAAATGTATATGCACTCTGTTATCTGGGCTTCTTTCGGATAGTTCCATTTGAGCTTGATGAAAAGGGTCCGTGCACGCTATTTCAGATATCTTTACCTCTGAATAAATTGCATTTAATTAAACCTCATCCACCCTGTCTAGAGTCTCTACTTCGTCTCAGTTCTCCAGTAAACTTGTATTATCAACAAATTGGTAGCAGAGGATGGTTTTCTTCTCTGAATTCGGTCCATAAAAAGTTGATAGAGAAAAGAGACAAGTGAGAGACGGATCAGAAAGGAAGGGTGACCTGTCGAAGGAGCAGCCGGGAATCTAGCTCACCTCAGGAAACTGATCTATAAGGCCTACAAAACAAAGGTAAGCAGAAACCTGTTAAATCAAAAATCTGCATATTGTATATTAGGAAAATCCAAATTAAAGATCAGAAGTACTGAGGTTGAGTATGGGTTACTGTCAAATTTATGATAAATGTCTATTGTAAATGTAAAAGTAAACATGTAAAGATATCTGAGATATAGAGAGTCACATAGTCGGGTAGAAGCCGTGAGACTCAGATTCATATAGTCGGGTAGAAGCCGTGAGAATCTAAGTAAATGGGTGTTGTGATAAATCCACATAGTCGGGTAGAAGATAATTGTAACTGACTTGATAAAAAGATTCAGACAGTCGGGTTGAGTGAGAATTCCGTGAGAATCCAAGTCTAGAAAAGGTTCCCCAGACTTAACAACATTTGATTGGTTAAAACACTTGGAAGTTACCTAGGGGGAATCAACAAAATAAAACAAAAATACAAGTTCAGATAGTCGGACAAATGGTTGACGTGGCACTTAACTAAATGCACTGTGAAGAACTTAACCTGCGATCAATGTGTTAAAACTAAATGTGGAAATGTTAATTTGAAATGTTGTGTAAGATTGGCCTTTTCACGAGACTCACTAGTTGATAACTTTTGGGAGGACAGCTGAGTTTTCTTTTGGCCCGTGGTGCAGCCGCCGAGCTGAAAACTGACTTGTATTTTTCCTCTATTGTGATGTTGGTATTTCCATAATTCCTACAGTTGAATTGATAATTATTTTAGCAGCGCTTGAGTTCGTGTATATATTGTTCCCGAAGGGCGATTCTGATACCTTCTGGGAAAATATATAACAACTCGAAAAACTGAAAAACGCTGATAACTTTTGCAGAGTGATTCCTACAGTTGAATTGATAAATTATTTTAGCAGCGCTTGAGTTCGTAGATATATTGTTCCCGAAGGGCGATTCTGATACCTTCTGGGAAAATATATAACAACTCGAAAAACTGAAATGCGCTGATAACTTTTGCAAAATAATTCCTACAATTGAATTGATAATCATTTTAGCAGCGCTTGAGTTCGTGTATATATTGTTCCCGAAGGGCGATTCTGATACCTTCTGGGAAAATATATAACAACTCGAAAAACTGAAATGCGCTGATAACTTTTGCAAAATAATTCCTACAATTGAATTGATAATCATTTTAGCAGCGCTTGAGTTCGTAGATATATTGTTCCCGAAGGGCGATTCTGATACCTTCTGGGAAAATATATAACAACTCGAAAAACTGAAATGCGCTGATAACTTTTGCAAAATAATTCCTACAATTGAATTGATAATCATTTTAGCAGCGCTTGAGTTCGTAGATATATTGTTCCCGAAGGGCGATTCTGATACCTTCTGGGAAAATATATAACAACTCGAAAAACTGAAAAACGCTGATAACTTTTGCAAAATAATTCATATAATTGAATTGATAATTATTTTAGCAGCGCTTGAGTTCGTAGATATATTGTTCCAGAAGGGCGATTCTGATACCTTCTGGGAAAATATATAACAACTCGATTAACAAAATCTGTTTAACAGTAATAACTGCTGTAAATAATTCTTTGTGTACGAGTGTGGGGCACCAGAGATAAGTCGGTGTCAGCACCGAGAATACATTGCTGGCCTCGGCCAGTGACGGGCTAAGTGCACTAAGATAGTCAAACCTGATCCTGAAATTTACCATGGCAGCCGCTAATGGCCCAAAACTAGAGTTCAATGAATACCTAGAACAAAAAATACAGGACAGGGCAGGGGGAAAGGAACAATATAAATGTACAGGCCCCAATCTCAAGACCTCGTGGGAGGGCCAATCAGACTTTGAAGGCTAAGATAGATGTGTGGTACACCAAGAGAGGGAGGTCATATGCCCGCTCTTGATGTACAACAAATCACAAGGTCCAATGGCAGGGTATAAAGTATTTACATGTGAAGGCACTTGTGTAAAGATATCTGCCATTTATTCTGATATATCTTAGAAACGGGGCTAGTTGCAACTAGGAGTATCCGTAAGATAAGTGAGAAGTAATGACACATCTTAGAAATGGGGCTAGTTGCTAGAACTAGGAGTATCCATAAGATTGAAGTGTCTGTTCAAGTTTGTATCAGTGTCCGGGACTAGAAGTTAGTGTAAGTTGAAGATGTAAGTTGTTGGCAACCTCGTACACGCCTCGGACACCCTTCTAGGTAGCATCGGAATTAAACTGAGCTTGATCATTCGGGAGCTCGTGCTGAATTGGCAAATCCGGGTCAGGTTAATAACTATTTTTTAACTGGTCGCCGCTCGGTACCTAAGTCCAAGCCTGAGCTTTAATGTGGTGAGGACTTAATCCTCTTGGCCATGTTTTAAATTCTTGTGACAGGTATAACTATGTAATTATGTTTTGTTTGTAGTAAACGTTTGGGTTAAGGGGATTTACATGTTCCCAGAGACAAGGTATCTTAAAGGGGCACACTCATATATGGAATATTCAGAGTTTTATTTTCTGAGTTTTAATTAGACAAGGAAATGTTTAATTTTTAAAGATAAGGGGTTCTTTAATAGGTCTAGACATGGTATGGAACACGAATGTAAGGGGGTGTTGTAACCTTTGACCTGCATCATGGCTGTCTCTTGAAGTCTGATCAGCTTCGGGGGATGGTCATGTAGATAAAGCATTTGTGGTCATTTGGTATACTGGTTTTGAGGTAAATTAATATGTAAGGACTCTAGAAATTGCCACCATAGACATGTTTTTCTAAAAATACATGAGTTTAGATGAAGCCAAACAGTGAGACATTTAGTTAAAATTTGGAAACAAAACAGTTGTTACAGACAGATAAGGGAAAGGGCAGACAGACAGGCCCTCCCTACACTGCTGAGACCTTGAAGGTTTGAGAGCAGAGAGGGGAGTTTCGGAAGGGGCGCCAGGACATGGATAACAGAATGGGTAGATAACAGTTACTGAATGGAGACATGAAAGGGGCGCTCCTACATGATAATGTAGAACATAAGAATATTTTACTATTCTTACCTAAGTCATTATTTAGAATAGGTAAGGTTGTTACCTGGCTAGAGCCAGGTATCAAGAGGGGGATGGGTACATTGTGGTCTAGGATAGGATGGGGCCTATTGGATAATAAACTAATTATAAAAATAAAATAAAAATAAAAATAATAATAATTATAGCTAACAAATAGGTATAGAAGTTAAATATATAATCAGATAAAACAAATGAGAAACTGGTGGTTAACCAAACCTGTATGTCCAGGATTTTATGCGTTACAGATGAATTAAAGGAGAAGGTGATTCACTCGACCTGGGGGCATATCGCACTTGGAGGGTGAGACACACTGACACTGCCGAATGATCACAGAGTTAAGGAGAAGAACTGATGCTAATAAAGCTCAGGGGTCAACTCCTTAATGAAGAATTCCCTGACCCCGACCTTTCCTCACTGTGTACGTTCATAGAAGTGAAAGTGTTGCTTGGTCTCTAGCTGATGATGTGTTCTCTGGGAAAGGATGGGGTTTTACAGGACTGCTTGTGGTCCTGAGCTGTCTGTTTAGGATACGATGGGGATGTTACCATCACAGTGCTGCCAGAACCACCACCAGTTCCAACGGACCAGGGATTCAGCCGGCCTCCTCCACCACTTCAAGACCAAGTCCCACACCACCACCTAAGCTCTCCAATCTGGGACAGGTAATAAATGTAAAAGACATCTCAGATAGTGAACAATTGGGGACTGAAACTGGTTATGAGGAAAGGGAGAATATGTGGTTGGCCTGCAAAACAATAAATAGAAAGGACTGTGTCGTATGTGGACATGCCAGACCTATTCTGGCTGCTCACCCATTTGCCCTAAGTAATGGGGAAGGTTGGATGTGCATATTGGAAAGTTTAAGCCAAATTCAACCCTGTGTAAAACTCTGAGTCTTGTGTTCCCAGAAGTCCCTCCCCAGAAGACACCATGGGGGGTTAAGGCATATGGGGGATATTACAGCTGTAACACTGGTACAGGTAGGGGTATAGACTATGGGAGGCTCCCTACTGCTACCTGCATCACCAATGCCACTATTAACTGGAGGTGTTGCTGATGTATGGTGGATGTGTGGACCTGCCAGGCGATTGACCCCATTTTGAAAGTAGATTGTCAGGGCACATGTGCTTTGGCCAGTCTGATAACACCATTGCCTATTATTGAGGTTACAGCTGACCAACTTCTGAGAGCTGCACATGACACAGAGGCTCGGAACCAACCCAGGAGATGGCAGAGCCGTGACGCTCCTTGGTCCGAGGGTACAGATAACATCCACACCAACCTGTTGGGGGTCCCAATAGGGGTCCCCCCACGAATTCCAGGCATTAAACAGAAATGATGGTCTGTGGCATCTGATGCCCACCATTGGCCCAGCTATTGGTGATACTAAACAAAATGCCTGGATCAATTATCTTTAATATAATCAACAATGATTTGTCAACTACACCCACACTGCACTTAGGGGGATGGCTGAACAATTGGATGCCACCTCTCGAACTGCTAGACAGAATAGGCTAGCACTAGACATGATACTGGCCAACCAGGGAGGTGTATGTAAAATGATTGGAGAACAGTGTTGCACGTTTGTCCCTAACAATACTAGTCCGGATGGGAGCATTTCAAAAAGCTCTGAGTGGGTTGGCAAGGTTATCGGTGGGGATGGAGGGTCTTGCAGGTGTGGAGGAGAGTGGACTGTTCCCCTGGCTGGGTGGTTGGTTTGGTAAGTGCACTACAATGATGGATACTGGCACTACAATGATGGTTACTGGATTTCTGACTCTAGTTGTTGTTTTTCTTATGCTCATGTGCTGTGCTACCTGTATCATACCTTGTTTGAAGAAGTCTGTTACAGATGGGGCAAGGACCTCTGGTATGATGCCGTTGCTTGATGCTCCAGTTGGAGAGGCTGATACGGAATCAAGCTTTCGCAGGAGAGTGGGCCTGACAGAGGAGGACCCTTGGTTTGCTGTAGTAGAGGTTGTCGAATGAATAAAAAGTGATGTTTGTCCTCCCTGTTGTGAAGGTTTGAAGTTCCCGGGTGGCGACGAGCCCACCTGGTACAGGTTGTATAGAGGGATGGACCTGAGGGTTTAACATTTTCTCGTTTTTTGGTTAAAAAATTAGGTAATTGGACTCAACAAGGTTTCGAGGCGGTCCATGGACAATTGGCAGCTACATCCCTGATGGCATTCCAAAATAGAATCGCGGTGGATATGTTGTTGGCTGAACGCGGAGGTGTTTGTGCCATGTTCGGGGAGCAATGTTGTACTTTCATTCCCAATAACACAGCAACTGATGGTAGTCTTACTGTTGCCTTAGAGGGTCTTCGTACACTTAATGAGAAGATGAAGCACCACTCCGGGGTTGACACCTCTATGTGGGACTCTTGGATGGATGCGTTTGGGAAATATAAGATGCTTGTTTCCTCCATACTGGTATCTATATCTGTCTTCACTGCGATACTGGTGCTTTGTGGATGCTGCTGCATTCCATGTATTCGAACGCTGACCACTAGGATCATAACTACTGCTATTGATCCCAACCAGGCAGAGAAGGGACAGATGTTTCCTATGCTTGCCCTGGAGGATGCTGAGCCAGGCTATTGGACTGATGACTAATTAAACGCCATTCATAGCTTTTGTCACGTCTCTTGTGAGACGTGAAGAGGGGGAATAAAACTTTCTCTCTGAGAAAGTTTCCCTGGTTGTTTACTTTTGCTTTTCTTACTTTTACCTAGTTTATGTCACGTCTCTTTGGAGACGTGAAGAGAGGGAAATAAAACTTTCTCTCTGAGAAAGTTTCCCTGGTTGTTTACTTTTGCTTTTCTTACTTTTACCTAGTTTATGTCACGTCTCTTGTGAGACGTGAAGAGAGGGAATCAAAACTTTCTCTCTGAGAAAGTTTCCCTGGTTGTTTACTTTTGCTTTTCTTGCTTTTACCTAGTTTATGTCACGTCTCTTTGGAGACGTGAAGAGAGGGAATCAAAACTTTCTCTCTGAGAAAGTTTCCCTGGTTGTTTACTTTTGCTTTTCTTACTTTTACCTAGTTTATGTCACGTCTCTTGTGAGACGTGAAGAGAGGGAATCAAAACTTTCTCTCTGAGAAAGTTTCCCTGGTTGTTTACTTTTGCTTTTCTTACTTTTACCTAGTTTATGTCACGTCTCTTTGGAGACGTGAAGAGAGGGATTTGTAATAAATACCATTTGAAAATAACACAAGCATATTGCTATTACATTGTTATAACTAACTTCTTTCTAAGCAGGGTTTCTCACACACCCAGAGACAGATGGCTGACACAGGCCTTTTCATAAAGACTGATAAGAAAAGTGGTGCCTGGTACTGCATATCACGAGAAACTGAGACACACACATACCCAAGGACAGAGGGCTGACGTAAACCTTTCATAAACACAGATAAGACAGGAACATCTTCGCACACACAAAAACTCCTCTTCAGTCTGAACATTTTACAGAGACACACAGAAATGTCAAAATAGGAACATCTACGCACACACCTAATCTCCTGTTTTAGCTGAACATTTCTGAAGACAAAGAACTCTACTCAGAGCCAATGGGACAGTGATACTGGCCTGAAGGAGACCTCGCCCAACTCATCAGAACCAACCAGAGGACCAGAACTTCCAGACTCAACCTACTTTCTGTACTGTATAAAATGTATATGCACTCTGTTATCTGGGCTTCTTTCGGATAGTTCCATTTGAGCTTGATGAAAAGGGTCCGTGCACGCTATTTCAGATATCTTTACCTCTGAATAAATTGCATTTAATTAAACCTCATCCACCCTGTCTAGAGTCTCTACTTCGTCTCAGTTCTCCAGTAAACTTGTATTATCAACACTAGCCACAAAGCTAGCTACTGTAACCACGAAGAATTGACATCTATCTTGCATAATATTAGTTTTAGGTCATTTTTTCCTGTTTAACTATCTGGCTAGCTAAATTGTTACGATTCACATATGTAGCTGATAATTATGAAGTCCAATGTTCGCTTTGTGTATATCTTGTTTCGTCTATTGTTGCCATTGTCCTGGCTGGAAGGAGGTTCAGTGAATGGGGCGGTGAAGCGTGAGGTAATACAGTAGGGGTTGTGCGAGTGCTTCTTAAATGTATTGTTTTATGTATTCTCCCCACTCTCGTCCTCACAAGAACATACTCAAGAGAACGTACTGGAGAAAACATTCGGAGCATGAGTGTGGAGCATGGTAGGTAGTATGTTTGGAGAAACACCCCTAGAGTTTGAGAGTTACAAGCCTCCACTCACCCAGTAATTTTTGAACTGTCCCGAAATAATCCTATTAAAACACTGCATGAGAAATATGCCATGGACTCAAAACAATTGAAAGTACAGAGTATAAAACAGTACTTAGCCTAATATATTATTAACAGCCACGATAGCAGCGTCTACCGATAGGCCTATTTTTAATTAATATTTCAACTCGTCACCACGCTCTACCTTCCACTGGTGTTTCCCAACTGTAGTCCTCGGGTACCCCCAACAATACACATTTACATTTTAGAGCCAGACAAGCACACTTGTTTCAATTTGGTAACTAATCCTTCGATTAGTTAAATCAGTCCAGAGCTACAACAACAATGTGTGCTGATTGAACCAAACTAAATAATTGGAGGATGCGGGTATCGATCCCGCTACCTCTCGCATGCTAAGCGAGCGCTCTACCATTTGAGCTAATCCCCCTGTGCCTCCAATAAGAAGTATGAAATCTCAAGGACCGCACTGCCAAATCCCTCGTCAACTAGAAAGGATACTTTTTAAAAAGTATGCTTGCTTCAGCTTTCTAAAAGTATTTTTCATGGTAGTTCAGTAACGGTTGAAGCAGTGACTGCAGTAAGCCTAGTGGTGGAAATAGCTGTATGGTTAGTGAGTTTTGGGTGTATGATAGCAGAAAAACCTGTGAGTCTGGACTTCCCCCTGCTGGCTGTCTGTGGAATAACATCAGGATCAGATGATCGTGGGGATATGCATGTTAGTCGCCCGAACATGGTCACTGTTTTCCTGTCTTTTGTCGTTCTTATGCTCACTGCGTCTCAGTGGATCGGTCCAAGGCCTTTCTACTGTAAGCAGAGGAGAGGACAGCCTTCCAGTAGAATAGATAGAGTCACAGCTCCCAACATTTCCTAACAAATGAACAGCTACAGATATTTAGCTTGCACTTGTATGTGCTAGAGAACTGTGTTACATACCAGTTATTTTCAAGATGTATAAATATAGAGATAGAAATACATGTATGACTCCTGTTATTTTTGTTTTACCTTGTAATAAAGCACTTAAATGGTGATCTCTCTTAATGGTTCATGAGTAATTTGGTATTGTTCGTTTTTTTTTATTGTAAAATGAGAAAGGCAATGTAGCAGTGTGTCTGTGTCCCTATTCGAAGTTAGTTTCACTCGTGTGGTCATCTGGGTATCTGTTTTGTTTTGTCCCCTAGCCCATTGACTATGCTCTGTGGCATTGCTGATACGCTGATCAACAGAGGTCAACCTTACAGTCATAAAAAAAAGAATCCTGAGCAAAAGCATCCAGAAAAAGAGGTCCAAAAAAAGCAGATGAGAACACTAATTCACATCAATGTTTGGAGTCTCCCATTCCACCTACTGGGGAAAAGCTTGAGGACACTTATAAATACACACACAAAATATATGACATATCAGCCAAATTATTTATTGCCAATAACATATAACATCGTTTCTGTAAATAGCTCACTAAATTTTTTAACTGAATCCTGAAAGTTCCATTCTATTCAGCACATTTCTATGTGCAAATTCTAAACGTTCAAACGTTTCGATCTCCTGTCCCGCCTGAAGTTATAGTTTAACCAATGGGAATGCCAATAGCTCTTCAAGGACCAATTAAATTGCACATTCCCCGCCGTGGTCCTTCCTTTACATTATGGCCTGCATTTTGGATTGTCGTGTATCGTTTTAATGTCCCTGCTGAGGACTAGAACATATAGTATTCGCACCACAAATTTGGTGCTCCCTCATTTTATAGATTTGGAAAGAAAATACGAGCTGCTAACATACTCGGTTCCACAAGACATTACAGCTCAGTGGTGGTCGCGAGGGTGAGGCAGTATCAGTAGGGAGAGGCCGTGAGGACGAAATTAGGGAAGGGAGTGGGAGGTCTTCCACCTTCTCATCCTAAACCGCAAGCAGTGTACTGTGGACAGCATTGGACTAAAACTCCAACCCAAGGTTCCTAAACGCTATCTGGCTGTTAAGTGCAGCACGCTCGGAATAAGGACAGGGACCCTCCGTGGCAGACGTTGGCATTGCGCTTTTGCGGCACCGGTATGGTTTATGATGTGGAACAGTATGTGAGCAAGCCACATTCACATGCTCTCCAAAAATGGAGACAATAGGAAATCATTCTCGTATTGTGCATCTTAGCTAGTTAGCCACCAAGCCAGCTAATGCGCCGTTTTGGTGCAGATTAAAGCAACTACTGCCCATATTCGTGTCAAGGTATATTTACTGTCTGTGTAGGATTTGGCATAAGACTCCTTATCGTGAGCGAACATGGAGGGGCGTTGTGGATTTAGCCAACTTTGCTAGCTAGCTTACTCAGTCCAAGACTTCTGTATTTAACCAGATTTGTGTTTGTTTTAACTTCTTGTATGTTTTCCAATTGTTAAACATACGTGTTAACATTTTAACTGAGGTTCACTTGTTAGTTTGCAGAGGAGTGCTTTCAAGGTTTGCTTGATTTAATGTTGTCAAAGGATATAACAATCCAGCTAGCCAGCTAAGTAGCCCAGGTGAAGCTCGTGCACCCTAATGAAGGAGTACAAAGTGGTTGTGTTGGGAAGCGGAGGCGTTGGCAAGTCCGCGCTGACTGTCCAGTTTGTCACGGGCACGTTCATCGAAAAATATGACCCTACAATTGAGGACTTCTATCGGAAAGAGATTGAAGTGGACTCGTCGCCTTCGGTGTTGGAGATCCTTGACACGGCAGGGACAGAACAGTTCGCCTCCATGAGAGACCTGTACATCAAGAACGGCCAGGGTTTCATACTTGTCTACAGTCTCGTCAATCAACAGTCTTTTCAGGTAAAGGCCCTTACTACCTGTTACCAATACCTACCCACATGTCAAGGAGCTAGCTAGCATGTCAAGATGCATTGTACCCATGTTTTAAATGGGCCTACTGAGCAATCTCAGTTGTCTTCTATCATTTTGAGTCGTAACCCCATTGTTGACAAATCAGGAACCAATTGGAGAGATCCAGCCATTGCCTTAATCCCTACAACTATGGGCTAAATCCAAAATTGTATAAACTCAACAGGTTGGAAGAATGGCCAATGGGCTGCTACTTAACTCATTGATATACATCGAAGAGCTATGCAGCAATAGATGTTGCACAAACGTTTTCCCACAGTTCCTGAGAATATCCTTTCTATCCATCCCTAACTCCAGGACATCAGGCCGATGCGAGACCAGATAGTGCGGGTCAAGCGCTTTGAGAAGGTGCCACTGATCCTGGTGGGCAACAAGGTGGACCTGGAGTCTGAGAGGGAGGTTGCAGGTGCAGACGGCCGGGCCCTGGCTCAGGAGTGGGGCTGCCCCTTCATCGAGACCTCAGCCAAGAGCAAGACCATGGTGGACGAGCTGTTTGCTGAGATCGTCCGTCAGATGAACTATGCAACACTGCCAGAGAAACAGGAGCAGTGCTGCACGGCCTGTGTGGTGCAGTAAAGGAGTAGGTGGACACTGTCCTCTCCACAACTCTCTCCCAGGTAAGAGGCTGAAGCACTATACTTCACCCTCCACACACATAGTAACACTAAGAAGTGATAATGCACACTGATAGGCTTTTCACTGACAACGGGCAAGAATTCACAGGCTGTCAAAAGACGTATGGGCATGGATAGCAGCAGTGTAGAGTTTGTAATGCATGTACAAAAATCTGCAGGGAGATGAGAGGATCAGGGGTGGCACAAAGGGATCCATATGACAGCTGTTAGAAGAAGCAGACGGAAAGGGGGTTTGCTGCACGGACTGATAAAACCGTTGGTTTAGCCTGTTATCATTAGATCAGACAAAGAATGTGGCGTGAAGAAGCCAACTGTCTGAGCAGTGAGCACAGGGGCGGAAAAGAGGAGTGAGGGAAGTGAATGGTTATGTACAAGCAGAGAGACGAGAGACCTATAAGCAAGAGGGCAGATCCCAGACAAAGAAAAAGGAAAACGCAACATCCTGAATATAAATTGATGTTCCAAAACAGGAAGCAGATTTTCTTCACTGTGATAACTAACTTCCCCACCCATACAGCAGACGCACACATTGAGGTATTGGTCATTGTAATTGAGTTTCACAGTTTACATATTGGTGAAATGCTAATTTCCTTAATTGTAAAGGTCTTAGTTACTTAGTAATATCTTCATAACTACTAGTGTCTCAACACCTATTGTTTTCAGTCTTTCCTCTACTCTCAGTAACACAGTACTTTTTCTTTTTTCATTGTTGTAAAGTTCCTGCTTTGATGACCTATGACCCCAGGAACCACTTCAGCTCCATCACACCTTCTGACCTCTCCAGCTGGCAGTATTACTTACCAGAGGGCAGATTCTTGTCTGTTCATGAGCCAATTCAAGGGAGTCTTGAGCCTGCCCAACCTTTGATATCTTGACTGTGGAACACATTCACCTGCAGACTCACTGGCCTTCATGGTTTAGGTACAGGGAAGACCTACTTTTCAATGTGTATAGGACAGATTTATGAGGATGAAGGGTTGTCTATGGATTTCTATTTTCTCATTTGGGGTTGGGGAGTGCTGGGGCAATGAGCAGTGATCTGCTCGGGACCACAGTGTCCCTTTTTGAAGCTGCTCAGTCATTATATCCCCTAGTTTTACTTTGTACTGGAATTGGTTTGTTAAATCTGGTATTTCATTTTGAAGTGATAACAGCCATTATACAGGTTTGGGCCTCGGGACAGAATTCAATCAAACCGTGGTAAATATATGATTGCTGTGCTCTACAGCAGTGTTTACCAAAACACCTGATTTCAAGTCGTTAGCTAGGTTTCCGACCAATTGGCGACAGATTTTCAAAAACGGACTTGTTGCAGATAGAAGTCACTGCGTGATGACGTAGTGCACACATAATGTACTTTTTTGCAACCGTTTTCATGTACGGAATACAAATCTAAAGTTCAACGTGTTAGTTTTGTCAACTGTTGTGTTAAATAGCAAATCTGCCAACTCTGGTCTTGGCACGTGCACTCTAGCCAACAGACCGCAGAGACCGTGCTGGTAGGCTAGTCTACATTACATTATTATGGATAACAAAAATACATTATTTTTTTGCATCGATCATCATGTCACCAGAATCAGACCCTTGATTTTTATTGGTAAGGAACATCAAGATCAGCTTGCACTTTCACCACCCTGTGACATTCATCAATTATTTAATCTGGAGCCTAATAAACTGCATGGTTTCCCGAGTGGTAGTGGGAGGACCACATCGCGTGACTCCAAGTTGACTTCGATATGAAGGGGTTTCCACCGCTATTTCACACAATACATTTTACCGATCCCAAAAAAGCCCGCCATGTCGAACGAACGAAATGTCTGTCTGCATTTATAAAAATTGTACTGACGCTTCCTGTTTCCACTACAGCTGTCGATGTTTTTGTTTTAATACAGTATGACTTTACTTGTGAAAAAAGTGGTTGGAAAAATGTTTAATGAGGGCTTAATGATTAGTTGACTTGAGGGCTGGAGTGGGGAAACACCGCTTTATAGGGCCTAAAACCAACTGTATGGTGGTATAGAAGCAGCCCAATTTTCAATTTTGACGGGTGTGGTCAAGCCAGGTTGATGTGCCCCTAAGCATGAGACGTTCACGTTGAGTTGACTATAGATCCATGTTTGTTTTCTGATTACAGCTGTGTGGTTGCTTTAGATACAGGTTCCTCGGTCATTTGGATGATGACTGTCATGTTACATGGTTTGATCAAATTCTGGCCCTAAACTAACTTTTAGATTATGATATTTTTTGTTTTGTTTCTCATAACCTATTTATTAATATCTAATTACATTGTTATCCAATCATCAAAGTTTTCATTTATACTTGCTTTTGGGTTTGCTTTTTTGACTTTACAGTGAGTTTTTTGTTGTAAGTTTTGCATTAACAGAGCCTTAAATGATTTCAGTCTTATGTTGGTTTCTGTGTGGTCATTCGGTCTCATACTTTCAACTCTTCAACACAATTACTGCCATGTAGTACAAATCTGATACTAAGATTGAAGGACACTGACCTGATCATGTGGTCACAAGTTTGGTATGCTGATTCAAATTGTCTTACATTTCTGGTTTAGACTTCATTACAGACTGAAACACTATATATAGAATATTGTTTCCTACTTCACATCAAATGTAATTCACTTTATGCAAAGTGCTGTCTGTCTTTCGATTGCACATAATGAGAACAGGCACTTTTTGAGCTGGCTCAATATTCAAATGACCCGACTCGAGTGGCCTTGAGGTTGGGCAATTCTGAATATGTGGTAGAACATATGAGTTTGTCATGTAGAAAGAATAGTCTGTTCTATATAGTATATTTCTATCTGCAACGTTTTATGTGTTGGCCAAATACTGTTACACAATCAGCCACAAGAGGGCAGCATTCTCTACATTATTTGAAAGCAGTTATTCTAGCTCTGGTGGCTTTTTTAAAGTGTATTTTTACATGTCAAACAACGTTTCCATCCACAGTTTTTATACGACTAAAGTCATATTGTATTAAACAAAATCACAACAGCTGTGATGGAGACAGGAAGTTTCAGCGTAATTGTATAAATGCCGACAGATAATTTGTTCGTTCAACATGGTGGGATCTTTTTGTGTCGGTAAAATCAATTATGCGGGAAATGCCAGTGGGAACGCCTTAATGCGCAAATATTGAGTTAATCATCTCGAAGTACATTTGGAGTCGCGATGATATGGCTTGTGGTCCTCCCACTACGACTCGGGAAACCATGTACTTTATTAGGTTACAGATTAAATAAATTATGATGAACTTCACAGGGTGCTGAAAGTGCACGGTAATGAGTTTGATGCTGCCTTCAATATATCGAGGGTCTTATTCTGGTGACATGATGGTCGATGCTTGACTGCCGTTTGCCAGATACAATATGATCGTTTTTACCCATAATCTCATCATGTAATAGACAAAACAACCCGCACAGCCTACTCGCACTGTATATGCTAGCTGTTGGCTAGAAAACACGTGCAAAGACCAGAGTAGGCAACGTTTGCTATTTGACACAACAGGTTTTTTTGACAAAACTAACCGTCGAGTTGAAAATGCGATGGAAACACATTTAACTTTGTATTTTTATTCGGTACATAAAACTTAAGCGAAAAAGTAAATTTTGTGTCCACTATATCATCAACCAAACGTATTTGTTTCCGATAAAAAATCAGTGCATGTATGTTTTTTATTTATTTAACCTTTGCCTAGTTAAAAGGTTAAATAAAACATCATAAATGCACTGATGTTTATCGGCAACAAATCCGTTTGGTGGAAACATCACTAGTGGGAAATGCGCATAATTTCTTTATGCGGATGTTAGAATAGTCGCAAGAAAATCTGTCACCAATTAAATGGAAACCTACCTAATGGAGGCATTTTCAAAATGGTCATAGACAAACTACTGTTTCTTCATTAGATCAATAGCGCCACACTTATTTTTATGAAAAAAATGTCTAGACTGCAAGTTCATGTCCAAACCTGTAGGTGGCAGAGTGATGTATTCTTTAGCGGAAATGCCAAGGAAATGAAAGAAAAACTTGACGTCAGGCTACTGAAATTTGTAAACAAACACATGGGACATCTTTAGTACAAGTACTGCAAATTACATTTGATACATGAGCAACCATGAAGAGGGTATTTGTAACCGTAGGAACAACAAGCTTTGATGACCTAATCGAACGCGTTACTTCCCCTGAAGCTGTTCAAGTGAGTATGATATGTGATGGCTAAAGAAGCTAACGTTAGCTAGCTAGCCAACTGTCCTCAAAAATTAGACTGTAATAATTTGAGTAGACCTACCTAGTGTCCTACCCTCGCATTGTTATATTTCTAGAAAGTTATGCATCTCTCTCTTGAAGGAGTTGAAATCCCGCGGCTATCAACATTTGGTCCTGCAGGTTGGACAAGGCTCCATTCTCCCAGATCCAGACAGCTGTCACGAGCTCACGTTAGAGGCCTACCGATTCAAGGATTCCATTGCTGAAAATATCAATTGTGCCGACCTGGTTATCAGCCATGCTGGTGTGTATCTATTTTTTAAAGAAATGAAACAAACTAGGTAAACTACCATACCATTGTGCTGGTCTATGATGTTGATAAATTATAATGACTTGTCTTGTATTTTCAGGGGCAGGTAGTTGTCTGGAGACCCTTGGTGCAGACAAGCCACTGCTAGTTGTGGTCAATGACAAACTTATGGACAATCACCAGCTAGAGCTGGCCAGACAGCTACACCAAGACTCACACCTACTGTACTGCACCCCCAGGTCAGTGTAAATCCTCAGGTGCAACTTGATCATGAGGACTCACTTGGTCAATATGACATATTGTATATGTACATTTCTGCTAATAAAGTTGTAGAGTTGTCAAACTGTGATTGAAATTCAGTGGGTCAACATACCCTTTTCTCTCAAATTATTTCACAGCACTCTTACTGAGACCCTGAAGACAATGGACCTTGCTGTTCTTTCACCCTTCTTACCCGGACAACCAAAGCATTTTGCCAATTTCCTGGACAGGGCCCTTGGTGTTCAATGATTCCAATGGAGGGCAGTCTCTGAGGTCAACTCAGTGTTCTGTTATGGACTCTCGAGATGTTTTGCGCTCTTCTTCATGTGGCTTTCCAGCAGACTAGACGCTGTGTTGCGTACTGCCTTTCACAGGTCGGAGTGTGGAATGCAAATTGTGGTCACAAAAACAAAAAAGGTGAATGGCATAATCTTAAATTGCACCACCATTTAACCCAGCACCTATACACTATCACCAAAAACCAACCACCCCATCCCACTACGTTGGCCCTAAACAATCCTACACCATGCTGTCGGTCTGGGAGGATGGAACCCCTTCTCTCAAAACTTCCTGTAGTTCTTCTGCACTAAAATCTCTCACCCAAAAATATTTCTCTGCTGCTGCAACGACCACATATATCTTCTGTGATTTTTGCTCCATCAGCGCAGTACAGTTGATCACCATGGCTATGATGTTTGCTCCCTGAAACTCCTCATCTTTGCGATGAACTGGAAGTGGGGTTGGCCAGAGGGTAGCCTGGGCCTCGCGTGCCTGGCTTCTAGTTTTTCCTATCAGTATGCAGAGCTAATACCAACTCAGGCAATTGCCTGGGGCCTTACATCATCATCATTTTGTTTAATAATGCGCTATTAAGCAATTGTGACCATCTCTGTTTATGACAAACACTGCGGATTCTGTTTTCTCCCTGCGAATTTGGCTCTAGCTTTTGAGCAGCGGGCTCCCGAGTGGCGCAGCGGTCTAAGGCACTGCATCACAGTGCTAGAGGCGTCACAATAGACACTGGTTCGATCCCGGGCTGTATCACAACCGGCCGTGATCAGGAGTCCCATAGGGCGGTGCACAATTGGCCCAGTGTCGTCCTGGTTAGGGTTTGGCCGGTGTAGGCCAAATTGTAAATACATTGTAAAAATAATTTGTTCTTAACTGACTTGCCTAGTTAAATAAAGGTAAAAATATAATATTAAAAAAAAAACTTATGACCCCATTCCTGAAGCTAAGAAATACTTTGTTTCCCTCTACGACACTCACAAGCTCTTCAGGACACACATTTTTTTTCTACATACCTGATGATCTTCTCTTATGTTTTCCCGAACTTTCCAATTTCTGATACAATTCTCACTTTTTGATGCAAATGAAAATTGTTACATCTTTCCCATATTCAAGTAATTTAACATATTTTCTTATTCGCTTTATGAACATAAACTGCAACCAAGTTTCTATCTGTGCTGGAATGGCCATAAAGTTTTTATTATATAAATATAAATGCGACATGCAACAATTTCAAATGTTACACTGAGTTACAGTTCACAGAAGGAAATCAGACAATGTAAATTCATTAGACCCTAATTTATGGATTTCACATGACTGCGCAGGGGCACAGCCATTGGTGGGCCTGGGAGGGCATAGGCCCACCCACTGGGGAGCCAGGCCTAGCCTATCTGAATGAGTTATTCCCCACAAAGGGCTTTATTACAGACAGAAATACTCCTCAACACCCCTCCCCCTTCAGATGATCCCACAGGTAAAGAAGCCAGATGTGGATGTCCTGGGCTGGCATGGTTACATGTTGTCTACGGTTGTGAGGCCAGTTGGATCTACTGCTGATGGTGAAGAAATGAACATTAAATGATCTGGCAATAGCTCTTTTGGACATTCTTGCAGTCAGCATGCCAATTGCACGTTCCCTCAACTTGAGACATCTGTGGCATTGTGTTGTGTGACAAAACGGCACATTTTAAAGTGCCCTTTTATTGTCCCCAGCACAAGATGCACCTGTGTAATTAATGATCATGCTGTTTAATCAGCTTCTTGATTTGCCACACCTGTCAGGTGGATTAATTATCTTGGTAAAGGAGAAATGCTCACTAACAGGGATGTAAACACATTTGTACACACCATTTTTGAGAAATAAGCTTTTTGTGCATGTGGAACATTTCTGGGATCTTTTATTTCAGCTCATGAAACATAAGACCAACAAGTTATATGTTGCGTTTATATTTTTGTTCAATATAACTACAGTCTACAGAAGCTGAAGCTGAAACATGAAACGGTTCACCCTTGCCCAGAACTCTAATGGCTGGCATAATTCCAACCCCTAGGAAAAGCAAAACAGGCTGAGACAACAATAGACAGGGTAATCCATTTATTGATTGATATTAAATTAATAACATAAAATCCCACCCTTTCATAGCACTGCATTTTATATTTTTGTTCAGTATAGGTATTGTTTGATAAAGAAAATATCAAATATGTATTGACCCAGAATTTCCACATCGGTGGATCCCTAACTAAAACCTCAGACTGCCCTGTGCCTGGGGCCTCCAAATCACTGTCTGTTAAAAGGTCTGATCTGGCCATGTTCTATTTTAACCAGTTGGAGACAGGCTGATTAGGTATTGGATGCTGGTGAAAGGGGTATATTTTCAACTCAAAATGAGAGGAAAAACATGGATGTACACTGAGTATACAAAACATTAAGAACACCTGCTCTTTCCATGACATAGACTGACCAGGTGAAAGCTTATTGGTGTCACTTGTTAAATCCACTTCAATCAGTGTATATGAAGGGGATGAGACAGGTTAAAGAAGGATGTTTAAGCCTTGAGACAATTGAGACGTGGTTTGTCTATGTATGTGTGCCATTCAGAGCGCGAATGGGCATGACAAAATGTTCCTAATGTTTGAAATACTCAATGTACTGAGTGTAGATACAGTATATTATAAATCTTATGCTGATTATTTGTTATGAACAGAACAAATTGCAAATACACTGCTCAAAAAAATAAAGGGAACACTTAAACAACACAATGTAACTCCAAGTCAATCACACTTCTGTGAAATCAAACTGTCCACTTAGGAAGCAACACTGATTGACAATAAATTTCACATGCTGTTGTGCAAATGGAATAGACAAAAGGTGGAAATTATAGGCAATTAGCAAGACACCCCCAATAAAGGAGTGGTTCTGCAGGTGGTGAGCACAGACCACTTCTCAGTTCCTATGCTTCCTGGCTGATGTTTTGGTCACTTTTGAATGCTGGCGGTGCTTTCACTCTAGTGGTAGCATGAGACGGAGTCTACAACCCACACAAGTGGCTCAGGTAGTGCAGCTCATCCAGGATGGCACATCAATGCGAGCTGTGGCAAGAAGGTTTGTTGTGTCTGTCAGCGTAGTGTCCAGAGCATGGAGGTGCTACCAGGAGACAGGCCAGTACATCAGGAGACGTGGAGGAGGCCGTAGGAGGGCAACAACCCAGCAGCAGGACCGCTACCTCCGCCTTTGTGCAAGGAGGAGCACTGCCAGAGCCCTGCAAAATGACCTCCAGCAGGCCACAAATGTGCATGTGTCAGCATATGGTCTCACAAGGGGTCTGAGGATCTCATCTCGGTACCTAATGGCAGTCAGGCTACCTCTGGCGAGCACATGGAGGGCTGTGCGGCCCCACAAAGAAATGCCACCCCACACCATGACTGACCCACCGCCAAACCGGTCATGCTGGAGGATGTTGCAGGCAGCAGAACGTTCTCCACGGCGTCTCCAGACTCTGTCACGTCTGTCACATGTGCTCAGTGTGAACCTGCTTTCATCTGTGAAGAGCACAGGGCGCCAGTGGCGAATTTGCCAATCTTGGTGTTCTCTGGCAAATGCCAAACGTCCTGCACGGTGTTGGGCTGTAAGCACAACCCCCACCTGTGGATGTCGGGCCCTCATACCACCCTCATGGAGTCTGTTTCTGACCGTTTGAGCAGACACATGGACATTTGTGGCCTGCTGGAGGTCATTTTGCAGGGCTCTGGCAGTGCTCCTCCTTGCACAAAGGCGGAAGTAGCGGTCCTGCTGCTGGGTTGTTGCCCTCCTACGGCCTCCTCCACGTCTCCTGATGTACTGGCCTGTCTCCTGGTAGCGCCTCCATGCTCTGGACACTACGCTGACAGACACAGCAAACCTTCTTGCCACAGCTCGCATTGATGTGCCATCCTGGATGAGCTGCACTACCTGAGCCACTTTGTGTGGGTTGTAGACTCCGTCTCATGCTACCACTAGAGTGAAAGCACCGCCAGCATTCAAAAGTGACCAAAACATCAGCCAGGAAGCATAGGAACTGAGAAGTGGTCTGTGGTCACCACCTGCAGAACCACTCCTTTATTGGGGGTGTCTTGCTAATTGCCTATAATTTCCACCTTTTGTCTATTCCATTTGCACAACAGCATGTGAAATTTATTGTCAATCAGTGTTGCTTCCTAAGTGGACAGTTTGATTTCACAGAAGTGTGATTGACTTGGAGTTACATTGTGTTGTTTAAGTGTTCCCTTTATTTTTTTTGAGCAGTGTATATATCATTTGATGCACTATATATACAAAAGTATGTGGATACACCCTCAAATTAGTGGATTCGGTTATTTCAGCCACACCCGTTGCTGGTAGGTGTATAAAATCGAGTACACAGCCATGCAATCTCCATAGACAGACATTGGTAGTAGAATGGCATTACTGAAGAGCTCAGTGACTTTCAACGTGGCACCGTCATAGAATGCCACCTTTCCAACAAGTCAGTTCGTCAAATTCTGCCCTGCTAGAGCTGCCCCGGTCAACTGTGAAGTGGTCGGCCACACAAGCTCACAGAACGGGACCGCCTTTAGCACTCGGTTGCAACACTCACTACCGAGTTCCAAATTGCCTCTGGAACCAAAGTCAGCACAATAACTGTTCATTGGAAGCTTCATGAAATGGGTTTCCATGGCCGAGCAGCCGCACACAAGACTAAGATCACCATGCGCAATGCCAAGCGTCAACTAGAGTGGTATAAAGCTTGCCGCCATTGGACTCTGGAGCAGTGGAAACGTGTTCTCTGGAGTGATGAGTCACGCTTCACCATCTGGCAGTCTGATGGACAAATCTGGGTTTGGCGGATGCCAGAAGAACGCTACCTGCCCCAATGCATAGGGCCAACTGTAAAGTTCGGTGGAGGAGGAATAATGGTCTGGGGCTGTTTTTAATGGTTTGAGTTAGGCCCCTTAGTTCCAGTGAAGGGAAATCAACGCTACAGCATGCAATGACATTCTAGACGATTCTGTGCTTCCAACTTTGTGGCAACAGTTTGGGAAGGCCCTTTCCTTATTCAGCATGACAATGCCCCCATGCACAAAATGATGACCATAAAAAAATGGTTTGTTGAGAAGAACTTGACTGGCCTGCACAGAGCACTGACCTCAACTCCATCAAACACCTTTGGAATGAATTAGAACGCCGACTGCGCATCAGGCCTAATTGCCCAACATCAATGCCCGACCTCACTACTGCTCTTGTGGCTGAATGGAAGCAAGTCCCTGCAGCAATGTTCCAACGTCTAGTGGAAAGCCTTCCCAGAAGAGTGGAGGCTGTTATAGCAGCGAAGGGGGGACCAACTCCATATTAATGCCCATGATTTTGGAATGAGATGTTCAACAAGCAAGTGTCCACATACTTTTGGCCTTGTAGTGTATATTAAATCTGTTTTATAAGACTTGGTTTATTGTTCATATTTGCTATTGTCTTGATACCGTTGTTGTGTTGTCTGTAAGTGTGATTCAGCTTGTCCTTCACTCCTCATGACACTAGTCAGCACACTGTAATAAGGCTGGCTTAGGCAGGAGTACGATTGCTCTCTGGCATCAAAACTAACACCACATCCTGTTCAGACGGAGATTAAGACAGACAGTAAGCAGGCGCCAAAATGAAAGAAGCAAATTGTTGACAAGACCAACAAAAGAAAAAGAGAACAATCTCCTTTAACGTCGCAATTAATATTATGACTTCATAATCATGTATCCAATCCATGGAATGTTTATCAAAAATCTTTTGTGACTTAGGCTTCTCATTCTCGCGAGGGACTCCGGTTTCTCACAGCTTCTTGAATGATGTTCATCTGTATTAAACACAGGTAAGACCAAAGTCATATTATGAATTCAACTTGTTTCACATTTGATGTTTTCAGTGTTTCAGGGGTCATCAGGGAGGGTGGAATGGAGGCCTGGGGGGTGATGATGACAGTTTCCTGATTGAAATGCTACTGTGCCAATGGTCCAGGAGGCCATTGCTCTTACAGAAAAGGTGGGGCTTGAGTCTATCCCAAGTTTAGTGCCACAGTTGTAGCTAAAGCAGGGAATGTGGATGGAGAGTGTTGATGTGAGAATCATGGATCTGGTTGGGGGTGCCGAAACGTGTGTGTGTGTGGGGGGGGGGGGTTCACCAGAGGTTGGCGTTAAATATTTCACACTGGTCAACTCCAATGGTGTCTGCTTACACCTCCTGCTACACTCAACGCTGCGTTAGAGCAAGGCCAAGAGCAAGCCTCCTGCAGTAGTGATGCTAGCATTACTACTCTCATTAGCACTGACATTAATGGGGCTTGCTGATGAGTGGGTGTGACCATCGCAAGGCTATCAGCTGTAAATCACACAGAGCCATCTCTAATGGACACCAAGCATGTTATATTCAACCAGTCTTGGTTCTCTCTGCAGACAGATAGATTTGTCTTAAATGTGTCTATGTGCATGTGTGTTGCAGAGCTGGTGGATCTGTGTGATGACCACGAGGCTCTGAAGCTTCTCTTTCTGTCCCAGCAGCCTCAGGAGTGTGCCAGCCGACTACTTCCTCACATTTTGCACTGTTAATCATGAGTTCTATGAAAGTAGAACCACTAGAGTGGACAAGGCCTCTATGAAACTATTTCTAATTGTCAAAAAATGAGTTTCTATCTATACATGGCTCTTCTTTGTTTTTAAGTATTTGTTTATCTTATCAGGAAACCCAAAGGATGGTGCCTATGTTTCCATCACCCCCTTAGTGGCCAACCCAGACCCTGCACCTCTGAGTAACTATACACTCTGCTTGTTAATTATGTGTGTGCATTCGCATAAAGTAGTTTATGTGTATCTTCTGTAGGATGGATTTGTTTACCTTCTGTCTTAGTGTGTGTATATATGTTGAACCTGTTTGTTTGTGTTTTAGAGAGCCTGCAGACTCAGACTGACAGCCTGGAGAGGGCTCGTCTCAGACAGCTCCACTCTCAGGAGGACCGCAGAGCCAAGGAGGCGCCCTCTCAGGCCCAACCCACACAGACTGTGCTCCATCAATTACTTAGGCATATAGAAGTTGAAAAAGATATATATACAGTACCAGTCAAAAATTTGTACACACCTACTCATTCAAAGGTTTTTCTTTATTTTTTACCCGTTTTCTACATTGTAGAATAATAGTGAAGACATCATAACTATGAAATAACACATGGAATCATGTAGTAACCAAAAAAGTGTTAAACAAATCAAAATATATTTTAGATTCTTCAAAGTAGCCACCCTTTGCCTTGATGACAGCTTTGCACACCCTTGGCATTCTCTCAACCAGCTTCCCCTGGAATGCTTTTCCAACGGTCTTGAAAGAGTTCCCACATATGCTGAGCACTTGTTGGCTGCTTTTCCTTCACTCTGCGGTCCAACTCATCCCAATCCATCTCAATTGGGTTGAGGTTGGGTGATTGTGGAGGCCAGGTCATCTGATGCAGCACTCCATCACTCTCCTTGGTCAAATAGCCCTTACACAGCCTGGAGGTGTTGGGTCATTGTCCTGTTGAAAAACAACTGATAGTCCCACTAAGCGCAAAGCACATGGGATGGCTTATCACTGAAGAATGCTGTGGTAGCCATGCTGGTTAAATGTGCCTTGAATTCTAAATAAATCACAGACGGTTTCACTAGCAAAACACCCCCACACCATCACACCTCCTCCATGCTTCACAGTGGGAACCACACATGTAGAGATAATCCGTTCACATACTCTGCGTCTCACAAAGACACAGCGGTTGGAACCAAAAATCTCAAATTTGGACTCATCAGACCAAAGGAGAGATTTCCACTCGTCTAATGTCCATAGCTTGTGTTTCTTGGCCCAAGCACGTCTCTGGTGTCCTTTAGTAGTGGTTTCTTTGCAGCAATTCAACCATGAAGTCCTGATTCACGCAGTCTCCTCTGAACAGTTGATGTTGAAATGTGTCTGTTACTTGAACTCTGTGAAGCATTTATTTGGGCTACAATTTCTGAGGCTGGTAACTCGAATTAACTTATCCTCTGCAGCAGAGGTAACTCTGTGTCTTCCTTTGCTGTGGTGGTCCTCATGAGAGCCAGTTTCATCATAGAGCTTGGATGGTTTATGACTGCACTTGAAGAAAGTTTCAAAGTTCTTGACATTTTCCAGATTGACCGACCTTCATGTCTTAAAGTAATGATGGACTGTCGTTTCTCTTTGCTTTTTTGAGCTTTTCTTGCCATAATATGGACTTGGTCTTTTACCAAATAGGGCTATCTTCTGTATACCACCCCTACCTTGACACAACACAACTGATTGGCTCAAACACATTAAGAAGGAAAGAAATTCCACAAATTAACTTTTAACAAGGCACACCTGTTAATTGAAATGCATTCCAAAGGAATACCTCTGGAAGCTGGTTGAGAGAATGCCAAGAGTGTGCACAGCTGACATCAAGGCAAAGGGCGGCTACTTTGAAGAATCTCAAATCTAAAATATATTTTGATTAGTTTAACACTTTTTTGGTTACTGCATGATTGTGTATGTGTTATTTCATAGTTGTGAGGTATTCACTATTATTCTACAATGTAGAAATAGTAAAATTAAAGAAAAACCCTTGAATGAGTAGATGTGTCCAAACTTTTGACTGGTACTGTAAGTCTTAGAAGTGTTTTTTATTTATTTTTGTGCTCAAATTTTGTGCTGTGTCCCAAAGGCTAAGAGCCAGGGCCGTGCGGTACATATTGACGCCCCTGACGACGAACGCTCCATTCGCCGGACTTGAGGCAGGAAGAGCAGGAACTGAGAGAACCTGTCAATCTTACAATCATGTATGTACAAATGAAGGTGGAAATATGATCTAGTGGACCCTGAGTCATCAAAGTCTAAGATAGCCAATAGTCATCAGTGTTGGATAATACAGTCGTCGTGAACCCTTCGTGGAACTCTTAATCAAAACAACAATCCTGGGATTCTTGTGTGACCACAATCATACCAAGCCAGACCCTGTTATACACTGGATTGTGCAGGGTACATTTTTGGGTTTGATCCTCTTTGTATATCCCCATTCAGACCAAAGGTAAGTCCTGGGTCTGTATTGCATTGTGGAAAATGCAATGATCATTGTCAGTGATTCACAGTGAACAAAGTTGTTGTACCAAATATGACCAGAGGGGAGAGATAAGATTCAACAGGTCCAGTGAAGTATTTTTTGTTTGTTTACGCAAGTTTTGTGAGTGCCTATGATGGTGCTGCTAATGTGAATAATTATTCACATTTTCAGTGGAATAACTTGCTCGTCTTTACAGACTTGTCTGGATAAAACAATGTTTTTGATCTGTAATGGGTGCTATAAAAAGCCATATTATTCATATATACAGTGAGGGAAAAAAGTATTTGATCCCCTGCTGATTTTGTACGTTTGCCCACTGACAAAGAAATTATCAGTCTATAATTTTAATGGTAGGTTTATTTGAACAGTGAGAGACAGAATAACAACAAAAATATCCAGAAAAATGCATGTCAAAAATGTTATAAATTGATTTGCATTTTAATGAGGGAAATAAGTATTTGACCCCTTCTCAATCAAAAAGATTTCTGGCTCCCAGGTGTCTTTCATACAGGTAACGAACGGAGATTAGGAGCACACTCTTAAAGGGAGTGCTCCTAATCTCAGTTTCTTACCTGTATAAAAGACACCTGTCCACAGAAGCAATCAATCAATCAGATTCCAAACTCTCCACCATGGCCAAGACCAAAGAGCTCTCCAAGGATGTCAGGGACAAGATTGTAGACCTACACAAGGCTGGAATGGGCTACAAGACCATCGCCAAGCAGCTTGGTGAGAAGGTGACAACAGTTTCTGTGATTATTCGCAAATGGAAGAAACACAAAAGAACTGTCAATCTCCCTCAGCCTGGGGCTCCATGCAAGATCTCACCTCGTGGAGTTGCAATGATCATGAGAACGGTGAGGAATCAGCCCAGAACTACACAGGAGGATTTTGTCAATGATCTCAAGGCAGCTGGGACCATAGTCATCAAGAAAACAATTGGTAACACACTATGCCGTGAAGGACTGAAATCCTGCAGCGCCCGCAAGGTCCCCCTGCTCAAGAAAGCACATATACATGCCCGTCTGAAGTTTGCCAATGAACATCTGAATGATTCAGAGGACAACTGGGTGAACGTGTTGTGGTCAGATGAGACCAAAATGGAGTTCTTTGGCATCAACCCAACTTGCCGTGTTTGGAGGAGGAGGAATGCTGCCTATGACCCCAAGAAACCATCCCCACCGTCAAACATGGAGGTGGAAACATTATGCTTTGGGGGTGTTTTTCTGCTAAAGGGACAGGACAACTTCACCGCATCAAAGGGACGATGGACGGGGCCATGTACCGTCAAATCTTGGGTGAAAACCTCCTTCCCTCAGCCAGGGTATTGAAAATGGGTCGTGGATGGGTATTCCAGCATGACAATGACCCAAAACACACGGCCAAGGCAACAAAGGAGTGGCTCAAGAAGAAGCACATTAAGGTCCCGAAGTGGCCTAGCCAGTCTCCAGACCTTAATCCCATAGAAAATCTGTGGAGGGAGCTGAAGGTTCGAGTTGCCAAACGTCAGCCTCGAAACCTTAATGACTTGAAGAAGATCTGCAAAGAGGAGTGGGACAAAATCCCTCCTGAGATGTGTGCAAACCTGGTGGCCAACTACAAGAAACGTCTGACCTCTGTGATTGCCAACAAGGGTTTTGCCACCAAGTACTAAGTCATGTTTTGCAGAGGGGTCAAATACTTATTTCCCTCATTAAAATGCAAATCAATTCATAACATTTTTGACATGCGTTTTTCTGGATTTTTTTGTTGATATTCTGTCTCTCACTGTTCAAATAAACCTACCATTAAAATTGTAGACTGATCATTTCTTTGTCAGTGGGCAAACGTACAAAATCAGCAGGGGATCAAATACTTTTTTCCCTCACTGTACATATATTCTAGAAATCTTATGACTATAGATAGAAATAGAAGTCTCTTATCCAATTGTTAAGCTCCCACTCCCATGTCCAATACACTTTAAGTTCTGAAAAGAAGAGAGTTTTAAGATGGTCCCTTGAAATTAAGTGCCAGATGATGTCACTTTCTGCTTATGCGATTGGTGGGTATGAATACCTGTTTCTTACCAAGCTTTAATCAGTTGGCAAAATTGGATGAAAATAACTGAATTGGGATAAATATATTTAGAAAGGGTGTGAAATCATGACTGAAGCTCTGACATCACTGTTTATTTTCCAAGAGTGAGAGTTTTGTTTTGTGTCTCTTAATCTTTCTTTTCATCTAGGTGTTATTGTAATAATTATGTCTTGCAATATGATCATCATACGTATTTTGCTTTTTGAGGCTTTCCCCGAGATTTTTTTTCTTTAAATAAATTTATCTTGACCAGTGAGTGAACTTTTAATTAGGGGTGGTATGTTCAGGCTAACTGACTGAGGGACTGACTGAGTGACGTGACAGTGTGCCAGTCTCTCTGCTAAAGGTTTATTAAGCCACCTCTGGTGGGTGGCTTGGCACTGTGAAACAGGAAGTCGTGGGTGAAATGCCAGCAGGTGGTTCCTCCCAGTGTTTGTGGTTTACCATATCTTCTAAGTTATGTACAGGCCTGGATCAGATGGTTTCAATGGCTCCATAGTGTACGTGCCTGGTAACATTTGGCACATTGTTGTTGGTGGTGTGACTGCCTGGGGGGTTTTGAGGAAGAGTTGCCAGAGTGTGGAGGCTAGCATTGCAGCAGAATATTGTGAAGTTCTCTTGCCGCTGGTAGATGGCTATGAGCCAGAGTTTGATTAGTAAAAGATGACTAACTTCCCTCCTTAAAATCACTGGATTCATTTGTTCATGTATGTCTGTGAAAAGCCCATTAACAGCAATGAACAAAGTCCTTGATTTTGCTTCACCACAGCAACCATTGTGTTGAAGTGCCACTTGAAGTTTATTTTTCAACTATTTATTCCTAAACTCAAACAAACACCTCAAGAAAGGGAAGAAGGATGCATTTTAGAAGTGTTTGTATAGGGCCACTGTGTCAGGCCATACTGTGTAGGCCATTACAGCTGTGTCTTGCAGATGCCCTAACTAACCACTTGCTAAAATAAGGAAGTGAGTCAGCTGTTGTTCAAGGTTATAATGAGAGTCTAGACGTCATATTGAAAGATGGAGAGTTGTGACATAGGAAACTCAGAAAGTATGTTCTTTGAGCAACTAATCATCAGTGGTGGAAAAAGTACCCAATTGTCATACTTGAGTAAAAGTAAAGATACCTCAAGTAAAAGTGAAAGTCACCCAGTAAATACTACTTGAGTAAAAGTCCAGTATTTGGTTTTAAATATACTTAAGTATCAAAGTAAATGTAATTGCAAAAATGTACTTAAGTATCAAAAGTAAAAATATAAATAATTTCAAATTCCTTATAATAAGCAAACCAGATGGCACCATTTTCTTGTTTTTTAAATTTACGGATAGCCAGGGGCACACTCCAATACTCAGACATCATTCAGAAACACAGCATTTGTGTTTAGTGAGTCGCCAGATCAGAGTCAGTAGAGATGACCAGGGAGGTTCTCTTGATAAGTGTGTGAATTAGACCATTTCTGTCCTGCTAAGTATTCAAAATGTAACGAGTACTTTTGGGTGTCAGGGAAAATGTATAGAGTAAAAAGTACATAATTTTCTTTAGGAATGTAGTAAAGTAAAAGTAGCCAAAAAATGTTATAGTAATGTACAGATACCCCCAAAAAACTGTTTAAGTAGTACTTTAAAGTAGTTTACCGTAAGTACTTTACACCACTGCTAATCATTTGATATTTTCATTAGCCTACTTAGTAAATCAGAACATTTTGTATGAAAACATGATTTAGTGTGCCATTCTAACGTCATCATGAACTTTGGAGATGGATGAACTATTCCAAGAAGTGTTATCAGTCTTTGCCCTTTGCTGCAAAACTGCTTGCTCAGGTTGCTATCAGTCACTTTATGCAACCCTTGTTTCAAATTGTACCTTGAGAGACATCTCGTGGAATGTTCTAACATTCTAACATGAAAAACGACACTTATAAAATGGCCCCTCCAGTTCAATTGTGGAGAGGTTGCTCTCTATTCTGATCATTTAGATTAGAGTTAGCTGGTTCAGACTGGCTTTGTGTGTCTGCCTAAATGGGTAACGCATGATATTTTTGTGGATATAAACATGTGTTAATCTAATATCTATTCAGGAGTTAATCTAGTGGCTAAGCTTTTCTCCTCTCTAGTTTCTCCAGCAGTTACAACGATTACATCTAGCACATTCAAAGGTTATTCAAACATTTAAAAGTAAAGTCTAATGAAATATGTCAATGGTATTTCAAAAGTTATTATGACATGTGCAAGAGGAAATATTTCAGGCTGATGCAATTTCAGTGACCAGCAGTCTATAGCTCTAAGCGGTGTGCTAACAAGGCTGACTTGTCATTGCTCTGAGCTTGTTTTGTGTGCCTGGATTTGTTTTTACCAGCTGCAGCATGAGAATGCTGGTACAGCAGTCCCCTCTCCCAGTGGAACTGGGGCAACTATGACTGTGAGCTGTCATCATTAATCGAGGTGAATCTTGGGTAACTATCCCCCTCACCATTCACTGGTAGTTTATTCATTCCCTTCACAGATGACTCAGTCAATGGCAATAACTCCTGATATTATAGACCCATATAAGGCCCATGATCTGAATCAACTCCTTGTTCTAGAAAAACAGCTAATGCTGATGAGATTGATATCTCTTCCCGAAATAAACATTCAGCTACTTCACCCTCACATGGGAATGAGATAATTAATATAGGCCTTAGTTTAGCTAATGAACAAATTAATACAGTTAAACAAAGGTCCAGTGAAATGCGGTAGCCTCGTCTTTCCAGAACATAAACCAAACAAACTGACAGGGAGGACTCTCCACTTCTTTCAACAGAAAGTTGTTGACTTGTGTGAGTTTAAGAACTAAGTGCACTAAAACAATATCACACAGGATGTGACTGTCTAGGTGGCAGCCGCTGTTTCAATTTTAGCAACAAATGTACATTAATAATAAGTAGGATTGTGTTGAGATAAAATATGTGCAGTGCATTCGGAAAGTATTTAGACCCTTTGACTTTTTCCAAATGTTATGTTATAGCCTTATTCTAAAATTGATTAAATTATATTTTTTCCACAGCAATCTACACACTACCCCATAATGACAGGTTTTTAGACATTTTTGCAAATTTATAAAACTTTAAAACAGAAATAACGTATTTACATTAGTATTCAGACCCTTTGCTATGAGACTCGAAATTGAGCTCAGGTGCATCCTGTTTCCATTGATCATCCTTGAGATGTTTCTACAACTTGATTGGAGTCCACCTGTGGTAAATTCCATTGATTGGACATGATTTGGAAAGGCACACATCTGTCTATATAAGGTCCCACAGTTAATTTATTTTATGTCACCTTTATTTAACTAGGCAAGTCAGTTAAGAACACATTCTTATTTACAATGATGGCCTACCAAAAGGCAAAAGGCCTCCTGCGGGGACGGGGGCCTGCGATTAAAAATAAAAACAATATAAATATAGGACAAAACACACATCACAACAAGAGAGACAACACAACCCTACATAAAGAGAGACCTAAGACAACAACACAGCAAGGCAGCAACACATGACAACACAGCATGGTAACAACACAACATAACAACAACATGGTAGCAACACAACATAGTAGCAGCACAAAACATGGTACAAACATTATTGGGCACAGATAACAGCACAAAGGGCAAGAAGGTAGAGACAACAATACATCACACAAAGCACCCACAACTGTCAGTAAGAGTGTCCATGCTTGAGTCTTTGAATGAAGAGATTGCGATAAAACTGTCCAGTTTGAGTGTTTGTTGGAGCTCGTTCCAGTCGCTAGCTGCAGCGAACTGAAAAGAGGAGCGAACCAGGGAGGTGGGTGCTTTGGGGACATTTAACAGAATGTGACTGGCAGAACGGGTGTTGTATGTGGAGGATGAGGGCTGCAGTAGATATCTCAGATAGGGGGGAGTGAGGCCTAAGAGGGTTTTATAAATAAGCATCAACCAGTGGGTCTTGCGACGGGTATACAGAGATGACCAGTTTACAGAGGAGTAAAGAGTGCAGTGATGTGTCCTATAAGGAGCATTGGTGGCAAATCTGATGGCCGAATGTAACAGTATAACTTTAGACCGTCCCCTCGCCCCAACACGGGCGCGAACCAGGGACCCTCTGCACACATCAACAACAGTCACCCACGAAGCATCGTTACCCATCGCTCCACAAAGGCCGCGGCCCTTGCAGAGCAAGAGGAACCACTACTTCTAGGTTTCAGAGCAAGTGACGTAACTGATTGAAACGCTATTAGCGCGTACCCGCTAACTAGCTAGCCATTTCACATCCGTTACACGAATGGTAAAGAACATCTAGCCGCCCGAGAGCAGCCTTACCTGCCGATCTATAAATGATGTCTCCGTAATCTAGCATGGGTAGGATGGTCATCTGAATCAGGGTTAGTTTGGGGTGAAAGAGGAGCGATTACGATAGAGGAAACCAAGTCTAGATTTAACTTTAGCCTGCAGCTTTGATATGTGCTGAGAGAATGACAGTGCACCGTCTAGCCATACTCCCAAGTACTTGTATGAGGTGACTACCTCAAGCTCTAAACCCTCAGAGGTAGTAATAACACCTGTGGGAAGAGGGGCATTCTTCTTACCAAACCACATGACCTTTGTTTTGGAGGTGTTCAGAACAAGGTAAGGGGACCGAAAGCTGGTTGGACACTAAGAAAGCTTTGTTGCAGAGCATTTAACACAAAGTCCGATTGAGGATAGGATTGAGCCTTGGGGTACTCCCTTGGTGACAGGCAATGGCTGAGACAGCAGATTTTCTGACTTTATACACTGCACTCTTTGAGAGAGGTAGTTAGCTAACCATGCCAAAGACCCCTCAGAGACACCAATACTCTTTAGCCCGGCCCACAAGAATGGAATGGTCTACCGTATCAAAAGCTTTGGCCAAGTCAATAAAAATAGCAGCACAATATTGCTTAGAATCAAGGGCAATGGTGACATCATTGAGGACCTTTAAGGTTGCAGTGACACATCCATAACCTGAGTGGAAACCAGATTGCATACCCAAGAGAATACTATAGAGTACCTAACTTTGGCCTTCCGGATAGCCTGAGTTCACTTATTTCTAATTTGCCTGAACGATAGCCAGTCAGCTTGAGTATGCGTGTGCAGAGACTTTCGCCAAATGCAATTCTTGAGGTGGAGTAACTCCACAAGATCACGTTCGAACCAGGGGCTGAACCTGTTTTTAATTCTAATTTTCTTTATGGGGGCGTGTTTGTTAACAATACCACTGAAAATATCAAAAAAGAAGGTCCAAGTGTCTTCGACAGAGGGGATCAAACTGATTCTATACCATTTTACAGAGGCCAGTTCATGAAGGAAGGCTTGCTCATTAAAGTTTTTTAGCAAGCGTCTATGACAAATCAGGACAGGTCGTTTCACTGAGCAGCCATTACGAACACAGGCTGTAAAACAGTGATCACTAAGGTCATTACAGAAAACACCAGACTGATACCTATCAGGATTATTTGTGTTCTGCTTGTTGATTTATGATAAGGTTTATTGCTCTAATGCTTTGCGAAATAGTTATAGTCCTCTCCTGTGTTTTTTCTTGCTTTTTAAAGTGTTACCCAGTTTCCAATGTTTTAAAAGCTATATGTTAATGTATTGTACTGTCTTGGGGTTAATAGTACGGACTGGTTGAAGAGGAGATCTGAAGGGGGAGGGGGGGGGGGGGGTCAAGGCCTTTGAACTCAGGCTTGTTGCAGTGACAGACATGGAAAATATTTAGACCTCACATATTCCCTTGAAGTAAACAGACGCTTTTCACACTCACACTCCCTGTAGGTCTCTCACTTCACCTCTCTTCTCTACCTCAGCCTTGTTGCTCAGGATGCCAATAGTGTAATAAGCTACTTTTGGCAATAAAACAAACTACTTTTAAAATCTTTAGATAGAATTACATTTACATAAATCTAAGTTGATTCGTAATATGTGTAACGGATGTGAAATGGCTAGCTAGTTAGCGGGTACGCGCTAGTAGCATTTCAATCAGTTACGTCACTTGCTCTGAGACTTAAGTAGTGTTGCCCCTTGCTCTGCAAGTGCCGTGGCCTTTGTGGAGCGATGGGTAACGACGCTTCGTGGGTGACCGTTGTTGATGTGTGCAGAGGGTCCCTGGTTCGCGCCCGTGTCGGGGCGAGGGGACGTACTAAAGTTATACTGTTACATATGCACAGGATACAGTGGGGTTTAAACGGTACAAGGAGTAAATGCTTACTCCTCGCAACAGTCCTCAAACAATAGCATGGTATTCTTTCACTGTAATAGCTACTATAAATTGGACAGTGCCGTTAGATTAACAAGAATTTAAGCGTTCTGCCAATATCAGATATGTCTATGTCCTGGGAAATTTTCTTGTTACTTACAACCTCATGCTTATCACATTAGCTTACATTAGCTCAACCGTCCGATCGGGGGACCCATCAATCCCGTAGAAGTTAAAAGACCTTCGCTAGAACTGTTTGTCCATCTTGAGATGCCGTAGCCAGTATACACTTCCTCAAAATAGTCAGAATGTATTTATTTTTTATTTAACTAGGCAAGTCAGTTAAGAATAAATTCGTATTTACAATGATGGCCTTATCTAAGATAACTAAAGAAATCTGTCATAATTCTTTCTTTTTTTTTGCCGTGGAGATCTTAGTCGCGCAACTAAGATGTTTGGTGCAGTATTTCTCAAGTGAAAAATGTACATGAAAACAAGTCCTTTATCGTTGAATGACAACAAACATTAAATTGAAGAATCCCTACTGTTGACCAATCACAGCCTAAGGGGCATAGACTTCGGCTTCTGAAATCTGGCTTGCAATCAATAATATATGCACAAACTGTTCCCGAACTGTTTCGGATGGGAAGCATAGGGATGCATAAAAAGCTACAGAAGGTAGGGAATTAGGAGGGAATGTGCATGTCTCTGACAAATGTCTTGCGGATCCCAGCATCCAGAAAGAACAAAAACATTCTAATTTAGCAGGACATAATTGAATGATGCCCAGATTACTGTTTTAGAACAAAAGCACTATTCAGTCAAGACCCGTGTGGGGGCTGAGTTAGTCCAAGCAGAAAGCAACAACTGGGCAGAAGGTCAATAAAATTATAATTCTATCCGAAGGCAATAGCCATTGGTGGATGTGACATTTGGGGAGAGAGCAATGATAATTGTTTATCTCCAGGCAACAGTAGCAGGGAACCATGAATGGCTGTGATCTAACCTGGCATTTACAGACAGGGCCCACCCACTTTTTGGCCATGTTGAAGAGGCAGGGAAAAGGGGGTCTATTTTTCACAAATCTGTATTAGCTCTGTGGCTCTGATGACATATGCCAGAATCTTGGTCCACCCTCTCTCAAATGTGTTTACTTTAACAGGAAATATTTGAAATGGTTGACTTGGGTAATTTTTTTTTTTACACAACAACAATCATACTACGCCTCATATTCATTCATATGGATTGGGGACATTGCTGCAGTAGCAACTTAATCTAGTTTGACAAAGATTTGATTCTTTAAGGAATTGATATAATTTATTGTCCAACCAACATAGTATAATCCCAGTGGTGCACTGAGATATTGTTTTCTCCCGAGTGGTGCAGCGGTCAAAGGCACTGCATCTCAGTGCTAGAGGCGTCACTACAGACCTTGGTTTGATTCCAGGCTGTATCACAACCGGCCGTGATCAGGAGTCCCATAGGGCGGCGCACAATTGGCCCAGCAGCGTCCGGGTTAGGGTTTGGCCGGGGTAGGCCGTCATTGTAAGTAAGAATTTGTTCTTAACTGACTTGCCTAGTTAAATAAAGGGTAAATAAATAAACACATTTCTCCAGGTTGGAGAGCACATCAGACTCTGAGACAAACTTACTAAATACAGACAGGCAAGAGTACTCCTCAGCTAGAGTCTCCCCTGTGGCGACTCTCTGTACAAGTTGCTGACAGTGCTATGAAAGGGCAGGATTTAATGTAATCATTTAATATCAAGCAATAAATGGATTACCCTGTTTATTGTTGTCTCAGCCTGTTTTGCTTTTCCTAGGGGTTTGAATTATGCCAGCCATTATAGAGTTCTGGGCAAGGGTGAAACGTTTCATGTTTCAGCTTCTGTAGACTGTAGTTTTACTGAACCAAAATATAAACGCAACATGTAAAGTGTTGGTCCCATGTTTCATGAGCTGAAATAAAAGATCCCAGAAATGTTCCATACGCACAAAAAGCTTATTTCTCAAAAATGTTGTGCACAAATGTGTTTACATCCCTGTTAGTGAGCATTTCTCCTTTGCCAAGATAATTCATCCACCTGACAGGTGTGGCAAATCAAGAAGCTGATTAAACAGCACGGTCGTAACATAGGTGCACCTTGTGCTGGGGACAATAAAAGGCCACTCTAAAATGTGCAGTTTTGTCACATAACACAATGCCATAGCTGTCTCAGGATTTGAGGGAACGTGCAATTGGCACGTTCCCTCAAAACATTTCCAGAGCTGAAATTGTCCCAGTTCCATAGCCTGCATTCTCACCAGGCATGTCACCCATTGAGATGTGTCACACTGCATGAGGAAAAGGATGGCCACACCAGATACTGACTGGTTTTCTGATCCACGCGTCTACCTTTTTTGTAAGGTATCTGTGACCAACAGATGCATATCGGTATTCCCAGTCAGGGGAAATGCGTAGATTAGGGCCTAATGGATTTCAGTTGACTGATTTCCTTATATGAACTGTAAGTCAGTAAAATCTTAGAACATGTGAAATAAGGTAAGGAGGATAAATTATGATATTCTTGGCGAGCATTTGTATTGAGTCAGTGTGTATGAATCAACTTGTACAGAGAACATTATTACAGATTCCCAGCCAAGCAAAACCAGTTTGGTGTCAGATTCCACGCAAGATTAACATTGTTCCCTATTCCTTAGTCCAAATAAAACAAGCTAACATATTACCACCAATGAACCTATTAGCATTGAAGAAACATAATCTTGTGTCTTTCTAGTTATATCATGTTGTCTTGTTACTATGCTGTATATCAACTCCTTTTTTATTGTTATAGTCTACTTTTGTGATGTTAGGGGTCACATTTTGAACTGTATGGATTAATTAGTTAGGGACAGGTCGAAAATATACTGTGGGGAGGGGGGTCCCAACTCAAGGTGTCATAAAATAAATTGCACCCCCCTCACAAAATTAAAAATATTTCCACATGACCCTCCCCTTGTACTGTCAAATAAATTGCACACCCTCCCCCCTCATAAAACCAACACAAAAATAATGTTTACGAACAGAAATAACTGTTACGACCCTGTGTTTATAAACGTGGATATCGACTTTGCCACTTCAGTATCCTTTTGTGGCACATTCGATGCCATGCAGGGCTACGGTCCAGAAGGTTAACGGTTCGCTGACCACCACAAACAAGCTCACTCTCCCTGCCTGTTTCCTACACTGGTTGAAGTGGATTTTTGAAAGGAGCATCAAGGTCATCACCGTGCACTTTCGCCACTCTGTGAAGTTCATTATAATTTATTTCATATATCGCCTAATAAACTGCATGCTTTCCCATGATGTCGTGACATTTTTTGGTGCGGTTTTTGTACTTTACTCACATTAAAAGGTTGGATAGAAACTTGGTTAATGTGAAGCCATTTTGAGGATGCTGGAATTATATTTTGAACGAATGTCCGCATGACTACAGGATACCTTTGAAGTAGCCTAATCAAATTAAAACATTTTGACTGCCAAAACATTGTGATATGCCACATATAAAATGCAATAAATTTAAAAAGTTAAATAATCGATATTTAGGCTATACTGAAGCGTTGGGTTCTAGGTGCGCGAGGAATAGCCGCTTGGATTGGAGAGGAGGCAGAGCGCACATTAAGCTTTCCTGAATAACTAGGCCTGCCTGGAGCATATTTGACCACATTATTATAGGACGATCTGGGAGAAAGATGATCTACAAAAGACATCTCAGTATCGGAAGTAAAAAAAATACACAGACTGTTCTACTACTGTGCCTATCTAGACCGTATAAACTGTCGAGAGGAGACCCACAACTGATCCAAATGGAATGAAACATTCAAATCACAGGGCTTTTGCTCCGTTATTCAAAGGACAGTTTCACTGCAGCCTAGAGTAGAATTTTGTACTCGCTTGAAAATAATAATGGAATTATTTATTGCATTGTGGTGTTGTAGGCTAGTCTAGGTAATTGTATTTTCACTAAACAAGATCAATAGGGGAGCTTGTTGAGCTGCGTGTCTCATGTCTTCACTGTTCTTTCATGCACAATGATGCACCTGGCCTCTCCGCTGCCTATCAGCTATTCCTGTGTTCTTGTGGATTCATATTTAAAATTGATGCAGCTTTGAATTATTTTATGTGTGGTATGATTGTTAGTTAGCCTATTCAAGACCTGGACAAACGATCCACATACCACTATTGTCACTATGAATGGTGGATAGTGGGCAGGATAGACAGTTAGACTGGTAGACTATATTGACCTCTGATATAGTAAAAGTTAGCTCTCGGAAAAGCATAGTGCAACTGGCTGGTAAAACATGCCTGGACATGTTGTCTTACCAAAGTAAAATATATGAATAAGTATAGAGAGAAGAAAAGTATTTTAGCTCAAATTTCTTTGAGCCCATTCAATTTTAACATAGTAATAGTCTAAGAAGACAAGTTAACATGTAACAGAAAGTAGTGGAGAAATTGATAATGCCTGTCATTTTACTTTTCTTACTGAATTTCAGGTTAATTTAACTTTTGTATGATATCTGATGCATGCAAATGTTCCTTTTTTATGACAATCTTCTGTTCCCTCTATTTTGTGTCCTATATTCAAATGTGAGTGGAGGCTGCTGAGGGGAGGACGGCTCATATTAATTGCTGTAATAGAGCAAATGGAATGGCATGAAACACATATAAACCATGTGTTTGATACCATTCCATTAATTCCGGTCCAGCCATTACTACGAGCCCATCCTTCCCAATTAAGGTGCCACCAACCTCCTGTGATACTACTAGGAATCGTGTATCTGGAGTGACATATAGGGAATGTTATCTAGTGAAGGCTGCTGAGGCGAGGACGGCTGATAATAATGGCTGTAATAGAGCAAATGGAATGGCATGAAACACATATAAACCATGTGTTTGATACCATTCCATTAATTCCAGTCCAGCCATTACCACGAGCCCATCCTTTCCAAATAAGGTGCCACCAACCTCCTGCGATATTAGTGCATATAGGGAATGTGTATCTGGAGTGACATATAAGGAATGTTATCTAGTTCCTCAACACTATCACCTGCACACATACACAATCTATTGTTCTCTATTGCGTGCTCTTACTCTCTCATATACCAACCTATAAACACACCTGCTGATGTCTTTCTGGGTGTGCATATATGGATTGTGTAATAAAGAAAAATACACTGCAAATTGACCTAAAAGTTGAATAGATCAACAATAACAAAATCCACGATATCATAGCAGTGACTGACTTTCATATCAACCTTTCAGTCAAAGCATTGAAGCCTAAAATGCCATCTCTGTAAGTTGATTGGCCTTTAGAATTTGCACAGCCTACTCTTTACTCCGCCCCTATATGCTTTGATTGGGCACACTGTTACTGGAGCAGTAGGCAATGTACTGCAAGTCTTTCTTTTTTTTACCTCTAGCTAAATGCCCAGACATGTAGCTTGATTTTGTAGCGGATCCGCATTGTTAACTGGGTAGGTGAACATCAAGAGAGATAGAGCCGTATCCATGCACTAACTTGTTGGAAAATGATCATCTGTACGAAAAAAATGGATTACCCCCTCGGAACCCAATGTCAGCGTGTCCAGAACCAGGTATTTTTCTTGCTACTAAAAAGCCAGTCAACATTCAAATGTACGATTAGCTAGCTGGCTAGTAATGAAGTTAAGTCGACTGTGTCGTTCATTCATTTGCCCTGAAAAAACTTGAGGCAGATATTGTCTCCTTTCACGAAACTAATGTACAACTAACGTTAACTACAGTAGTACGTTAGATGGCTGCAGTCAGAACCACTTCATATGATGAGGTTGGTTTTAGACTCGAGCTAAACTTTTACTTTCTCTAACGTTAGCTAGCTAGCATTAATTATTTATATTTCCTAGATAACTGTCTTGCTAACCCAGAAAACTGAATTGATAACTAACGTTAGATGACAGTTGACCAGGGGCAGGTGAGCAGCTAACTATCTAGTGGCTAGTAGTTTAGCTAGTCTGACAATTAACATGAGCGAGATATTAAGTTTGCTCTAGTTTACTACTAACGTTACCTAGTGACTGTTATTGTTTCTCATCTCTGAAATAACATAGCTACGGTAGTTAACTAGCTTAACTAACGTTAGCCAATGTGCCAACGGCAACAATGGCCATACATTGTCAGTCTGGCTAGGTAACTAGCTACTTGAGGGAAATATACGCTTTTAAGAATGTTCTCAGTCAATGAATGGGAAGTTGCTGTTGCAAAATGGTTTAGTCAAAAAGCTTGCTAATCGGTTAAGCGAAATGTCAAATTGATGTGGACAGGACATACCCATTCAACTAAATTTAATGGGATTGAGTGGTTACCTAGAATGTAGCTAGCCAAAATGGATTGACAACTAACATCTGTTAATATGCTAACTATAATACTCTTCTTCCTGATGTCTTTGCATTATAATCGTATTTTTCCAGGCCAGGTTTGATATGCAGTGTTATCAGCCGCCTACTCTTTTTTCTTTTTTTGGAAGAATGTGATAATGACATAATCTCTAGAAATTTGCTCGTGCAGAAAAAAGTGTTTGCTAATACAATGTAATTCTATAATTATGGCGTTAGTCAGTCTCTTATGACGGTTTACAAAGAATCTTGCTAGCTAACGAACAAAGGTTGTCGTTGAGGAGCAGATTTTTCTGTTGTTTCAATCGGCCTAATGTATTGTCCTCTGCCGTAATGTAAAACGTTTGGTAAATATATTTGTTTTGTGTGTCTTTTTTTTCACTAAGATGTTGACTTCTTTGTGCTCTGTGATGCTGGGTGCACTGCCAATCAAATTTGTTTTTCTCTTTTCTATGCTGTTTTTCCCATGTACAGCCGAAAGGGGGCAGTGCGGATAGGGTAACTTGTTTACTGCAATTCAACATTCAGAAGTTGCTAGAACAATAGAGGAATGTGATCAGTGACATGAATTCCTTAATATTTGATATGAAGATAGACTTGACCAATACCTATGCTTTGTCTACAAGTGCACTTGCAAGTAGGGGTTTAGAGACCTATGTTCAATGCAATTCATGTATATGTCAGGTGCATCACTTTTATGTCCTGCAGCAAACCTGATAAATACCTTAAGAGATTTGCACAAGGCATTTGCAGATTTGACTAGACAGGAGCAATATGTTGATCATGTTTATGTGAGGTGTATATATCTCATTTGAATAAATAAGATGTTTACAGTTTGGACATTTGTTGCCGCACTGGTGAGAAAACAACAGGCATATTGTTGCACCATGTATTTGGGTGTTCTCTCTTTGCGCAGAATCAAAAACATCACATCATAAATAAGCTTGCTGCAAAGTGCGCACACTGGTCCAATGTAGACTATTGCTCCCCTTATCTCCTCTCAATTAAAGTGCCACAGATAAATGGCAGGTGGGAAAACTGTCTTATCTGCTGCCATGCATATGCATTGGCCATTCTTAGGCATGGTATTAGTTTGAAAAAGAAGCAAGTTGGAGACAGTGTTGAAAGGGGGAGATTATGAATGTGTACCTAACCAGGTTACAACAGATAACTAGATCAAGCAAGTAAAGTAACCTGATATTCTGAAATACCTTGTGTGCATTCGGACTTGTGTTTCTAGTCTTTATGTTCAGCTCTATGTAGGCTGGCAAGAGTACAGGTTTGTTTGTGTTTTATCCTGTATTTTTATGTAGGCACCATATAATCTGGCTTTACCTGTCTGTCGCCTTTTTCTGAAGTTTTGTTTTGTTATACAAGTTTGCCTGTGTCTCTATGAATTCTGGCATGTTTGTGTTGGTGGTCTATGGCTGCTGTCCTGCCCAGCTTCCCCCTCCTCTCCCCCTACGGGCTGCAGCTGGCTGTTTTGCACTCCTCCCTGGGTTCAGGTTGCAGAGCCAAAAACAGGTCTCGCTGTTTGTGTTTCTGGTGAAGAGGGACGAGTCTGTTAAAGGCAGGCAGCTGGGACACTAGCAGAGCAGCACATGACAAGGACGGACCCCTTCAGCCTCACTCAGAATGCAGATTGAATATCCCCCTCTCTCCTCCTCCATCTGCAGCTGACCCCCTCCCCTGCAGCCCCCTGCACTACCTCATCCGCTGCCTCACTCCCTCCCTCTGTCACATTTACCCTTGGAACGACTACTGGCATAATTTTTCTACTCGTCTTTGTTCCCATCTCTGCATACCTCTCATTTCCTCTTTCGTACTCAACAATTTATAGGCCATTGTTGTCTGTTTCCCAAACCCCTTTTCCCATCTTTGTTTGTTTCTTCTACATCTTTCCCTCCAACCCCCTCACCACTGACACTTTCTTTTACATCTCGTTTATACCTTGTGATGTTCTCTGATCAGTAAACAAATGTATGGTTGTATGTAGAACTGACGTAAATTGTAATTTCCTGTCTGGGACTGATGCCGTTTCAATTTGACTATGCAACTTTTTATATTGGAACATATCCAAACATGTTGGAGATTAATTTCCCTATTCGAGCATACCAAGATGTACAATGAATCTACCCAGCCCTTATAGAAAATGTAGGCCAAATGTATGCCGGTGTGATAGTTTGAAGTGTCTGTGATTTTTCTGGTCTGATTTGATTCATTAGTGACCTATTTTTAAATAATGCCAACAACAATGAACAGAAAGACTAGTTCCATGTCTTCAGAATCAGACCACTCATCGTGCCTTTTAAATGGTGACTGACCTGTTGAGCGTGCCTAACGTATTTGTCTTTACTGCGGCTCTGGGAGCCTGTTTTTCTGGGTCAGCCGCGAGGTGGGGTGTCATCAGGCTTGGTTATCAGGCCCTGCTGAAATGGGATATATTTACAGGGGGAGTGGGGCATGGAGTCTAAAGCTGAGAGCTTCTTGGTTGGGAATGGGGTTCTATCTGGGACACTGACTGGTCTGGAGCGTTGTCATTCCAGCTTTAACGCAACGATTGGACATACAGTATTAATACAACACATTAATATGGTGTCATGGCCACAGCACCATGGCAGGCTTTATAAAGCCTGGGGAGAGCCCTGCCACGATTCCCCATCCACTGAAATTAAACTCAAAGTGTTTCATTCGCTTGTATGGAACTTGATTCTCAGAAAGTTCCTCAATCTCCTTGGAGGCTTGGTTGGACTGAGTTCTTAGAGTGGGAGTTTCTTGAGGCTTGTTTATTGATGCCTGTTGAAGCCAGAGAGAACCCCATCAAGGAGTGTTGGGCCACAAATCAGTTGTGTGTGCGTGCGCAGACGCATGTCTGTAGGGTTGTGAGTAACAAACACCTGTGCCAGAGACATTGGTATTAGACAGGCGAGGCCCCAGTCAGGGTTGAGTTCCCATTTTCCTTGAAAGTGGGTCGGGGTCCAAGTCAACATGTCGGAGCTTTCACTCCTGTTTGCTATGCTCTCCGTCACTGAACCTCCTCATCTTCTCTCTCTCCAAAGGCCTCCACACATCCATACCGTGCATGCTCTATATAGGCCTACCATCAGATTGACAGGCAATAGCTGTTGCGTGGTGAACGAGGGCTCATACTTGAAGGACATAGACATGGAATGCCACATTTAATCATTGAGGCAATGAATCCCATGGACTGTCAGCGGAGTGATTACACCCCCTATGCCTATCCTGTTCCCCCTCTTGACATCCACCAGCATGTTGTATTCAGTTTATATTGGAAGGCTTTGTACCTAATGCTGGAGGAAGAGCAGCGCCACCTGCTGGTTAAGACGCAAAGTGTTTTTTTAATGAAACTGCGAAGCCAGTGAGATATGTTAACATGATGGTCAAATGCCAAGGAGCTATTCCATAAGGTGGTGGAACTAAATAACGACTACTGATATAGAAAAAGCTTTGGTATGACGGGGATCATAACTCTCCACAGTGGTGGGTTACTGAAAACATCAGGCTCTGCCAGCAGAGGTTGCTGAGCCACTTGGCCCCTAGGTAAGCTGGCCTGGCCTCTCACATTTCACACACTGGGGAACAGACTCAAGACCTGTTCTCAGCCTCGCTCTCTCTCTCTCTCCGTCCCGGTGCCAACACCTTTTCCTAGAAGCCGTTGTATGAGAGTGAGAGAGGTAATAAATGTCTTTAGTTTTTACAAACCAGGCCCTATCAGTCCATATTTCTCTTGGCCGATGTCTCTCCTTCTCCCCAGCCAGTCTCTCGCTCTTTATTCCTCCTTCATTGCTGTGGTTCTCCTATCATTGAGGCCTCATCCAGTTCCAGTCTGGTAATTTCTCCATATACCCGAGTTCCTCTGCTCTTCTCTACTCAGGTTATCAGCTCGTCTCATTGTAAAAAGGAGGGTTTTGAGCACTTTTGGCATTATTCAGGGTACCACTTTTAATTCACTGTCGTCTCTTTGCATCCTCCAATGACTATTGATCTGTTTGTCTTTTGGTAGATCCTCCCTGGTACTGCGAATGTGTGTGATGCCGGGCTCTTTTCTCTGCCTGAAAAGTGTGCAGAGCGGCCTTGTTTGTGTTTTGCAGGGGAATATTGTGAGGAATGTCTAGTGGTACAAAATCTCTGCTGCTGTTACAAGAAGGCTCCTGTCGATGGATTGATTCAAAGTTCATAACCCACAGCTCAGTCCTGACGTGCATGCGATGCACAGACTGAGTGTAGGCTGACACCACAGGGACCTTCAAAACAGAGGCTGTTAGCCTGCTTGTGAAAAATCCTGCAATTTTTTTATTTTCCATCTTGTTATCAACATTGATTTTCACCTGGCAAGGAGGAAGATGCATAGACCTAGTTGGCACTTGCTGTGTGCGTTCAGTCGGTGACATATTGACTCTGCCACCTGTCTCACCGTCCTCTTCCTCTGGTCCTGTCCAGGTGATGAAGGTGAACGCCGAGAAGGAGCGGGCATCGCTGCGGTGCATGAAGGCTCTGGCCAGCAGGGGGTGTGTGGACGCCGTGTCCCAGCAGATGGCCTCTCACCCCCAGTACCTGGAGAGCTTCCTCCGTACCCAGCACTACATCCTCCACATGGACGGCCCCCTGCCCCTGCAGTACCGTCACTACATTGCCATCATGGTGAGGCCACTGGAATCACACACACCGCATGATGCACAGAAATGCATCTTGTATCTGCACCAATCATGCACACCCACACATAGTTGCATACACTTGCACAGACATGTAAACACCTCAATCCGCCCACACTCAAGGACACCAAAGCACTTTCATATACATAAACAGTCACTCGTACTCGGCTCGGCCCACCCACGCACAATGACAGAAACACGGTCAACATGCTGGAGACAAGCCTGTTACTGTTCTAGATGTACTTGTATTTAAGTCCTCTCCCCATCTCTCCCAGGCTGCAGCACGGTATCACTGTGGCTACCTGGTGTCTCTGCACTCTGCCCATTTCCTCAGGGTGGGGGGCGACCCGCTGTGGCTACAGGGGCTGGAGTCCGTTCCTCCTCGCCTACAACACCTTGACCAACTCAACAAGGTTCTTGCCCACCAGCCCTGGCTCACCGCCCGCTCACACATACAGGTACCACAGGAACCAGCTCTTATAAAGAATATGCAACATTCCTACAGATCAGATATTTGGATGTGAGCTTTGTGCTTTTAGTGTTATATCCCTGATCAGTACATTTACATTCTAGTCATTTAGCAGACACTCTTATCCAGAGCAACTTAAAGCAGTAATTTAGGGTTCAGTGCCTTGCTCAAGGGCACATCAGCAGATTTTCACCTAGTCTGCTTTGGAATTCGAGCCCAATACTCTTAACCGCTAGGCTACCTGCCACCCCTGTCTAATCTCCACCATGAGGCCCACTCTCTGCTGTGTCCTTCCCCCACCAGGCGTTGCTGAAGACGGGAGAGCAGTGCTGGTCTCTGGCTGAGCTGGTTCAGGCTGTAGTGCTCCTGGCCCACTGCCACTCCCTCTGTAGCTTTGTTTTTGGCTCGGGCACTGACACCGACCCCGTCCCCCTTCCCAGAGCCCCCAACGGCACTCCCCCGGGCTACTGCCTCTGTGACGCTGCCAACGGCAACGTTAGCGTGCCGCAGCCTCTTACCTCGCCTTCAGAACACACAACACGACGACGGGTAAGTGTTGTGTGCCGTATCAGACTGAATATGACGTTCGAGCTATTCCACAACAGATCGTTGCCTGAAACCACAGTCGCATGTCTCTTCACTCTATTGTCTCTCTTCTTGTCTTGGCAGTCTCTGGACTCCAGTTGTGAGATGGTGTGTTTGAAAGAGAGGATCCAGAAATCCCAGGAGGAGAAAGAGAGGAGGGGGGAGCATCTTTTACACACCCAGACACTGCAGCACACAGGTACACTGTTCCCCCTCACTTTCACACCTTATGCTGTAAGAGCTAACCTCATGTGTGAACGTTGAGTGACGGATCCCTCCTCAACTATGTTTATTGACCCTCTCACTGTCACCTCCCAGATGTGGAAGATGAGGAGGAGATTACCTACTCTGCAGACCCCTCTCGTTTCATAACAGACCCTGAGTTTGGCTACCAGGAGTTTGCCCGTAGAGAGGAAGACCACTTCCAAGTGTTCCGGGTGCAGGTAAGTACACAGCTGATATTATATACGGCTTATATTCTATGTTGGAATATGTGACACCCTTCTGGGAGGCAACAGGTGTCCGTGTCAGTAAAGTAGTGAATCAACCCTCATAGAATATGAGTACAATATACTGTCTCATATGTCTATGGGTCTATAGTTAGCTGAGGTGTTACAGGAACCATGTGAGTATTTCAGGTTTGTTTGACTGTGTGTGTTTTCTGTCTGGAAAGGACTACTCCTGGGAGGACCACGGCTTCTCCCTGGTCAACCGGCTGTACTCGGACATCGGGCACCTGTTGGACGACCGTTTCCGCAGTGTCACGGCCCTCCCCTCGTCCCACGGGCCTGACCTGAAGAGAGCCACCTGGAACTACATCCATTGCATGTTGGGGATTAGGTGAGGTCACGCTACTAGTCTGCACACACACACCGGCACAAGCGCACGTCAGACATACACACACGGTATTCATAGAGAGTTATTGTAAAGTGAGATGCTATCATAATCGTATGCATTGCAGCCAGGTTGGTCCTAGGATTCAATGTTTGTGATTTGCTGCAAAGGACCCGCTTGATTCATATTCACGTTTGTGTTTGTGTGTGTGTGTGCAGGTACGACGATTATGACTATGGGGAGGTAAACCAGTTGCTGGAGAAGGAGCTGAAGCTTTATATCAAGTCTGTGGCCTGCTATCCTGACGCCACCAAGACCCCGCTGTGTCCCCTGCCCTGGGCACCACTCAAACCTTCTGAGAGGGTACGCACCCTACCCCACCTCATACCAATACACCCTGCGTCCATATACAGCTGAACTATATACTGGAAGTAAATCTACCGCATCAAATGCAAAGCGGTAGTTTGTGTTCTCAGTTTCACCCTCCACCACATTCCATCTCTTCCAGCTCTCTAATGATATGATCCTCTCTTTTTTTTTTCTCTCTCTTAGATCCATGTGAACTTGCTTATAATGGAGGCTCGGTTACAGGCTGAGCTTCTGTATGCTCTGAGAGCCATCACCCAGTATATGATAGCTTAGGTCAGTTGGTGAGAGGGAGAGGCACAAAGTTACAATCGCCAACGGTACAGAAAGACCCAGTTAGGAGGCCTCAGGGTTGGGAACCTCTTACAGCAGGCAGGGATATGGGGAAGAGACTGGCAATTATGAGGGAGAAAGAGCAGCATGCAATGCAGCCATATCCTGCAAATGTGCGACTGTCCTATTTCGCAGTTAAAAACTAGGGAAATATATATAGTGCAATCATTTAAGCTCTATTTGCGTGATATGCACACTGCAGTGGAAAGCTCTTTGCCAAAGTCAAAGCAATCCCTCTCTTCCCCTCTCTCTGCCTTCTCATTTTCCATTCTGCGAGGTTGGTCTGTCCACTTCATTTAATGTGTTTTCCTCTTATCAAACATATCTGCTCTTGATGGTTAATGTGCAATTATATTACTATTATAATAGATATTCATTATTTTTTAGTAATGTATTGTTTAGCTATGTCTCGATTCTGATGACTGTGATGAAAGCGGACGGTTGGTTCTGCAGTGTAGCAAGGAGATGTGTACCCATGGCCAACACAATACCCTCTTTCTTGGTTTGGGATTATTTTCGTCTTTTCAACATTGCATTTGTTCAAAACCAATTGTTTATCCTTTTTTATTGGATTGAGTGAATGTTTTGGTGAGATATTGCCATAGTTTGTCTTGTTACAGTCCTTGTTGGTGTAGGTAGGTGGTAAAGGTGATGGACAATTGTTCACCGCAGCTCCCTTAACGTTTCACATTAGTACTGAAGGTTCAAGAACAAAACCCAAACACTGCAAGATGATATCAAACAACTATAGTTCCTTTTTTTTTTAAAGCACTTTTTAGATATATAGATATATATTGTAGGTAGCGCAGAGATGGAGATCCATGTTGGTCTGTCTTTTCTTTCCACTGTATGGTGTCTAATAGAAATTATAAACTGGGCGGTTCGAGCCCTGAAATGCTGATTGGCTGACAGCTGTGGTATATCAGACCACAGGTATGACAAAACATTTATTTTCACTGCTCTAATCACATTGGTAACCAGTTTACAATAGCAATAAGAACAGCCCTTAGCCATGGTATATTGGCCATATACCACACCCCCTTGGGCCTCATTGCTTAATGATCCTGAGGCTGCTTCTTGGGTCCCTCTGTGTTCCGATCAGCTGATCTCCACTCCTACAGTCACCCTGTAACCTTAGTCGTCTTGTGTATGTGGAGTAGTGCAGGGACTCACGTGGTCCTGACAGAGGCCATGGCCCCAGATCTGAAGGAGATCAGAACTCACTTCAGTATCTTCGATAAATCTGCAATCGCTATAAATTTAAAAAATATATATTTTAACTTTAAGAAACGCAAAGAGGTGGCCAAAGTAATGTTTTGTAGAGTGAAAAATAAGCTCAGCCATATGAATGTCAATTTTTATATTGATGTGCTCTGGATAGATCAAATGAAGGAATCTCCATTTCAAAGAAAACCATCCCTAAAACTGCATTGATGCATTTAAGTGGTTGTTGAAGGTCTAGAACTCTGAACTGGAATATTGCAACATAAAAGTCCCTGCAAGTGACCTGCATTGAGTTTGAATTGCTGTTAAGCATACTCTACTATGCTACAGAAGATGTAGACTAAGGATAAAATGTCATCAATGGTCTGTGTACGATCTTATGCATGTGAAAAGTAGGTCTGTCTTTTTCAATTATTTATTTGGCAAGCTTTATGACCTAAAATAAAGATGCTGATTCATGGTACAATTTGCAGAACAGCGTGGGTAGGTACTGCAAACTAGATTTTTGAAATGGAATTATATCCTTTTTTTGTTTTACACTTTTTTTTTTGTCAACTTTGCATTACAGTACTATAATTGTTGAGTTCTTGATGTTGCTTCTGGGTTCGCTGCTATATCCTGCCTGTTGCGCTGCACCCTGAATATTTTAGAGGCAGCAGGGTGGAAGACCCTTTTCAATGGGCTCGACCGTTTTGAAACGACAGGAGAGAAGAAGAAAAAAGTGCATATCAACAGAAGTGCTTTTTAGTGCAGGTGCCTTTAGGCCAAACTGGACTGGTGCTTGAGTGGGCAGACATGACTACTCTGGGCTAAGTAAGGGCCTTGCTAGAGCAGACTGCCCCAATGGCTCCTCAGGAACAGTGTTCTGTGGCCCATATAGAACGGCCAGTGCCATAACCACTGGACACAAGTATGCACAGTGGCTCGTCTTTTTGCTGGAAAATGCATTGAAATGAGTTGACGTAGATGTACTGTAGCGCAAAAGAGCACTACAGTCCTCATTGGCTGCTCGTCAACACCTCTATGACATCGTTATGGCTCCAAATGCAGGAGCGAAAGAGTCTGTTCCTGCCTGAAGCTTCCGACCACCAGGCCAAGGGACCAAAACGATAAGAGCCACTGACACAGAGATGGATGTTAGTTGTTCAATATTTACCACGTAAATGAATGAACAAAAAAATAAACAAAAAAAAGTAAAACATAAGTATAAAAAAAAAACTGTTTCTGGAAATGTGAAGACTTATTTTTTCTATAAAGATGTTCTATCAAGCGAGTGTGTTTCCACTTTTTTTCTTTTTACTGGGGTTACCTAATTGTGCTTTCACATTTGCCATATGCTGTACTCATTTCATATTTAAATCAACAGTGTGTACAACTGAGGGACTCGACTACAGCAGTACCTCAAGGAAACCAGTTTAGTCATACCATTCACAGTACTATTGGAATAAGTTACATTTAGAAAAATAAATACCACATCACTGACACATATTTACAAAAAATGTAATACAAAGCGGGAGTCCTTACAGATAAAAGGATGGTTGTCTTAAATCATTGAGGAGTAAGGATGAGGCTAGCCTGGATCCATAACAGAATCTGTGACAGACGGCATGGTGATTTGAGCATGCCTGAAATCAACTCAACACGCATCCCCAACCATTGGCCGATTTCCCTTCTGTGATCATCTTACTGAGAAATCCACATTTAACCTATCATGCTGTTGTGCAATAAGGAACAACCACGCAGTTGTGCTCATGCTGCATATTGCTAACAGTTGATATGTCTGTCACTAACATTGGCAAAGTCAGTATGACATCTGCACATTGATCTGATACTAGTACTCCCTGTATATAGCTTAATTCTTGTTACCATTTGTATTTTTTAATGGCTTCGTTGATTTGATTGCTTTTGAGGGATTAACTGATGCCGGTTATGATAAGTGACAGGATGAAAGATGAATGAACTTGGTTCAGCTCTTTTCTTATTCTATTCTCCATTCCACTCACACCAGTGTCCTCACATGCTCCTATTTTCTGATTCTCGGAAACAAAGGCCAACAGGTTGCCACAGAGGCCTAAATTAATTAATATGGTAATTTCCTACATATATTTGAAAGGCCTCCATCCCTTGTGACAACATGATTAAACCATGGCAGTTTATTGGATAACGTCAGAACATGTTAATGCATTAGTAGTTCCTCATAAATGTGGGGATGGAGGTGCACCTGAGAAACCTTTTCTATACACTTAGACCCTCTAGTGGTAGATATTAAGCATTGTGCATTAATGTTAAAGGCCCAGTGCAGTCAAAAACGTGATTTCCTTTGTTTTATAAATCAAATTAAAGTTTATTGGTTGCGTACACAGTTTAGCAGATGTTATAGCGGGTGCAGTGAAATGCTTGCGTTACTAGCGCCTAACAGTGCAGTAAAATGCCAATCTGGGAGTAGACCAATAAGAGCGTTCCAAACATCTCTGCCAATAACAGATAGTTTTCAGTTTTCCCCTCCCCACTCAAACCACTCCCAGACAGTCCAAGCAACATTCTTTCTTGAGAAATTGCTCTTTGCTAAGAAGCTATTTTTGTTTCTTTGTAACCATTTTCAAACAGTCACAGTAACCTTAATTGTTACCCAGAAAATATTTGATATTGAGATAAAAATGTCTGTATTGGACCTTTAAAATGTGAAAAACATCCCACTGTTATATTCATTGATACCATGAAGTTAATGAACAATATAAATGTGAATACTGGTGAACCAATAAAATAATAAAGAACGATTCGGCTAATATGGTTAAACAGATTACGTTTATTTCCACTTTCCAGAACTGTTTCCAATGCCGTCTTTGGCTGACTTTACAATATGTAAAGTAAGATTGAGAAAGAAATAAGACAAAAACTATCAAAATAAAGTAATTAACACATATTGGCTAGGCACAACTCATCAACCCCTCTGATAACACCCCCCCCCCCACCCCTTCTAAAAACCAAACAAAAAAATGTACTGTCCACATACTAAAATACTGTATTATCAAAGTGGGGCCATTTTTAAAAAAAACTAACAGCTACTTTTATCATGAGAAAATTAGTATTAAAGAAATTGAAGAAAAATATAAAGAAAGGAAATATTACTGGGACTAGGGAATAAAAAGTCAAAAGACCATAATTGTAGTTGACAGTGGGGGAAAACTCCAGCAGATTATTCAAGGTATGACCTAGCAAATACAGCCTATGGGAAGGATGTCCCCTATACACTGTGCATTTAAACACGGCCACCACACTTTCAGTCAACACTTAAAACAGTTACACCACTGTCCAACAATGACACATTCCCTTTCATTCAGTCACTCCTATCAAACACTCACACCCACCCTAAGATGCATAAGGAAAGGACATCTCTCAAAGACCCGGCCAATAATGTTAACAATAGTATGACCATAGAAATAGAATGGGCTTGGAACCTCTAACCCTGGCAATTTGACATTGGTACACTCGCAACGGCTACCTGGTATTGTGACGCAATATTTTCCATGGTAATGTAGAATGTTCATTCAAATGATTTTCACTGATGTGGCTCATGCAATGGAATGTATTTTTTCTAACGTCAGTTAAGTTGAATCAACAAATCACAGCACATATTGATTTACTTCCTGCATGGCTCCTATGGGTACACTCACAATGGCTGCCAGTCCACCCATTATGCCATCATTGACTTGAGTATCACTGCGGAATCCATCACAGCAACCAAAATGATTTGCTGTTTATCAATGGGACTTTCATACATGCTTATTAAAATACCTCAAACTACACGGTATTCACTTTTATTTCAAATCTATTTAAGTGACAAAGTCTGGGGATCACTATATATATATATAACAAAAATAATAAAGGTTAGTTTCTTTAAAGGCCCAGTGCAGTAAATAACTTGATTTCCTGTGTTTTATAAATATTTCCACACTATGGGGTTGTGATATACCCTTTAGGTGTAAAAGCTGTTTGAAAAGATTTGAATGACTGCCTCTTGGTGGGATGGGGTTTTGGCCTGCCTGGTGACATTAGTATACACCAATAAGAAAGACAGTTCCAAACTCAAACTCTGCCAATAACAGCAAGTTTTCAGTTTTCCCCTCCCCACCACTCACAGACAGTCCTAGCAAAATTCTTGCTTGAGAAATTGCTCTTTGCTAAGAAGCAATTTTTGTAATTTTTTTTGTAAATTTTTACTGTTTTAATTGAAGAAAAAAACAATCACAGTAAGGTACTTAATTGTAAATGGCTGCATTGGACCTTTAACTAATCAATACCTTTATACTCACTCAAGATATCCATCTGTGTGATGCATACAAATGATTCAAGGCCCTAAAGTGATCTAAATATGCACCCATTACATTATGGCCCTCTTAATGTATGTCATAAATGACAACTAGCACCGATCAATAGGAAAATCTTTGTGAGAAAAAGGGTGCTTTATACAAATCAAAAGCTAATGTATTCACATGGTTACAGTGACATTATTAACAATCTGGTAAAACTCCATCTAGGATGCATTTCAGATGAAAAACTGGTCAACACAAAAAAAACTTTACAATAAACGATAACCTTTTTTCTGACATGAACAAAGAATTAAATACAAACTTCCGCCTAACACAAAACACATCTTCAAAAGGAAAGAAAAAAACGTGGAGAATGACAAGGTGCATCTTGCTATTGAGTAACATGTTCTAGTGTTCAATATTGGCAGTTTAACAACCTCGAACGAGACTATTATTATGATATACGACTAAAGATATCTTGTGTACTTCCGTCTTACAGTAAAATTAGAATTTCTATTTTAAAGTGTTAAATTGAAAGTGGCTTGAATCCAAGACACTTGTGTCAAGGATGTCATACTCAAGAAAACGGCAGAACATGAGGGGCTGTTGGTTTCCAGTCTTCTATTTTAACCAAGAAATTCACCTTAAATGTTGTTATTCTGATGATTATCTGATTACCCCCTCAAGGAAGATATTTCCATTGTTATTCTTTTTGAATGACCCCGAGAGATCACTGCTGAAAGCAAAATGTCCTCCATTGTGTAAATTCCATGTGAGGTTTTTATTTGGATTTAAATTTCACAATAGTCAAGTCAAATGAACTAAATAAATGGCAAGTCAATTTGTAAAATCAAGTTATACTGGTCCACACATGCACTTTGCCTCACCTCACCTGCCTTGTCATTTGTTAAAATGTCAGATCTTTGAACAGGCTCCACTCGCAAAGCTTATCTGCACTGAAATACATTGTCCCAAGCACCCCCTTATCTGCCATGCAATTCTTAGTGTTCCTTTGGTTATGTATAAAATCTACATGCATCTCATCTTTTACAAAAATAAAAGAATATATAGAAAATGACTGTTAAAAATGATCTTTGAAATAGTTTCTCCAATTTAAAAAAACAACTTTTTTTTCCTGATTAGTAATATATTAATATCTGTTAATATTTCACTTATAACCTCCATCTAAATTGTATATTAAACTATAGTCAAATATATGTATTTTTTTACGTCACACATTGTATTAATTTCATAAAAAAGACGGTTAGTAATGTATAACAAAGTGTAAATAGTGAGAAATGATTCCCACATGAAGCCCCGGTTTCCCTTATTTAAAGCGATATAACATTTAAGGAAAACATTAAATAGCAAAACCCTTCAAAAGGAGATCTTAATTTCCTTCAAGACTTATTTTTAGTTCTCCTGATTGATCTGCATAGCATGTCATGTCTATGTGCATAGCACGTATACAACCTTCCTCCTCTGATGAAATGATTCAACCTAACTTGGATTTCGGCTCTTCTTTTGCCATTTGAGTATGCTTGCCACCTGACAGAAATACTCCCAAGTGCCTTGAAACACAACACGGTTCTGCAAAACCTTCAAGTGGTCCATACAGCAGTGGAGGAATACTGCTTTCAATGATATAACACTTGGCCAACCAATTCAATTGTTGGCAAATAAAATTACCTTTGAATGCCCCCTGTAAAAAGTTCACAATTCACATTTCTTCATATTGTTGGTGAAATTGCACACCAGAAGAGAAAAAAAATACTCCCCCAAAGTTATTTCCACCCTGCTCTTTAGCACACACTGAGCAGAGTCACGAATGCCAAACTGTGAATGCATATCACATATGTGGCCGGGACGATAGCAGTGTCGCAATATTTTTTCTATCGCAAAAATGAAAACACGAAGCAGACCAACTCTTTGGTCCTTTAAAATTCCTGCTGTATGTAAAATATTGTGTGCTTTAGCTTGGAAAATAAATACATGTGACTCTGGATGACAACATAATGATAGTTTTGATAAAGAAGTTCAATCTGCTTCGTGTTTTATTTCCTTGCCACGATACTAAGGAGTATTGCGATACTGGTGTCGTCCCGGCCCTAATCACATACCCCGTACTGTTCAATTACTGAATTACCACTGAAATAACTCCTAGTTACCTTGTAGCTCCAGTCTCTTCAATGAAAAAGAAACAAAAAGCACATGTTTCGTACCATCAAGCGACCAAACGCTAAACTAAGTTTGTTCAACCTGCAGTCCAATGTCAAATCGTGCATCCTTAACTCAGTCTCATCCAATGACCTTTAACATCTTCACACTTTGCCCGCGTCATACAGGTTGGCTGACGTCACGAAAATGACGCACAATGGGGCCGGAAGCGGAGCGTTGTTATGATTCTGAATGGTCAGATGGCTAGTAACAATGACAAGAAGTTGCCATGTGGGGAATCGTTGGTGGCTCATTTCAGCTAGTTTTATCTTGTTCTTGATACCATTTCTTGTTTTGATGTGTTTTGACTGATTTCATGTCAATGCTAATATGGCTAAAATGAGCTAGCTAATCAACAACTTTAACGATCTATGAGACAAGTGCTCATTGTGCAAATGTATTTATGTTTTCAATAAACATTTGGAGATTAAATATAGTTTACATGTTGTCAACAATCTAAGCCAACCCATGCAGTAGTGTAGCCAGAAATGAATTGGTCCTCCCCCTAATTTACGGCAATTCTATTCATTTTGTCATGAGGCAGAGGAAAAATTAGCATTTTTAAAGCTCAAATATGTGTATTGACTGTGATAAAGGCACTGGATTATGAGCGGTCTTGTTTGCTAAATGAACAAAGTAGGCAGTGGTATGGTGCATTTATATAGTGCATATAGCCATAGAAGCACAGTGACATATGCCTCAATGCGGTCATATTCATGGCTTATTGGGAGTGTGGCTTTCAGTTAGTTATTTTTGGCCACCCTTCCCATGAGAGTGAATGTCATTCCAGTGCATCTGAATGTCATTCCAGTGCACTTCTTGTAGGTATGTTAACGGTTAACGGTTAATAGGTTAGCCGCCGAAAATACATTTGACCAGTCATGCTTATAGGTCTATAGCGCCTTTGCATAATTTTGCGAAATTAAATTGGTGTGTGTATTTTTGTTAGTCGTCATGCATCCTAGTTATCACAAGCACAGCATACAGAGTCTAGTTTGAGGAGCAGAATAGCCTACCACCTGTCAGACAGCGCGAGAGTAGCTCCTCAAAAAGCTGGCACTGGAGTGAAATATGCTTTTATAAGCCCAGTCATTGCGTGTTAACTGTTTTGATGGCCACGGTTAAAAATATAAATTTTTATTTCTCAAATTCAACTCATAATTCAAGTGCACCTCCCATTCGCCATTTGAGTGCATATGCTATAGTCAACAGTAGGCAGGCTATAGTCAACGGTAGGCAGGCTATCAGCGCGTCACCCACCACTTTACAATGTGAGCTTGAGGCAGCATAATTGTTTGAAACCTGATTGTTTTACTTTACTTTAAATAATGAGGCATGTCTTACCTTGCTTCAAAGTAGCCTTGCCAAAATCCAACCATAGAAACATGGAGGAAAATATTATTTTATAAAGACTTCCTCATGCCATTAACCATCATTTTCTATTGCTCTATTGGTTTTCATAATCTTTCTTTCGTTGTCCAGAACCCAAAGACACAATCCTAGTCATATTAGCAAACCATCTTAGTTGTTGCTATTAGATTCCCTATCTTTCTAAGTTTCATATCTGTCACATATGGAACCGTTTGCATTAGGTGTGCTGTTTAGAACGGTGTTTTCCCGCGAAGCGCATTTTGGCAAATGTTTGAAATGGAGGTTTTATTAGCTGCTTCATTACAGGACTTGAACGTTCAATAAAATACATTATAGCCTTTTGACTGTAAGACGATAGGCTTGCTGTTGTTGCATGTTTCCATTAAGTTCAGAATGAAACATGTCCGTTCCTTGTATGCATGCATAGTAGGATATTTTCTGTTGGTCATGTCATTTTACTGTTTGGAAAAAATGTAACCATTTGTTGACCGGTTAATGAGAGTTGGTTAGTCGGCAACAAAACTGACCGAAAATTGCTTGCTATGAATTCTATCTAATGGTGTTTGCATGTTTAGGTAAAACTACGATTACTATCATTTATTTTTTCTCTCAATCTGATTGGATGGGCCTGTGCCCACCGAGCTGCAACCCTTTCTGTTTTGCCCCATAGTGGCTCACACGTTGGTTTTGTTGCCACACAACCAACCCGTCCATAGTCCAGCTGCAACTTCTCAATATTTTCATTGAGGAAGGTACAGAGGAGTGTTTTTGTGTTTGAACCCCATTCCCTCCATATATACAGATGCAGCAGCTTCATTTTATGTCTAAGTTGGTGGTGGTCGGTAATCGTTCACCACCTACAATTTATACGAAAACTGGCCATGTTTTCCTGTGTGCCCCGTCCATTTTACCTTCAATATCAAAGACATCAATGAGGTGTACCATATCAATCCTAAAACTACTTTGGTATAGTAATAATATTCATTGTTATATTAACTCCAAGTAGTTTAGAGTTGTTTGTTGTGTTTAGTCTTTTTACTCTAAATAAATTCTGTCATACTTCTCTCAAAAACACTCCAAGAAAATACATACGGCAAACTCCCCAAAAGTTGCAAGTGTTACTAGGGGGTCTGGGGGGGTCTCATGTATGGTGGATCTCCTGACCATCCACTTGTATTGGCACGTGACATGGATGTCTGAGGTCTGGTTTCGTCCTTAAATTCAAAGAAAACTCAAAAGTACAAACGCAAAGGTTTTAAAAAATTGCTTCAAATCTTCAGCCAATAGGGAGACGAGGAATGGGAATGCACCAGGTGTGATCTTTGTTGTGAGTGTCGTTGAGTTTTTGTGTGATTGGGGATCCTTACCCGCAACAAAGAGTCAAAGACAAATGTTGACTTCATGATGTTCTTGATTAATCTCCTGCACAAAGCAAAAGATACAGGGAGTGAGTGAAGGTGAGAGGGAAACAAGGGTATAGTTAGAACCTGAAAGTATAATTTCAGCGTACCTGGCTAACACTGCAAGGGTTGCTGGAAAGTTAGCTGGGTACCCAGTTGTGGGCGGAGCTCTGCGTGGTTGCAGGGCCGGAGTAGCTTTGCCCTCCCTGGATTATGGGGTCAAAGTTGAAATCGATGCCCTCTCCATCCATGAGGTCGCTGTTGATGATGTAGTCAACGTCACAGTCCAAGTTCTCTGTGAACATCTCGATATCCAAGTCGGTGGGCAAGCGGTCTTGACTGGGCAGGAAGCAGCTCGGCGTTCCGAACTGGCCCATCCCTGGCAGACCTCCTCCTGCATTGGCGGAGAGGCCCCCTCCGTGGTGAAGCCCCATACCTGGCAGCTGTGCATGCTGGGCTTTGAGGCCGGAGTACTGTGGAGAGTCCTGGGCCATGCCTGACAGGCTCATGCCCAGGCCCAGCTGAGAGTGCTGCTGCTGGAGCTGGGACTGGAGTTGAGATTGCATCCCCATGGGTGCCACAGTGTTGGGCTCAAGCCCCTTCCCCAGCAACAGCTGGTTGGGCTTGGCCCGCCCTCCCACCATGGGCCCCCCCATGCCCATCATCCCCACTCCACCCGGACTGGGCATCAGCGGATCCACCTGGGTCATCATGACATCACTGGGAGGCGGGGAGTCCGAAGTGAGCAACGCCTCCAAGCTGGAGGCTACATGGGTGCCATAGTGACCAGTCCCATGGGAGCCGGGGGTAGGCATAGGGTTGAAGAGGGAGTTGCCATAGTTTGAGGGTTTGGAGTTGTTATTGTTGCCAGATTGTGTGCCTGAGGACTGTCCCCCGATCTGGTTGGCAGCCTGAGAGAGGTTGGGTGGCTGCAGCTGACGGAATGTGGGGAACCCGGACCCCCGGGGAAGCAAGGTGGAAGCGGAGGGCAGAGGGGTGGGGGGCACCATGGGGGCCGTGCTGGGACTAGCCCTTCCTTGCTGCTCTGTCATCAGCGTCAGGCCATCGATCAGGTCCAGCTCCTCCATGAGTGTCTCGGTGAGGGTGGGGGGCAGGTTGCCCGTGGAGTAGCCCAGTAGACCTTCCTCAGGCAGGTCATCCTCATCCTCCTGGCCGGGACCAATGGGGGACAGCCGGCCACTCAGGGTGCTGGCGTTGGAGCTGGTGCGTGGACGGAAGCTGGTCCACATGTCAGGGTCGTCTAGGCTACCGCGGGATGAGGGGCTGCCGCTGTTCACCCCCCATTTGGGGAACTGCTGGGAGGAGTTGGGACTGTCTGCGACGCCATCGCCGTCTCCCCCGGTGGTCCCACCCAAGCCTGCTGCTGCCTTCTTGGTCTGCTTGGCCCGCATCCGGCTCTTTAGCAGTTTGCTGCTGTTGTCCATGGAGGCAGCACGGCGCCGGGGGGCTTTCCCAGTCTTGCCCCCCTCTGGGTTGAGCATCCACCAGGAACTTTTGCCTGTGGACTCATTGTGAACTCTCAGGAACTTGTTGTGGAGTGATAAATTGTGGCGAATTGAATTCTGAGGTATCGGGAAGGGCAAAGAAAAAGGGTTTTGTTTAACATTGGCGCCTTGTAACTTAGGAAATTATTCAGCTTCATTTGATCAACAACAACAAAAATATTCACATTTTATTTGTCACATGCACATGGTTAGCAGATGTTAATGCGAGCGTAGCGAAATGCTTGTGCCTCTATTTCCGACAATGTAGTAATATCCAACGAGTAATCTAACCTAACAATTTCACAACAATTACCTTATACACACAAGTGTAAAGGAATGAATAAGAATATGTACATAAAAGAATATATGAATGAGTGATGGTATAGAACGGCAAAGGCAAGATGCAGTGGATGGTATAGAGTACAGTATATACATATGAGATGAGTAATGTAGGGTATGTAAACATAGAAAATTGGCATTGTTTAAAGTGGCTAGTGATACATTACATCAAGATGGCAAGATGCAGTAGATGGTATAGAGTACAGTATATACATATGAGATGAGTAATGTAGGGTATGTAAACATTATATGAAGTGGCATTGTTTAAAGTGGCTAGTGATACATTTATTACATCAATTTTTCCATTATGATGACCATAGATTTCAAGTAATTACTTCTATTATTCACTAATTAATGCAGTGTAATAATGTATCATGTGATCACATCAAATGGGTCTATATAACATAGTTATAACAATGTGTATAACAATTACGAAGCGCATTAAGGTAAACATCGTTTTCTTTTTACCTTCCACCCTGCTGAGCTGTTGCTATCTCCTTTATCTTTGAAGTAAGGCACGGTTTTCACCATCCAGTCATATATCTGTGCCAAGGTTAAGCGCTTCTCTGGAGCGTTCTCAATAGCCTGACTAATCAGGTCCGCGTAGGAATGGTTCCCCCATGCATTGCGCCGGGATGATCCCTTTCGGGGCGTGGCTCCACCCACTCCGGCTACAACTCCTCCCTCTGAGACCACAACTTTCTCAGGCTCACATACGATTTGCTGTTGCTCTAGCTTATCCTCGTCGGCGGGCGGGGTTCCCGCAGCGGATTCAGGTCCGTCTGCCCCCTCCGGTTTAACAGCTGAGATGTCGAGTCTGGGGAGCGGCCATGTGCACGACCTAGGTCTGCTTTGCGGCTCAAAATCAGGGTCAATCTTGGGTACCTTTGAATCCTCCATTGTAAGAGATTTTCCACAAAAGGTTTGCTTCACTTCTGAACTATTCTAAATGTTGACTACTATGAAATAATACTTAAAATATAAAACGTCAAAATAAATAATAGTCAGACTGAATAATCTCTACTAAATAAAAAAAATATATAATCTGGGGAGGTTTGTCAACATGTGTTTGTAACAGGCACACCAAAATGTAGGCCTATTAAATCAAATGTTATTGGTCACATACACATATTTAGCAGATGTTATTGCCGGTGTAGCGAAATGCTTGTTATTATTATTATTATCTGATGAGTCTATGTTCAAACTAGATTGTCTAATAAAATTATTGTATAACCAAAAGTTCAATATAAACTTAAACTATCGTACAAAAAAATGCTATTTTCCATCCTCTATTAAGGGGACTTGTAGAAGAAAGACACAATCTGGATACACCAATATAGCGTCCGTTAATCCTGAGATTGGAGATTAGGGGACCCAAATAATCTCCTTAATAGTAACTATTATAAACCTTCCGATTTACATAGAGCAAAGAAAGGCTGTGATGAGGGTTCCTTTGTTAGTATAAAAGAACAAAGGGAACTCAGGGAGGAATGCACACCAAAACATCTGGATTGCAATCAGAAAACAATGCAATTGATGGCCCACATAACGTGTTATGGTAAAACGTTGCTGTGGGGTATATATATATATATAATTAAAAAAACGTCTCAGTTTAGTTTTGGTAGTTTGTAGTTTTAATATTGAGACAATGTAAATCTATGCGAAGTTTGTGAAAAGGTGACCTAATTAAAGGGAAAGTAGCTATAACATTAAAACTATAACAACACTATAAATTTAAATGTTTATTTATTGCGTCTTCCTTCAAAAAATAATATTGCCCTTTGAGTTAAAATAAAAATAGAGTCGCCCTCAAGAACATATACTTGAAAAGAACCCACAAATTAGGATTACACAGTGGGTCACTGTCACAAAAGAGCGTTCGTTACAAATGATCAACTAGCTAAATTAAACGATGCCTCGGTCTGCCCTTGTAAACAACGTGCCGTTTCGCTCCTTCGCACGTAGAAATAACCTCGCGCTTCAATAGAATACTGGAGCAGATATATAGTTACAATATTTATATCACAATTCTAATTGTGATATATATATATATATATATATGTAAACAACAACTAATTGATAACAAAATACACAATACATCTAGCCGTCACTCATACCTGTGAAACAATGTCACTTTGTGGATTCATGGAGCTAAAGCAATAAGATGATCAATATTTCAAGTAAAAAGTATGCTATATTTGATTATCTAACCAATGCCACGTTTACTGCTGAAAATAAGTCAAAACAGTAATGTTATGCTGGATGTCGTTTCTTTCCGCTACAGCATTATTACTTGGCTAATTTAGTAATTTAAGTCGACTGACAAAAATAAATGTTGAGAGCAAAACCTTACTGAACAGTTTGATCATGATGGTCTGTAACAAAAATTTGAGGAAAACAATCGATCAGAAAGTCCGTGGTTTTCTGATTCAGGTTTGCACTCTCCTCCACATTGTGGGCAAGCGCGTGTCGCCATCTGCCATGTTTCTCTACGCCGAGGAGCGGCAGCACACGATGCTCACGCGGGCACAAACCTTCAGAATGTGCCTAACTTGAGTCAGTCCTCGTCCCCTGGACACGTTAAAGCACGGTTCGGAATCCACGGTTTCTTGAAGTTTACTCTCTTACACATCGGCTGCACTCTCAACACACCAAACGTAGTTGTGGAAATAGCGTAATAGCCACCTAGCTAGCTGGCTAACTCCAGTTATTTCGGAGTTTAAAATCCTTTCAAAAGTCGGAAAAATGCCTTTCAGTAGATAGTTTTGCTCGACTTGTGTCTATTATGGATGTCAAAATATTCAGTCATCGTATATATTTTTTTGTTTTGTTTTGTTTTGACTCGAGGCGAAGACTCCCTTCTGACGTCTGTTTACCACTGCCAGACAACGTGTACTGCGCTTGCGTGTTGTGGGTTGCTGGGAAATGCAGTCAGTCATGTGACGATTCAAAGCACAAGAATAAACAACGAACGACTGGCGAGCTAAAATAGGTACTTCGGTGCTGAAAAGCATGATTATGCAACACTTCATAACGTGTACGCACCACCTACACACACCTAAGCCAAAACTGGAAAGTTACCCGTCAATTATCGTAAATCAGATTTCAGTTGACCAAGTAGTAGCGCAGACTTCTAGGTTTAGGCTACAGATCTATTCAGCCCCAATCTAGTGTTGAAGCACATGCATCCCTCTTTCATTGGACATGCAAACTTTCAGCAATAGTCCCGGCGTGTCGGTGTACAGTGCATGGTCTTTAAAAAGTAGGTTGTCGACAGGTTACTTTAAAGTTGCCATTGTTGTACAGTTACATTCAAAAATAATTATTTGTGTGGCTAAGCCGATCTGTGAAGAAGATTAATTTCAGTATGATACATTTTTTAAAGAATATCAATGCCAACATAGAAAAGCATAGAAATACAATATTTGTTAATTTAACGACATTTTGAAGATCAGCCTAAATCTCATGGTGTGTTTATTTTAACAATAATCTGAGTGTGCACAAGAACTACAATTCCCAGTGTATTTTACAGTAGAACTTTGGGGAGTGGTTGGCCGAATAACCCTTTGACGAATGCAGCGCGTGATGTAAACAGAATTAAAGGCTATACAGTAAAGATAGACCTATCTACAGCAAACATATACATCTGGTCTGATTTACTTTAAATCGTTATTCTGGAAACGTATACTTTTTTTGCAATAGTATAAGCCGTTCTGTAGATTTGTAAGTCTTTCAAATTATATACTTTCGTTCTCTTTATTGATAATATTTTGATCCCATTTTGTCAGCATGATTATTGTTTCACACTTATTTAATTTTGGCACAATTGTTTCATTCTCTGCAATTGGTCAAAATAAACCACGGTAAATGCGTTTGCTCTGCTTCGATTGGCTGCGGAACAAGAACCTTCACCACCAGTTTGCCTTTCCACTAGCTTCTATAGCCACAAAGTCAGATTCCAAAGCCACAAAGTCAGATTCCACAGCCACAGTCAAAACTAGGTGAAAATTCGGTCAATGTACTCTTCAGCAAGGCACTTAACCCGAATTCCTCCTGCAAATCGCTCTTGACAAGAGCGTCTGATAAGTGACTAAAATGTTAGGTTTAAAATCAAATTTTAAGATCAATTGTATAAATGGGCGGGGTGTATGACTTGGCCATAGAAGAACGACCCAATTTCTGGCTTTCCACTACATAACACAGCCACAAAGTCAGATTCCAAAGAAACAGTCTATATTGGCTACAAACAAGTGAGCATTTTGGCCTTAATTTAAGGTTAGGCATAATGTTAACAGTGTGCTTGAAAATCAGATTATAAAAATATCAATTTTGAAATGGGCGGGGTTTAGCTATAATTATGACTTTGTGGTTGTGTTAACTAGTGACGATCCCAGTTATCGACTCGAGATTAGCAGCAGAAACCGAAAATGTCGGATCCCACGGTTGCAGACACTCGCCGATTAAACTCTAAACCGCAGGATCTTACAGATGCTTATGGCCCCCCAAGCAATTTTCTTGAAATCGACGTTTATGACCCACAAACTATTGGAGTCGGCCGGAACCGATTTACCACTTATGAAGTGAGAATGCAGGTGAGGAGCGCCAGTATTGAAATCGAGGCCGGTGATTTTGGCGGGGCCTAGTGTAGGTGACGCTAGTATGGTGTGGGAACATGGGTTGGGACGTGTTTTTGGAGAGACTCGACTTTTTGCTGTTCAAATGCTTAGCCTTTCACTTTGTCATGTTAAATAATAATTTCATCCAAATTCCTGATGCAGTCGTTACTAATATGGCTACCACAAACATTACATAGCCAGCACGTGAAAGGTTGTCAGGTTAGGTAGTGTTTCTGCAGGTAGCCTTTGCCAGTCAGTATGTTAGGCTATAGCTAGCTCGTTTATTCAATTATGTAGGATGTGCATGTGTTTTCTCCAACCCAGAAGAAAACCCTGCACATCCTTGGAATCCCCAGGCTCGATATTAAAGAATATTTGGCCAGTTAGTTCGTTATCAATCAATCACATTTATTTATATAGCCCTTCTTACATCAGCTGATATCTCAAAGTGCTGTACAGAAACCCAGCCTAAACCCCCAAACAGCAAGCAATGCAGGTGTAGAAGCACGGTGGCTAGGAAAAACTCCCTAGAAAGGCCAGCACCTAGGAAGAAACCAGGCTATGAGTGGTGTTATGAGATGAACAGACAGCCACTGGGGTGTTAAACCTTCACGGTATAGAAAGAAATGTGTTTGAACTTGAGCTAGTCTCACAAATCCTAGGGCATGCTTGAACATTGGTACATTGTGGGAGGCAACTTGTCTGTCTAGTAGGGGTGTCAAACTCATTCCATGGAGGGCCTAGTGTCTGTGGGTTTTTCACTTCAATTAAGACCTAGACAACCAGGTGAGGGGAGTTCCTTCCTAATTAGTGACCTTAAGTCATTAAGTACAAGGGAGAAGTGAAAACCCACAGACACTAGGCCAGCATTTCCTAAAATCTGTGCACCTTTTTGTTTTTTGCCGTAACACTGCACAGCTGATTCAATTGATTAACATGTCATGATTATTTGAATCAGCTGTGTAGCGCTAGGGCAAAAACATGCACAGAGTTTAGGAAATCCTGCATTAGGCGCTCCATGGAATGAGTTTGACACCTGTGGTTAAAGACTATATGGGCTGAGGGGTAGACATAAGTTGGCCAGTGTATACCCATACTACTACAGACCTCAACTAATTACCTGGCTCTCACACTGCATGGGGTGGCAAGTAGCCTAGTGGTTAGAGCGTTGGACTAGTAACTAAAAGGTTACACGAATCCCTGAGCTGACAGGGTAAAAATGTCGTTCTGCCCCTGAACAAGGCAGTTAACCCACTGTTCCTAGGCCGTCATTGAAAATAAGAATTTGTTCTTAGCTGACTTGCCTAGTTAAATAAAGGTAAAAGAATTTTGTTTTATTAATGCAACAATCTCATGGACACTCCTCTGGGTTTCCCTACTCTCTAAAATGGGGTTGTATTATGAACCATCCACTATCACTAAATACACCACGCCAGTTTCATAATTGAACAGTGGTGTTCACAGATTGAGACAAGATGCTGATCAAATTATTCATTTATGAAGGGTGTAAGTACTGAAGTCTGACCATGTCACTGGATATGCTGTACTGGAAATGCCACTCCCCAATCTAGATTTCTATCATTTTAATGTAGTGATTAATATACTTGTTATCATGTGCAGACAAACCTTCCCATCTTCAAACTTAAGGACTCTGTTGTGCGAAGAAGGTACAGTGATTTTGAGTGGCTGAAGAATGAGCTGGAGAGAGACAGTAAGGTAAGCTCTCACTGCATAACTAATTGCCTGTATGTCTCACCATTATAATGCCAATTTCTTTTGTTGGAATTCCTGTGTTTGTTTCTAAGTAACTCATTTACTGATAAGGTGTGCGCTTTCTACAGATTGTGGTGCCCCCTCTCCCTGGCAAAGCTTTGAAGAGACAGCTGCCCTTCCGAGGAGATGAGGGTATCTTTGAGGACTCCTTCATTGAGGAGCGGAGGGTAGGCTTGGAACAGTTTATCAACAGGTGTGTAAGGTTTCTGCCAATGGTATTTCTCTCTCTGTATGGCTCTCCATTTCAATGCATTGTCAAATTAACTCCCAGCCATCTGCCTTTTGACTCCACTAATAAGCAATTATGATTGCTAATTACCTGAAACCTACTTCTTTCTCCACTATCACCAGACTCGCAGGTCATCCCCTGGCCCAGAATGAGCGCTGTCTTCACATGTTCCTTCAGGATGAGTCCATTGACCGGAACTACATTCCTGGAAAAGTACGCCAGTAGGATGGGCAGGATTGAGTTGCCATCTAGGGCAGAGAATTGCCAGGGACCTCACGATATGATATTATCACGATTCTTAGGTGCTGATATTTATTGCGATTAATGTTCCAAACGTATTGCTTATGATACACTGAGTATATAGAACATTAAGAACACCTGCTCTTTCCATTACATAAACTGACCAGGTGAAAGCTATGATCCCTTTTTGATGTCACTTGTTAAATCCACTTCAATCAGTGTAGATGAGGGGGAGGAGATGGGTAAAGAATGATTTTTAAGCCTTGATACAATTGAGTTATGAATTGTGTATGTGTGCCATTCAGAGGGTGAATGGGCAAGACAAAATATTTAAGTGCTTTTTTGAATGGGGTATAGTGTTAGGTGCCAGGTGCAGAACTGTTGGGTATTTTCATGCTCAACAGTTTCCCGTGTGTATCAAGAATGGTCCACCACCCAGAGGACTTCCAGCCAACTTGACACAACTGTGGAAAGCATTGGAGTCAACATGGGCCAGCATCTCTGTGGAACGCTTTCGACACCTTGTAGAGTCCATGCCCCGACGAATTGAGGCTGTTCTGAGGGCAAAGGAGGGGGGAGAGTGCGAAACTCAATATTAGGAAGGTGTTCCTAATTTTGGGTATACTCTGTGTATGTCTGCTGCGTAGAGACAAGATGCAGCATGAGAGAACGAGTTTTGATCAGTCAGGGAAATAAAAGTGCTGACAAAAAAAGGATGAAAAATACCTGCGTTTTGGCACAGATACAGCCTACTTGCGCTAGCCGACTGGGTGGCTGGGTTGGAGAGGGGTGTGGCAGTAGGTGGGGTGTGCTGGCTGTTCCTTAGCGGTTTCCATCCATCTCTCCCAGCAAGGGAATAGCATTTTATTTGTACACTAAATTATATATAACACACACAGTATGACCTCAGCTATCAAGTCTTGACTTACCTAGTACACTAATTTTGTGCTTACTAGAAGCATAATCGGGTGAAATTATAAGATAATTTTGTATAACCTAAAAGCATTAATATTTATTGTATAAATGTGTGTCTGTAACAGATTTCCATCCAACATTTTTATGTGAGTAAAGTACATGTCGGGTAAAAATATCAGGGCTGATGGAAACAGCAAATTTGTCTGGAAAATGTCCAAATATCTACAAAACAAAATACACTAGACAAGGTGGGCTCTTTTTGTGTTGGTAAAATTAATGATGTGAGAAATGGCGGTGGAAACGCCTTTGTAATAACCATCTTGGAGTCACACGATGCTATGTTGTGTGGTCCTCCCACTACGACTCGGGGAAAGCTTGCAGTTCATTAGGCTACAGATGAAATAAGTTATGATGCACTTCACCGGGAGCTGAAAGTTCACGGTGATGAGCTTGATGCTCCTTTCAGATAAATACAGAGTCTTATTCTGGTGATGATCAAATGAAATTTATTTATATAGCCCTTCTTACATCAGCTGATATCTCAAAGTGCTGTACAGAAACCCAGCCTAAACCCCCAAACAGCAAGCAATGCAGGTGTAGAAGCACGGTGGCTAGGAAAAACTCCCTAGAAAGGCCAAAACCTAGGAAGAAACCTAGAGAGGAACCAGGCTATGAGGGGTGGCCAGTCCTCTTCTGGCTGTGCCGGGTGGAGATTATAACAGAACATGTCCAAGTTGTTCAAATGTTCATAAATTACCAGCATGGTCAATGCTTGGCTGCCCCGTTTGACAAGTACAAAGCTCAGTCTTAACCATAATTATGTAGGTAGCCTACCCGCGCTGTATCTGCAAGGTGTTGGTTAGAGCACACGTGCCAAGACCAGAGTCGGCACATTCGCTGTAAAACGCAACTTTTTCTTTTACAAAACCACCAGTAGAGTTGAAAATGCGATGGAAACCCATTTAACTTCTATGTTTTTATTTGTTACATGGGAATTTAACAGTAGAAGTAATCTTTATGTGCACTCCTTCATCACGCACAGCTTTTTATCCGCAACAAGTCAATTTGATAAACGCATCTCTGGTGGGATGTGTATTGTTTTTATGCAGATTTTAGAATAATTGCATGAAAATCTGTCGCCAATTGGATGGAAACCTGGCTGGTGATGACTGTTTCTCATCATTTTAAATGTGAAAATTAAGAAGCTATAGCTTAGCAAGGGGACAAAAGGATTATATTCTGTAATGTTGTAAGAGATTACATTTTACAGTGGTTTAAGGAACCTGAACATACAGAGAACAGTATCAGAGGTTTTTGTGTCTTACAATGTCTTCCCCCCCCTTTTTTTTTTAGGTGTGAATAAAGTAAGTTTGGTTATGCTTTTTATTCATATTAATACAATTGTGATCATTTTCCAACCGCTTTTGTGTGTGTCAATTCAGATTTGGTTTAGCGGGTTACCAATAATACATTCATGCATTTACGCTCAAATATCTCTTCGCTTCCCTCTTTTTCAATCAACCACTTTCTCCTTTTTTAATTTTCCTTGAGTAAGTGTAACTGTTGCCATGATATGGTTGCATGCATGCATGGGGTAATATTTACAGTTCATCTTTAGTAAAGTACGTTACTTCCCCTTTTGGCTTAAAGGGAAATGTCACTGTTTTTCAACTTGATATTTTATATATCTACAGCACCACAACATATTTGAAAATTACGCTTATCTTTGTTTTTTAGTAAAAAAAACAGTAAGTGTTTCTGATGACATCATTGGTATGCGTCGTGTGATTTTAATCAATTTATGAGTAGGAATATGAAGTTGAACATATTTGGAATGTCCCTTTAAACCAGTCATGCAGGCTTTCATGGCGGCACTAACTGAGACCTAGAGAGCAGTATCTAACATTCATATAATGTATGTATGGCTAGACCTTGCTATTGTTTTTTTTTTAAGACAGATTACATGCAGTTAAGATTTGAATTACCAGTTTACATCAAAATGCTCTCATCTCCAGCACCCTAAAATCTGTCGGATGCTGTACGCTGAAACTGGTAACACAATGCCTCAATCATTGACTCTAGTTTTTCATTTGTGATATAAAGGAAGTCTTGATTTCAAACCTATTCTTTAGCAATAATGGAACATACCCCTGAGATCATATAAATTATTTATTTTTCTAAGGAAGGTTCTGTTAACCTAGCCATTGAATCAGAGCCTAGAACTAACCTACACAATCTTACCCTTTTTTTGATAGTAGTAACTATGTTATAGACATTGTAGAACAGTAATGGTCTATGCCTTTTGTTTAGACTTTAAAGTCTTGGTCTACATAAGTGTAGTGAGACTGGCAACACTAATCCTCAGATGCTAATAAGTCCATGAATAGCTGTGATTTGTTTTCCTTTCTATAGCAGCCCCAGAGATGAAAATGATGGTGTACTCAGCCCATCTTCTCAACCCTACACCCCCTGGCTGTTTGGCTTTATCACTAGAGCCCACGCTGTCTCTTCCACAGGTGGCCCATCCTCCTAGACAACTGCATCTGCCGGAACTCTCTGTAAATACTGTGTACATATATACATATCTTATTTGTAGTTGTTCTGGGGAAGCTCTGGGGGTATTCACATGCAGAGCATTTAACTTGTAGCAGAAGACTGAGGGTGGTGAATTTATAAAACCAGTGAGTTAGTAAGTTACCTTTTTGAAACAACAGGATTTTTCTGGAGTTAAACTTGAGGCTTATTAAGTAAGTAGGAGTTGGTAATAATTATAAGACTTAATTTTTGGAATGAGAAAATATTGTTTTAGTAACACAAGTTGGCTTCCTAACTCATGAATTCTGCTTGGTGAAATATAATTGTGTACATTTCTCATGTGAAAATGACAGGCTCTGCCAAAAATACTTTCCCCTGAGCAAACAGTTTCTCAGTTATAGAGATCGATCTACGAAGGGAAACCTGGCCAACCTGACTCACCAACACAAAGCATTCTATTACATTCCATTAAGATTCTTTTTACATTCATGTATATGTACTTGACAACTTATTTACGAATCTTGATAGAGGAATGATTCCATAGTGTCATAGAAAAAATTGCCAAGTATTAGATCAAGTCTTGGGGACAAATATTCATTCATACCACCTCAATGGTCATCAAAGACTAAATTGCACTTGATGTAATAGTAGGGATCTTAACCCCAATGTGTTGGGAAAACTCCCAACCTAGATTCTCGCCACCGTGGTCACAATCATTTTCAACCTTTCTACTGCAACACTATTGTAGGTTGTTGTAAATGAGAATATTTGAAATCAACTTACCTGGTAAAATAAAGCTCAATCAATAACTAGAATGTCCAGCAGGATACTTATTTTGCTTACACTCGCAGATACAGGGTTGTCTTAGAAGGAAATATTATTCAGTGTTTAGGTGCTTCTGTTTAATGTGTGGGGTGAGGCTGATGCAGCCGGATATGTCTGTAATCAAGCACCAAAGACAGTTTCTGCTGCCTTGTGATTGTGACATGTCTTCCTGAAACATCCTCGGCCTCACAACTAAACTGATGGCTAGTCGCCAACCATTTAATTTGTGTTTTATGTTCATGTGTTTTTGACCATTCAAATACATAAAGGCTGTTTTTTTCTGATTTGTTGACCACAATGTACTGTTAGTTTATTAAACCACTGAAAATCTATCAAAGGTGGTTGTCTCCTCATTTAACAAATATTCTGTTATTATGGCCCAATAATCTCTCACCAATTTAGTGGAAATTGCTTTCCTCAGTTATCTTTCAAACCAGTGGTCAAGAAGAGGACAAGGCAAGAAAGCGACCAGACCAGATGGAAATAACCATACCTGGTGTAATAGTGACGTAAAAAAGGAATTGAATCTACTAGTACACTGTAGTAGATAAATAGACGTCCGTTCTATTAAAATTAAATTACTCACATAATTTTAAGGAATTTAATACATTAGTTCCATGTGGAAATGTTACCTTTGTAATTAAAAGGTATTGACGTTGCTTACATTCCAATGACGTCTGACAAATCACATTAATCTTGCTATTTCCCCGGATGATGACAACCAATGAGAGTTGAGTAGAGGCGGGATGTTTACACTTTTAGCCAAACAAAATACATTGGTTGTGCCATTTAGAGTAGTCATATTCTACAGTTACACCTTTTTCGGACTGTAAAAACAGATGTTCCATCTGATCGCAGAATTTATTTCTGTGCCCATCAATTCCTCAGGTATGTAGCTATAAGTTATTTACCAAAGGCATCGAATGTAAATTGAATTTGCTAGCTATGTGTTCCAAGAGTGAACCAAATGCGACCGCTCACCGATAGGAATCAATGAACTCTGAAATTCAAGATAGGGAGATGTATAGTGAATAGCAGTAGCTGGAACGAATGTGGCAGTTGTTGGTTGGTCTGCTGGACATTTTCGCGATGCCCAGCATGGCTACCACAATCCACGCGCGACTACGATTTGTGCCAGGCTACAAGACTCGCGTGCTCTGACTCACATCGTCAGCAATAGCTAGTTGAACCCAAACGTAAATCAGACTCTGTCGTTGTTTTATGTAGTTAGCTAGATTAATATTTGACTGTCGACCATTCATTCTGTATTTGACCTATCTAGCCATCTGTACCCCTGGAATCAGGTGGGTGGCTGTTTACTTTGTTCCTTGTCAAAACACTGACCTCTGCATTGCTCTTTGCAAGCCTGTAGCCCTTTCACTCTTGAATGTATTAATCTTGTCTAGTTAGGTAATAATGTCCCTCCAACTACAATGTTTAAACCAAATATAGCCTTGGGTATCCTATTGCTGCTTAATCTGCAAACGTAGTACTGACAGTTTCTATTGTGGAATGCTTGGCTCTATGTTAATGGTTTGCATAACTATGTTCAAATTTACCTGCTGAGGGATGTCTTTTCCCGGTGTCCCTATTTCTGTAGGGTATTTTTTAATTTTATTTTTTTCAGCCAAGAAACCTAACCACCAATCAAACCACCACACCTACCTTCTGTTGGGATTCCAAGTAATGTTTGCGTGTTTTAGCCATTTACTGTGACTGGAAAGACTAGTGTGAAAGAGCCCTGCTGAAGGAGTGTCACTCCATGGAGAGATTCCCAGGCTGAGTAAGTTTTGTCTGCTTGAGACCTGTGAGTGCGCCCGGGCTGAGAGGATAGTGTGTGGTGTTGGTAGGGTGATGAGGTAAACAGCTCACTTGGAAGTGATCAAATGAATGGCATAAGCCTACTATAAGAGTTAACCTCCATGTATAGAATGGGCACTCCAGAAGATCTTTCAGCCTTTTGGTGAATTGCATTATTGTGGAGACATGGGCACGTTAATAAAAAGAAAGCTGGCTGCTGATGCTCTGTTGTCATCATGGCCCATAATTAGATTGCCCTTTTGGAGGAAAGGATCTGATGAATAGCAAATGCAGTGTGCACCAACTGGTGTCATTTCAGATGAGGTGAAGTGAGGTAACCATGGAAACACCCGTCCTGGATTCCAGGACCTGCAAATTGAGCATTATGCCCTGCCTCATTCCTTAATAAACATTGGCAATGATTCCATTGTCATATGATGCTTGGTCTTCTGAAAGTGGCCGGTTAACTTGAACTGTTTAAATTGAATCATGAACTGTAGAACTGTTATTTTTCTTTATTTACTCAAACTCTGTGAGCATGGAACAACTTGTTGTAGCCATGGCAAGACAACAATGTAGCGTTGTTGAATTCGGAAATGTCCTGGCACCTAGGCCAGATTTTCTGTCATAAATTCTTTTTACAATGGTTCTTCTATCTTTTACAATTGTATTGAGAATACACCTGCTTATACATGACCAGAACGACTCATTACTTCAGCTCCCACAACCTATTGCTAAGACTTTGGTTAGTTTAGCCCACACACTACGCCATACTCTTTCTAGGCTACACAAACAGTGCTCTATTCAATCCGCATCGTGTAAGTTCAGCTATACAGCGTGATTGAGATTTAAAAGCAATGTTCCCGCTTTAGCAGAGACCTCATTCACGGTAAACGCTGCATATGTCGGCTCAATGGGAAATTACCTTTACATTTCTATCACGGAATCAGCTTGAATAGAGCCCATAGTCATGGCAAATTATTTCCAAGAAGGTTAGAAGGCTTACGTAACGTTGCCGATTATCCTCTTAATGGAGGAGAAAGGCCAACTCTATGCTTGATTTAGGCCTAGTTGTGATTGCAGAGACTGGCTGGCTCAACTTCTCCTGGCTAGTATGTCAGCCTACTGATTCTAGTAGATTGACACACGCAGACAAGCAGACCTTGCAATCCCATTGACTGTATCCCTATTGTCAGCCTAAAGTCAGCAATATGTTACTGTTCAAATGGTTAGAAAATGGTAAGTGCTGTGTGTGTAGTAACTGGTGACTGAGTTATGCCTATTTGTTGAACTCATAGCCTATAGTGTGTACACTACAGATTGAGAACAAGGGCCTGAGATATGAATGGGTGTATGCTATGCAGTCACCTGTGTAGTCTGTGTTCCCTGTAGGTGTTATCTTTTGTCAGCCAAACAGAGTTGACATAGATGCTCCTCCTCCTGATAAGGTGTGTTTCCCAGACTCGACCTGATTAAACTTGCATGGCCTCTCCGGTGTGTGTGTGTGCCAAGGATCAACCCTTCAACTCGAAGCCATCGCCAGACAGGAGAGCTTTATTATGTCCAACCATGGCGCCCTAACAGTGGGCTTAGACAGCTAGGCTATTCCTTCCTGTTTAATGATAGCTGTTTTGGGCACCGTTGGATGTGGTGATTCTATTTTTCTTATGCTTCTTTAAAATTTAAATCGGTCTGGTGTGTCAAGTCATAGGCCCTTCATCAGGTTTTTCCATTCCCCTGTCTCTCTCTCCCATGCTTTCTTTGCCAACGTCGCTGCCATTCCTCCTATTTGCCCCCCTTTCTCCCTCTTCTCTTTTCTTATTTATTTTCTTTGTTCTCCTATTTTAGTTTTTCTTCTGGCTGCAAATGAATGGGGTTCTTAAATCTCTCCCTTAGCTAGTCTTTCAGATTCACTATGGTCTCTGCCAAGGTCAGGGTACTGGTCAACACTACTGCATGGTTTTCTTCCCGTGAGGGACCACCAGCCAGAGGTCGGGACAGAGCTGTCACTGTCTATGCCTAAATGGCTGCCTGCCATTATTCACTATTCAGCCAGCCTGCCTTTAGAAGCAAGTTATCCTAGTGTCAGGTTGAGATCTGTAGAGAGAATGGGGTTTTACACGTTAACAGAATGACGCTGAACCTCCTATTTTTCGCTTTAAAAGTATGCCAAACAAAAACAATTGATTGCAAAATTAAACAAACCATACAACACTAAGCACAATGACTACTTTTAACAGTTCCCACTGAATATTTTTCCAAAATACATTTAATTAAAGAACAGTGCAGATGTAAAATTGGGAAACATATTTTTTTTTATTTAATCTCCTTCAACTTTTTTATGTGACCACGTTTTCCAAAAACTCAGTTGAATATCTGCCCCGAATTAAGATTCAAAGATGTCAGAAAGAATGGTGTGTCAGCTACAACATGACACCTTGAGTTTGAAAATAATCTATTTTTGTTATTGAACTACTAAGTGAAGTAGATAAACACCTTGTAACAGAATGACATCATGGGTCCCTGTTCTGTACAGAAATGCATAATTATTTATGTCATTCTCTTCATGGTGATGGATCCTGAACAGGTACACAAAGGTAGAAAAATGTAATATCCTCCTTTGCATGTTTGGATATTATTCTACACACTGGCTTTTATTCTAATGAGCTCTGTTCCCAGGTACAGATCTGTACCAATCAGGTTTTTTTCTGGATCAAAAAGGGCCTTAGATGGTTGTCGTGGTAGGGGGGCGTGCCAATGAGCTCGTTCGGCCGTTGTCATGGCAAAATTTGACATTTTAGCATTTTTAGGCCAATTCCTTTTCTTTTTTTTGCTGTCTTAAATCGAATTTCCTGCGATTCTACATATTCTGCCATGGAGCTGAGATTTTTTGTTCTTGCAGTTTTAAAGCTAGTTTCCTGCAATTCTATGCACTTTGCCATGGATAATGTTCTTATTTTTTTTGCTCAAACATAACAAAATGCTAAATTCATTTAAAAAAAAAAATGTATTCTCCCTGACTGTCTATCTTTTATTTTGATTGGATTATTTTGATCCTGACTAGTATCCCAGTCCCTGCCGCTGAAAAACGTCCCCACAGCATGCTGCTGCCACCCATGCTTCACCATAGGGATGGTGCCAGGTTTCCTCCAGACGTGATGCTTGGTATTCAGGTGTCGTGTCTTTGACTATGCCAGATTAATATATTTTTATTTTGATTGGATCTGAAATATTAATGCCCCTGTGTGAAAAAGTAATTGCACCCTTACACTCAATAACTGGTTGTGCCACATTTAGCTACAATGACTCCAACCAAACGCTTCCTGTGGTTATTGATCAGTCTCTCACATCGCTGTGGAGGAATTTTGGCCCACTCTTACATGCAGAACTGCTTTAACTCAGCGACATGTATGGGTTTTCAAGCATGAACTGCTCGTTTTCAAGCAACAAATGTGAAGTTTTGGAATGGCCTAGTCAAAGTCCAGACCTAATCCCAATTTTAAGAAGTTGTAACAGGACTTGGAATGCGCAGTTCATGCTGGAAAACCCACAAATGTCACTGAGTTAAAGCAGTTCTGCATCCAAGAGTGGGCCGTGATAAACACTTCAGTATCTGGGCTTGTCCTTCAAATCACTCCTGTTGAATGTGTGTGTGTGTGTGTGTGTGTGTGTGTGTGTGTGTGTGTGTGTGTGTGTGTGTGTGTGTGTGTGTGTGTGTGTGTGGTGTGTGTGTGTGTGTGTGTGTGTGTGTAAGAGAGCTGTCTTCTTGGGTATGATGATACAAGCTTGGCACAACTGTATTTGGGGAGTTTCTCCCATTCTTCTCTGCAGATCGTCTCAAGCTCTGTCAGGTTGGATGGGGAGCGTTGCTGCACAGCTATTTTCAGGTCTCTGCAGAGAAGTTCGATCGGGTTCAAGTCCGGGCTCTGGCTCGGCCACTCAAGGACATTCAGAGACTTGTCCCGAAGCCACTCCTGCGTTGTCTTGGCTGTGTACTTAAGGTCGTTGTCCTGTTGGAAGGTTAACCTTCGCCCTAGTCTGAGGTCCTGAGCGCTCTAGAGCAGGTTTTCATCAAGGGTCTCTCTGTACTTTCTTCCGTTCATCTTTCCCTCGGTCCTGACTAGTATCCCAGTCCCTGCCGCTGAAAAACGTCCCCACAGCATGCTGCTGCCACCCATGCTTCACCATAGGGATGGTGCCAGGTTTCCTCCAGACGTGACGCTTGGTATTCAGGTGTCGTGTCTTTGACTATGCCAGATTAATTGCTATGACATGCTATTCTATAAAATAATTTCTCCGTAATTAATATTACCTGATTGAACTAATCATGTAAATATTAATTAACTAGAGGGACACCACGAAATAATATTTATAGAGCTGTTATCTTCCGAATAAACTCTTAAAGATTTAGTAAGATTTTACATCCATAACAGTCACATTAATCGTCATTTTATTCAGTCTCATCTGAAAGTTGTAAATCCTTGATTATCTGCAAAAATCCTGGCTAACAAGTTGAATCAGCAATACAAAATTGGGTTTAATTATTTATTTACTAAATACCTAACTAATCACACAGAATCACACATATACAATTAAATCATAACTTGATCACAAATTACGTCATACAGGAAAAACGTCCCTAGCGGGCGGAATAGATATGACAGCTTGTTACACAAAGGGAAGGGGCTGAGTCCTAGTGAAAGAGCGGGAGACTGGAACATAGGCGAGCTGTGCTATCGTAAATACAGTATCTTATGCATTCTAAATTACTGCCCATTTGAAGAGGAAAATGCAATCAATATTTACTCTGAGCTGCGCTTCAGTGGGTTGGTGGTAGATGGAAGACCGTATCGCCAACCCGAGTCCTCTGTCCTTTGAAGAATGTCTCTGGTAGTCACTGGATACGTTGGAGTAACGTTGTGTGTAGTGGACGGGATACTCGGACTGTCCTTCCTAACCTGCGTTTAGCTGTTGCTAACTCAACGGCTAGGAGATATCACTTCTGTAGTGAATACGAGTTCAAAGTTCATACCATTCACAATCAAAGTCCATGCTGATGTTGGCTTAGTTCTGTAGTTATTATCTGAACCATTCTGACACCGGACCGTCATCCTAGTGTACCCGGAACAGGAAGTTATATTCTTGTCAATGGCTTTTATAGTGGAGGGAGAGGGGTGTGTCTGAAAAGTTTATAACCCATGCCTCTTCACAGGGGCGGGCCACTGTGAGCAGAGGAACACTTATGAAAGTCCAGATCTCTCATTTGGAAGCTAAAATTACATTTCACCTCTTCACAAATAATGTCATATTCAAACATTTGAATTAAACAACAATTCGATGTGAATCCGATACCTCTGACGTTTAGACTTTCCACAGTAGAGTTTGTCATTCTATCATTGATGAGAATGTGTCAGAGGGCAACCGAACTGACATAATATACCTTAAGTACCACCGCATATGTTCAGTTGGTCGGATTACCAGAATATAGTTCATTTCCCCCAACTTCTGATGTTACCCAGAATCTCTATGTTAACCCATGGGTTTCCTTATGTCACATCAGTTATAGTAGGGAGAGAGAAAAAGGGGGAAAGAGGTATTTATGACTGTCATAAACCTACCCACAGGCCAACGTCATGACACAGGCCAAAGAGTTAAATCTTGGTTTCATCAGACCAGAGAATCTTGTTTCTCATGGTCTGAGAGTCCTTTTAGGTGCCTTTTTGGCAAACTCCAAGTGGGCTGTCATGTGCCTTTTACTGAGGAGTGGCTTCCGTCTGGCCAATTGCATAAAGGCCTGATTGGTGGAGTGCTGCAGAGATGGTTGTCCTTCTGGAAGGTTCTCCCATCTCCACAGAGGAACTCTGGAGCTATGACAGATTGACTATCAGGTTCTTGGTCACCTTCCTGACTGAGGCCCTTTTCCCCAGATTGCACAGTTTGGCCGGACGGCCAGCTCTAGGAAGAGTCTTGGTGGTTCCAAACTTCTTCCATTTACAAATGATGGAGGCCACTGTGTTCTTGGGGACCTTCAATGCTGCAGAAATGTTTTGGTACCCTTCTCCAGATCTGTGCCTCGACACAATTCTGTCTGAGATCTAAGGACCATTCCTTCGACCTCATGGCTTTGTTTTTTGCTCTGACATGCACTGTCAACTGTGGGACCTTTTATATAGACAGGTGTGTGCCTTTCCAAATCATGACCAATCAATTGAATTTAGCACAGTTGGATTCCAATCAAGTGATTGAAACATCTCAAGGATGATCAATGGAAACAGGATGAACCTGAGCTAAATTTCAAGTCTCATGGGGCGGCTGGTAGCCTAGTGGTTAGAGCGTTGGACTTGTAACCGGAAGGTTGCAAGATCGAATCCCCGAAGCTGACAAGGTAAGAATCTGTCGTTCTGCCCCTGAACAAGGCTGTCATTGGAAATAAGAATTTGTTCTTAACTGACTTGCCTAGTTAAATAAAGGTTAAGAAAAAGGGTCTGGATATTTATGTAAATATGATATAAGTTTTTTATTTTGAATAAATTTGTAAAACATTCTAATAACCTGTTTTTGCTTCGTCATTATGGGGTATTTTGTTTGTGTGTGGATTGATGAGGGGAAACAAAACAATTTAATCAATTTTAGAATAAGGCTGTAATGTAAAAAGAAGTTGGAAAAAGTCGACGGGTCTGAATACTTTCCGAATGCAGCGTATTTTATTTATTTCTCCTCTTCCCCAGCCGGTTGTAAGAAGATCCTTCATCTCCTCTTGACTTGGTGACCTCCTGTCCTACCATGGCTAAGAAGCTAGCTTCCTTTGGTAAGATGCTGCTCAGGCGGCGAGCGCTGGACTGTAACCAGGAAGAGAGCCACTTCGCCCGCTGCCTGAGCACACTGGACCTGATAGCCCTGGGGGTGGGCTCCACTCTGGGGGCCGGCGTCTATTTGCTGGCTGGAGAGGTGGCCAGGGAGAAGGCCGGCCCAGCCATCGTGCTCTGCTTCCTCATCGCAGCGCTCTCCTCCGTCCTTGCTGGTCTGTGTTATGCTGAGTTTGGTGCCCGTGTGCCAAAGACTGGTTCAGCCTACATGTACAGCTATGTGACAGTGGGGGAGATCTGGGCCTTCATCACTGGTTGGAACCTCATCCTCTCCTATGTCATAGGTGAGTCAGAAGTGGGAGTTAGAGAAAATGAGGGATTTGAGATTAAGAAGGGATGTCATTCAAAATGGGGAGAGGGAACGTTTTAATATCTTTGTATCTTATAAAGTTGCAAGAAACACGTTTGAGGTTTAAACAGGATATGAGAGGTGCAATGATAAATCTCTCATAATTTTTCTTCATTACTCTAAGCAGGGATATTACTGCAATACCCAAGACAGTCAATTGAGATTATCAGCAATTCTGAGTAGCTGAATAATTAAGATTCTGATGAGGACTTGAGCTGAAGAGGTTTTACAGGCAGATTGGTCCTCTAGAAGGATTGCCTCTTGACAGAAGGGCCCTTGAAAGTGTGACTCCAACTTCTGTCATTATAAATCTCTTCCTCTCGCTCCCTTCCTCTTCTCTCCCTCTTTCAGGCACAGCCAGTGTTGCTCGGGCCTGGAGCTCCACCTTTGACAACCTGGTTGAACAGAAGATCTCAGACTTCTTCAGAGCCTCCATGTCCATCAAGGTCCCTGGGAAGATTCTAGCTGAATACCCAGACCTCTTCGCCCTCATCCTGATCTTGCTGCTCACTGGTGAGGCTCTCGTTTAACATAACTCTGAACACATTTGAAAGCATTATACACACCCTCAGCGAAAATACAGCTACAATGATAGGGCTCTTCATTCCTGCATTAGGGCATGCGAAGAGTGCCCATTCAGTTTAGCATTATGATTGGCTGTGCTTGGTCGCTGCCCACGTCTGTGGCCCTGACACTTTGCCAACACCCACACAGGCCTGCTGGCGTTTGGCGTGAGTGAGTCGGCCCTGGTGAACAAGATCTTCACGGGGGTCAACCTGGTGGTGCTGGGCTTCGTCATCATCTCAGGACTGGTGAAGGGAGACCGTACTAACTGGAACCTCACTGTCGAGTACTTTGTCAACACATCCAACATCACTGATACAGAGTGAGTCACCAACCAGCTGTCAGACAGACAGAAGAGCTCATGAGGAGTGGTTTATTAGGCAGGAATGGTGTTTTAAAATCAGCCCTAGGGAGTAGTTGAATATATGAGTCTGTTTACAAAAAATATATTAACTCCTTTAGAGACATCAACCATTAGGGATACCAGTTCTCTTCCTGAAGACTCAATATGAAATTATTATCTTTCTCTTTGCCGTTTTTCTTTATTTTCCAGGCTACTTCAATAACTTTATTAAATAATAATTATAACCAGTCCCCTGCTCTTTCTTTGTCCAGGATCATTAAAGAGAAGTTTGGCAACGGGGGTTTTGCTCCATTCGGCTTCAGTGGAGTCCTTTCTGGTGCAGCAACTTGCTTCTACGCCTTTGTGGGTTTCGACTGCATCGCAACCACAAGTAGGCAATTTCCTCTCGTCTCTTGACACCAATGATTTACACACAACATTAAGAACACTTTAGTAATATTGAGTGGCACGGCACCCCCTGCTTGTGCCTTCAGAACAGCCTCAAATCGTCAGGGCATGGACTCTACAAGATGTTGAAAGCGTTCCACAGGGATGCTGGCCCATGTTGACTCCAATGCTTCCCACAGTTGTGTCAAGTTGGCTGGATGTGCTTTGGATGGTGGACCATTCTTGATACACACAGGAAACTGTTGTGTGAACCCCAGCAGTGATGCAGTTCTTGAGACACAAACTAGTGCGCCTGGCACCGACCATCATACCCCGTTCAAAGGCAGTTAAATCTTTTGTCTTGCCAATTCACTCTTTGAATGGCACAAATACACAATCAATGTCTCAAGGCTTAAAAATACTTTGTTAACCTGTTTCCTCTCCTTCATCTACACAGACTGAAGTGGATTTAAGAAGTGACATCAATAAGGGTTCTTAGCTTTCATCTGGTCAGTCTATGTCATGGATAGAGCAGGTGTTCTTAATGTTTTGGTTCCGTGTGGTTCAGCTGGTAGAGCATGGCACTTGCAACGCCAGGGTTGTGGGTTTGATTCCCACGGGGGACCAGTATGAACATGTATTCTCTGGATAAGAGCGTCCCCTTAATGGCTAAAAAGTAAATGTAAAATGTACCTGTGGTTGACGACTGTCAAATCTAAACCGTCTTTATCTTTTTCCACAGGTGAAGAGGCCAAGAACCCCATGCGTTCCATCCCCATCGGTATCGTGGCTTCTCTGCTCATCTGTTTCTTTGCCTACTTCGGGGTGTCTGCAGCCCTCACTCTCATGATGCCCTACTACCTGCTGAACAAAGAGAGCCCGCTGCCAGAGGCCTTCAAGTATGTGCACTGGGACCCTGCCCGCTACATCGTGGCTGTGGGCTCCCTCTGTGCACTCTCCACCAGGTGACTGACAGACAGTTTCCCATAGAGACTTCCTCATGGCCTTGTGTGCACTTTTATCAAAGGTTGAAAGGCACCCAGATGGCAGGCTATTTTTAGTTAGATATTTATTTCTGGGTTTGAACAGATGTTTATTTTCATATACTGTGCTTTCAATTCCTTTTTTGTTTGTGATTATTTGCAGGCAAAGGAACAGACACAAATTATGATGTGGAATATGTAAACCCAAAAGTGTTTGTTTCATGTGTTAACTTATTTCGGGGTCATTCAGTGTTTGTGGACTGTCCAGAGACATGGCTGGCCTCTGTGTGATGGCGACTACTTTGTCTGAGTCTTTCTCTCTTTTCCCTGTCCAGTTTACTGGGCTCAATGTTCCCCATGCCCCGTGTAATCTATGCCATGGCTGAGGACGGCCTGCTCTTCCGTTTCCTCTCAAAGATGAACATCAAAACCAAGACCCCCCTGTTAGCCACCATTGTGTCGGGTATTGTAGCAGGTAAGCTTAGCTCATGTTTTACTAAGTATCTCCTTTGTGCACCAACACTTTGTTTTCTGTCAACTGTTTAGCTGCTACTCTATGCTGCTTAGAATTGAAACCTATTCTTTCTTTCGGCAGCCCTGATGGCATTCCTGTTTGATCTGGCAGCCCTGGTGGACCTGATGTCGATAGGAACTCTCCTGGCATACACACTAGTGGCTGTGTGCGTGCTTATCCTCAGGTTAGCACAGAGGATTATAGCTAATACCCTTTTTTTTTTTTTTTTTAAAGAGTCACAAACACATTTGATTCCTCAAATATCCAACTCTTTGCTGTAAATGAAAATGTTCTCAGTCAACGTAACTAGTAAAGTAAGGGTTGACTGAATTCTACCTAGAGTTGAAGTCGGAAGTTTACATACACTTAGGTTGGAGTCATTAAAACTCATTTTTCAACCACTCCACAAATTTTTTGTTAACAAACTATAGTTTTGGCAAGTCGGTTAGGACATCTACTTTGTGCATGACACAAGTCACAATTGTTTACAGACAGATTATTTCACTTATAATTCACTTTATCACAATACCAGTGGGTCAGAAGTTTACATATACTAAGTTGACTGTGCCTTTAAACAGCTTGGAAAATTCAAAAAAATGATGTAATGGCTTTAGAAGCTTCTGATAGGCTAAATGACATAATTTGATTCAATTGGAGGTGTACCTGTGGATGTATTTCAAGGCCTACCTTCAAACTCAGTGCCTCTTTGCTTGACATCATGGGAAAATCTAAAGAAATCAGCCAAGACCTCAGAAAAAAAGTGTGGACCTTCACAAGTCTGGTTCATCCTTGGGAGCAATTTCCAAACGCCTGAAGGGACCACATTCATCTGTACAAACAGTAGTACGCAAGTATAAACACCATGGGACCACGCAGCTGTCACACCACTCAGGAAGGAGACGCGTTCTGTCTCCTAGAGATGAACGTACTGTGGTGCGAAAAGTGCAAATCAATCCCAGAACAACAGCAAAGGACCATGTGAAGATGCTGGAGGAAACAGGTACAGAAGTAGCTATATCCACAGTAAAACGAGTCCTATATCGACATAACCTGAAAGGCCGCTCAGCAAGGAAGAAGCCACCTCTCCAAAACCGCCATAAAAAATCCAGACTACGGTTTGCAACTGCACATAGGAGCAAAGATTGTACTTTTTGGAGAAATGTCCTCTGGTCTGATGAAACAAAAATAGAACTGTTTGGCCATAATGACCATCGTAATGTTTGGAGGAAAAAGGGGGATGCTTGCAAGCCGAAGAACACCATCCCAACCGTGAAGCACGGGGTGGCAGCATCATGTTGTGGGGGTGCTTTGCTGCAGGAGGGACTGGTGCACTTCACAAAATAGATGGCGTCATGAGGGAGGAAAATTATGCGTATATATTGAAGCAACATCTCAAGACATCAGTCAGGAAGTTAAAGCTTGGTCGCAAATGGGTCTTCCAAATGGACAATGACCCCAAGCATACTTCCCAGGTTGTGGAAAAATGGCTTAAGGACGACAAAGTCAAAGTATTGGAGTGGCCATCACAAAGCCCTGACCTCAATCCCATAGAAAATTTGTGAGCAGAACTGAAAAAGTGTGTTCGAGCAAGGCGGCCTAACATATCTGACTCAGTTTGGTAAGGAGGAATGGGCCAAAATTCACTCAACTTATTGTGGGAAGCTTGTGGAAGGCTACATGAAACGTTTGACCCAAGTTAAACAATTTAAAGCCAATGCTACCAAATACTAATTGAGTGTATGTAAACTTCTGACCCACTGGGAATACGATGAAATAAATAAAAGATGAAATAAATCATTCTCTCTAATATTATTCTGACATTTCACATTCTTAAAATAAAGTGGTGATCCTAACTGACCTAAGACAGGGAATTTTTACTGGTATTAAATGTCAGGAATTGTGAAAAACTGAGTTTAAATGTATTTGGCAAAGGTGTATGTAAACTTCTGACTTCAACTGTATTTGTTCTCAGGTACCAACCGGGCACCCTGGGTGTTAGTGGTGCCAGTGAGAAGCTGGTGGAGCTGGTGGGTCTGCAGAGGGCAGCCATGGCAGAGGGGGACAGTGGGGATGAGTTTGGCCAGGAGAGTGAGGGGGAGACCAGGCCCCTCAGGGAGCGGTTCATCCTCAAGATGCTGCTGGTGCCCAGCTGTGACGTCCCAACCAAGACCTCCGGGCTCATCGTCTACATCACTACCGCTGTCATCTGTGAGTCTCCTCCTTTTGACAGGGTGAAGTGTTGATGGTGTTTAAAGCTATATTTAAGTTAGCCTTTTTTGAGAGGGTTGGCATACTGGAAGCAGCTGTCTGATAATGCAAATGAGAGAATACATTGAAATGATTTAATAAGATTCCACTGTACATGCTAAGTTAACAATCTCTCTTTAGCTGTGGTGTTCACCCTGCTGTGCATAGTACTGTCTGTGTGTGGGGCAGAGGTGGTAAGTGGCCACCCAGTGTGGGTCACCATATGTGCGATACTGGTCTTCTTCTCCTTCCTGTGTATGGTCATCATATGGAGACAGCCCCCGAGCAGACAGTCACTCACCTTTAAGGTATGATGGAAGTTTTCAGTCACAGGACTCATTTCACAAACATTTTCTTGAGAAACCAGTTTCCATTTACTAAAGGTTTCCTCATCAGCTCTTCGCATAAAAGTGAATTAGAACATATTTTGTAGTTGTTAGACTTGAATATGTCCAGTGTGTGGTTTAATGTACAAAATAAACATTTTTAATCCCTTCAGGTACCCCTACTCCCAGTGTTGCCATTGGTCAGTATCTTTGTCAACATTTACCTCATGATGCAGCTGGATGGGCCAACGTGGTGTCGCTTTGCAGTGTGGATGACTATTGGTTAGTGAGATTGCCACCCCTATTATTTATTTGCCTCTTGCGCCTATCTGTGTTACACAACTTTGTGTAACGCAAGTACAGTGTGTCAGTGAGGTTCACCTTTGGCATGCCGTAGTTTATCACTGTTTAAATCAGTTTTTCTTCCTTCTTCCATCTCTCTCCTAGGTTTTATCATCTACTTTGGTTACGGGATTAAGAACAGCTCAGAGGCCACACCCAACCGCGGTAAATTTGAGCCAGTCCTCCGATCAAAGAGCCCCAACTACCTGGCAGAGGATGACAGTGAGGTGGAAGGAATGATGTCTTAGAGGAGAATAGTGGTGGAGTAGATGGTATTTGCCCCAACGACATACCACGCAAGCCTTGAACAGGAGCATATTCTTATCTGGGGTTTTTCAACTGTCTGGAAATTGTGCCACAACAGTCTTAATTTTCTGTCTTATTCTTCTTCTAAAATGGATTAAATTAATGTTTTCCCTCATCAATCTACACACAATAATGAAAACGCAAAAACAGGTTTTTAGAAATGTTACCCTTTGCTATGAGACTCGGAATTGAGCTCAGGTGCATCCTGTTTCCATTGATCATCGTTGAGATGTTTATACAACTTGATTGGAGTCTACCTGTGGTAAATTCAATTGATGGACATGATTTGGAAAAGCACACACCTGTCTATATAAGGTTCCACAGTTGACAGTGTGGAAGAAGTTTGGAACCACTAAGGCTCTTCCTAGAGCTGGCCGCCTGGCCAAACTGAGCAATCGGGGGAGAAGGGCCTTGAACAGGGAGGTGACCAAGAACCCAATGGTCACTCTGACAGAGCTCCAGAGTTCCTCTGTGGAGATGGGAGAGCCTTCCAGAAGGACAACCATCTCTGCAGCACTCCACCAATCAGGCCTTTATGGTAGAATGGCCAGACGGAAGCCACTCCTCAGTAAAAGGCACATGAAGTTTCCCTAAAGGCACCTAAGGACTCTCAGACCATGAGAAACAAGATTCTCTGGTCTGATGAATCCAAGATTTAACTCTTTGGCCTGAAAGCCAAGCGTCATGTCTGGAGGAAACCTGGCATCATCCCTACGGTGGAACATGGTGGTGGCAGCAGCATGCTGTGAAGATGTTTTTCAGCAGCAGGGACTGGGAGACTAGTCAGGATCGAGGAAAAGATGAAGGGAGAAAAGTACAGGGAGATCCTTGATGAAAACCTGCTCCAGAGCGCTCAGGACTTCAGACTGGGGCGAAGGTTCACCTTCCAACAGAACAACGACCCTAAGCACACAGTCAAGACAACGCTGGAGTCGCTTCGGGACAGGTCTCTGAATGTCCTTGAGTGGCCGAGCCAGAGCCCGGACTTGAACCCGATCAAACGTCTCTGGAGAGACCTGAAAATAGCTGTGCAGCGACACTCTCCATCCAACCTGACAAAACTTGAGAGGATCTGCAGAGAAGAATGGGAGAAACTCTCCAAATACAGGTGTGCCAAGCTTGTAGCGTCATACCCAAGAAGACGCAAAGCTGTAATCGCTGCCAAAGGTGCTTCAACAAAGTACTGAGTAAAGGGTCTGAATACTTATGTAAATGTGATAATTCTTTTAAATTTTAGAATATATATTTTTTTTTATTAAACCTGTTTTTGCTTTGTCATTATGGGGTATTGAGGGGATATTTACATTTTTTAAATCCATTTTAGAATAAGGCTGTAACAATGTGGAGAAGGTCAAGGGGTCTGAATACTTTCCGAATGCACTGTATATACTCTGTCAACATGAACTTGCCACATTTCTGCATATCTAAATGTTGAAAGGGTTCTTTGTCTCAATGATGATGTCATTTAGGTGGTAGAAATGGTAAGGAAACAGAGTTTCTCCACTTTAACGTGTTATTCTAGTGCCTGGTTGTTTCTGCCTCAATTCAGCCATTTTCCCCCAAATGACATCTGGTCTCTTGTGTCTTTGCCCTGTGAGTCAGTAAGCACATCAACAGGGTACGTGGTGTTGCGTGTCCTCCTGTCCATGTAGGTCAATCACTATGGTTTTATTTGTGTTCTTTGAGGACAGGCAATACCAAGCAGAGTGTCAAACAACCCCAGAACTCACTGTCTGCACTATAGAGAGTCCTTACCCAAAAGTTCAAATTTTGAATATTCTTTTAAACAATCATTTATATAAATTTGTTTAAATATTTATACAGAAACATGCATGTATATTTTTGTTGGATACATATACATATATATATTTATGTATGTTAAAATGTTTTTTATTTTAAGAGCTGCCCAAATAATTATTCGGTTTAAAATGATGCACTCAAAGGCTTAAGGGTAGAGATTGTGTGACGAGAGAAATAACTTATTTTTGTACCATGATGATATACAAACTCTACCAAATAGAGAGATGTCTGTAGGAAGGTACACTGAAGGGGGGGGGGGGGGGGGGGGGGATTAGTATATTCAGCCCAAAACTGACACTAGTGAAAGGCAGAGAAGGGATTCCAATACATGAAACTAGTATAATTTCTGGAGTTGCATTAAAAGGCTTTCAGGTTACATTTCTGTTCGAAGGTCTTAAGCTTGTGGTACATGTTACCCACCTGACTGGTTCCATGTATAATTCTGTACATAACTGTTTGTATATAATTGTGTCATTGAAAGAGGGGCCTGGGTTTTAATCGCTAACTCTAATGAGTGTCTAACTGAATGTAGTAATAACTTGAACTGAAAAGCCCACCAGCCTCAGTCAAGTTCTGTTTATAGAAACTTTGTGTGGTGTTGTTTACATCAACTTTTTGCTGTTTAACTATGTGCCTCAGTCTACATTTTCAGTTCCTCACTTCAAGGGTATGAAACTGTTATTTGTATTCTATGCCTGTTTGATGTGGAAATTGTCACCACAGATTATCAATTACAATTGATATCCGCTGTTATTGGTATCAAATGAAGATTTTAAGGTCAAGACAGTCCAGTCTTATTGGAAAATGGGCTAGAAAACAAACTACAAATAGCTGTGAGTGAAAGTGGGGATATTTTCAGACTGTCATTGTTTCTAAAAACAACTTTGTAAAGAGAGGTTATGATTCCATTAACAATGAATATTGTTTGTGCTTGACATTCTCCATTCTCTCTGTTTTGAGCTTTTACAATGTTATTTTGTCAGTTGAACTGTTTACTTTCAAGTACATGTGTATAGCGGTTTGCTAATCCTTTTCAATTCGTAAGACATTATAAACTGGGTGGTTGGAGCCCTGAATGCTGATTGGCTGAAACTCATGGTATATCAGACTGTATACCATGGGTATGACGCAACTGCTCTAATTACGTTGGTAACCAGTTTATAATAGCAATAAGGCACCTCGGGGGTTTGTGGTATATTGCCAATATATCATGGCTAAGTGGTGTATCCAGGCACTCAGCGTTGTCGTGCACATATACCACACCCCCTCGGGCCTTCTTGCTTAATTATACATTCTATTGTGTTTTGTGGTTGGTATTTTTGTTTGGCATGCTTGTTTTATTACAGTTCTTTAACCATTTTTAATGGTTCCAAAGGGCTCAAAGCTTGTTACAGCATCATGTTGCAAAGCCTTGCAGATTACATAAGTGTCTCCGTACAATGTTTTGTGGAGTAAATTACAACATTATGTTTACAAACATTGCTTTTAACACACATAACCTTGAGGTCATCAGAACAGTATTTTAAAAAATAAAATAGATTGTGTACTGACAGTTTCATGACCATTTGTATTCTTACTCATGAGAACATGTTCTATTTAAACTATTTTATATCTGTAAATGTGTCAAGAGAAATTACTGTGTATAAATGTTTTGTAAGTAAATTTTAATCATCCAAAATAAACTGATTTCTGGCTTAACTTTCAATTATAATTTACCAGTCTTTCTGTAAAAGGTGGCTTCAACACAAATTATCCAAATGTATGTTGTTTATTGCCTTGGTGTCATAACTTGTTCAATCAAAATGGAATCTTATGGCAAGACATACTTTGTTGTGGTGTATTTTCGTTTCCTATGTTGACAACCAGCTGATTTCCTGTGTCTTTAAATGTCCTGCCATTATTCTTCAACAAGCAGCAGCTAGGTTCGATGTTTTTCTGACCAACAGAAACCCTCGAACATTGGATACTTTTAACCATTGGGATGCGTAGCTAAATATTTAAGTACTTGTTTTATACTGGTACAGTATTCGAAACTGTGAGGTTATTAGTAAGATTAAGGGTAGAGATATCGGAGTTTGTCTTTTCTGTTCCGCTTTTCTGCCGCAGTCCGATATTTTCAGCTAACCTTAGCTAGCTTTTTTGATTTTAGCCAGGTAACTAGCTAACTAATAAGTTAACTTTACATTTCTGTCAATGTTTCCGTAATGAGCTTCTTCACTCAAACGTAATCGTTAGTGAAGTATATGTTTTCTTCAAGAAACCAACCTTGTAAATTGCCACAACCCAGAAGTAACGTTAGCTAGTTAACTTAGCTCCTTGCTAGTTAGTCATGTTACTAGTTACATATTGTCAAGCAGTAGTGGAGGGTTTTCAGTAAAAATCGTTATTAAGGTTAAAGCAACGAGTTTAGAGCCATCTAACTAATGTGTTTGTGACTGTAATAGCTAACTAAGTATTCGTGTTGGCAAGCTACTGAAGCTAGCTAGCTAATTTCTAGCCAAATGCTAACTAAATAGCGACTGTCTAGCAGTGAGTGTATGATTGCTAGACAGTGGTTGATTGGGCAGATAAGCTTACTACCTACTAGCCTCTATCGTTCGCAGATATCACACGAACGGGCGAATATAGCAACCAATTTGTTCACGTTGTCAGCGCGCTTGAGAAGGTGCTAGGCTGTTGAAAGCAGAGAAGGAAAGAGGGGTGAGAGTAGTGAAACGCACACAGTGCTCTTTGTGCCAGGGGGTTGGCCCGGTCTCAACCAGCGAAGCGCAGTGCACTCGGTTCTGTTCAGATCTGCTTCAGAACCATGACAACTGCAAGGGATCTCGATATGGTGAGTATTCATTGCAACCCAACACAATCCTTACTGCATAAGATCCTGTATGTCTAATATTAAAATGGTTATAATGCATGTTATGTTTTCCATTTTTAAATGGAATGTTTATTTAACTAGGCAAGTCAGTTAAGAACAAATTCTTATTTACAATGACGGCCTACACCGGCCAAACCCGGACAACACTGGGCCCATTGTGCGCTGCCTGGTGGGGCTCCCAATCACGGCCAGTTGTGATACAGCCAGGATTCGAACCAGGGTGTCTGTAGTGACGCCTCTAGCACTGAGATGCAGTGCCTTAGACTGCTGCGCCACTCGGGAGCCCAAATGTATTTGGGGGTTAGGAGCCAGGATCAGGGACTAACGTTAACACTCACAAACAGAATAGCTGTTTCTGTAATCACCATCTGTCAAACTACATTTTGAGATTGACCCACATTTTTTTCTAGATGAGCCTTAATTGATTGTCTTCCTATCACAAAATCACAGCTCCACCCATTTTGGATACGGTTATTCTCCAAACAAACCCAGTTGACATGTGTAAAGGCAAAGGACCATGGCACTGTTGTGTTAAATCAGGGATGAAGAGGAGATTGATTGTAGGGACTGAGGAGAACCAGTAAATTTGAAATCACAAACGATCTCAAATCAATGAAAAGGCTGATAGGCTACTCTAGGCCGCCTGCCCTGTTGTACCTATGCCAGCTTGTAGTGCTCTAGAGTTGTCTACTTCTGCAAATATTTTGTTCATATTTACATTGATATTTTGGTAATTTAGCAGGCGCTTTTATCCAGAGTGACTTAGTAGCAATACGGTCTAAGTGCCTTTCTGTTTCCAATGCACGCATGTGTTGCACAGACCTTTTCTGTTACTTCAAAGCTGAGTTTTTGAAGTTAATGTTTCTCTTGATTGAATATTCTAAGAGGATATCCTTGATGGTTAAAAAAAGAACCAAGGGCAGCTAGGCAGATTAGAGTTTGTTTTGTTTGGTTGAGGATAAAAGGGATGAAGGGAAGCCAGGGATGGGGGGGAGGGGGCTTGTTAATGATGACTTTGGTATCTAACCCCACTCAGAGGTTATGCAGTGCATAGGGGGAGGGGCTTAGTAGGGTCGGCGTGTTTGTAAACAGCTCAGTGTAGGACTATCCTGACAATACACCTTGTGGCACAGATTCTTTGTTCTGGCTTCCCTGATTTACCACCAGAAAGTTTAGGGACAAATGAACATATTTTATTATGTGGGGGAATTACCCATTCAATTTTTACCGTAACTTTGATATTGGTATCCAAAATATGATAGTGTTTGTAAGGGTAGGATATTTGTCATGATTTCCAAGCCATTTATTGGATTGTGGTGGGATACCAATATCTACTCTGATGAAGTGTGTTTGCGCAGCGTGTTACGATCTGTCAACTGATGGAGAGATTCACAGGGGTGGAGTGTGGCTTCCGGCCATAGGCTAATGATGCTTCAGAGCTTTTTTCACTATTTGAGGTCCTGACCTGGGGCTGCTGCCACCGCAGGAGGGAAGGCTATGAGCCAGGGGTCTCTTCCTGTGTAGGAGCTGCCGTGTATGCTTAAGGCTACTTACCGGTAGCGGATATTTTATGATTGTCGAATTGATGAGTTTATAATAGATGCCGTTTACATAGCCTACATGGAGCATCTGACAGTAACCTCTGAGTTGCACAACTTCATGTAAAATGCTGTTTCTTTCCCTATTTCCCAAATGGATTTCAATACCCGTACGACTTATTATTTTGGAGAAATCATAGTTCACCACATAATTAGTTGGGGGGGGGGGGTTCATTTATTCTCTGTGGCATTTGGAATTTGACTCATTGCAGAACACTGAACAACCTGCCTTACCTTCATTTGTTGTCCTCATTTGGTTTTCAATGAGAGCATTTATTCCCAGCCAAACACTGTGCAAACACCATGTTGATGATGTAATCGTTAAACCAAGGAGCGATTGAAATCTATGAAAGAAAATGCAATTACCCAAGTCTCCTAAAATGGATTCTTTGGATTCTGTAAATGACTAATACAGATGAAATGGTCCCTTTTTTTTTTTCTTTCCTTTTAAAGGCTAACATGTCGTAAGTTGCTAGTACAATTAGTGCAACAGCATGGCCAACACATTTTTTCTTCAATTTCTTTTCAATGGGTTCATTTAGTGAACTGGGTGGGTACAAAGAAGAGCAGGGAAAATTCCCCAGCCCCCTCCCTCCTCCACACACACAACTACGCCCCTGGGTTACGCATTGGCCATGTAAATTTAATAACGTGGCCCAGGGCTGTCTGGGACACCTGGGGTTATCGCATTAGGCCAACAGCCCAGAGAGAGGAGCTGCCCACAGCGCTGAAGGCCCACTTCACCCCCCCAGCTCCACCCTTATCTGTGCATTGTCCTGCTATAGGGGCTCACTTCACAACGAGCTCAGTCCTCTCTGAAGGAAGCAGCCCAGTTAAACGGGGCAGAGATCTGCACCAGAGAAATCTAATTAGACAGGAATGTCAATTTCAGTGCAGGCTTCCGAGGGTCATCTCATGTCATTCGAGGTGAGAGAAAACGGAAGGATTCCATGTGATTAGGCTAAGCTACATGCTTCTCATTGCTCGACGGGGTGGAAGTGTAGACCGTATCATTCTGAAATTTTGTGGGATTTCTGTAGAGCCATGTGTAGGATTATTAAGATGTTTTGTTTGGCCGATTTTTCAGGTGAATCTGCGTCTTATCCTGGTCAGTGGGAAGACACAAGACTTCATCTTCTCCCCCAACGACTCGGCCATGGACATCGCCAAGCACGTCTTTGATAACTGGCCCTTGGGTGAGTTTGTGCATGTTGGGACGTGGATCAGGGAACAACCACAACACTGTCTTTTTTTATATTGAGTTGTATTGCAGAATTAATCAGGTCAATTTGCAACTTTCTTAATTCTTCTTAGTCTGGGTCGGATTTAAAAACATGCTTTCTGTCTCTTGTCACGGGGACCACATTCCAGTTATTATAGGGACAGTTGTTACACAATGCCTTGGCTCTAAACACTATATGCTGCCTTCAAACCACTGACGATGGCAGCCATGTTTGTGTGTTCAACCACTGCAGGAAGTCTCTGTCTGAGTGGCTGTCTGGCACTAGTGATATTAGACTGCTTCTGAGTGTTGCTCTAATGTTGTTGTCTCATCTCTGCATCAGGATGGGAGGAGGAGCAGGTGGGCAGCGCCAGCATCCTGCGCCTCATCTTCCAGGGACGCTTCCTGCATGGCAGCGTCACCCTGGGCGGTACTTGATGGACCCTCTTATACACACACACACACACACACACACACCATGCTACCGGGCTAAAATACACTAGTGAATACTGTATGACCTTTGTCCTTTGAAATTAATTCTGATTTAAAATGTGCCACAGTTGAGGACATTCACTGTAATGAACTTGTCATCAAAGATGGAGAATGGACATTCTGAGCATGCTTACTAATGCCATAATTAAAGAGGATTATCTTGTGATTATATATTCTGCATATGAATTGTTCATTGTCTGTCCTTTTTGTTTTCAAAGCTTTAAAGCTGCCCCCTGGCCGAACAACTGTCATGCACTTGGTTGCCAGAGAGACCCTGCCAGAACCTAACTCCCATGGTGAGAACCTTTCTCTTGCGCTCTCTGGTTGTCTGACTCATCCCATCACCTAGCTGTCATGGACCAGTGGTGGGAAAACATACCCAATTGTAAAAAATTAAAAATGCCTTAACTTCTCTAGGGTATGTGGGACGCCACCTCATCAACAGCCAGTGAAACTGCAGGGCGCCAAATTCAAAACAACAGAAGTCCCATAATTTAAATTCCTCAAACATACAAGTATTTTACACCATTTTAAAGATACACTTGTTGTAAATCCAGACACAGTGTCCGATTTCAAAAAGGTTTTACGACGAAAGCACACCAAACGATTATGTTAGGTCAGAGCCAAGTCACAGAAAAAGACAGCCATTTTTCCAGCCAAAGAGAGGAGTAACAAAAAGCAGAAATAGAGATAAAATTAATCACTCTTCATCAGATGACACTCATAGGACTTCATGTTACACAATACATGTATGTTTTGTTCGATCAAGTTCATATTTATATCCAAAAATCTGAGTTTAGGCGGGACGCTACTGTCTAACTTGGCCAAAAGCCAGAGAAAATGCAGAGCGCCAAATTCAAATAAATTACTATAAAAATCTAACTTTCATTAAATCACACATGAAAGATACCAAATTTAAGCTACACTGGTTGTGAATCCAGCCAACATGTCAGAATTAAAATAGGCTTTTCGGCGAAAGCAAACGATGCTATTATCTGAGGATAGCGCCATAGTAAACAAAGAGAGAGAAGCATATTTCAACCCTGCAGGCGCGACACAAAACGCAGAAATAAAAATATAATTCATGCCTTACCTTTGACGAGCTTCTGTTGTTGACACTCCAATTTGTCCCATAAACATCACAAATGGTACTTTTGTTCGATTAATTCCGTCGATATATATCCAAAATGTCCATTTATTTGGCGCGTTTGATCCAGAAAAACACTGGTTCCAACTTGTGAAACGTGACTATAAAATATCTCAAAGGTTACCTGTAAACTTTGCCAAAACATTTCAAACTACTTTTGCAATACAACTTTAGGTATTTAACGTAAATAATCGATAAAATTGAAGACGGGATGATCTGTGTTCAATACAGGATTAAAACAAACTGGAGCTAGCTTTCTGGTCACGCGCCTCTAACAAACAGGACACTTTGAGTGACTCTTGTTCAAGATGGCCGTACTTCTTCATTACACAAAGGAATAACCTCAACCAAGACTGTTGACATCCAGTGGAAGCGGTAGGAACTGCAAGAAGGTCCCTTAGAAATCTGGATCCCCAATGAAAATCCATTGAAAAGAGTGACCTAAAAAAAAAAATCTGAATGGTTTGTCCTCGGGGTTTCGCCTGCTAAATAAGTTCTGTTCTGTTCTGAGTGTTTTCTATCCAACTCTACTAATAATATACATATCTTATCTTCTGGGGATGAGTAGCTGGCAGTTTAATTTGGGAATGCTTTTCATCCAAAATTCCGAATGCTGCCCCCTACCCTAGAGAAGTTAATATAATGACACAACTGAAAGTCACCCAGTAAAATACTGCTAAAGTCTGACACGGAACCCAAACCGGCTGCGTGCGTGCACCATCGTGCATACATTTATTTTGTCCCCCCACACTAAACGCGATCACGACAGGCAGGTTAAAATATCAAAACAAACTCTGAACCAATTACATTAATTTGGGGACAGGTCGAAAAGCATTAAATATTTATGGCAATTTAGCTAGCTAGCTTGCACTTGCTAGCTAATTTGTCCTATTTAGCTAGCTTGCTGTTGCTAGCTAATTTGTCCTGGGATATAAACATTGAGTTATTTTACCTGAAATGCACAAGGTCCTCTACTCTGACAATTAATCCACACAAATGGTCAACCGAATCGTTTCTAGTCACCTCTCCTCCTTCTAGTCTTTTTCTTCTCTTGACTTTATATATATTGGCAACTTTCATAAATTAGGTGCATTACCGCCACTGACCTCGTTCGTCTTTCAGTCACCCACGTGGGTAAAACCAGTGAGGAGATGGCACGTGGGTACTTGCTTCTATAAACCAATGAGGAGATGGGAGAGGCAGGACTTGCAGCGCGATCTGCGGCACAAATAGAACTGACTTCTATTTTAGCCCTTGGCCACGCAGACGCTCGTGAGCAGTGTGGGTGCAATAATTGAATAATATAGATTTCTAAATCTATTTTGCGAGCGGTGTAGTCAGCCAGTTATAGTATTTGGTTTTAAATAAACTTAGGTATCAAAAGTAAATGTAATTAGTGAAATATACTTAAGTATCAAAAGTAAAAGTCTAAATCATTTCAAATTTGTTATATTAAGCAAACCAGATGGCACCATTTTCTAAATTTACAGATAGCCAGGGGCACACTCCAACACTCAGACATAATTAGTCACTTTACCTCTACCTACATGTACATATTACCTCGACTAACCGGTGCCTCCGCACATTGACTCTGTACCGGTACCCCCTGTATAGTCTCGTTATTGTATTGTTGCGCTTTATTTATTTTTCTATTTTATTTATTTTTTACTTCAGTTTGAGTAAATACTTTCTTAACACTTATTTTTCTTAACGGCATTGTTAAGTGCTTGTAAGGAAGCATTTCACTAAGGTGTTGTATACGGTGCATGTGACAAATACGATTTGATAATTTACAAACGAAGCATGTGTGTGTAGTGAGTCCGCCAGTTCAGAGGAGGTAGGGATGACCAGGGATGTTCTGTTGATAAGTGCTTGAATTGGACCATTTTCCTGTCCTACTAAGCATTCAAGATGTAACTTTTGGATGTCAGGGAAAATTTATGGAGTAAAAAGTACATTATTTTTTTTAGGAATGTAGTGAAGTAAATTGTCAAAAATAATACATGTACAGATACCAAAAAATACTACTTAAGTACTTAACACCAGTGTCAGGGACACTGTTGAGCTGTAATTGCTACAGATATAGGCCTTATTGTCCCTTTAAACCTGAAAGCCTGATGTGATATTTTCTCTTTCGTTGTCTGATGTCAAGTTTCTTTGTATCGTCCTCTTTGTAGGTCAGCGTAACCGGGAGAAGATCACAGAGAGCAACTGCTGTCTGCTCTTGTAAAAACAACAAACAACAATCCTTTCACTCCCCTCCCCCACATTCATCCTATGCTCGGCTTCTGTCTGCCCGTCAACCCTGGATTTGGGGAGATCACAGGAAGATGGGTCACAGAGCTGTCAGCGGGCGTGTGTTTGTTGCACGTGTTTGTTGCACTCTGGCCCAATCGGTGGCTTAGGAATTATGTAGGTTTTTTTCGTGCCAATTTATTCAAATCGATTTTCTTTTGTTCACCCTTTTGCCAAATTTTGCCTTTCCTTCTCTCTGTTGTAAAATCATGTTAAGAATTTGTACATATAATATCTGTGGTTACCCAGGAGGAGCATATATCCTGTGTAACCGGGGGGGATATACAGGTTTTGAAGACTCACCTTACAAAGAAACACTAACAAACTCTTTGGAACTTTGACCCGTACTGTGCATACAGTTGTTTGCATTACCCTTGAAGACACGGCATACAGTTTGCTCCATGTGTCTTTCTGCTAATGAAATGGAAGTTCCCACGGGTTTGGCACTTAACTGGGTTGTTTATTTGAAAGTGTGTCTTTGTAAGTTTTATGTATGGTCTTAATCTTCCCATCCCCTTCCCGTCTTAGAGGAAGAGAATCATTTCCTACTGTTATACAAAGTGCCGTCCCCCTCACCCGATGTAGACTGTGTACAGTAGTTGCCTCATACTGGCAGGGAGTGTTTAGTCTGCAATAGCACCAGTGGACTGGAGTGGTGCATCTTTCTGTGCCATGGGCCACATGTGTTCGTTCCTGGACCAACACAGAGGAAGAGTTCAAAGTTGTAAATGGACAGCTGTGTCAACACCTGAGTGGATGTGTGTGACATTGTCATGTTGGATCACCTCCTTGAGGATGAACTGGTTTAGCTAGAAGAAGAATCTAAACTAACTCCTAAGTGTCCTCCCCCTGGTTGTGAAGCCTTGCTTTCTTTTTTTTTTCTCCTTTTTTAAACTGAGTGAAAATACTTTGGAGTGCTTCTGAGTGACCATTTTGTGTCATTCTGAATGGCTTACGTCTCTGATCCACATGACCGTTTAGACTGTACCACACCCAGTCTCATGAGGAAGCCCCGTATCCTCGCCACTCCCCGTCTGACCTGAGTGAGGAGTAAGGGAATCGACGCCAGGAGCCAGTCAACCGTGAGGTGGTGGTGGGAGTGCTCCCTACAGGACATAAGGGCTAGAGGCATGGGGGGGAGCAAGGGCTTGGTGAGGGTACCGTCTGGAAATTATGTATTTTTTACCTCCTTTATGTTTGGATGCTGTCTGTTTTTGCCTTTTTGATTTTTGATTCATTCTGTAATCATATTAATATTGCAATTTTTTATCTTGTGTTGTTTATTCCGTTTTTGTCTGACTCCTGTTAATTGAATACTTTTTGTTCCAGGGGTTGTATGTATATGTCTGGGAATGTAGATCATGTTCTGTGTGTCAGTGGATGAGCTGGGGAGATGTCTGTGTAGTGAGACAGTATGGCTGCGTTTACACAGGCAGCCCAATTCGGATATATATTTCAGTTATTGGCCTTGTTTTTTTTGACCGAAAAGCTCTGAAAAAGATCTTATGTGAAAGGTCAAAAGACCAGTTAGTGGAGAGAAAAATATCAGAAATGGGCTGCCTGCGTAAACCCAGCCTTAGTGTATTTGAGAGTGAGTAATGGGTGTGTGTTTGTCAGGTGTGTGTGTGCTCTTGTGCCTAAATACTGAGTGAGTGTGTGTGGGTGAGAACTGTGGGATAGTTATGCAGGTGGTTGAGTAGGAGGGCGATTGGTCTTGGGTGGCTGTGGTTTCCATGGAAACAGTGTGGCTCCTTCCTTTGAGTGAGTCTTTTGGTTAGTGTTTGTCAACCAATGTCACTGCTATGAAATTTATCTCAATATGAATAAATGTAAAAAAAATTAAGAAGTGATCTGCTTTAAGGTATTATAAATTAATAAACATCTTTAAATATGACTTGTTTTTTTTACTAAAAGGAACAGGGGAGTAGAAATCAAGTTAATTAAGCAGTGTTGGGGAGTAGTGAACTACATGTAGTTCAACTAGTCATTTAATTACATTTTGCAGTAGCTTGGTGGTAGTTGAACTAAATTCTAATCTAGGTAGTGTTTTCAGTAGCTTGGTGGTAGTTGAACTAAATTCTAATCTAGGTAGTGTTTTCAGTAGCTTGGTGGTAGTTGAACTAAATTCTAATCTAGGTAGTGTTTTCAGTAGCTTGGTGGTAGTTGAACTAAATTCTAATCTAGGTAGTGTTTTCAGTAGCTTGGTGGTAGTTGAACTAAATTCTAATCTAGTTAAGTAATGAACTACTGAAACCTGTTTGCCGTGTAGCGAACTACTGGAACAACACTACTTTTTAGCTAAAATATGGGTGAAGTAGGCAATCACTTCCTTTTATTTTGTCGTCAGACCTGCCTTATTCTCATTTGAAACATTTTCTTAACGTAAGACCCCCAAGGTGATCTGTTCTTGCAATTTGTAGTCCGACAGTTCAGGTTTTTTTTTCAGGAAATAGTTTGGCTGTATTGAACTACTTTTTTAAGTAATTTTTTAAAAGTCAACCATATTTCTAAAGGGTAGCTTAAATTCTTTGTGGGAAGTAATTGGTAGCTTGAATTATGTTTTCAGAGTATCTTCCCCAACACTGTAGTTAAGCATGTGGCTTGCCTCTGGGTGGCAGTGTTGTGTAGATACTCAATACTCTCGCAGTGTCCTCCTAGTCATCCTGGGCTGAGGCATATTACTCTTCCAACACCTGCTTTAGTTCCATACTGGTAAGATTAATACCTCTTTCGCCATCCTCTAAGGGCAAAATGCAAAATGTTGATGTTGGCTGTTATATAAACACAGTTTTCCTCTGACTAATAATGATTGGCTGGCGTTATCTATTATTCAGAGGTTCTTTGCAATGAATTGGTTAAGTAGGAGACTGATAGTTACTCTCCAGTATCACATAAATGACATTAACAAAGGATAAGAATGAGTGTGACTGATGGATTACTGTATGTGGACTTGGATAACTAAAATGTAATCGGTCACCAGATTGGTTTTAGAATGTGTTCAAAGAGTCAAATATTAGTGTTGCTTCCGGTGTTGGAAATAAGTTTGGGCATCTTGGATTCTGTCTGAGACTTAGACCCCATATAAAAGGCTTTTTATGTCGTGATGATTGAGTCGTAACATTTGGTTGAGCTGTTATTATTCGATATGTTCTCTCCCGTCTGTTTTGGAAAAATCTGGTTATGACGCATAGCCAAGGGAGCTCCAGGTTTCCAGTTGATGTTGGCAATAAACGTCAAGCCCCCTGAATTATTCTAAAACCTAGTGCCGTTCTTAATCTTTTTAAATCAAACTACTTGTCCTTCCATGCAACTGCTCATGTCTCTCTGTCTGGCAGCTTCTAGTTTTCTGTCTGGCAGTGGATTTAGTAAGAACACACAGGGAAGATGAGCAAAATGGTCATGAGAGGGGTCTGAACTGTGAGGTGATAACCAGAAACTGACCTGGAAACAGGGAAGCAGCATCTGTTGAAAGCATTGCTACTCCAAACTGTTTCAGGATGAATAACTTTGCGGTATTGCAGGAGCCGGGGCACGTGCGGTCAGTCAGTCGAGTGTGTTAGAGTGGGCCCCGATCCAGGGTTAACAACCAAGAGAAACGGAACCACACGGTTCAGCTGGGCCATCTCTTGGGGTGGTGTGCTATGCTGCTGTGGTGGTGGTAATGGGGAGGGGGGAGTCTAGCTGCCGTACCCAGCTTCCTCTGACATTGGCTGGGGACTCTTTGCAGGGAAGCTGTGATGTGGCGCAGCGGAGGACTGTCTTTCTAGAGATTTCTGATGCCCTGGGAGAGCCATCTCTCTTTTCCCCTCTGCCTGGGCTCTATCTGTTTCTCACACTCCCCCTCCTGCTTCCCTCCTTTCTCCCTCTCTCTCTGAGGCCCTCTGCAGGCACTCTGGGTAATAGGTGTGTCAACATCATAAAAGTGATAGATGTGTAAGGCTGTTCACCGGCAGGGGGGTTGTGACTTAGAAATGTTTTTTTCCTCTGTTTTTTAAGCCTACCAGAATCCCTTTCCCCCTTCTCGCTTCTGGCTAGTGCAGAGCCTTTTTGCCTTGTCAGTCCCACTTATATTAAAACCAGCTGTGAATGCACACAAACACACACACACACACACACACACATACATACACACACAGTTGAGCACAGACTGAGGACAGGCTACTGATACCACAGACTCTGGGCTTGTCCATTTTTTTATTTTTTTTTATCTGTCAGCCTTTCTATACGGTCTGGTTAGTCAGACAGCAGTGGGAGAAAGCCAGATGGGATGAGTCGCTGTCTATGTGAAAGTGGTTGTACACTCGTGCCTAGTTTTTTTCTATAAACCAGAAACCCACTGAGAGTGGAGTTATGAGAGATCAGTAGGCCAATATGAAAACACACACATCCACCACACACCCACACACACAGCGGGGTGTCAATGAGTGAATGAGTGTTCACACACTGACTTCAGTAATCTTTCTCCTCTCCACTCCCATCTCCAATCATCCCCTCTCCTCCTAATTGGAAAAATTACTCCAGTTCATATGACTCCTTCGTTCCACATGAACAGACCCGACACTAGACAGAAGTCAGGGACAGGACGTGGAGTTCGTTCTGGCGTGTGAAGGGGGAAGGGTATGGCAATCAACATAGTCCTACTGTTTTCACAGCCAATAAGCAACGGCACCACTGTAGAACTGTCAAACACCAGGCAGCATTTCGCTACATCATTTTTTCCTTTGGCCGTTTATTTTACCAGATGGTCCCTTGTGCTCTATAGCATGCCACTGTAAAAAGGGGCAGGCCAGAGCAGGGGGGCTTGACAACAATATAGCCTCTGTACCTCACAAAGCAGGGGTGACCAGGTGAGAATGAGAGAGAGTAGTCTAAAGAGAGCAGATACCCAGGAGGGGAGCCCCGCCTGAGGCATCCTGAGATTTAATCTGCTGCTCCCACAGGTTTCTAGACCGATTAATCAACAGTAAAGCGAATATAAACCATTATGTACGCTTGCCTCCTTGTGGTCTCTTCTGTTTCAATCTCACAGTCTTCTGTCTTCCTGCCTCAGACACACTCTCATACACAACACATTTAGATCCTCTCACATCACATCATTAGGTCCTGCTTATGTACTGCACTGGTAAACATGCTTTTAAATGAAATTCCTTTACTCTGCTTTTAGGGATTTTCTTCTTAGTCTAGAACCCCAACCAGCGTATTAAGAGTATTATAAAACAGGTGGTTCGAGCCCTGAATGCTGATTGGCTGACAGCCGTGGTATATCAGACCTTATACCAAGGGTATGACAAAGCATTTATTTTTACTGCTCTAATTGCGTTGGTAACCAGTTTATAATAGCAATAAGGCACCTCGGGGGTTTGTGATATATGGCCAATATACCATGGCTAAGGGCTAAGTCCACAAGAACAGCCCTTCGCTGCATATATCACACCACCTTGGGCCTTTTTGCTTAACTATCATCCATCCCATTGACAGTAACCCCCACCACACACACATGTGCATAGGAAAGTAGAAATTAACAGAGGAAAGGAAGATAGGCGAGAGGTTAAACGGATAGCAATACAGTGCATTCAGAAAGTATTCAGACCCCTTCCCTTTTTCCAAGAATGATCAATGGAAACAGGATGCACCTGGGCTCAATTTCAAGTTTCATAGCAAAGGGTCTGAATACTTATGTAAATAAGGTATTTCTGTCTTTAATTTTTTATACATTTTCTAAAATGTCATTTTGGGGTATTGTGTGTAGATTGATGAGGGGGAAAAAACTATTTTATCAATTTTAGAATAAGGCAACAAAATGTGGAAAAAGTCAAGGGGTCTGAATACTTTTTGAATGGACAATATGTCATGGCCAGGATAAGAGCCACGTTAAGCCTCTTTGGATGAATTGATTTGCTGAAGATAATAAATTAGCGCTGGTGTTAGTGGAAGTATGACTATTAGCAGTGGTATTAGTGATCATTTGTGATTGAATAGTAATCTCTGCCAAGACAGAGTCCTCTATGGGTTCCCCACCTCACTAGGGGCTGGCGATCAAAATACAAATAGGGCCGGTTGATGTTTTTCTACAGTAACATTTTTCCAGAGATTTGTTTGGATTATTTGGCTTGGCTCTCTGTATGCTCATTGTTAGAGCAGGGCGAGTGGTCACTTTAGGGGACTGGTTTCTAGCCAAACTCTTTCTCTGGCTTCCCTTGAAATGAAAGGAGAAAAAAAGATAGGAGGAATAACATTATAAAGAATTTTTTTTAAAAGAGGAGCTGGGCCAAAACTTGATGACTGCGTGCCTTCCGGAGTGGTTCAGATTATAAATAATCAGTTCCCTCTGACAGCTATACTTCTTGACCATCTTTGTGTTTGATTATACTTTAGTTATCAAAGTTGAATTATTTAGCTTAATCAAAACAGTTTAGCGGTTTTGGTCAACCGTGTATTGTGAATGTATCCATTGTCGGTTTTAAAAGCCTACCAATGGATGCTTGTTATGGTTCTGCTCCACCAAACAGCCATGATCTTTCAATATAAGGACAGTATACATTTTCAGTATAGATATTCCGACAGCTGTTGTTGTTGGTTTACATAAATCTTACCACAAAAGAACATTGTTTAATGCTGATTTATGATAATTCATATTTCGCTCCAGCTTTGATTATATGACATTCGTTACATCTCTGGTCTGCTGTCATGAATATGTATCTTTAATGGCTTCCATTTGGTTCATATTTGCATTTTCTCATCCCTCTGTTTTCCTTTCGTGATGGTGATGATGATTTATGAATGGGTGGCTCTGGTTTCTGCATCTCCTCAGTGGCTCAGACACTCAACTCCCGAGGCACCTGAAAGATGAGTAGTATTGGTAAGGCGTTGTTTGTTTGAAGTTTGGTGTCTATATCATGTCTATGACTGTTTAGTAGATGTGCTAATTGTGTTTTGGATCAATGGACTCAAAGGGGATGAGAAGTGACCTAATCTGGGCATGTGCCCATCTCTTTAATACCTTCCTCATCCACTGACCTACACAGTGGTGCTGTGAGACTCGACTGGACCATAGACATATATGAAACTGGACTCAAACCGCCTGGCCAAAATAGTCTATGACACCATTCCAACCAACTAATCCCAGTTGCGTGAGTATTTGAGAGCGTTTCCAATTACTGTGAAATTGTGAGTGTGTTCTGTGTGTGTGAGAAAGTGGGTGTCTCCCTCCAGTATGTAATTAAATACATGTTTTTATATGTTTATGGGTGTTTGCACAGTATCTGCAAACATTAATGCTGTATTTCAATTTTATTGATTGCCTTTATCTAAGTGAGAGATCATAAGGGGTTCACTGTCAGCTGGGGGTATGATCCGGAGGTCTGCCCATTGCCCAACCATTGTACACTACATTACTGCTCTTATCCACACTAATGGGCTCTCTTGGTGGGATTCCCAATGGTGATGGGGATTTAAATACCTGGCCCCTCGCCCACCACAGCTGTGCATGGATACATTTTGGCTGCATGTCTGCTGTAGGCATTATGATGCCATTTATCAAGTTGTTCCATCGAACTCCAAACCGGCATGAGAGTACCAATGAATCAAACTCCACCTGTTCATTTTAAATGGGATTCCCATCCAACGTACAGTGTATGGGGATTGACTTGAGTCCAATGATGAACCCTTATGGATCCACAATGGATTGGTGTGGTTGTTTGTGGTCTGACTTTGCAGTGACTGACCGTATTGATTACATAGAGTCAACACAGAGTCAAGACATGGGCCGGCCTAACCTTGGCCTAGTTGAATCTGACATCTCAGCATCTCCATCAGAGGGTAGGATTTCACTGTTAGTCTACACCTGTTGTTTATGACACATGACAAATAAAACGTGCATTGATTCAGATGAGGGAGTGTAGGGAGCCAGCGGGTTAACGGACAAGGTTGGACGGTACTGAGATCCGCCCGGCTTCACTAAGGTCCTGTGTTGCATTGTTGAATGTCCTCTGCAGTTTCCTGGTGTTACAGCCAAAGAAAAGGGCAAAAACACCACTTGGAAGATGAATAAAGAAAACGAAAGGGTAGAGGATGGAAAGTGTCCCAAAAGAGAACAGAGTGCGAAAAAGAGAGGGTGGGAAAGGTGAGGATCAGGGGAGGGAAAGTGATAGAGAGAGAACGGTGCTGAGAGTATGCTGCATCTCATTGCTGAGTAAAGGGAGAAGACACTGTCCCTGAGGGGTTTGGTCTCTATTCTTCATCTGTGTGCTATGCTGATTCCCTGTGCCTGGGTCTCTGGGCTGGGAAGGGTGATTCAGGGACGGGTCTCCATGGCTCAGCATGAGGCCCATCTGTCTGTCACGTGGAGTCTGGGCGACTCATGAAAAGAAACATCAATATCTAACAACACGGAGCCAGCAGAAGTGAATTCAGCCGTCCCTCGTTCCAGGACCACCACATAAAACTCCCTCTTGCTTGTTCCGTGTACTGTTTACTCCAGAGCTATTTGTTATTCCGTTTGATGCTGTGTCTCTCCAACCAGTCTCTCTGTTTACATCCGTCTGCTCAGCATTATTTATGACATCAACAGATGGATTTGATAAAGCAGGGGGGATTTGTTAGAGTACTTCAATTGGAACTATGTTGTAGTCAATGAAGCAATACATACTGACCTCCATGTGAACTAGCAGTGAGTGTTCATACCTCTTGTCTCTGTCGGTCTGTCTGAGGGTTCTGTCCTGCTGGGCCTCAGAGGCTGGGAAGCCAGCAGCGGGTGCAGGGAAGCAGGAGCCAGTGGTGCTGATAGCAGCAACAAGTAAAGGTCACGTTGACTGTATATTTCTGCCGAGCTGTGGATATTATGATTTAATGACAGCAGATTTGTGTTTGGGTTCTTCACAGGTCTCCGTTTATGGAGACTGAGAGAGAGGATGAACCAGATCCATCCCTGTTTTTGTCTGTTCTCTCAGAGTGTGTGTTGTGGTTGAAAGGACATCTGGGAATTGTTGGGGAGTAAACTGAGTTAAACATGGTGGATCTGGTGAACCAACGCTCTTTTTAAGCAAGCACACGTAAGATGCTGCCAAGACACAGGCACATACAAAACATGACCAAAAGTATGCTCGTCGAACATCTCATTCCGAAATCATGGGCATTAATATGGAGTTAGTCCTCCATTTGTCACTATAACAGCCACAACTCTTCTGGGAAGGCTTTCCACTAGATGTTGGAACATTGCTGCGGGAACTTGCTTCCATTCAGCCACAAGAGCATTAGTGGGGTTGGGTACTGATGTTGGGCGATTAGGCCTGGCTCACAGTGGGCGTTCCAATTCATCCCAAAGGTGTTCGATGGGGTTGAGGTCAGGGCTCTGTGCAGGCCAGTCAAGTTCTTCCACAGGTCGATCTCGACAAACTATTTCTGTTTTCTTCTCGCTTTGTCCACAAACTGTTGCCACAAAGTTGGAAGCACAGAATTGTCTAGAATGTCATTGTATGCTGTAGCATTAAGATTTCCCTTCACTGGAACTAAGGACCCTGAACCATGAAAAACAGCCCCAGACCATTATTCCTTCTCCACCAAACTTTACAGTTGGCACTATGCATTGGGCCAGGTAGCGTTCTCCTGGCAACCGCCAATCCCAGATTCTTCTGTCGGACTGATAGATGGTGAAGCGTGATTCATCACTCCAGAGAACGCGTTTACACTGCTCCAGAGTCCAATGGCAGCGAGCTTTACACCACTCCAGCCAATGCTTGGTGTTGCGCATGGTGATCTTAGGCTTATGTGCGGCTGCTCAGCCATGGAAACCCATTTCATGAAGCTCCAGACGAACAGTTATTGTGCTGACGTTGCTTCCAGAGGCAGTTTGGAACTCGGTGGTGAGTGTTACAGATGATTTTTATGCGCTTCAGCACTCAGCGGTCCCGTTTTGTGAGCTTGTGCTGTCTACCCCTTCGAGGCTAGGCAGAGCATAATTTGAACAAACTGACATGTTGGAAAGGTGGCATCCTATGACGGTGCCACGTTGAAAGGGACACTTCAGTAAGGCCATTCTACTGCCAATGTTTTTCCTATGGAGATTGCATGGCTGTGTGCTCAATTTTATACACCTGTCAGCATCGGGTGTGGCTGAAATAGCCGAATCCACTAATGTGAAGGGGTGTCCACATACGTTTGTATATATAGTGTAACTTAATAACACCTCATTCCAACTTGTGCTCAGAATAGGAAAAAATAAATCATGCACATCCACACGTGGCACCAAACTGGTCTCAGAGCATTTCGTATTATTCTGTACGTAAATCCAAGACACCCCATTTAGTATGATATGTGATGTTTGGTATGGTTAGATAAGACAGATGGTTAATTAAGGCAAAAGCAAAAGGAGGGTGGATGGGTGGGCGTATATTACGCGTGTAACCTAATTAACCTACTGTCTTTATCAGTGATTGAAATGCACTGTATACAAAATTGTGTACAAAGTCCATAGGCACAATTTATTTATGAAAAGGTTGAAGTTGAAAGTGTAACAGCATAACACATTCTTTCATCTTGTACTGCTTCTCTAATCTTGTACTGTTCAAACCATTTTAATTTTGGTTACTTAAGACAGAAACGATAGGAGGGAGATTGGTCGGGAAGGAAGAATGGGCGTATAATGCAAATGTATAGCAACCCAAAGGTTGTGTGTTTGAATCTCATCACAGATAACTTGAGCATTTTTGCTAAATAGCGACTTTGCAACTACTTACTACTTTTTAGCTACTTTGCAATTAGCTAACCATTCTACCAAACCATAACCATAACCCCTTTAACCTAACTCCTAAACGTAACCCTAACCCTAACCCCAAGCCTAGCAAACGTTAGCCACCTAGCTAGAATTCGTAACATATCATACGTTTTGCAAATTCGTAACATATTGTACGTTTTGAAAATTCGGACATATCATACAAATTATAATTCGTAACATATTTTACGAAATGGGTGATGGACATCCACAAAATAATTTATATCATACTAAATGGAGTGTCTCGGATTTATGTACAGAATAATACGAAATGCTCTGAGACTAGGTTGGTGGCACGGGAGCTGAGCGAATATAAAAACTAGTCAAAATATACAATACTCACAAAAGAAAGCAGACATTCACTTTCTTTTTCTAGAAGGTCTAAGCACCCTTTTAGCAATGATGGTCAGTGCTTTTCAAGGAAAGGTGAAGAAGTGAACCGTGGCAGCCTGACACTGAAATGATTGTTATGGGTCGCTAATAAGAAATGTTGCATATTATATGACAGCTGGTTCTGATTTGGCTTCTCCCTACAGGTTAAGCAGACTGGGTCCTGGAGGAGGTCAATGGCTGCAGTCTGCAGACCTCTGTCATGCTGCCTGAGACCCTGCAGGCCAAGGTGATTGATTCACAGTCCCCTTATACACACGGTTTATCCTCTCCGTCTGTCCCCAAGGTGCCGAACGGACCCACTCTGTCTCCCAAATGCGATTCAAACTCACAAATGCATAACAATTAACATTGCGTGAGTGAGAGAGGGAGGGAGAGATCGAGTGATAAAGAGATAGAAAGTATGCTTAAATTGGCCCATTTGTTAGTATGTATATTCTCTGTTGAATAAGAGCGTATTTGATGTGGAAGAGCCAAGTGATTGGAGGGGTGAATGGAGGTTGAACTTAAACACAGAGACACAGCTGCAGCCCAGCCTGTCTGTGTTGGTCCTTGGCCTGGTCTAGTGCCTGCAGTTCTGTCAGCCCGTCCCTCAAATGGTAGTATTCACAGACGAGTGTCAGCAACAGGGAGTCTGCAAGCCGTCTACAGCCCTGCTAGCAGTCTGTGCAGCAAAGTTACAGGAATTTTACTACACTAGAGCAGGAAGAAAGAGTGGATAGGAGACATTTATTGTAAACACTGCTTGTTTTTTTTGTGACAGGCAAACGAAAAGTAATTTTTTATGTGTGTAGTACACGATTTTGTATACGGTGCCTTTCAATGACAGATAAAGACAGTAGGTTAATTATGACAGAAACGATAGGAGGGAGGTTGGTCAGGGAGGATGGGTGGGCGTTTAACGCAACCCTCTAGCAACCAAAGGGTTTTGTGTTCTAAGCTCATCACAAATAACTTTAGCATCTTCACTAATTAGCTACTTTGCAACTACTTAGCATGTTAGCTAACCCTTCCCCTAACCTTAACCATTTAACCTAACTCCTAAACCTAACCCTTTAACTTCTTAGCTAGCATGTTAACTAACCTTAACCCCTAACCCTGACCTTAATCAATAGCCTAGCTAACGTTAGCCACCTAGCTAGCCTCGCTAACGCTAGCAACAACAAATTGGAATTTGTTTAATGTACACAAATGCATTATGAAGAAAGAAAATCATGTAATAAGCACAAAATGCATTGTGATGAAAATTGTGTAATACACACGAAAAAGTAGATTTTTTTGTGTGCTTGTGTCTATTTCACAATAAGGTGAAAGGTGATTACCCAGATCTATGTTTACAGTGATGCCAGTTTTACTCTGTTTTCAAAATGTAATGGTTTGTTGGTCAGCCATGGTTTGATTGATTTCATGCCAGGTAAAGCACTCAGATGCAATGGTGAGAAAGTGACAGAAAAGCAGATGTGGTTGGCTGTAAAGTTGACAATGGCAGATATGGCTCTGAATCAGTCACTTGCAGTACTTATTCCCACACTGTCTAACCTCTCTCCCTCTCTATTTCTCTCTCTCTCTTCCTCTCTCCTGTCTTCTCTCCTTGGTGTGACTATTTGGAAGGCAGCAGCCTGTGGATGTGAGGTGGAAATGAAGAAATAGCTGTCTGAATTTGGAGGATTAGCTGTCTTTTAAATCCATCACTTTTAAGTGCACACACATGCATAGAAACCAGAACCCCCCCCCCCCCCCCCACACACACACACACACACACACACTGTACTTGTTTCATAGTTGCACAGATTGAGACATGTATAGGGTGTTATGCTTTTGTTCCTGGTACAGATTCGCTATCACTAACCCCCCATTTGATAATGATTATTTTTTGTAAGCTTCTCCCAAAAAAGATTCCTGCTGTCAGAGACGAGGCTGTTGTTTGTCAGTTGGCTGTTAATACCACCAGATAAGTTTGCAATTAAACAATTGTCGTTGCAGTGTTTTGTCACAGGGATGATTTGTGTGTCGGGGCCTAATCCTCCCGTCGGATGGATTATATATATATACAGTATATATATAGGCCTCAATCAGCGATGGATTCAAATCTGGTCTAAACAATAGCTTCAATAAAGTAATGGGTCAGGGATGAGGCTTGCTGGAATTCTATTAGACCTAGTGTTGCCTCATCTCCCTGTGTTACTGTCACGGCTGTTGAAAGGAGCGGACCAAGGTGCAGCGTGGTCAGCGTACATTTTCTCTTTATTAACTCAAATGACGCCGACAAAACAATAAACAATACAAAACAAACCGTGAAGCTCAAAGGCTATGTGCCCTAAACAAAGTCAACATCCCACAAAGACAGGTGGGAAAAAAGGCTACCTAAGTATGGTTCCCAATCAGAGACAACGATAGACAGCTGTCCCTGATTGAGAACCATACCCGGCCAAAACATAGAAATAGGTGGGCATCTATAGGTGGGCATCTATCCGCGGCGGCGGCTCAGGTGCGGGACGCAGACCCCGCTCCACCGCTGGCTCACCCCACTTTGGTGGCACCTCTGGTGCGGGGACCCTCTCTGCCGACCCCGGACTGGGGACCCTCGTTGCGGGCCCCGGCCTGGGGACCCTCGTTGCGGGCCCCGGACTGGGCACCCTCGTTGCGGGCCCCGGACTGGGCACCCTCGTTGCGGGCCCCGGACTGGGAACCCTCGCTGCGGGCTCCGGACTGGGGACCGTCGTTGGAGGCTCCGGACCGGGGACCGTCGCTGGAGGCTCCTTTCCCTGGATCGTCACTGCAGGCTTCGTGCCATGGATCATCACTGGAGGCTCCGTGCCATGGATCATCACTGGAGGCTTCGTGCCATGGATCATCACTGGAGGCTCCGTGCCATGGATCATCACTGGAGGCTCCGTGCTATGGATCATCACTGCAGGCTGCGAGCCATGGATCATCACTGGAGGCTCCGTGCCATGGATCATCACTGGAGGCTCCGTGCCATGGATCATCACTGGAGGCTTCGTGCCATGGATCATCACTGGAGGCTTCGTGCCATGGATCATCACTGGAGGCTTCGTGCCATGGATCATCACTGGAGGCTTCGTACGTGGAGCCGGAACAGGTCTCACCACACTGAGGAGACGTACTGGAAGCCTGGTACGTGGAGCTGCCACAGTGCGTCCTGGCTGGATACCCACTTTAGCTCGGTGAGTGTGGAGAGCTGGCACAGGACGCACTGGAAGGCGCACTGGAGGCATAGTGTGTAGAGCAGGCGCAGGATATACTGGGCCGTGGATGCGCACTGGAGGTCTGGAGCGTAGAGCTGGCACAACGTGTCCTGACTGAATACCCCCTGTAGCCCGGCAAGTGCGGGGAGCTGGAACAGGGCGCACTGGGTTGTGCTGGCGAACTGGGGATACCGTGCGTAGAGCTGGCACAGGATATCCTGGGCCGAAGAGACGCACCGGAGACCAGGAGCGCTGAGCCGGCACAATCCGTCCTGGCTGAATGCCCACTCTAGCACGGCAACTGCGGGAAGCTGGAACAGAGCGCACCGGGCTGTGAATGCGCACTGGAGACACCGTGTGCATCATCGCATAACACGGTGCCTGACCGGTCACACGCTCCCCACGGTAAGCATGGGGAGTTGGCTCAGGTCTAAACCCTGACTCCGCCAATCTCCCCGTGTGCTCCCTCCAAAAAATGTTTGGGGCTGCCTCTCGTGCTTGCTTCGTTGTCCTAATTCCTCGTATCGTCGCCGTTCTGCTCTCGCTGCCTCCATCTGCTCCCTTGGACGGCGATACTCTCCTGCCCGCGTCCAGGGCCCTTCTCCATCCAGGATCTCCTCCCATGTCCACTCATCCTGGCCACGCTGCTTGGTCCATTTTTGGTGGGGTCTTCTGTTACGGCTCTCGTTTGTGGTAGGAAGAGTGGACCAAGACGCAGCATGGAAAGTGTTCATGATATTTTATTCAAAAACACTCAAACAAAATAACGAAAGTCAAAAAACTAAAGCGAACCGTTCTGTCAGGCAAAAAAACACTAAACAGAAAACCAGATCCCACAAAACCCAAAAGGAAAATTACAACTTATATATGATCCCCAATCAGAGACAACCATAGACAGCTGCCTCTGATTGGGAACCATACTCAAAGAAATAGAAAACATAGATTTTCCCACCCGAGTCACACCCTGACCTAACCAAACATAGAGAATAATAAGGATCTCTAAGGTCAGGGCGTGACAACCTGTCACTGATTCAAAGGAGACCACTGATCCACAAAAACACAGGTCAGGCCCATGGAGTAGCAGTAGTGAGAGTATTATCCTCCACTTAAATTAGTTTCATGTCACATGGAAAGTGTCTTAGAGTGGAGGCCTGCTTCTGACACTGGGAGTGAGGGCATTCTTTGTTTCCGTGGTGTTTATAGGCTTAAACAGGGATTCGGACAGCCTCGCCTTTCTTTGAGCTCTCTGATTGCTTCAAAGTCCCGTCTACGGCTCCACTGTTCCAGCACTCATGGCCGGGGACCAGAACAGGCCGCCTTGTGAAGGAAGAAACCCAATAAAAAAAGTCTGCCTGCCAAAACCTCAGTGAATTCCTGATGAGGGAAAGAATGCAGCAGGAAAATAAGCCACGTTACCGTTCGTTCTCATTTTCCCCTCACTCCTTCCCTTTTTTGATAAACACAAATCCTTCCCTGTGCACCCCCCCCCCGCTCCTCTTCCTCACTCAACTCCTCATTCACTTGCACAGTTCTGGCAGAGACTAGGAGAACCATGAAATCCCTCAAGTCCAGTCCAGATCTCTGGCAGAGAGAGAGATGTTGAAAAAAAATAGTTCCACTTGCATTTGAGATCTCGGTAATAGTTAAACATATGCGCTCATCCACTGATAGTTTATCCATTGTTGGAAAGTTTAATTTGTCTTACTGACCCTCTACGAGAAGTGTTAGAGGGTAAATAGGATAGGGTGTGTCGAGTGATTGACTGAAACAGGGCCTGTGTATTAGCCTAGCTGTTTCTCTTTATTCCCCAGCCTAGCAGTAGAGTATTGCAGAGGAAATGTCTTGTTATGGAGCTTCAGAGATGTTATGCAGATGGCTGTTTGGTTTCCTCATGTGATTAATGTCAGTTGATTAACCCTGGTTGGGGGCTGGGGAGCAGAGATTGGTAGCTCTACAGCTGCAGATATGACTGAATGATCTGGTAGCAAACGTCCTTGCTCTGTTTGTCAGAACTGGGTTTGGACCTTCTCCATTGAGCATACAGGGAGAGAGAGGGGTGGGGTGGGGTGGGGGGTTTCTGCACTGTCCTTCTATGTAACTTTATGTTGATTAAATCACTTCATACTTCAGCAGCTTCACTGCATGGATTTCTTTCTAAAGTCCTCCCTCACTGTTTTGTGGAACTAATTGGGAGTGAGAGGTGAGTTGAAGTACACACACATATTTCCCCTCACCCCCCATGAGTTCCAGTGTGTGGCCACTAAAATATCTGCCTGTCATCGAGTCTGCTCGGTTACCTGGCAACATCCATTGTTCCGGTGGGAGTGCCTCCAGAGAGTGGGTGGGGGCTGATAACATTCCAGGACCTTCCATTGAGGACTCAGGTGCCTCCCTCGGCCAGGCTCATAGCTCTGTAGCGTGTATGTGCTGAAGGACAGGTGTGCTGGTGCGCTGTGCTCTCTGAGCCTTGAAGGTAAAAACCACACAACCACACCCACTAAAGCCCGTCTGATTCAACTTCTTACTCATAGAGACATGATGTCAATGTGGATATTTAGGGCCAAATATGGACATGTGCAGGTTTAAGGAAGGACTTGACGAAGGAGACAAGGCAGTTAATCTTCTCAATAACACTCTGCAATATACCTCACCTGTCAGTATGGAATCTGTGTGCACAGGGGAGGACAGGGTAATGCGTGAAGTGAGGGCTGAAAGTGAACCTGGAAAGTTCACCTCGAGGTCTGCAGTAAATATTCAACCCTGTTTACCGAACGTTTCGTGGTAGATTTGCTCCTTTGAGCTCAATTATTTGAGTGTTTTTTCTCTCTCCCTCCCTCTTGTGGATACAGGTTTATGAAGTATGATCTCTCCCATGTCTTTGGATCAGTTGCAGCAATACATGTTGTGATTCAATAACAACCTGTTTGATGATTTTTCAATATGCGGCATGACATATTGGGGGGAGGGAAGAGGAGATAGGATAAAAGGGTTAGCACAGGAAATAGCGCTGTCTACCTAGTCATGAAGCAGTGGGTTCAAGTGCCTGCAGATGCCCCCAAATATCTGAATCAAAATCTGCATGGGTCCTTGTGCTCTTTAGATACAGGAGCAGTTCATGTATAAAAGGCACTTCTGGATGATCTTTGTTCCTTGTCCTTGCTTCCCTGTTACCCTCCATGGTAGGATTCTAGACATGCCAATGGTGCTTGAATCCACTGGCAGTCGGTGCTGTTTACGATTGGGGAGGACACTTTTTTTCATTCCTACATTTTTTTTATACTCTCATTCATATTCCATCCACCCAGCTCCATGTAAAATCGATAGCTTTAGGCTACTATGTGATATTTGACTTTAACCAATATCCATCATGAAATTTTATAACGTAGGTGCACAGGTCGAGAGACAAATTGGCGTAATCAAGGTGACAGACAGTGACACATTCAATAGCACCTTGCCTGCATCTAGCTCATCTAGGGTATAATCATTAGTCCAAACAGTTGCAAAATATATTTCCTATTGGACAAATTCAGGTAGGTTTATCCCTGTTTCGTTCTGTTTACTTCCATTTAAGATTTTTTTTTAACAGAATCGGCAGAATGAATACACCCCTGATCACCCGCGCAACAGTTCACTTTCATAGAAGCCACATACAAACAACATCATCACTTTCCTCGTTGTATAATTCCTTCTCGCATCTACGCGCTCTCCTCCTCTCACCGTTTCCCTCAGCTTGTGGACAGTGCACCATACAACAACTGTCTGTGACCAAGAGTAAAAAACGTTCTAAGCCAAACCTTCATACCATAACCGCTAACTGCTGCACAGACTACATCATTGTCACCATATTAACTCACGTCATAGTCAACATACTAATTGAACTTACGCATTAGTAAACCCACTACAATCATGCAGTACAGTGTACAGCAAGCAGTTTAGCAATTACACTGGCGGGCCCTGGTGGCAATACATTTATAAAACCGAAAGCTTACCTTGACTTGGAAGAGTTCCAATGTTGTAGCCAGCTACCTAACATACAGTGCATTCGGAAAGTATTCAGACCCCTTCCCTTTTTCCACATTTTGTTACGTTACAGCCTTCTTCAAAAATTTATAAAATATGTTTTTTCTCATCAATCTTCACCATAATGACAAAGTGAAATCAGGTTTATATACATTTTTGCAAATGTTTAAAAAAAACGTGTTTGCATAAGTATTCAGACCCTTTGATATGAGACTCGAAATTGAGCTCAGGTGCATCCTGATTCCATTGATCATCCTTGAAATGTTTCTACAACTTGATTGGAGTCCACCTGTGGTAAATTCAATTGATTGGACATGATTTGGAAAGGCACATATAAGGTCCCACAGTTGACAGTGCATGTCAGAGCAAAAACCAAGCCAATGAGGCCAAAGGAATTGTCCGTAGAGTTCCGAAACAGGATTGTGTTGCGGCACAGATCTGGTGAAGGCTACCAAAAAATGTCTGCATGATTGAAGGTCCCCAAGAACTCAGTGGCCTCCATCATTCTTAAATGGAAGAAGTTTGGAACCACCAAGACTCTTCCTAGAGCTGGCCCCTCAGCCAAACTGAGCAATCGGGGGAGAAGGGCCTTGGTCAGGGAGGTGACCAAGAACCCGATGATCACTCTGACAGAGCTCCAGAGTTCCTCTGTGGAGATGGGAGAACATTCCAGAAGGACAACCATCTCTGCAGCACTCCACCAATCAGGCCTTTATGGTAGAATGGCCAGACGGGAGCAACTCCTCAGTAAAAGGCACATGACACCCCGCTTGGAGTTTGCCAAAAGGCACCTAAAGAACTCTCAGACCATGAGAAACAAGATTCTTTAGTTTGATGAAACCAAGATGGAACTCTTTGGCCACGTCTGGAGGAAACTTGGCACCATCTCTACGGTGAAGCATGGTGGTGGCAGCATCATGCTGTGGGGATGTTTTTCAGCGGCAGGACTGGGAGACTAGTCAGGATTGAGGGTCAGATGAACAGAGCAAAGTCCAGAGAGATCCTTGTTGAAAACCTGCTCCAGAACGCTCAGGACCTCAGACTGGGGCAAAGGTTCACGTTCCAACAGGACAACAACCCTAAGCACACAGCTAAGACAACACAGGAGTGTCTTTGGGACAAGTCTCTGAATGTTCAAGTCCGGTCTCTGTCCCAGCCAGTGACCGGACTTGAACCGGACCAAACATCTCTGGAGAGACCTGAAAATAGCTGTGCAGTGACGCTCCCCATCCAACTTGACAGAGCTTGAGAGGATGTACAGAGAAGAATGGGAGAAACTCTCCAAATGCAGGTGTGCCAAGCTTGTAGCGTCATACCCAAGAAGACTCAAGGCTGTAATCGCTGCCAAAGGTGCTTCAACAAAATACTAGTAAAGGGTCTGAATACTTAAGTAAATGTAATATTTCAGTTTTTTATTTGTAACAAATGAGCAAAAAAATTTAACAGCCTGTTTTTGCTTTGTTATTATGGGATATTGTGTGTAGATTGATGAGGGGAAAAATCTATTTAATCCATTTCAGTATAAGGCTGTAACCTACCAAAATGTGGAAAAAGTCAAGGGGTCTGAATTCTTTCCGAATGCTCTGTAAATAGCATTCCTCTCTGTTTGCGCTGGGTGAGGAGGCTAAATTAGATAGCTGAATTAGTTAGCTAATTAAGTGAAAGTGAAAACAATTCAATGAAATGTAGCTCTCTCTCTCTCTGCTGCTTCTCCTTTATTTTTAAAGAAATTAATTTGTTCAAAACTGTTCAACTATCATTTGTCTCTCTCTTTGAGTCAACTACTCACCACATTTTATGCACTGCAGTGCTAGCTAGCTGTAGCTTACGCATTCAGTACTAGATTCATTCTCTGATATTTTGATTGGGTGGGCAACATGTCAGTTCATGCTGCAAGAGCTCTGATAGGTTGGAGGACATCCTCCGGAAGTCATCATAATTACTGTTTAAGTCTATTGAAGGAGGTGAGAACCATGAGCCTTCTAGGTTTTGTATTGAAGTCAATGTACCCAGAGGAGGACGGAAAATAGCTGTCTTCCGGCTACACCATGGTGCTACCCTACAGAGTGCTGTTAAGGCTACTGTAGACCTTCATTGCAAAACAGTGTGTTTTAATCAGTTATTTGGTGGTGTGAATATATTTTGTATAGTTTTATCTAAAAAATAATCATGTTTTACTATTTTTATTTTTATGAGATTCATTGAGTAGGATGGTCCTCCTCTTCGTCTGAGGAGGACCCTCCACTTCTTGAATCTCTGTTTGTTGAATGCTTTGGCAGAATTCCTCGAAGACATACCCCAGAATGATCTATTTCATTTTTAATTCAGTTCATTGAAACAAAGGAGGAATTGTGTTATTCAAAATTGAATGGCATGGTTTCCTAGGAAGGGACAGAAGTCCCACACATGAAAATGAAATACCAGCTTCCTTCTAAATCATTCTATGAATCAGAAAGATTCAAAGACCAGTTGATATTTTTATACATTGTCCATCTATAAGTGCAGCTCATGCTTAAAGCCTGTTTTTAGGAAGCAAAACTCTTATGTCACTGAGCAATGTGAAACTGTAGTAGTTTTTTTTTTTATCATGATGCTACTGTGACACGAAAAATAATGTTTATATTGGGGAAAGTGCTGTGTTATGCACACAGCTGCTAGTCCTGTGGAACATAGCATATTTTATTGCCAAGCTATGGAAGATGTTGTCATAGTTTAGCTTAATTTAGTTTAATTGGCGTCAAAGCTGCATATTTTAAAACCTCAGATGTTAAGTGCCCTATTTAGGGGACTTTGAGTGGTTCTGAACCTGTTCCCACTGATATTTTGGTGTACAGTCGTGGCCAAAAGTTTTGAGATTGACACAAATATTAATTTCCACAAAGTTTGCTGCTTCAGTGTCTTTCGATATTTTTGTCAGATGTTACTATGGGATACTGAAGTATAATTACAAGCATTTCATACGTGTCAAAGGCTTTTATTGACAATTACATGAAGTTGATGCAGAGTCAATATTTGCAGTGTTGACCCTTCTTTTTCAAGACCTCTGCAATCCGCCCTGGCATGCCGTCAATTAACTTCTGGGCCACATCCTGACTGATGGCAGCCCATTCTTGCATAATCAATGCTTGGAGTTTGTCAGAATTTGTGGGTTTTTGTTTGTCCACCCGCCTCTTGAGGATTGACCACAAGTTCTCAATGGGATTAAGGTCTGGGGAGTTTTCTGGCCATGGACCCAAAATATCGATGCTTTGTTCCCCGAGCCACTTAGTTATTCCTTTTGTCTTATGACAAGGTGCTCCATCATGCTGGAAAAGGCATTGTTCGTCACCAAACTGTTCCTGGATGGTTGGGAGAAGTTGCTCTAGGAGGATGTGTTGGTACCATTCTTTATTCATGGCTGTGTTCTTAGGCAAAATTGTGAGTGAGCCCACTCCCTTGGCTGAGAAGCAAACCCACACATGAATGGTCTCAGGATGCTTTACTGTTGGCATGACACAGGACTGATGGTAGCGCTCACCTTGTCTTCTCCGGACAAGCTTTTTTCCGGATGCCCCAAACAATCGGAAAGGGGATTCATCAGAGAAAATCACTACCCCAGTCCTCAGCAGTCTAATCCCTGTACCTTTTGCAGAATATCAGTATGTCCCTGATGTTTTTCCTTCGCTGCCCTTCTTGACAGCAGGCCATCCTCCAAAAGTCTTTGCCTCACTGTGCATGCAGATGCACTCACACCTGCCTGCTGCCATTCCTGAGCAAGCTCTGTACTGGTGGTGCCCCGATCCCGCAGCTGAATCAACTTTAGGAGACGGTCCTGGCGCTTGCTGGACTTTCTTGGGCGCCCTGAAGCCTTCTTCACAACAATTGAACCGCTCTCCTTGAAGTTCTTGATGATCCGATAAATGGTTGATTTAGGTGCAATCTTACTGGCAGCAATATCCTTGCCTGTGAAGCCCTTTTTGTGCAAAGCGAGGATGACGGCACGTGTTTCCTTGCAGGTAACCATGATTGACAGAGGAAGAACAATGATTCCAAGCACCACCCTCCTTTTGAAGCTTCCAGTCTGTTATTCGAACTCAATCAGCATGACAGAGTGATCTCCAGCCTTGTCCTCGTCAACACTCACACCTGTGCTAACAAGAGAATCACTGACATGATGTCAGCTGGTCCTTTTGTGGCAGGGCTGAAATGCAGTGGAAATGTTTTTGGGGGATTCAGTTCAATTGCATGGCAAAGAGGGACTTTGAAATTAATTGCAATTCATCTGATCACTCTTCATAACATTCTGGAGTATATGCAAATTGCCATCATACAAACTGAGGCAGCAGACTTTGTGAAAATGTATATTTGTGTCATTCTCAAAACGTTTGGCCACGACTATACAGAGCTCTGTGAACGTCGCAGGGTCCAGTACCTTATAAACTCTTAAGGATCAATTTTCACCTAAAATGACATACCCAAATCTAACTGCCTGTAGCTCAGGACCTGAAGCAAGGATATACCTGTTCTTTATACCATTTGAAAGGAAACAAGAGAAAGGCCATTCTTTCAGATAGGATTCTTTCTAGCTGTAAATTCGATTTTGGCCACCAGATTGCATCAGTGTGTGTGGAAAGTTTCAGACTGATCCAGTGAAGAATTACATTACTGCACAATATTTTGTATCAAGTCTGCCAGGTGTTTGCCCAAATGTGCCGAATTGGTCAATTGATCCATTTTCAAGTACATAACTATAGAGAACATACAAAAATGGTATGGTAATACAACATTTAAGTTTACACACTCCCAGGAATGTCATACATGATGGATCTTTAGCTTATACACTAACTTTCACACATCTAGATGACTGGGCGGGGTGGGTGTGGAGCCAGAGACAGCAGTGGGGTCAAACTGTAGACCCCAGTTCCTACATTTGAACATAAAAATAGATTTTATCAAACAAAATGATGCCACATTTTATCTATATGTCCCTCAGGATGACAAATCAGAGCAAGATTACTGAATGTAAGTACATTATTTACCTTCTGAGGTGAATGTATCAAACCAGTTGCCATGATAAAAGTTTTGTTGTTGTTGTGCATTCTCCTCAAACAATAGCATGGTGTTCTTTCACTGTAATAGCTAATGTTAATTGGACACTGCAGTTAGATTAACAATAATGTAATCTTTCTGCCCATATAAGACATGCTCATATAAGTCTATGTCCCGGAAAGTTGGCTGTTGTATACAATGTCATTCTAGTCACATTAGCGCACATTAGCAACAACCATCCCGGTTGAGGGACACCCATCCCATAGAGGATATTATAGTGCCAGAAAGCCCCATCTATAAAGCTGAAGTCATAACGAGTCTGCAGACATTCGAATAGTGTCTCTGAGTCACTCAGAAGACGCTTGGCAGAAAATGCTCTGTCGTCAGTTATTTGAAATGGGGCCAAAATATGATCATATTTATTTTACAGTTATAAAAGATGAAATCTTATAGTAAGTCATTTATAATTTGATTGTTACTATATTTAGAAAGCATTTCAGTAATTTAAAGAAAAATACTATATGATTTTTTATGTACTTGAGCTTGTGTCCTCAAAAGTGACTACACCTCAGCAACGTATAATTACTTTTACCAGAAAGTTGAGTTCCAGACCTTTCTAGAAACTATGCAGCACTACTAGTTATTGTTTATGGCCATCTCATGAAAAATAATTACTTTTGGGTATGTCTATTTAGGTGGAAATCTACATTTTGCCATAACAATCAAGAGGTTTTTAACAAAATGAAATAGAAATTGCATCAATATAACCTCAATATAACCTTCAAAGTAGTTAAGCACCATACAGTCTTATAAAAAAGGGTTCCAAAAGGGTTCTTTGCGGAGGGATTAGCCTAGGCAGCTAATAGTGGGTGCTAGATCTACACTAGGATTAATGTACATAAAGCTTCCTCCATTGAGGCTGCAAAGGCATCATTTTCCTCCTTAACTCAGAGGGGTTGGGTTAAATGCTGAAGACACATTTCAGTTTAATGCATTCAGTTGTGCAACTGACTTGGTATCCCCTTTCCCTTTAATGTCGGGCCTTCGGGAAAAAATATGTGTACTGTCTTAATATAACACAATGTTCCACCACCATTTTCAGATTTTTCTGACAACTTACAGTATGATGTTGCACATATTTGGCTGAACGCGGTGTGCAACATCCTGAATTGTCTGAAAATCCGAAAATGGTGGTGAAACATTTCGTTTTACTAAGACAGTACACATTTTCCCCGTTTTTTTTCAGACAGCCCGCCATTAAAGCTAGTTAAGGAGGAAAATTATGCCTTTGCAGCCTAAATGGAGGATGCTTTATGTGCCTTCCGGTCCACGGGGGACACAAGTGTATTACCGGCTGAGCATATCAATCCTAGACGATAGTGCAGATCTAGCACCCACTATCGGCTGCCTAGTCTATGGCGGTATAGGGTTCTACCAAGAACCGTTTTCATCTGAAGAACCCTTTTTGGAAGACGAAGTTGTAACCAGGCAAAGGGTTCTACTTAGAACCTTTAACATCCTAAGAACCATTTTTAGAAGGAAGGGTTCTTTGATGATTCTTAGTGTGGGAAGAAGGATTCTTTGAAAGACGAGAAGGGTTCTACATAGAAGCCTTCTGAATATGAATAAGCTTTTTTATTGTAAATGTTTTTTTAAATAGTACCTGAGTATTAGTGTTTACCTCTGGGTTTAAACTTTAACATCAGGAGTTTAAGTAATCTGATAACTCTAAAAAGATATGTGAGAATATGTACCTATATGGGAATATTTGTGCATTTATCTGCTACTCCCGTAATCATTTTACATATACAGTACTAACATTGTTGACATCTTTGCCATGATTTCTGTCTTTCAAATTAGTATTTTCTATGATTTTATTGAGCAGAGAATAGGATAATTAAAGGGAATATGAGTGAACCAGTAGTGTATTGTGTGGTACACAGCAAATTGGCAATGTTTTTTTCTTCAGTGTAACATTTCTAGTGTTGAATCAGAAGTTAAATTAACTTAACACTCAATGGTGTAAAAAAATCCCAGTGTTGGTGTTAATAACCAGAGCTCAGTGTGATTGTGTCATTTTAACTCTGTGTAGAGTAAAACACTCAAAACCACGCCCATCATTTTCATATTTTCCAGTATGCTCTATTGCAGGTTGATTTTCAGAATTGTTTGTTTCAATATCTTTTTTTTTTTGCATGTACATTGACTGGTTGAATAATCTTATTCTACACAAAGATAACATACATTTTTCAAAATTAATCCAATCTGTTAGTAGTTGGATTTATTTCACCCGTTACTGAGATGGTTGTTCCAGTTTAGATGATTTAGGTAGTCTCATTAGTCACGTTCCAGTTGGTGGATGTCCTCACTCTGCCTGGATTCCAATTGGAATTACACATCCCTTTGCAAGCCATCATAATGTGACTTGCAAGCCTGATCTGGCCTGTAAAGCACGAGTTTCCTAATACCACTGTGTAAGGGTATAATTAGGCCCTCAAAGAAAGGCTTTATTATATACGTCATAAAGAGTTGAATTTTAAATGCTAATAAGGCTGGTGGAACCATTCATAGGGGGTTATAGGAGGAACCCTTCAAAGATAAAAGGGTTCTCGGTAGAACCCTTCATAGAGGGTTCTAGGAAGATGAGAGATCCATAAACAAATTATCTGTGCACTTTCTTCTTAATACAAATTCAGGATCTCATGTAGTGACCCCGTGAGGCAAATATATAATAATCTTCCATCTGGCTTTATATGGAAAACGGTGGAAAACAAGATTGATTCTCTCAATTCAGACTTCCTGCTACTTGTGGTTTGATCTGATCAGGTTGATCCATAAACTTGGGTTGACCTCACTGGACTAGACCCCTAGATCACCCTCTAGTTTCCATGGCTCCAGCCCAAACATGGAGATGAGGGTTGTTAGGGCTAGAGGTTGGTGTGGAGTGACAGGACACAGTTTTAGGACCGTTTCCAAACCTCCATAAGGCCTAAACTGGTGAAGGACTCATCTCCTCATCACTCTCAAAGTGATTCTAGCTTGCATTCCTTATTTCTGTTTTGCTAATTGTGTTTTCACATTACTTCCTGCTCGCTGCCAAATGACCTCGTGCAGAGGTGGAAGCAGGGCTGAAGATGTACCCTGTAGGTCCTGCAGGAGGACCAGGGACCAGCGGGAGGAAAGGTACAGGGAGACACAGAGAATTGTTTATTTTTTTAACTAGGCAAGTCAGTTAAGAACAAATTCTTATTTACAATGACAGCCTAGGAACAGTGGGTTAACTGCCTTGTTCAGGGGCAGAATGACAGATTTTTACCTTGTCAGCTCAGGGATTCAATCTAGCAACCTTTCGATTACTAGCCCAATTCTCTAACCACTAGGCTACCTGCCACCCTGCCACAGAGAAAGGGAGCCAGGGAGGACAGGGAGAGAGACAGAAAAAGAGTGGGTAGAAAAGGAGAGAGGGATTTGAGGGCATACATTATAGTGTCACATGAGAGGTTAATTGTTTGTGAAAAACATAGTCCTACTGAACATAATAACTAATGAGAATCCACATAAAAGGCATTTAGAAAAAAATGCCGCTGTGGTCTTCATGATTATGGATGAAATGCAGACCGAGGCAGATTTTTACAAGGGAGAGGGAAACGAAAGGAGAGAACTACTATGTGGCCTAACAGACACATGGGGAGGACTTTGACGACAAAAGGAGGAAGGGGGAGTTATAAATATAACTGAACGATTAAAGAGAACCATAAAATACTGGAGTGCTAGAGAGTGAGTGCAGAAAGGGGACGTTGTTTGTGTTCATAGCTCAGCACTCTAAAAGAGTTACACTCTGGAGGCTATGAATTCCAAGGAGTACATTGAGAATTGTTAGTGACAGCGGGCTCAGGCGGTAAGGGGGTCAAGACCTGCGGCCGTTGTTATGAAAGGATCATTCTACTGTTGTGAGGCCCAGATCACTGGCTTGAATCTGAAGAATTATCGGATTAAAGAGTACAGAGACAACCCCTGTGATCTTGTTAATAATCGCGGTTTGCTTGGAGAACTGTCGTGGGGCCGGCCTGCATGTCAGCTAAGTGATTACACAAGGTCTGATCCCCAGGCCCACCACGGTGGAACTAAATGGGCAAAGGGAGTGTGTGTGTCCAGCTGCACACTGACCATGCCAGAGGTTATAACCTACCTGTGAGAGACATAAGGTATAGATTACAATGCTCTTTGATTGAGAGCTTCACCTTTACCATAAAAGGCTCTTATGCTACTGTAATCTCCATACAATCCTATAGAATTTACCTGTTTTGCTCGTAAGGTAAAGCTTATAGGGTATGAGCAGGGTGTTTGTACAGTATGGACATGCTGGCTTTGACTTGCGTCTAGCATGGCAGACCACTTCAATGGAAATTTGAGGTATGCCTATTCACACATACCCAGCGTGAACTCACTCATCTGGAATCTTTACTGTTTCCTCCCGGCTGAATCCGCTTTGCCTCAAACTCTGACTGCCATAAGTAATAAGATATATTAGCAAACCCTAAATAAACTTGAAACAGTGACGTAAGGCAAACACAAATGTAACCGCTTGTCAGCTATAACATAATAGTTACACTTTCATACTCTGTGTTTCTAACTCACATGGGTTGACAAACTAATAACAGTCTCCCTGAAGAGTGGTCATACACAAACGATGAAGACAGCCATGTCCCGTGGGGGGAAAAGGGGGTGCCTGCTTTGTTGGTTCAACTGAATCATCTCGGAAATATTTACTATGGTTCGGGGAGAGAGGGGAAGAGAGAGAGGCCACTAACCCTCAGGACCAGTGTGTGGAGACGGTGCTCTTCAAAAGGAGACGTTTTCAAAATGTTACTGGACCGAAACGTTTTAACAAAGAGCCCTCCTCCCTGTGAGTCTCTCTCTCCTGGGTGAAGCGTGGATCCCAGATCAGGCCAGGAACAACCGTTCCACTGTACTCCTGGCAGGAGACAGTCCGGAGACCGGACTCCTGCAGATTTTTGTTTTTTTTACAGCATCTCATTAGGGCCTCCTAAAATCCCAAATCTCATTGAAATATGATGAATGCTTCAAATTGGTTTGTTGATGTTCAATATTGTATCACTATGATTGTAGAGACAATGCCAGAGAGGCATGAGTGTGTGAGAGGGTAATCTAAACAAGGAACTAGAAAAAGGAGATCAGGAATCTTAGTAGTTTTGATGCCAAACACACGCAGAGGAAATCTTTCTCCCCCTTGCTAACTCTCCTGCTGTGACACAGTTCATGTTTGCCCAAAGTCAGAGTGATACCATCAGTGGAGACGGCTTGGCTGCAGCTTGACACATTTACACCTTCTGGGCTGTTCCTACCAACAAGATATAAGACCCCTCCAGTTTAATGTGGCTTCTATTGCCAGGCAAATTCCTGTAATTGACCATAACTTTGGCCTCAATGTCCTGTTATCTCAACATATCCCTGGAGTTATAGAGCAGAAGATGGTTGCATCAGAAAAGCCATATACAGTGCATTCAGAAAGTACTCAGATCCCTTGACTTTTTCCACATTTTGTTACGTTACAGCCTTATTGTAAACTGGATTAAATTGTTTGTTTTTCCTCATCAATCTACACACAATACCCCACAATGACAAAGCGAAAACAGGTTTTTATATATTTTTTGTAAATGTATTGAAAATAAAAAACAGAAACACCTTATTTACATAAGTATTCAGACCCTTTGCTATGAGACTCGAAATTGAGCTCCGGTACATCCTGTTTCCATTGATCACCCTTGAGATGTTTCTACAACTTGATTGGAGTCCACCTGTGGTAAATTCAATTGATTGGACATTATTTGGAAAGGCACACACCTGTCCCGAGTGGAGCAGCGGTCTAAGGCACTGCATCTCAGTGCAAGAGGCGTCACTACAGTACCTGGTTTGAATCCAGGCTGTATCACATCCGGCCGTGATTGGGAGTCCCACAGGGTGGCGCACAATTGGCCCAGCGTCGTCCGGGTTTGGCCGGGGTAGGCTGTCATTGTTCTTAACTGACTTGCCTAGTTAAATAAAGGTTAAATTAAAAATTAAAAAATATAAGGTCCCACAGTTGTCAGAGCAAAAACCAAGCCATGAAGTTGAAGGAATTGTCCGTAGAGCTCCGAGACAGGATTGTGTCAAGGCAGAGGCAGGGAAAAGGGTACCAAAACATTTCTGCAGCATTGAAGGTCCCCAAGAACACAGTGGCCTCCATCATTCTTAAATGGAAGAAGTTTGGAACCACCAAGACTCTTCCTAGAGCTGGCCACCCTGCCAAACTGAGCAATCGGGGGAGAAGGGCCTTAGTCAGGGAGGTGACCAAGAACCTGATGGTCAATCTGTCATAGCTCCAGAGTTCCTCTGTGGAGATGGGAGAACCTTCCAGAAGGACAACCATCTCTGCAGCACTCCACCAATCAGGCCTTTATGGTAGAGTGGCCAGACGGAAGTCACTCCTCAGTAAAAGGCACATGACAGCCCGCTTGGAGTTGGCCCGAAAGGCACCTAAAGGACTCTCAGACCATGAGAAACAAGATTCTCTGGTTTGATGAAACCAAGATGGAACTCTTTGGCCTGAATGCCAAGTGTCATGTCTGGAAGAAACCTGACACCATCCCTACGGTGAAGCATGGTGTTGGCAGCATCATGCTGTGGGGATGTTTTTCAGCGGCAGGTACTGGGAGACTAGTCAGGATTGAGGGAAAGATGAACGAAGCAAAGTACAGAGAGATCCTTGATGAAAACCTTCTCCAGAGCGCTCAGGACCTCAGACTGGGGCGAAGGTTCACCTTCCAATAAGACAATGTCCCTAAGCACATAGCCAAGAAAACGCAGGAGTAGCTTTGTAACAAGTCTCTGAATGTGCTTGAGCGGCCCAGCCAAAGCCCAGACTTGAACTCAATCGAACATCTCTGGAGAGACCTGAAAATAGCTGTGCAGCAACGCTCCCCATCCAACCTGACAGAGCTTGAGATGATCTACAGAGAAGAATGGGAGAAACTCTCCAAATACAGGTGTGCCAAGCTTGTAGCATCATACCCAAGAGGACTCGAGTCTGGAATCACTGCCAAAAGTGCTTCAACAAAGTACTGAGTAAAGAGTTTACTTATGTAATGTGATAAAAAACATATATATTTTATATATAAATGTGCAAACATTTCTAAAAACCTGTTTTTGCTTTGCCATTGTGGTGTATTGTGTGTAGATTGATGAGGGGGGAAAACAATTAAATCAATTTTAGAATAAGGCTGTAATGTATCAAAATGTGGAAAAAGTCAAGGGGTCTGAATACTTTCCGAATCCACTGTATTACCAACACAGACTGCTGGTCGCTTGTTAATGTGAAAAACTCATTAATCTATCTAATTTTCCGGCTCCTGGAGGCATTAGGCAAGCTGTGATGGGGTTGGGCCCTGTGATTGACCTGGATATAAACCTTTATTTTAAGCCTTTTCCAGAAATGAGAACAAGACCAAAAATTAAAGCAATTGTCTGAGGATGGACCATCTGACATGAAAAGAAAAGGGGACATGATGAAAAATCTTGAAATAAAGGTTCAAATCCAGGTCATGTTACATGACTAACCAAAACACAGGGCCCTAGTGCTGAACCATACCAAAATAGTTTAAGGCGGAGGATAAGAGGTCAAAGTGTAAACCTTTGCTAGGTATGTGTGAGATTCACAGTTAGGATGCATGCACACCCACTTGAGGACAACAGCAGACACATTGTGTTGAGAGAGCTTGACTTGTGTCCTTGCTGGTAGATTCCACAGCATTCCAGAAAGTGTCGTGCCTGTGAGTGAGACTTCTGTTTCAGCGCCAGTGAACTGTTCACGCTCCCACACGTTCACATAGGGCCTGATGATACCCCCCAAAAGATCAAGGTCAGTGGGTAAATCTGAATGGGATGTGGGCAGGGAATGGATGAACAATGAACACCACCATCACTACCACAACATGCCCCAACATCTCAGGAATTCCTCTGCCTGCCTGTGGGCTATAATCACTCAATCCAGTAATAACGATAAATGTGTCTTCGTTCAGGTGTTTCATCAAATCCTACAGTATATGATGGAAAATGTCGCGGATGGAGAAGTTTAATGGCAGCCATTGCCACCCATACCTTAAGTACTGTGTTTTGTTCTGAGTCAGGGATAATCCACATGGACCACTGGAAACTGCTTGAATGATAAGCAAATGGAGAGCACACATTACACCGGTTTGAAGGTCTCTGCACTGGCTGCCTGTGAGTTTAAAAATACATTTTTATATTCATCTATTTTTTATTATTAGTTGTTTCTTTTCGTATTTTTTTTCTAATTTTTTTCCCACCCAATTGGTAGTTACAGTCTTGTCCCATCGCTAGAACTCCCATACGGACTCAGGAGAGGGAAAGGTCGAAAGCCATGCGTCCTCTGAAACACAACCCTGCAATGTGAAATGTGCTATATAAATAAAGCTTGATTTGATTTTAAATACTGTAATACTGCACGCTTAACCCGGAAGCCAGCCACACCAATGTGTCAGAGGAAACACCGTACACCTGGCGACCGTGTCAGCATGCACGCGCCCAGCCCGCCACAGGAGTCGCAAGAGCGAGACGGGACAAGGACATCACTGCCGGCCAAACCCTCCTCTAACCCGGGAGATGCTGGGCCAATTGTGCGTCGCCTTATGCGACACAGCCTGGTATCGAACCAGGATTTGTAGTGATGCAGTGCCTTAGACTGCTGCGCCACTCGGGAAGCCCCCCATCTATTTGCTTTTATATCAATCTACGATTGTTCACCCCAATACATGTCAGACATGCTTTTAAGTTATGTACTCAGTAGGTCCCTCAGGTCCTCTGAAACTGGCCTTTTAACTATCCCAAAGCCTAGGACCAAGAGGCATGGAGAGGCAGCCTTTAGTTATTATGCCCCCAGCCCCTAGAACAGCCTGCTAGAGAAACTGAGGGGAGCCAAAACTGTGGACATGTTTAAAAGGGATCTTCAAATACCCCTTTTTAGCTGTGCTTTTCCTTAGGGTGCTGTTTAGTCTTTCAGTTTTTATTCTTCTTTTGGTTTTTATCCTCCGATGTTTGGTGTGTAGTAAGATGTTATGTTTTTACTGTTTTGTTTAATTTATTTGTTTTTCTTGTGCAGCGCATTGCGTTGCATCCATGTCTGAAATGTGCTATATAAATAAAGCTTGATTTGATTTTAAATACTGTAGTAGCCTACATTATAGCCTGCTTAGTAAGCCCATGTCTGTTGCTTTTTTGGCAACTGTCAGCGACTCAGAGCCGTGCACAGACCTTTTTCTGTGTGCTCAAAATGAAAAAAGGGCACCCCCCAGCTTAAAAAATAAACATTACTTTCATAAATTCATATCTTGAAATTCATAACACACCAAAATGTAAAATTTTTGAGCATAGGCCTATTTATTTATGCAACATGTAAAATAGGGACCTAGTAGCTGTCATAAAGACAAAGATTCAGCAGGCAGCAGGAAGGTTGAGGTGTACATGGTGGTTGAATTGATTTACATAGCGCTAGTGATGATGGTGATAAATGCACAATTCAATTATATTTACAAAGTTCTAGACTTCAAACTGTCTACACACAATACCCCATAATGTCAAAGTGGAAATATATGTTTTTGAAATGTTTACAAATTAATTAAAAATTTAAAACTGAAATGTCTTCAGTCAATAAATATTCAACCCATTTTTTTATGGCAAGACTAAATAAGCAGACATGAAATATCCCTTTGAGCATGGTGAAGTTATTAATTACACTTTGGATGGTGTATCAATACACCCAGTCACTACAAAGATACAGGCATCCACGCTAACTCAGTTGCTGGAGAGGAAGGAAACCGCTCAGGGATTTCACCATGAGGTCATTGATGACTTTAAAACAAAATGGCTGTTTAATGGCTGTGATAGGAGAAAACTGAGGATGGCTCAACAACATTGTACTTACTCCACAATACTAACCTAAATGACAGAGTGAAAAGAAGGAAGCCTGTACAGGATAAAAATATTCCAAAATATTCTTGTTTGCAACAAGGCACTAAAGTAATACTGCAAAAAATGTGGCAAAGCAATTCACTTTTTGTCCTGAATACAAAGTGTTATGTTTGGGGAAAATCCAATACAACACATTTCATTTTTTATTTAAACTTTATTTAACTAGGCAAGTCAGTTAAGAAATAAATCTTATTTACAATGATTTACTATTACAATTACTGAGTACCACTCTCCATATTTTCAAGCATAGTGGTGGCTGCATCATGTTATGGGTATGTTTGTAATCGTTAAGGACTAGGGAGTTTTTCAGGCTAAAAAAAAAGACTGGGGAGTTTTTCAAGATTAAAAGAAACAGGATGGAGCTAAGCACAAGAAAAATCCTAGAGGAAAACCTGGCTTAGTCTGCTTTCCACCAGACACTGGGAGATGAATTCACTATTCAGCAGGACAATAACCTAAAACACAAGGCCATATCTACACTGGAGTTGCTTACCAAGAAGACAGTGAATGGGATGAATTGGAATGCCGACTGCGAGCCAGGCCTAATCACCCAACATCAGTACCCGACCTCACTAATGCTCTTCTGGCTGAATGGAAACAAGTCCCCACAGCAATGTTCCAACATCTAGTGGAAAGCCAACTCCTTATTAATGCCCATGACTTTTGGAATGAGATGTTCAAGGAGCAGGTGTCCACATACTTTTGGTCATGTAGTGTATATATATGATTGGCTATATAGCGGGAATTGATGAACATTTACAAACAATTGCACAATGAAACCATGAGTGCGCACGAATTGGCTGGGGTCAGTGCGCATATGTGGAGAGAGACTTGCCTAGCGCGTCTTCGCCACACAACACAACAACACACTCACTCATCATCACAAATTGTAAGCAAGCTAGTTACAGTCCCTCCAAAAGACATCGGAAAAGAGGGTGGACTATCAGCTGATCATTGATGTTGATGATTGATTTAAATATACTAGTTAGCTAGCTTGATTTATTTTACTGATTGTGATTTATTTACCTAGCTCTCTTTCTGCCTCTCTGCTGCGCGTATCAGCCAACCAGACCAAATATTGATGATTATGATGATGTAGGCTAAATCAACTGTTATCAAGTATTAAACAAATGTTATTAGGCTATTGTAGCAGTAGTTTATATTTAAACTAAGTTGCTAGCTTCACACACTCGACCGGTGACAGCATCTCTCAAGAAAAGCATGTTTGGGTACCGAGCTCCGTACAAGCAGCTTAATAGGCGCAACCAACGGACCGGGTGGGGTGGGAGGTGGAGAACTTAACGACTTGTGGCCATAGGTTTTTAACAACAATGACAAAGAAATTTAGCAGATAAGACAATTTTGGGGCGATTTATACCGCCAACCAAAAGGGCACTTTGGAGACTGGAATGGCAAAGGTAGTGCATGTGCCTGCAGGGACTAATTATTCTAAGAGTCTGTAGCAATTTGTGTTTTTCAGCATCTATTCGGCTCTAATTGGCAGGTGGCATTTGATATAGCTTTAGGCTTTTCACATTTGATTCACTCCCAACCCCTGTGCCAAAGTCTACTCCTGAGAGGAGAAAAAAGTTACTGTGTCACTTGGGACTTTTTTTTGCAGCTGAAGGACACACTGATCTTGAGCTGAGGGCTTCAAAATGTTTCAGATATGTGCTCCCCTAGGCCCCATCTTCACCATCCTAAAAGCAGATTCTTATCCAGCTGAGACATGCTACGGCTTTTGTATACAACAGGGGCGCTAGGACCGTGAGGGAGAGCGCCTCTAAATGTCTTTTCAGTAACATTTTCAGTTATTTGTAATCGCCTTTGAACCGAACAGCCGTTTAAGCGACTCCCAGGGACGGATAGTCACATTGAGTAGGAACACAAGCTTGTAGTTGACTCTCATCGATAAACTTTGCTTGGACCGAATTGATTTGGAGACGTTATTAAAGAGGGGACTATCTCTCTGCGGGACTGTGAAGAGAGAGGGATACCTGTCACACTGAAGAGATGGGAGAAATCTGGGGAATCGAGATGCCCGGTAGTTTTGAAGGGGGCGAAAACGGGAATAGGATTTAAACACAGACTCTGTTTAACTGTTTAACAAAAAGGTACACTGCGCATTTATTGTCTTACTCATTGTAAGTAGCCTAATAATTTGTTAATTATTATTTTGAATATAATTATACCTGGTGTGTTACCAAGAGGCAACATTGTAAGATTACTTTTTTGCCTGGGAAATCTGTTACAAAGTAACTCATGTTGCTCCACTGGATAGGCCTACTACTTACTGTAAGTGAATGTTGCATTGCTAAACATTAACTAAAGCCAAAGCCTACCTTTTCCCCCAGCCCCACTGAATTTTTCAGTAAGTTGACTATACTGCCTCCCAGCACTATTCCTCTGTACTGGTGCGTCTCAATAGTGACAGAGCAAGGTACACATCATCTGTTCTCTTTGAGGTCTGACAACAACCCAAGGAGTGGACATGGGACAATACTACCTTCACTCATGATTTTGGTGAAAGACAAAAGACCCAGTGAGGGGGTTTTCAGGACAAATCTCGGGCCCTGGGAAGCAGGCTGTTCTCAGAATTTCAGAGCCTTCACTTAAGGGTCAAAGGTGAGCTGTAGAATGCCGACAGGTTTCAGGTGTACAGAGGTCCATTACTGGAATGTTTGTGTGCCTTTGTAGCTTATATACAGTAGGTGTATTGGTGCTTGTTAAAAACCTCTCAGCTATAACCTTCAGTTGTCAGAAATGGGATCCACATGGAAATGGGAACGATTTTTCAATTTATATTGCCTTTCCAAATTAAATTGACTGCAATTGAATTGCATTTGACATTACTCTGATGGAAAGTGTTGACAGAATTAGTTGAGGTCCAGTGTCTTGTTTAAGAGAGGATTCCAAAAGGCTGTTAGGCACTGTTTGGCTCTACAATGTGTTAGAGCTGGAGGATCTTTCTAATGTGGGGTTCAATTTACTGTTGTGTACTTTGGGACTTAAAATGGAGGGTCACCCAAACCAAACTCACCCCTCCACAACTTTTGGAAAATGGACTCACCATGATATTTCTTGAACTATGTTATTGATTATTTTGTGTCCTTCATCAAATGCTTCCTTATTATAGGTTAGTGTGGTTAGATGTGTGGTTTGTCTCAACACACTATCCCCTTTCCCCAATTAAAGCTAGTCTGTCTCAGACCATGGAAATTATAAATGGCCCAGTCTATACAGACTTTAAGAGCACTTAAGAGCACTAAATCTTAAAATAGATTTAGACACATGTTAAGTACTCTGACAATGTGTTTGTAATAATGTCAGTGCAAATTAAATGGAACCCAATTAAAGATTGCTAAATGTAGATGTTTCATGTGGATGGGATCAGAGGCCAGGATGTAATGACTGCTGATAGAGACGGGTGTAGTTGTTTTTGACTGCATAGCAGTGTAGGTTAGACATGAGCACCTTTGAGTAACTGTATCTTCTCTGGCTACACTGTGATATAGAATACAGTTGTGTGGCGGGAATCTCTCTTTGTGTGACAAATCCGGTCCGTACGTCTATGCCTCAACTTGTCTTGTTTCACTTTTAGACACCTGCCACTACAGCCCAAGGGTCCATCATTTTCAGACCTATCGAGTTCCCCTAGCACCTCTGAGCCTGCCAAGCATGCTCATACATAGAATGTTAGTTCATGGTTGATGGCAGACACCACGTTGCCCCTGAGCCTTATCATAAATATGATTTGAGACACTTTTCTTTCTGCTGAACAAGCTGTAATAAAGTCCCCTTCAATCCTTCTATCCTCCCACACATACACAGCACAGTGGCCAAGATGAAAAACTTAATGATACAAGTTCATTGGCAGACAAATAGGCTGTGTAACCATATCCAGTGTTCCTCCCGAGTGGTGCAGTGGTCAAAGGCACTGCATCACAGTGCTAGCTGTGCCACTAGAGATTCTGGGTTCAAGTCCAGGATTTGTTGCACCCGACCGCAACCAGGAGAACCATGGTGCAGCGCACAATTGGCCCAGCGTCGTCTGGTTTAGGGGAGGATTTGGCCGGTAGGGATGTCCTTGTCCCATCGTGCTCTAGTGACTCCTGTGGCGGGCCGGGTGCAGTGCATGCTGACACGGTCGCCAGATGAACGGTGTTTCCTCTGACACATTAGTGCAGCTGGCTTCTGGGTTAGGTGGGCATTGTGTCAAGAAGCAGTGCGGCTTGGCTGGGTTGTGTTTCGGAGGACACATGGCTCTCGGCCTTTGCCGAGAGTCCGTACGGGAGTTGCAGCGATGAGACAGACTGTAACTACCAATTGGATACCATGAAAATTGGGAGAAAAAATAAACATATGCAGTGTCATATTTTCCATCACGACTGATATCCAATGTGTGCCCCAACACCTACTTTCCATCTATACTTATCTTGTGTACATAATCAGATGTTTCTCTCCTGAGGCTAATATATCAAACCTCCAGCAGAACTGACATTTTAATGCTTGTCAGCCCCTTTGTAGCACGGTTTAAAATCACATTTTATGAATAGCCCACAGTATAGGCAGGAACAGGAGCTGCGTTGTTACCTCTTAAAATAAATGAAAATGTAGACCTGCATTGCAACATGAACCTGCATTAACTGATCCCACGTGTATAGGCTCTGAGCGAGGGGATTTGGAATCCACCTGTCAGACAGAGTGGATTGATTTTTATGGGGGATTTCGGAATGTGAGTGTTTGTGAATGATTCACTAAAATCAGGGAGACAAGCCAGTGTTCTAATCTCCACACCGTTTTGTTTAATTAGTGATTACCTGTTTTTAAGCGTCATTAATCAAACGGGGTTTCCGCAAAGTCCATGACGTCCCTCGTTAATCTATACCATTCCATTTCTCAAGGATAAGTGATTTCCTTATTTATTGTATTTTGTGTATTGTGGTTGAATGTACGTAAAATGTATCTGTTTTTCATTTCAGTGTTTTGATCAACGACCATGTCTCCACATCCAAACTCTGGCCTGGCTCATCCCTCCGCCTCAGTGCTGCTCCTCTTGCTCCTCCTCCCCCTCTCTCTGTCATCCCGAGCACTCCCTCACCAAGATCCTGTCCACCTCCCTTCACTGGTGCCCCATGTACCCCTGCCCCTCTCCCGCTCTCGCTTCAGTGCTGAGACTCAATTGGACTTCACCACTCACTGTAACGCCAGCTGCTACCACAAGGGAGAGCAAGAGCGAAGGCGAGAGCACCTGACTGAGCAGCTGGCCTTCGAGACGCTCTATGCGGATGGTTCTCGTACCCTCACCACTATGGATGTGGAGGACGAGGATGATTATGAGGGCACCATCAGTCCTGCCATTCAACCACCACCAATAAGAGGATGGAGAGTTACCAGTAGGCACAGGCGTCAGAAACGGCAGATTTACGGGGCTGATGGGCGCTTCAACATCCGCGGTGACCACTTCCTGTTGGACTACCCGTTCTCCACAGCCGTGAGGATCTCCACCGGCTGCACCGGGGTCCTGGTGTCTCAACGCCACGTTCTGACCGCTGCCCATTGCGTGCATGATGGGAAGGATTACGTCAAGGGAGCCCGTAAGCTGAGGGTGGGCTTCCTGACTCCTCCGTACATCAACGGCACCAAGCCCAGTCAGGCCCCCACCAAGATACCCCTGGTGCGCTGGGTCCGGGTCAAAAGCACTCGTGTCCCCAAAGGCTGGATCCAGGGCCCCCAGGAGGTCAGCATGGACTTTGACTACGCCCTCTTGGAACTGCGCTGGCCCCACCGCCGTCCCTTCATGCGTCTGTCTGTGGCTCCTTCCTCTGATGACCTGGCAGGGAAACGCATCCACTTCTCTGGGTTTGACAGTGACAGGCCTGGGGAGCTGGTCTACCGCTTTTGTCCTGTGGAGGATGAGTCTAACGACCTGATCTACCAGCATTGTGATGCCCGGCCGGGGGCCAGCGGCTCGGGGGTGTACGGCCGTGTGTGGGACACGGCTCTGGAACGCTGGGAGAGGAAAGTAATCGGCATCTTCTCTGGACACCAGTGGCTGGAGATTGACGGGGAGAACCGAGACTACAACGTGGCTGTGAGATTCACCCCGATGAAGTTTGCCCAGATCTGTTACTGGGTGCATGGGAACCGAGCGGACTGTATCCAGGACTGAGAGAGAGAAGGGGAGGGGGGATGAACTAAGAGAAGGTGGAGGCTATGAAGCTCATGACTGAAAAGTGATTAAAGTAAGCACAGAATCCCTTAAAGGAGATGTGGAGAGGAAATTACTCCTCAACTCATTCTATAACGGGCAAGAGTGAAACTGGATTTAATCCTAATAAATATTTAAAATCTTCAATACTATCTAAGAAAACAGGACTGCTAAACCTTCATGCGCCATAACATGTTTTCCTTGGAAAGGCGTCAACCACTGTGACTGTCCCTTACTCTGGAAAGTGCAGGAATGTCCCTTTGGATCAAACTCAGTTCCCTCAGTGAATGTAAATGTTTTTCTGTCTCAGACTTAACTAGCTCCTTTTTTCGGGGTCTATGCCTCCTTTCTAACACGTCTGCTATCATCACAGCAGCTTTTAATGCCCTTTTCCTTCTGGTCAGCTTCACAACACTGAGTCGATATTTCCACTGTATTAAACAGAACCACTTTTATTAGAGGGAAAAGAATAACACTGATCCTTTCCTTGCGTGCGTCTCTCCTGTTTTATAACTGTGGTAGCAGCCGTTCATTTTCTACAATGTACTGACCAGCTTTAGCCAATGGAGGGAAGTACTGGACTGATTTTCTTTATATATATCATACTCTCCCATTGTACTCTATAATACCGCGACCGCATGCTTTTCAACACTTAGGATCAAATGTGTGGGTGTGGAGTTGAATTTACAAAGACGTGGTGACGGGACGGTTTATTTGTTTAGGTAATGTCTTGAAGGATGGGAACGGTTTTGGAGAGTACAGGAACTTGTCATTGTGTAGAAAGACACTTGTTAAAAGGCATACTTGTCCCCAATGATCCAGAGGCATACCTAGCAACACTGAAAACATATTGAGCCTCAATACATCAAACATGTCAAAAAGGCTCAAAGGTATAGATGGTGAAATCAATCAAATACATTCTAAAAACCTAGGAGGGGGTTTCTTACTCTGAATGCTGGCAGCATATTCAACTTGCTTTTGAGCATATGGGGGGGGGGGGGAATCAGAATGTTGGTAATAATTTTATTTTTTGAAAATGCCTATATCTATTTTAATAAACAGATTTCTATCATGATTGCTTGTCCGAGCTCTTGTGTTATGGAAACCAGCAGGTATACAAAGAATGGCTTGCTTCTGTAAAATGGAATCCACTTTTCAGAAGTGGAGTTAGAGTGCTCTCTAGTGGTCAGTATACAAATATATTTAGAATGTATGATGCCAGTGTCTCTTCATATATACTGAACAAAAATATAAACCCAAGATGTAGTGTTGATCCCAAGTTTCATGAGCTGAAATAAAAGATCGCAGAAATGTCCATATGCAAAAAAACATTTTGTGCAGAAATTTCTTTACATCCCTGTTAGCATTTCTCCTTTGCATTTGGCAGTACGTCCAACCAGCCTCACAACCTCAGGCCACGGTTAACCACGCCAGCCCAGGACCTCCACATCCGACTTCTTCAGCTAAGGGATCGTCAGAGACCAGCCACCTGGACAGCTGATGAAACTGTGGGTTTACACAACCGAAGAATTTCTGAACAAACTATCAGAAACCGTCTTGAGGGAAGCTCATTTGCGTGCTCTTCGTCCTCACCAGGGTCTGGACCTGACTGCAGTTCGGCGTCATAATCGACTTCAGCAGGCAAACGCTCACCGGCATGCTGGAGAAGTGTGCTCTTCAGGAATGAATCGAGGTTTCAACTGTACCGGGCAGATGGCAGACAGACAGCATGTATGGCGTTGTGTGGGCAAGCGGTTTGCGGATGTTAACGTTCAGAGTGCCCCATGGTGGTGGTGGGGTTATGGCAGTAGCGTGCCGTGGGCCTGGGGCCTGGGCCTTCAGTGAGGTCCTACACAGTCCCACCCGAATTAATCCACCTCTTATTACAGAAACGCAGTATAACCAGGCGTTGCGTCACCTTGAAATTGACATTTTTATTCAGAGAATTGCAGGGGAAGAGTACAATACAGTACAGTTCAACTAATAGGCAAGAACATAGTCGAGTGCAACAGAGTTATATTAATATTCTTCTTCTATCCATTTCTGGTCCACAAACTTTGAGCTTTAAGTCCCCCAAAAAATAAATACAGTGTGTCCACTAAACAGCGCATTGTCGCCTCCAAAGCAGTTTCACCGTGATGATAAAGACACATAACTATTCACTGAAAATAAAAGAAAGAAAACAAATAATTTGCAGCATAGGCTATTTGCCATTTTATTTTGTTAATATATAGGGTATTTAATATTAACGAAATAAAATGCGAAACATACATACACATTTAATAAAAAATAACATGCATTGTATGCCTACTCACCAAAGACTGATTATTTGAACACAAAATCCTTCCTCCTTTCTTTCCTCAAGAAGACTTCAATGACTCTGTTGTACAGTCTATCTGTGCGTTTTAGTTCCACCAATAAGTCCTTTTCTATCGACATGGAGGCTAATGCTGAAAGCCGAGTCTGTCCAGTAGCATTTCTGGAATACGTTTTGATTCGCTTTAAGGCCGAGAATGACCGCTCGACAGAAGCCGTGGACACAGGGATAGTCACTGTCACACATGCCAATGTGTAAAGTTGCCCCATGTCCTCATTCAGATTTTTCTGCTTAAGGAAATCAAGGAGATCAGAGGGACTTTTCCCTTCAAAATCAGTCATAGCATACATTACAGTCAGTTCTGTTTTTAGCTTGGATAGGTCGAACAGTGTTCCGTGACTCTCTGTTAAGCTGGAGAAGGCTGTTTGCGGGATTTTTTTCCGGTAGGTCTGAAAGTGCCGGGGGTCCAGGAGGGAGAGAAACATTAATTTTTCGTGGTCTTGAAACCTGTTTCGTATCTGGCAAAGAATGTTGTCCAGAATATTGCTGTGGAGTTGTTGATAGTATGTGCGAGGGTCTCCTTGTGCTGGGCCTCTGCGTGCGCTGGGTGAACTTGAGATGCGCGCTGTGTCATCGTAGATTTGACTGAACCTGCACCTCTCTCGCTCAATTGTGTCACAAAACTCGTTCACCCTTGTCAGGCAGAATTGTACATCCAAAGTTTGTTTCTGTAGAATTCCAAAAAGCACATCCGAATAATTAAAATTCCCATTGAATGTTTCAAGCAAAAAACAAAACTCAAAATCATCCAAACGTGCATTAAATCCATCAGCCATAAGCACAGTATCCCCGTCATGGTCATCATGATGTTCCAGTAAGTGGTTAAACAGCTCTTTTAGGGCAACTCTCTTTTCAAAGACTGCATTGACCAATCTAGATGTATATTGCCACCTCGTTGGTGCAACCTTAGGAAGACGACGCTTGCAGATGTCATCCAGCAGTTGCGTGCGCTTAGGGGATCGTGAGAAAAATGCTGCAAGACCATTGAGGTTGGCAAAGAAGACCTTGCATTCTTTAAGCTTTGAGGCTCCTTGAGTCAGTACTAAATTTAGTCGATGTGCATAGCAGTGAATGAATAAGGCCATCGGTGCCCTCTCCTTAACTTTAGCCTGCACCCCATTGAGTCCAGATGCCATGACTGCTGCGCCATCAAAACACTGTGCCACAACTTTATCCAGACTACATTCATTTTCCTCCAAGAAACGGAAAATAAGAGCGGCAATGTCATCAGCTCGCTTGCCGCTTGTCACATCTTCAAATCGGATAAATCGCTCCTTGACTCCTGTGTCCGTCACAACAAAGGGAGCTTTTTTAATCTCCATTTTGATCTCTTCTCCCATCACTTCAGCAATAGCATAAATTAGGTCATTTTGTATTTTGCCGGACGTCCCAATGAACACTTTGTTAGTGGACAGGTGGTATTGTAAATCTGTGTTGCTTTCAGAAAGAAAAGAAAGAAGCTCCACGTAGTTCCCTTAGTTTGTGGAGTCAGCACTTTCATCATGTCCCCTAAAAGAAAGTTCCTGTTTACCCAAAAACATGACACAATCAATGAGTCTTTTCAATATTTCCCTATTTTTCTTCACCTTTTCATTGTGCAGCTCCGTTGCCCTGCGCGATTGTTCATTGAGCTGTAGATCCACTCGGGTGTCCCCAAAAGTTTTCAAAAGCACCATTGCTTGTAAGTGCCCAGCCGTACTTTGGTGTCTCGTTGCTGCCTTGGTTAGACAACTCAAGTTTGCAAAGCCAGTGTAGCTCCAAACACCAAATCGATCACTTGCAAATAATAGGCATTCCCAGTAGTACAGTTTGCAGTGCTTCTCGGAGCCTGTGAGCCATTGATAGCGCTCGTAGTTGGAACTTTGAAAGTGGCGAACGAACCCCTTTCCCGCCTGTGACAGGCTTTGTAGCATCGGCGTCGGGCGACCTCTCCTTACAATGTCTAACTTTTCTTGAAAAGTTCGTCTTGAGAATGGCGTTATAATTATATCCTCGACCAAATCGATATCTCCTCCTCCTTCCGCCATTGTGGGTTGAAAAAACAGCTTAGTCGTACGCAAATTAATTCGTTTATCAAATTCAGTTTCCTAGTTCTGAGGATCTGCATAGACCTGCCCATAGGACCTGCTTCTCAATATTGGTAATCCAATCAAAAGACGTGCACGCACTACGCCTGCTAGCTGGCTCCTGTGTAACACTGGAGCCAGCCAGCAGGCGTACAATAGCCAACTCTAAAGCTGATTGGTTGACACTAAATTTTCATTTCCATTCACTTTAAGCTACAAGCGCCCGCACTGTTGATTCTGAAGGCCTGAGGGCAGATTTTAGACCCCTGGCAACACATGATGGCTGAATATGATTGGATAAAAGATCTAACATAAAGACCAGCCCTCCAAATCTCAACCTGGGGCTGGAAGCAGTGCAACCAAGAGGAAAGCTATGAAATGAAGAGTATAATTCTTACTCTGGGGAATAATTTAATACATATTTGTGGGAAAATATATTTAAAAAATATATATATTCTGATGATGTTTAGGCCAGCAGAGAAGGCCTTGCTGGCCCTGACGGCCCACCACTGGGTTATGGTATGGGCAGGCATAAGCTATGGACAACACAATTGCAATTTATCGCTAGCAATTTTAATCCGTGACAAGATGCTGAGGCCCATTGCCATGCCATTCATCCGCCGCCATCACCTCATGTTTCAGCATTTTAATGCTAGGCCCCATGTCGCAAGGATCTGTTAAAAATTCCTGGAAGCTGCAAATGTCCCGGTTCTTCCATGGCCTGCATACATGCCAGACATGTCATCCATTGAACATGTTGGGATGCTCAGGAGCAACGTGCTTGACAGCATATTCCAGTTCCCGCCAATATCCAGCAACTTCACATAGCCATTGTAGTGGAGTGGGACATCCCACAGGGCACAATCACCAACCTGATCAACATTATGCAGAAATATGTTGTGCTGCATGAGGCAAATGGTCACACCAGATAGTGACTGGTTTTCTGATCCACGCCCCTACCTTTAAGGTATCTGTGACCAACAGATGCATCTGTATTCCCAGTCACGCGAAATCCCTAGAATAGGGCCTAATTCATTTCAATTGACTGGTCTCCCTATAAAAAGTAAATCTAAAATCTTTATATTTTTTTATCACTTTACAGTAGCCTTGACAAAATGTTGCCATGAGCAGCACCGCAGATATTGAAATGAGCAGATGCAAGAACTTGCTCTCACACAGTACATGGGTTCACTTCACACCGTTCACAGCGTGGTAGCCGCTTCCAGTAGCTTCCAAGCGGAGAAAGTGAGCCTCACGCTTCAACTTTACATTGTGCGGAAATGGACTCACTATGAAGATTTTACTTTCTGTATCTATGTCATATCGCTTAGTCTACAGTTAATTGGCTTATGTTTCAATATTATAATTTAACAGCAAAAATTCAATCAAGTGGAAAGTTATGGAAGATTGCATTTAAAAATTAAGAGTTCCCCAGTTACAAATAACAAACATCACCACAGCAGCCCCTTGTAAGCAGGTTGCAGCACCAACCAATCGTTTAATAGATCAACAGTACTCCAGATTTTTTTTACCCAGGCCACTGTGACACTCAATAGGAATCAAGCAAAAACACAGCCTCAGGATGTGAACAGGCTAAACTATCAACAGTATTAGCTTGCCACTACTTAATCACTAGACAAAAAAAATGCAGTAAAAGGTTACTCGTTTAGTGCCTTTTTATTAGAGACAAGAGACCATACAAAACATCCACCGATTCAATACGAGCCCAAGTTCTGAACACAGGCTGTTCAAATAAATCGCCCCCATCTTACCTTCACACTTCTAACCCTACCAAATCCTGTTGTTTAAGGAATGTGTTAAATTATTACATCAATGCCATGTTGTTTTTACTCAGACTGGAAATAACAAATTACTTCAACATTTTTGGAATTTGCATGTAAAAAAAATAAATTAAATAAAAGCAAATGTGTTCCCCTGGAATAGGTTGATGAATCTTGTGCAAATCAAGAATAAATGGTTTTGTACTACACCTAGTCTCAGCTACACACACTTAGAAAACTTAACTGGAAGTTAGGCAAAAAAGGTAGTAGTATAATTAAGAATAATATCTTGGAGGATTCAATAGTTGGAATTGTGGAGTTGTTGCCAGTCCCTTTCTCTGCGATCGTCATTCTAATGGAATCCAGAGAGAACAAAACCCTGTCCTCAAACATTTACTTCGTGTATTTAGTCTTCATAATCATCCTTCAATTTTGTATTTTTTTATATTTTTAAATGTTATTTATTTTTTCCTTTTTGTGTGTATTTTGTTCATTTTCATTGTGTTGTGTGAATTGGAATGAAAGCCTGCAGTTGTGGAATTTGAAAACTGTCACCCCCCCTAACAGTCCCACAAATGATCCTGGTCCTGCGTTGCCCCTCCTCCCAACCATATTGGAATGAACAGCCAAACCCCCTCAGATGTGTTTGGCTTCAGTTGAAGCCCGGGGCTAGATTTATATAGGGCTTCCTTCCAGGGTGACTACCGATGAGCCTCCGAGCTTGTCTGCAAGGGTGCGTCGGTCCTTGATGTCTTCCAAACCGTTCACTTGCCACTCGTGTTTGATACCTAAAATAAAATCAGAGGGGAAATTTAGCATCACATTGGACACAGAATAGTTTGACAAACATTTTTATTAGTAAAGAAATCCCCCCGTAAAGGGTTCAGATCATACAGTCAATAACACACACACATTGAGTATACGAACAATTAGGAAAACCTTCCTAATATGGACTTACACACACCATAGCTGACCAAAGTCATAAACATAGAAAAATGGAGTTGCCTGGTAATGTTATCAAACCATTACTGACAATGATATCAGTAAGGGTATAGATTCCACATTTAGACCATGGGGGGGGGGGGGGTAATGCAAAAGATCACCCTCCAGATCACAAGGTATTGTGAAATATTAGAGTATGGCCATGACATGTTGATTCCCAGTTATTTTATTTCAATGTTGCGCCAAATAGAAAACTGGGTGAGCAATAATAGGATCAAAGCGTAGTTTAAATTATTTAAGGGATATATCAGTGAAGACCACCTCTTCCAGTGCAATAGGAGACACCATATGTATCTCTATACTCAGCCAGATAGCGAAGGAATCATGTCTAAACCAATTTAGGATGGGACAAAATGTTAGTGCCTGGAAATACAATTTAAAATTTGGTACGGATAGTTCTATGTCTTTCCCTCTGCAATTGTGTTAATATTTCATCTGACCTTGCCATTTACATTGAGATTGCACTATGGATTTTATACAAATAGTGAAAAGGGGGAGACATGGGACGCATTGAACTATAGAAATTCAGCCATGGAAATATTAATTCTAACAATAGATATTCGGATTGTTAAAGCAACAGGGATATTGCTCCTTTGGAGGTTGGGTTGGATTGAATTGTTTGAGCTTTCTGTTAAAGTCTGACAATGGAAATATTCCCAAATATTGAAAATGGGAAACAATTGGGATTCCATAAGTAATGGAGACCTCCATTGGGGTCAAGGCAGTAGGGCTTATTTGGTTAGATTAACTTTGTACTGTAACTTGAGATAATGCCAAATTTGTCTATGATCTTCAAAGCTTTTGGGAGGGATTGAGATACATTGTCCAGATAAAGTAAGATATCGTCGGCGTATAATGAGATGACGTGATCTGTAGAATTGCGAGATGTTGGTGTAATTTCTTTTGATTGTCAAATTGCCTGGGCCAGGGGCTCCACAGACAAAAATAGCAGAGGTGGGATCGCCTTGCCTGCTACTTCTAGTTATTCTGAATGGAAACAGAGAAGCTATTGCCTGTTATTATGGCTAAGGGATAGGCATATAGTCATAATCATATCAGAGCCAATTCCCATATGTACCAAAACCGACCAAAAATTTGACCAGTCTATCAAAACTGTTTCTGCGTTGAGAGAGAACTGCCCAAGGAGCTTTGGTTTCTGATGAAGCATGCACGCAAAAGACGGAGGTTATCTGAGGATAAATGTTTAACAAACCTGCCTTGGTCAGGATGCACCAATTTGGTTAAGTGAGTTGACTACAATTTTAGAAAATAGTTTAAGATCCGTGTTCATCAAAGATAGAGGGTGATAGTGAGCACTGGGTGGCATCTTTACCTTTTTTAATAAAAGCTAAATTGCTGTATTTACATCCCTTCCAAATTAACCGCTGCATATAAACCCTAAAAAATGTATGCATTCCAATCAGAGCTGGAAGCTTAAGCAAGGAGATGGCATTTAATTTGAAGAGAGCCCAGAGCCCAATAGGTCTCCCCCATCTGCAACTGTCTGTGCCTCACCTGTGAACTTCTTCTTGATGGCATCTTTTGAACTGGCGTAGATCATCTTGCTCTTCAGGGGAGCACCATCTGGGGCCCTGTCAGGTAGGGGAAAGGGTTTAACTTATATCCCGAGTGTAGAAGCCAACTGATTTTAACATTCAACAAGTGACACCATACTAGACAATGTAGAGTGATGCCCCCCCCCCCCCTCAGTCTAGCCAAGCTCCCCTTACCAGAAGATGAAGACCAGGTCCTCTTTCTTGGTCTCCTTGGTCTCATAGGTGGCGTCATAGAGGGCGTAACGGCAGTCATCTGGTGGCAGCATCTTGACAAAGTGCAGGTAGGGGTCCTGGACAGTGACGCCCACATCTCCTGTCAGGATCTCCTGACCCTCCTCCAGGATAATGTGCTTCTTGTCCTCACTAAGGCAGAACAGCACCGCCTTCTTCCTCTTCTTCTTCTCATCCTCGCTTGCCTGCAACTTGCGCACTTTCATCTCATTGAAGACTGTGATAACGTCATCTGTCACTGTCACCCCGGAAGCCTGCGCAGAGACGGACAGAGAGATTACGATCATATATGCATCCAAGGGACAAAAAAACTGAATGGTCTGCAGCAACCCAGGCTTCATGAACCATTCAATTCAATCATTACCGACTGATTACAAAACTAAAACTCCAGCTCCATTTCTAAACAGGAGATGTCTTGTTTATGCAGCAATGGAGGTTATCCAGTCCTAATGGCCAGCACAGAAGTGTGACAGGACAGAAAACACAGAAGAAATTGGAAGGGGGCCTGAGACTTACCACACTGCAGGAATTGACCCTTCAAGGAAAGCTGATGAAGGCAATAGAGGGAAGTAGCAGCACAATGACTTGCAGTGATGAACGAATGCCCATTAGTCCAATGGGTGGGGGACACCATAAGCAAGACGGCAATCCTGTTTCTATGACCTCTACCCACATAATCATTCAAGATAATGGGGACTATGCCAGTCACCATCCATGGCTGTGGCCATAACAGCATGATGTACAGAGTGACTCAGGAGTGGCATTTAGAAAAAGCAGAGGGCTTTTTGAACCTTTCCCCACACCAACATCCCTGATGAGTAATAGGTGTGTATTGGTAGTTCGCCACTGCCTGATAAGGGCCAGTAACAGTTGTGGCTTTGAAGCATCTCAAAAAGGGAGGGTTCCCCCCCTCCTATAAAACTAAAAGTTTACAGCGCGCAAGATAACCATGCAAGAAACTGCTGTAAAGTAGCCATGGGAGTGAAGATTGGGAAAGGAATCAAGCCATAGAATGTATGGGTGGGTCTCAGACAATGTATCCTCTGTGGGAAATAACAGCCACATCCCTCAGTCACAACAGCCCTATAAACCTTGCCGGTCTTCTGATTTCCATTAGGACATTTTACCCAACAGGAATTACGTCAACCCATGCAGAGGATGTGTCCAACTGTCAAAAACCTTGCTGTAACACCCCTCCGGCAGGTTTTGGCCAATCCTGTCACCCCACCTTCTGCTAAAAAAAAAATGGCACTCCTGGCCTGAGAGTTGCTTCATATCATCCAGAGCCCTGCCACTGTGTAGTGACCCAGTTTGAAGGAATGTGTGTGTGAAGGGTGTGGGCATGTTTTCTCTGGGTGTGTGGATGGCAAGGGCCTGTGAGAGAAACATTGGGCTCAGGATGTAATCATCTAGTGATGAGCCCAGAGAGTTTGGACACGTTTGGATTAGTGACGTACGAACAGGAGGGAAATGACTGCCAAAGATTTAAAAAGCGTTGCCAGGGCAGACTTCAATTTTCAGGGCAATCATTTACTCTAGGAAGGGCAGGGGCCTCATACAGAGGGTGAAGAGGCCAGTGTTTGCAAACAGCAGCCAATCGCCATGCATCTTCACTAAATCCTGCCATCTTCCAAAAACAATGAGCACTCCTGTTACCATTCTGAGAGCTCTTCAGACAATGCATGTTTCTTCACACTGCAGCAAGTCACAGACAGACTAGAGCGCTGACTGGGGATGCCTGTTTGAAAAGACCAATACCATGAGCCAGTGAAGATTATACCCTTTTAGTCCCTCCATGCAGAAAACATTCTCCTCTGAGCAACAGAGATCCCTTTCTTCCTACCATAAAATACCCAGAAATCTCACCAAATGGTTCAAGTAACAGCACAGGATAAAAGACACAGCCATGTCAGGTTCCTGACTGCAAACCCATCGGTAGCTCTGGAGACTAATCTTCACTTCCACCTAAGATCTAACCCACACCGGTCTGTCTCCAGTGTTTATGTTAATGAAGCGCTAGTGTAATTGTGTTCACATCAGGTGTGACACTAAAGACGTGTGGCGAACAGAATCAACCTCTGCATCATTAAGACAATTGCTTTGCGAGAAGGTGTTTAATTCATAGTAAGCCATTGTTATGTAAATGCCAGCTGAAAAGTACCAGTGGCCCGGCGTTGGGCTCCAATCAGAGCATGTCCGCAGGAGCCATGGCCCAGTGAGTCACCCAGCATTAATGGACACAGAATAGTCTGATCCTTTTGGGTAAAACACGGGGTAAATATTAGATGGAAACACAACAAGATTCTGTTGCAAAAAATCTCAATGCGTTTTTATTCCAATTCACTTAAAATGAATTGAAAACAAAATCCTTCACCAAGTAGCTGAAATGAACAACTAATTTTGGTTTGTTTTTCCTGCAGCTGTCCAATCGGTCCAACTGCACCCATAGGGCACTGAAGACTACTGTGGCTGGGCCTTTTCATGACTGAACCGGCACTTCCCTCAGCCAAGCCCTTGTACCCAGCCATCTCACTACCCAGCAGGAATCAGATGCCCATCGTGTTCAACAGTGACCATTCATTATTTATATACAATACAACCAACACATTGATGTCATGTTGTAATACATTATTCATATGATCAAGAATGGTACATGATAAAGGCCTCACAAATGAATAGCAAGTGGGAAAATAGGATAGCTCTAATCAATCGAGTAAATTTAATGTAAATCGAGATTTACCCCCCTAAAAAAAACAAATTGAATTTTTATAACCTTTCATTCAGGTGAATCTAATGTGGAAAGCAATGACAATAGAAACTGGAAGGTGCACTTCCGTCCAAGCACGATATTGATAATTCGGCAAATGTATTCAGGGTTAAGCCAACCTAGCTGTGTTACACGAACATTTACGACGAATTGTTTGAGTAGTAGGCTACAGTAGTTATATTTGGTCGTTCGCAAGCATCTCGTGTGCTTCTTTCTGATGCACCACTTGTCAAAACTTGATGCGTAGAAACCAGGAAGAACGTCGTGCGCAACACTTGCCAACGACAAACGGCCCACATGCAAAACCTTTAGCTATTGATAGGGGTGTCACCGTTGTGAAAAATTGCTCGCCTAACATTGGTATGATTTTGTTACACCCTCACTAAATTAAGCTACTCTGGATACACATTTAATAGCTAGTTGGCTACTGGTGCAAAAATGCTCTTTGCACCAAAAACCAGGGTGGGGCCATGAATGCAGTGGTCGCACATGTGCACTATATACAGGCAAAACGATGTCTTGAAAATACCAGCCCGCTAACTTTATTTTATCGTTGCAAATTTAGCTAACGCTAAGTACTATAATTCAGAATAACGTTAGTCAATTGGCATGGCACCTGCGCACGATAGTTAAAAATCAAGGGGCTCGTGCGGACCAAGACAAAGGATGTGTAAATCAAATTAACTAGCTTCCTAAATGGCGAACGTAGCTACGGTATGCGCATGCACAGAAAATGCACACCGTTAGCCATGCTAACTTAGCTGTTAGTACCGGCGAATACAAAGCCAGATACAGTTACTTAGCCAGCTGGTAAATTAACGGGGAGAGGAGTAGCACCGGGCAGTACTAACTAGCTAGCTAGCTAACTTGACAGTATATGCGGATGGAATAGGCTGCTACTTGCGACTCGAAGTGCTAGACGGGGCATTAGGCCTTACTTAGTGAAGCATTGGGAGGAAGGAAATGGCGCCAGTTGTTTTGAGGTCGTTTTCTTTCTACACTATGCGATTAAAACGGCAAGAGGAGACGAGCATACACCTGGATAAAACAAGTTTTCGAGGAAAGGCCAGTCACCTGTGATTCAAAGCATTTTAAAACAATTTAATACCATCCAAGATTCAACATCCAGCTAGCAAACGTTCCTGAACACAGCAGGATTGAAGTCACTCACAGCTGACCCGACTGGGACAATTTGATGCTGTCGAGTTCATTTCAAAATTTACTCTGTTCATGAGCTAAAATACATTGCTTTAAGACGAGACACACTCCAATGACAATATATTTTCAATTATATGCCACAGAGCTAGCTAGTTGTTAAATGGAAACGTACCATAGCTGTCTCTGAATTGGTCGGCGTCTGGATAGAAATTGAATGAGCTGTGATGCAGCGTCTGTAATGTCTCGCACACACTTGATACGCCACGTGGACGCGCTAAACTGCGCGTGCTTGATGATGGGGTGGGGAGCGCGAGCATCTCCAGGAAAAAGTGGTCATGAGATTTAACGTAGAGCATGGTGGGAATATAAATTCTAAACCCTTCTGTATAACGTTTCATGTTTGTCAAAATAAAACATAAAATGTGGTTACTTTTATGCCTGAGCTGAGGCACTGACATCAACAGAAAAAATACTTTGGGAAAACATGCTCCCTGCAACACAGAGATGATGTGTGAATAATATAGTACTACGGACACCTATGCTATTCAGACACGAGAATAATATTTCATAGTGTAGAATCCATAATAGCAAAGTATTCGGTCTCGCCTCACCACACCCCCTGTAGAAGGTTTGTTGAACTCACTTCCAAATATGGAAGCGAATGGTGGCGACAGCAGTGCACGCGCCTCGGTTCAACAAGGCGGCCCGCGACGCCGATCACCATATAAGGAAACAGGACATGATTATCGCTATAGCAAATTTCATTACGCACTGTTAGTGGGAGCAGCATTGTGCAGTATAGAAAGGAGAGTGACAGCAAGGAGGGGGAAAGTAGGAGGAACAAGGTCAAAATAAAACGAGGGAACGGTTCTGACGCTGGAGTATGAATGGACGACGAGTCAACTAAGCAGTGTACAACACTAAAACCTGTCCGAAATTATGAATAATTTAAATAACCCTGCTTGATGCCAACTAACAGTCAAGTTGTGATTGATTCATCATCATTACAAGACTGACCACCAAACTTATTTTTCCTATTTCAGTTATGTGAAGACTAGCATGATTAACTGTATTTTTTTAGAAAGCAATAGATTGCGATCTTTATACTATCGTTAATGTCGTCCTTCCCTTTATCCATTCAATATTGACACCCTCTCCATAAAAGGAAGACCAGAATCAATAATTTAAAAAACATTTGGCATGACAAAGTGAAATCGGTATATGTGATTAACTAATCAAGAACTCAACCAAGCTTACACAGGTCTTATGCATTTTATTTGGCTAAAGCATGACTTTTTCTTAAAAATTAAAACATTTCAGTTACCGAGGCCCAACAAAATACCATTGCAAAAGATTTTTAAAAAAGGAAGAAATAATGAGAACATGAATTTCATACATCTACTGTAATATTTTTTATTTGTGGAATGAGTTCAAATGTAATTGTACAGAGAGGAGGGAGAGTGCAATAGTAATTGCGGAAAAATCCCTCCAATAGTAGCCTCCTCAACAATGGAATGGAACATAGATATGGAATGTGCAAAAGGAATGTCAGAGACAATGGAACTTCCAGAACTGTGTTGATTTATCTGGATTCTGAGGAAGAGGTCTCTTGCCTTTTATTGTACCCCTATGTTTATAAGTAGTTCTTTGGCTGACAGGTCACTGAACCGCCTCACAATACCCATCACCTGCTTACACACAATCAGTTAAGAAAACGGTTCCCATAAATTCGAAGTGATCACAAACTCCTTTCAAGCAATCCTCTGTATTGAAAGATCTTACATATAACATCTTTGGAGCATTTATTTATCAAGTAAGTGCAACTAACATCTCTTAACCAACCTTCCAAGTTCAGAAGTAAATGTACCGTACGACATTTGTCAAGTTACAAGCAGTGAAGCAGTCTAAAAATTAAAGGTGGAATGCATCAGCACTTGCACCGCCTCTAAAGTGGGCTTGTGTTTTAGAGTCACCAATCATGGTATCAAGAAAGAAGAGAAAGCAGTACAAGGAATCCCTGACATGGATAAGGGGATGCAAATAAGGTGCATAATGCAAAACGGGGAATGGGAAGGAATGTGCACAAGGCCACAGAGCGGTATAAAGAAAACAGCATTAAGTCAAAAAGATCTGGCTACATGTATAACTGGTATACCCCATTACAGCACAGCATAGCATAGGTAAATTGCATTAGGAGGATACACTGCTTAAGTCTAACATGACTTAAAAGCGCCCTGGCCAGCCTCCTAGTACTAAGCATTGGTCACAAAGGATACATAGATTATGACGCATTCAAATCCATGGCATGTCCAATAATACAATACTTGGGTCTAGTATGTCTACGTAAACATCACTGGGTTGTCTATATAAATGAGGGGAAGTGTGTGAGAATGGCAGTGTCAGTCAATTTTAAAAACAGGTCCAGGGGAATAAACAACCCCATGGGTCTGAGAATGCACCTTGCCCCAGATACTCTGTAAGAGTATGGTCTCATCTTTATGTAGATAGACGCTGATATAACCTTTGTATGTAGTGTAAAATTGTGCGATTGAAAAGATGCTGGTGAATGTGCATCATGTTGACCTCCCACTGCCATTATAATAATCTGTTGGTTCCATTGGGTAGCATGGTAAGGCTTTAGTGCTGGGATGTGTGCTTGTATTGTGTGCATGTTGTATTGCATTAAGATAAATGGTGTCAAGGCCATCTAGCTGGATTTTCTCATCTCAGCCACCGCTGGCCTCGACTTGTTCAATACCACAGTGGCCTGAAAGAAAAAGGACATGATTAAACATTAAACATTAAACACTTGAACTACTTCTAAGGTGGAAAATGTGGATTCTTACAAAAGTTTACAAACAATAACTATGCTTAGTTTTTTTACAGTCCAACTGCAAACTCTGTACACCAAATGTGATCGGCCCACACACACACACACACACAATTCAGACAATGTGCTCACCTGCTGCAGTATGACGTCTGCTGTCTGGTCGATGGCTCCCCCCAGCCCCCGGTATTTTCCCGAATAGCGTATGAAGCTCCAGGTGAGCATGGCGACCATGGCCAGGCCCAAGACACAGTCACATATCAAAGCAATTGTAGCCAGGCCGATGAAGAGCAACAGCCCTGACAGCACGTACAGGAAGCACACAAGGACAAAAAGCACTGCGGGCGTCCGGAATGCACTGAAGACATTCTTTGACTTTCAAAGAGAAATAAAATAAAATCATATTAATCATAAGGTTGATCTGTTGATTTAAATAACTCTACCTTGAATTTATCATCAGTGAATTTAAAATGGAAAATACAATGTTTTTACTGACAAAAATGTATCTGGTGTGACTCTTACCTCATTGTGCTTGCTGAGAGACTGCCACAGTTCTACCAGCTTGGCCTCAAGCTGGTCTCGGTAGCGGTCGCAGAACTCCTGCCCTCCCATCTTCTTGGTGGAGGAGAAGACATGGAGGGACTCCTGGAGGAAGAAGTGGTGCTTCTCCTCCAGAGAGGCAGGAGCCACATAGGGAAGGTCTCCCCCACAGACCTTCAGGACAATAGCAGGAGAGAGGAAAACAGAATGCAAGGTGAGATCTTATGAGTGTTAAGAGGAATTGTTCTATCAGAAAAAATACACTTTCTTTGTCAACATTACAAACCCACCTTCTCCATGTTCTTGTAATACTGGTCTTTGGCTGCTGCCACAGCTGCCAAGTTGTTGGCCTCTGCTGTGGCCTTGTGAGAGAGACATACTGTACATTTAGTGGCAGTGGACTAGTGACATCCAAGAACACCTCAAGACTTATGAACATCCTCAATATTAGCATTATATTCCTCTGTTGAGCAATACAGTGGAATATTACTTTACTCTCAAAGTGGAAAACCTAAGTGGTTAATGGGTGTGTACCTGCAGCATAGACCTCGGGTGTGGCAAGTCTTCACCCTGGTAGATCTTGATGTATGCCTGTAATCACAAACATTACACTGTCAAACATGACATAATGATACAAACCTGGCATAAACCTCAGAGGGCTAAACGCTGTCTCACCTTGAAGAACTCCAGCAGGCCCCTGCAGGTGACTTTGTTGCCGTTGATCTCTTTCTCAGCCAGGCAGTTGGGGTGCAGCAGTGTGGCGATGAGGTTGCGTAGCTCCTTTTTAAACTCGGGAGCCACATCTGAGACACAGGGTTGAATCAGATCAAGTTAATTGGTTATCATTAGATTGATTAACATGATGGACAAGGGGGCAGCCATACCACTAAGCTGGCCTTTGAAAGCGGGGCTGGTGGCCACCTTCAACCCAGGATGTGGTAGCAGGAAACAGTTGATGGAGGTGAAGCAGGAATGAATGTGTTCCCTCACTGTCTGTAGTTCCTCATGCTGGGTCTCCTTCACCTGCACAACATCACACATACTGGTTACTATCACCACTGCATAACTGAACATGGTTGAATTTACTATTGTATCTTACACAGTGCAAAGCAACAAAAAGCACTTAAATTTGTACCCTGAAAAGGGACTAGTACCTGTAGACGTTTATCCAGGAACTGTCTACCTCCGTTTAGCCCATATTTATACTCATAGGGAAAGCTCCAATCCCTGATTAGGAACATCAGAGACTGTGGGAAAAAGGGAGAATAGAAAGAGACCACGGTATGGTAAAAACAAGGCACTTTAAGTTGGAAAAATAATACCATAAAAAGTGCCTGCGAGTAAGTTCAAAATGCACTTCAAGATAATTGGTCTAGATCCTAAATGATCAATGAACATTTTCTTGATATTTATAAGACTGTGGTTCACATACCTGAAAGGGCTTCAGATAGATTTCATCCATGGCGAGGCGACCATACTCTGTGAACAGCTGGACGAAGACAGAACACACAGGGTGTAATTAATTATCCGACAAGAAAAAAAAAGAAATATTATATATATAAATGGCTAAATTAACTTGAGGTACTGCAATTGCTATTAGAAACAGATACTGTAAATAATGTGGCCTTCATGAAGGGCTCTAAAGTGCGACCATTTTGGTCTGCATTTTGCTGTGCGACCTGACATTTTATTTTGGGAGCACCAGTACCACCATGAAAAAAATCTAAATCACCCATTTAATAATTGTTGCAATGATATATTCTTTTACTGCAGTGAAGTCAACAACAAAAAAAATGAATCAGTGATTTGTACTTCTTGCAACTTTCTGAAGTGAGAATGCCTGTGCCTACACTTTGTGTAGCCAGTTATTGATGTCGAAACAGTCGTTTCTAAATGCTTTCCTATAAAACTTTATAAATGAAATGTTAACTGAAAAGTAGTCTTATCTGGCAAAATGATACAATATCGTGATGATTTGTTTCACTTGGGTGGTCCTTTTGGTTCGCAAACTCTGCTTTTGCAGATGCAGTACAGAAACACTGCCAGCCAAACACCAGTCTCTTGAGGTGCACAATTGAAATTAAAAGGGCAACTATACCCTCCAAACAGCAAAAGTGTTATCCTGATGTGGTTAAAGCATTGTTGTGGACATTTACCTGCCAACGTGGCTGGTGGACCAAAACGTTTGTTTTTAGACCCTGTTCATAAACCATGTCACAGGTTGTTCCAAAACCACTCACATGCATTTGTTTACACCTGGTTTAGCCATGTTACCTCATTAACTAGCAAACAATCGGGTTACTTTACCAGAACGTCTAAAGATTTGGGGGCACAGAAAGGAAAAAGGATAGCTTCTTTATAAGATCCAGCTGTGGAACAGGTTGCTAGTCTGGCCAACACCAGACCACGCAGCAAGATGGCGGCGACAGATAAGGCAGCTCTGCTTCGAGCTCCTAAATACTCACAATCATTTCGCTACACCTGCAATAGCATCTGCTAAACATGTGTATGTGACAAATATAATTTGATAACACAAGGCACACACTGTTGGTATGGATTCCCTGTTGTCCAATGTTAAAGGTCGTTTTAGCGCGCAGTGTGTGGGTTTCAGCGAGAGAGACAAAGAACCAACCACTGTAAAAGTAGTCCCCTTCATAATCGACGCATCATGCCAACAACATCAAAGCGTCTCCACAGACTGGAGTCAGCCAGAGTGTCGCTTTAGCCAGGCACACATGCTGCTGCTGAGGAAGACTGACCTGCAACTGCTGCAGATCATCTTCCTGAATGTTCTGTGAGAGGTTGTAGATCTGGAAGAGAGACACAAACAAATTACAAACATTGACATCAATTATGACATCAATTATAACAAATAACATGAGTGCACAGCAGATCACCTGTATTGAGCTGGTCATGGTGCTGAGGGCAAAGATTGTGGCACAATCCTTCACGGTTGACTGGTTATCAAATGCACCCTGGGTGTCCATCAGTAATACTGCCACCTTATAGAGGGTAGAAATCAATAAATCCAACCATCAATCAATCAAATACATAACACCAACATAAACATTACACTCTGCACACTTTTCAGTTCCAGTGCCCAAACAACCTTCTAGCACAATGGCAGAATCATTCCTAAGCGCATTGTTTTGAATGTTGGAGTCAGTACCTCTGTTCCATCGCTCTTCTCCACCAGGAAGACCTCACTCCACAGCTGGATGCCGGTTGTCTCTGGCTCTGAGCCCCCCCTCCATTTGAACCCAGTCAGGGGCTCATCCTCCTGGCCCAGCCATTCCTCACCATGCTTCTGGAGGAACACAGACGCCACTACACATTACTGACTGGTCTGACTTGGCAGCAGCCCTGGGAATAAGTCTGACATCATGAAACAATTCAGGTCACAGGGAGAGATACAGGTAACTGTAAATAAAGGAAACACCAACATAAAGTGTCTTAAAAGGGTGTTGGGCCACAACGAGCTAGAACTGCTTCAATGCAGCTTGACATAGATTCTACAAGTGTCTGGAACTTTATTGGAGGGACAATGCGACACTAATCTTCCACAAGACATTCCATCATTTGGTGTTTTGACGATGGTGGTGGAAAATCCGGTCTCAGGCGCCGCTCCAGAATCTCCCATAAGTGTTCAATTGGGTTGAGATCTGGTGACGGCCTAGTGCATATGGTTTACATCGTTATCATGCTCATCAAACCATTCAGTGAACACTCGTGCCCTGTGGATGGGGGCATTGTCAGCCTATGGGGACATAGCCATGGTAGCCAAAATAATGGCCTGCAAAGCATTTTTAGACATGACCCTAAGCATGATGGGATGTTAATTGCTTAATTAACTCAGGAACCACACCTGTGTGGAAGCACCTGCTTTCAATATACTTTGTATTCCTCATTTATGCCAGTTTTTCCTTTATTTTGGCATTAACTGTATGTCTGCAGGAATATAGAGTCCCTCAGACAGAAACAGACAGTCTAACAGGCATGGAGGGTACAAGGAGCACAGGTATAACACACATCTCACATACATACAGTTACCTGAATGTGATATAAAACTAATCAAATATTGAACTTCGAACAAAGCTTAGGACCATGGGTGTGTATGTTCTAATTTCAGAAACACTGACCTTCCTGTACATGTAGCGGAGCATGAAGTCCAGAATAAAGCTCTTGCCTTTCCGGAAGGCCCCAGCCACTGAGAGCACCACCACATGTTTGTCCCGGACCTCCGGTGCCAGCAGAACCCTTCTCAGAGCCTCTGTGTCCAAGGCAAAGGAGTGATCCTCCTTGCAAACTGTCACAATCTGGACTGGGCCTGGCTCACTCCCCATCGTTCCCTGTGGGTGAAGAGACACACAAGATTTTGACATTAATAATGGTGCAAAGCTGAGACGTGAAATGTTTCATGTTAGAGTAGGTTAGATTTTAGGCCTGCCTCACATCAAGCTATTATCAGAACTGATAATACTGTATAACTAATCGGTGTTACAACTTTGGCGACTTCCTTCCCATTACATTGCCTGGCTATCCAGACTCCTTGCTCCGACTAAACGCTACGCCCACAGACATTCGTTTCTTCCCAGCAATGAGTGAAGGGATTCGATTAAACTGGTCCGGGTGCCCAGGTAGGTGTGTTTTGCACCAGGTTGAAGTTAATTGCATTAGTTTTGGAACCGGGCTGCCTCCCGGGCGTGAGCCAGGTGCCCTGTTCAAAGCCCACAGCGAAGTCGGTTCAAAACGAAAGTGACGTAATTAAGCACGTGGAGTAAGAAGTAGGATTCTGTGTTTTCACATGCAAAAGTGATTGAAAATTCAAACATTATATGGAAAAGAGATGTATGTTTCTGGACCATGCTGCCTTGTTGACAACATGACCGAGCGGTGGAGATTACTGCTCCTCCCTCATCGCTTTTACCCGTTCCCGTCACGGACCATAGACCGATTCCCCTCGGCTCAGCATATTCGAATCTTCCAATTCTTGATCCGAGTACATCACCGACCCTTCACAGAACGCAAACACATTCGGGGCTGTCTGATTGGTCCAGAAACCGATGGGTTTGTCATTGGCTTTGATACTCTGATTGGTTAGAGACGATCCAATCGCTGATGACTTTCCTACAACACCACTCACCATAAACGACTTCAATGACGGCAGTCTCAGACTGAAGTATATAGCGAACGACAGAGCAGCATCTGAAGATATGAGTGTGTCGTCAGGCTATCCATTACATACTCCCTGTATAAACAATTCAAGCTCACACTGAGGCCTATAAAAAGCACAGTAACGTTGACATTTTTTGTTTTTTCTGAGGAGAACCCAGTGCCCAGTGAGAAATGATTCATAGTTTATACACAGATAAGCTTTCATCATTAGACAATGTTGGGCTCTGTGCAGGACTATGTCTAAGGTAATGTGTGATGCATCAACCCAGCTGCCGGCTAGTGCATGCTCCACATCCATGCAGATTCTTTTAACCCTCTCAATGAGGCTCTTTGTTGCATTGCTTGTAGCCGCCCATGCCCACGGCAAGATGGGAACCATTATTGTATAACCAAGATGGCGTAGCAGTCAGACGTCTTTGTCGTGTCCCATGTATATATATTTTTTTCTTGTTCGCATATCTTTTTAAAATATTTTTCTTAAACTCAACTTCAAAATACTCTCCTGCAACCCGCCTCACCCAATGTGGTGTGGATCTGCTTTTTTCTGAAGTATTTTTCTTTACTTTGAATCGGAACCCCCAACTACTAGATAGTAGTCAGCTAACCACTGCTAGCGGTTATCAGCTAACCTTTAGCTCGGAAAACACTCGCCAGTTTGCACAACGCGATTCAAACCAGAGCATACCGGACCCATTTTCTCTCCATATCCCCGGATTCCCACCGCAAGCTCTGAACCTTTTCACATGGATCATCGCAGCTGGCTGGCTGCAATCCGAGTGTCTACTCCTGGCTAACGTCTCTGTCCCGAAGCATGCACCAACTAGCCTGGAGCTAGCCCATGGTAGGCCCATCCCCCGGCTAGCTGAAGATGCCCATCAGCCATTCCTGGGCTGTAATACCTATACCTGGACCCCTTTTACTGCCGGTACGAAGCCCCGCCGATCCTTCACGACTGGACTACCGACGTAATCTGCCCGAGGGGGTTATTCAACTGGCCCCTCCGTTGCGACGTCCCCTGAATGCCGATCTGCTAGCCGTGGCCCGCTAGCTGTCTAGAGCATATCGGACTGTTAGCTGAATTTATTAGGCCACTATACCTATTTTGTCAATTGGACTGGACCCCTTTACCACACGGAACCCAACTAATCCATCACAACTGGCGAGGAGGCTATAACAGACTTCCTCCGTCGCAACGTCCCTCTAAGGCCCTTCTGCTAGCCCCAGCCCGCTAGCTGTCTGAATTGCCGTGTCTCCAGCCAGCCTCACTAGTCACCGGACCCCTAAGATCACTCGGCTACGCATGCCTCTCCCTAATATTTCACGGTATAGCCTCTAGCCCCGCTCAATATGCCTTAGCCAACCCTTTAGTTCCAACCCTTTAGTTCCATCCCCCACACACGCAGTGACATCACCTGGTTTAAATGATGTTTCTAGAGACAATATCTAGATCATTACTCAATGCCTAGGTTTACCTCCACTGTATTCACATCCTACCATACTGTAAATTATGCCTTGAATCTATTCTATCTCGCCCAGAAACCTGCTCCCTTTTCTCTCTGTTCCAAATGTACTAGACAACCAGTTCTTATAGCCTTTAGCTGTACCCTTATTCTACTCCTCCTCTGGTGATGTAGAGGTTAATCCAGGCCCTGCAGTGCCTAGCTCCACTCCTATTCCCCAGGTGCTCTCATTTGTTGACTTCTGTAACCGTAAAAGCCTTGGTTTCATGCATGTTAACATTAGAAGCCTCCTCCCTAAGTTTGTTTTATTCACTGCTTTAGCACACTCTGCCAACGTGGATGTCCTAGACGTGTCTGAATCCTGGCTTAGGAAAACCACCAAAAACCCTGAAATTTCCATCCCTAACTATAACATTTTCCGACAAGATAGAACTGCCAAAGGGGGCGGTGTTGCAATCTACTGCAGAGATGACCTGCAGAGTTCTGTCTTACTATCCAGATCGGTACCCAAACAATTATAGCTTCTACTTTTAAAAATCCACCTTTCCAGAAACAAGTCTCTCACCGTTGCCGCTTGCTATAGACCACCCTCTGCCCCCTCTCTCTTCCAGATCTACAACCTCTCACAGAACATTCAGGAAGATGATCTGCAGCAGTTGCAGGTCAGTCTTCCTCAGCAGCAGCATGTGTGCCTGGCTAAAGCGACACTCTGGCTGACTCCAGTCTGTGGAGGCGCTTTGATGTTGTTGGCATGATGCGTCGATTATGAAGGGGACTACTTTTACAGTGGTTGGTTCTTTGTCTCTCTCGCTGAAACCCACACACTGAGCGCTAAAACGACCTTTAACATTGGACAACAGGGAATCCATACCAACAGTGTGTGCCTTGTGTTATCAAATTATATTTGTCACATACACATGTTTAGCAGATGCTATTGCAGGTGTAGCGAAATGATTGTGAGTATTTAGAGCGAAATGATTGTGAGTATTTAGGAGCTCGAAGCAGAGCTGCCCTATCTGTCGCCGCCATCTTGCTGTGTGGTCTGGTGTTGTCCAGGCTAGCAACATGTTCCACAACCTGAGAGCATGGCTCCCCCAGGACACGGAAATTATGGAATTTTAAACACAAGCTTTCAAAGTCAGGGAATTTCAGAACATACCTGACCCAAACTGCTACAGACCTATATCTATCCTACCCTGCCTTTCTAAGGTCTTCGAAAGCCAAGTTAACAAACAGATTACCAAACATTTAGAATCCCACCGTACCTTCTCCGCTATGCAATCTGGTTTCAGAGCTGGTCATGGGTGCACCTCAGCCACGCTCAAGGTCCTAAACGATATCATAACCGCCATCGATAAGAGACATTACTGTGCAGCTGTATTCGTCGACCTGGCCAAGGCTTTTGACTCTGTCAATCACCACATTCTTATTGGCAGACTCAACAGACTTGGTTTCTCAAATTACCTGGTTCACCAACTACTTCTCAGATAGAGTTCAGTGTGTCAAATCAGAGAGCCTGTTGTCCGGACCTCTGGCAGTCTATGGGGGTGCCACAGGGTTCAATTCTCGGGCCGACTCTCTTCTCTGTATACATCAATGATGTCGCTCTTGCTGCTGGTGATTCTCTGATCCACCTCTACGCAGACGACACCATTCTGTATACTTCTGGCTCTTCTTTGGACACTGTGTTAACTAAACTCCAGACGAGCTTCAATGCCATACAACTCTCCTTCCGTGGCCTACAACTGCTCTTAAATGCAAGTAAAACTAAAAGCATGCTCTTTAACCGATCGCTGCCCGCACCTGCCCGCTCGTCCAGCATCACTACTCTGGACGGCTCTGACTTAGAATATGTGGACAAGTACAAACACCTAGGTGTCTGGTTAGACTGTAAACTCTCCTTCCAGACTCACATTAAGCATCTCCAATCCAAAATTAAATCTAGAATCGGCTTCTTATTTCGCAACAAAGCCTCCTTCACTCATGCTGCCAAACATACCCTCGTAAAACTGACAATCCTACCGATCCTCGACTTCGGCGATGTCATTTACAAAATAGCCTCCAACACTCTACTCAACAAATTGGATGCAGTCTATCACAGTGCCATCCGTTTTGTCACCAAAGCACCATATACTACCCACCATTGTGACCTGTCCACTCTCGTTGGCTGGCCCTCGCTTCATACTCGTCGCCAAACCCACTGGCTCCAGGTCATCCAGGTCATCATCTTTGCTAGGTAAATCCCTGCCTTATCTCAGCTCACTGGTCACCATAGCAGCACCTGTCAGCTGTCAGAGCAGCTCACTGATTATTGCACCTGTACATAGCCCATCTGTAAATAGCCCATCCAACTACCTCATCCCCATAATGTATTTATTAATTAATTTATCTTGCTCCTTTGCACCCCAGTATCTCTACTTGCACATTCATCTTCTGCACATCTACCATTCCAGTGTTTAATTGCTATATTGTAATTACTTCGCCACCATGGCCTATTTATTGCCTTACCTCCCTTATCTTACCTCATTTGCACACTGTATATGTAGACTTTTTTTTCTACTGTATGTTTGTTTATTCCATGTGTAACTCTGTGTTGATGTATGTGTCAAACTGCTTTGCTTTATCTTGGCCAGTTGTAAATGAGAACTTGTTCTCAACTAGACTACCTGGTTAAATAAAGGTTAAATAAATTTAAAAAAATACCTAAAGGGGGAAAAGTCAACCAGGCCAATATCAACTAACATTAAACCTACTCTAGCTAGACAATATATCAATCTTACACCTTGCTAGACATTTTCAAATCATAATAAAATGACTGTCATCAAAACACCATTTAAGTGTTACAGGCAACATAGCCAACAGCAATGACAGGTGCTCTAAAGATGTGGTGCCAAAAAGCAAATTAAGTGACATGCCATGATTTTCTCTACCATGACAGTCAGACAGGCAGAGTCACAGACTAAGTAACAAGGAATGCATGACTGAAAACAGGTTTTCAACTGTGTAATTAGTTAACGTTACCTAGAAATAAAAGGCCCAGCAACAGAATTCACTATTTTTACAGACAACCGTGTAGCCCTATCATACCATAGCAAGTTGGAGCATTAGTTATAATTATAATAGCAATCCTTTTTCTATCTAGTACACAGGGCACACTACAATATTTCAGATAGCTGTTAGGATAAAGTAATTTGATGTACCGCACGCTGAACTTAACTAGCTAACGTTACAGTGCGCTTGTTAGCTAGCTAAGCTTTCTAAGCTTACATAATTTATTTTCTAACTATTTTAAACGACGGTTTACTGTTCACCAAATAGTCGTAAATTATTAGATAAAGCACTGTTTTACCTTTGGTATCCCGAATGAGGAATTCACAGGCACAAGCAAAGAGTCAGAAAATTAACAATACTGCTGTCATGAAAACTTTTTCAAACTACGAATTCATTCACTTCCGCGTCCGCAGTCGAATTGACCTGTAGGGCTTGTAGTTTTGTCAATGCCATTATGCCTTGAAGTTATAAAACTACATTTACAAAGATCCTTCTGGCGGTCATGCTTACCCTTGTGCTGATGGCTAATGTAGATTTTAATGGAGGGCTACTAATGCGGAATCTACAGAATGTGCTAAACCCATTTATGTCCATAACGGACATGAATGGGTTTAGCACATTATAATTTCACTTTGTACACTTGCTTTCTAAACTTACTGACAGACAAATCAAAATATACACTACCGGTCAAAAGTTTTAGAACACCTATTCATTCCAGGGTTTGTCTTTATTTTTTCTATTTTCTACATTGTAGAATAATAGTTAAGACATCAAATCTATGAAATAACACATATGGAATCATGTAGTAACCAAAGAAGTGCTAAACAAATCAAAAAATATTTTATATTTGAGACTCTTCAAATAGCCACCCTTTGCCTTGATGACAGCTTTGCACACTCTTGGCATTCTCTCAACCAGCTTCACGAGGTAGTCACCTGAAATGCATTTCAATTAACAGGTGTAACTTGTTAAAAGTTAATTTGTGGGATTTCTTTCCTTCTTAATGCGTTTGAGCCAATCAGTTGTGTTGTTACAAGGTAGATGTGGTATACAGAAGATAGCCCTGTTTGGTTAAAGACCAAGTCCATATTATGGCAAGAAAAGCTCAAATAAGCAAAGAGAAACGACAGTCCATCATTACTTTAAGACATGAAGGTCAGTCAATACGGAAAATGTCAAGAACTTTGGAAAAAAAACATCAAGCGCTATGATGAAACTAGCTCTCATGAGGACCGCCACAGGAATGGAAGACCCAGAGTTACCTCTGCTGCACAGGATAAGTTCATTAGAGTTACCAGCCTCAGAAATTGCAGCCCAAATAAATGCTTGACGGAGTTCAAGTAACGGACACATCTCAACATCAACTGTTCAGAGGAGACTGTGTTGCAAAGAAACCACTACTGAAGGACACCAATAAGAAGACTTGCTTGGGCCAAGGAACACGAGCAATGGACATTTAACCGGTGGAAATTTGTCCTTTAGTCTGGAGTCCAAATTGGAGATTTTTGGTTCCAGCCTCCGTGTCTTTGTGAAACACAGTGTGGGTGAAAGGATGATCTCCGCATGTGTGGTTCCCACCGTAAAGCATGGAGGAGGTGTTATGGTGTGGGTGTGCTTTGCTGGTGACACTGTCTGTGATTTATTTACGATTCAAGGCACTTAACCAGCATGGCTACCACAGCATTCTGCAGCAATATGCCATCCCATCTGGTTTGCGCTTAGTGGGACTATCATTTGTTTTTCATTAGGGAAATGACCAAACACACCTCCAGGCCATGTAAGGGTTATTTTACCAAGGAGCGTGATGGAGTGCTGCATCAGATAACCTGGCCTCCACAATCCCCCGACCTCAAACAAATTGAGCTGGTTTGGAATGAGTTGGACTGCAGAGGGAAGGAAAAGCAGCCAACAAGTGCTCAGCATATGTGGGAACTCCTTCAAGACTGTTGGAAAAACATTCCAGGTGAAGCTGGTTGAGAGAATGCAAAGTGTGCAAAGCTATCAAGGCAAAGGGTGGCTGATTGAAAAATCTCAAATATAAAATAGATTTTGATTTGTTTAACACTTTTTTGGTTACTACATGATTCCATATGTGTTATTTCATAGTTTTGTTGTCTTCACTAAGTCTAGAATGTAGAAAATAGTAAAAATAAAGAAAAATCCTGGAATGAGTTGGTGTTCTAAAACTTTTGACCGGTAGTGTAAATAAATAAATATCTTTTTTTTTTTTTACATAGGGCAAAACATTTGTCTACAATGTGAATTGTTATTGTAGTATAGTCAGTCTTTGGAGCTAATGGGGATCCGATTAAAATACTTAATACACCTCCAAAATCTACAGATGACCTGGATTATTGATTTTATCAAGTACATTTTGTGTTTTGGCTTTTGACATGGGTACCCAAATACAAATGTTAATTTATTTTGTCAGTTCCCCCCACTAGATGGCGTCTGCCCATTGAATCATGTCATTGTCTGAGTATGAAAAAGGTGTACATGATAAAATGGTTTGGGACACATGAAAATATTACCAGTCCCTATATTTTAAAAGAGTTTTGTGCTTTATTGTTAAGTTGAGAAGTGAAAAATAGATGGAATGAGAAGTCTAAGGTTTCTTTCTAAACAAACAAATCAGACAGCCTATAAAATATATTCTCCGCAAGAACACGTGTTTAATAAATGCTGCCCCTGGTAAAGAGATTATAAAATCTAAAACATTCAAAAAATATGTTAATCATTAACAGACAAAGATTCAGGAGGATTAAACATAACTTTCTTTGTCCCCTGAATCTGAGAGTGGATTAACTGGCAGTAGATTTCTCATGTAATCATTCATCGGAAGTATTCCATCAAAATACAGAGGTCTTGATTCTTCGTATCATCATATCGGTACAGCATCAATCTTTTTCCTCCCTCATTTGTACCAAAAGCATATGCCAAGGTTTGGTTTATGTCAATTAATGTGGTGAGTGGCTTAATGTGTTTCAGTGCATCAGGTAGGGTGGCTTGGATTTGCAATCATAGCTATATCACTTCATGACAGCAAATCAAATCTCAGGCAGTGTCAACACACAGCAGCGAATTGTCAATTTCTATCACTCAGGTTGCACATAATCTCCTTGCATCACAGTGTAGGCCAGTCTATTGGTTTAGACCCCACTGCATGTCATTATCTGTAGATCAGTCTAATGTCCACCCCCTGCCAGGTCCAGAAGTGACCCAGCAGCCTCTTGGGCCTCAGCATCTAGCTGCAGGATCTCTACAGTCTCCAGATCCAGTTCAGTGTCCCCGGGCAGGACCAGATACTGGTACTGATGATACTGGTAGTAATGGAACTCTATGTAGCCACTGTCTGACAGGGGGTCTTTCTCCATCTCCTCACCAACCTCTTCCTCATATTCCACTGCCTCCATATTGACAAGCTCCTCATGGTCAGGGGTCAGAGGGCAAGGTGGATTTGAGGAGAGAGGTGGGTTGTCTGAGGTCAAGGCTGAGGGGGAGGAGAGGAGAAGGGTTTGAGAAAGGGAATCTGTGTGACAAGAGACCAAAATTCGTTTTTGTACTGTACATTGAAAAATGTGGCATGTCAACATCCATTATAGGTATCAGCATACATTGTTGATGTGCAATCGTTTTATAATAGTGTCCTATACAGTAGAGTAGAGCAATTGATGTAAAAGCTTTAAGAGAGATAGAAAAGCCATGCATTACAGTGCATACCATCTAAACGATCCCTCTCTGAGTGGAATGTAGGGAGTTACTGCACTAAAAGAGAGAGTGACAAATGGCGGAGCCATCGTGTTGCTGTGGCTATAGGTTGCCAAGGTAATAGAAGGTTGTTGCCAAGACAACAGCACACAAACCCACCAACCATGCAACATGCGGAGTAAAGAGGTAGAAAAAAAATTCAGCAGGAGAATTAAGGTGTAAAAGATAGATCAGTTGTTCCTCAATTAAACTATGACTAAACATTACGAGGGAACCGACATCTTCAAAAATACATTTGTGAGAGGCACTACAATACTGTTAGGCTTTATAGTTTGCCCACAAACTTTAGTGTGGGTATCAAGATCTAGGAGGCTGACATGCTTAGTGATAGAGGGCTAACCTGAGATCGCCACAGTGTCACACACCATAGATACTCCATAATCAGCTCCCTCCAACCTGCACAGGACAGAGAGGGAAGACAAATACAGTTAGTCGGACGACTGGTAAGGGCTGGGCTGTGATAAGCCTGCTATTGTAAGAGAAATCATTAACCCACATGCGTTAAACAAGAATTTAGGCAAAAAATATGGTGGTAGTCACAGAAGGATTTGTGAGATTTGGCACTGTGAACTAAACTGCAGTAAACTGTTTGTTCATACTCACAATGCAGGGTTGTTTAGTAAGTTGCTGTTAGTGCTGTGGTAATACTGGGTCTTCCTAAGCACCTCGAGAAGAGCGGATCGATATTCTGGACACACGCACCACAGTGAGCCCTTCCCCACCGACTGAAAAAACACATCATACGCAATCTTCAATATCACAAAACACCATTATTTCAAACAAAAAGTAAGACTTAATGCAATTGGCACATTGAAGACGAGTGAACACATCTCACCTGGTTCTTGTCCCTGTGAATCCGACGGAAGCTCTTACTCAGAGACAGGTTGTGTCGAACAGAGTTTCTCCACCCCCCAGGTGCTGCTCTGTAGTAGGGGAAGCTGTTCAATATCCATTCATAGATACCCTTCACTGGGAGCCTCTTGTCTGGCGAGTATTCTATCGCCATGAAGATTAGACTGCTGAAGGAGTAAGGGGGCTTGAATGGGGAGGAAAGGTGGTGTTGGGTAGGTATGGGATCCTGGGGCTCCAGCTGGGGCAGTGGTGTTGTTTTGGGCAAGGGCTGCAGGGGAAGCAAATTGCCTCTTTGATGTAACCAGTTGAGGCAGGTCAAGTCATCTTGGTCAGATGTGGTTGGAGAGTTGAGGCAGTGTAAGTTTTGTCCGTCAAGGAACTGAGGGGGGGACAGGGAGTCTAAAAGAGGGGAGAGAGATTCAGTCTTGAGGTGAATGGAAACTGGGGCTGTGGGGGAAAGCCAAGTAGGGCATGGTGAGATCGAGAGAGGAGACAGAGGGAGTGAAACATGGACAGTGGAAGACGTCTGCAGAAGAGAGGAGAAAGGTGGGGACTGGTAGAGAGTGGTGGGATAAAGAAGAGATGTAGGAAGGGGTGGCAGTGTGTGAGTGTCACTCTCCATCTCTCTCCCAGCAGAAGACTTCTTATACACTCATTCAATAGATGATCTGTTGGGCAAAGCAGAGCAGTCAAACATTTCAAAGGCATAGCGAAAAATTTTGCTCAAGTTAACAGCAATGTATTTCCAAAATTTGAAAAACGTAAGTAAACCCAATTTATAACAGCGTTGGTAGACCAGATCAGGTGGTCTTACTGAATTAATTAGTGGCTAAATGTTGTGAGCCAGTCTACTCTCTGCCCTGCACCAGGATCATTCAGTTGGTAAGAATATAAAAACATACATCAAGTTAAAGATTAAGAAATGTCTGAACAAAGTCCTCCTCCCCCTTTTTCTTCTGGTTTTGTATTAATGATTTCGCTAGCTATACTAGCAGATTCAAACAGCCACAGCAGCAAAAAGGCATTGCACAGGTGGATACATAAAATCTTCCTCAATAGAAAACTACTTTTATTTCTAAAGGGTAAATAAAGCAGACTGCTCATGAAGCCACATGGTGCTCAACAATGCTGCTCAATGTGCTCATACTTCGGAAAATGGCGGTAGAATATAAAGTTACATTTAGCACAATCAGTCAAGCAGTCTTTTGTTAAACTCCCCCTCAGGTGCTGACATAAATACTTAAAACAGAGTAAAAGAAAACAATGCATTGCTTACCAATAAAGCAACGTATTAGTTCAGGGTATATCGGTAAGTCTCGAGTTATGCAAAATATATTATTCAAAAGTAAAAAATATTGTCTGATATCCATACGAAGAATCGAAGTCGAATTCCTGCCCGTCTGCCTTCTATCCGTTCCAGTGTTCCCTTGGAAACCAAAAGGACGCTTTGCAGGTTGCGCGTCACCTGCGCGTTCCCGCATTAAAGATACAGTTCAGTATTTATTTTCCCAACACAAGGAGAGGACAAACCACTTTCCAGATATGATTGTCACAGCATTCCCAAATTCAAGGTCAAAGATGAACTGAGCAAGACATTTTTCCATTGAAACTTTACATTCAGTTAAAAAGACAGAGGCATGGTTAAAATTCAAAGCTAAATATGTTTATTTTTCTACAAAAAACATAACACTGATTGTTGTTCATGCTCTATAAAGTTTAGATACATAATAAAAGGAGGGTTTAACAGGGAAGGATAAATGGGGAAGAGTGCACTGGTAGCACATCCTCAGAGTAGCTCCATCATTTTACATTTAGCCATACTGCAACATTTCTGGTAAGCCCAAATGGACAACATACACAGGAGTGTGGTGTGAAATGTTTCTCATATTTATATTCCAATTTCATGAATACAAAACCCTTCTTTCTCTATAAATAAGAGGGCCATAAAACACTCATGGTGAGAAAACAAAAGCCTTCCATTTTGACAAGCGATGCGTCTTGCATACAAAAGTCTCACACTGTAGAGAAGTCAAAAATAAATGTTAATTTAAAACTAACCCACAAGCTGAACACAAGATACAGCTCGATATCTATTATCCCCTTTTCTCTGGCAGATGAGCTGAAAGGCAGGTAACAGTGACACTCAGAAGAACCAAATTTGTAGAAAGCATCAGTGTTTTTTTTTCTCTTAAGTTCGATACCAAAGGACCTCCGCATCAGACCCCATACCAGGTCACCTGACCAGATGTGAGGTGAGCCAGTAGATAATGATTGGCTGAAAGGCGGCGGTGGCCACAGTGATGTACAGGCGGAGTCTTGGTTTGGCACTCGCCCCGGCCCCCATGGAGTCATGGGAGAGAGACGACAGAATCTTCATTTTGAGAGAACGGACCTGGTGGTATGATCAAAATGCTGCTTACTCTTGGACATGAAGTTTAAAGACACAAAAACTTAAACCATGTCAACTTGCCTACTATAATGCATAACTAGGTACGAAAAATTCAGAATAATTCTTAACACACATTTCCAGAGTTCTAAAGTACTTACAATGAAAAACATAAGAGCACACGATGACCAGGCGAGAGCCACGAAGTAACCATCACTGCCAAACAGCAGACCACCCAGCACTGTGAAAATCATCCTAAAACAAAGAGGTATCACAGTACGGTATCACTCAGGGGTATCACAGTAATGTCTGCAAAATTTAACAACTTGAGGTAAAAAAAAAGAAGAAACGTATCTCTTATAGAGTGTAATTAACATAAACCACATTTCAATCTGAGTGAAGTCATACCGTATATATAAAAAAATAAAAATCATGACAGCTGTGATAGAAACAGGAAGTTTCAGTAGAATTTTATAAATGCAGAGAATGTTCATTCGACATGGTGGTATCTTTTTGCATCTGTAAAATTAATTATGTGAGAAACGGCGGTGGAAACACCTTGATGCGCAAATATTGATATAACCGTCACAAACTTGGATTCATACGATGATATGGTGGGTGGTCCTCCCACTATGACTCGGGAAACCATGCAGTCTTAGGCTACAGATGAAACCACTTATGATGAACTTCACAGGGTGGTGAAAGTGTACAGTGAGCTTGATGCTCATTTCCAATAAAATATTGAGGGTCTTATTCTGTTGACATGATGATCAATGCTTGCTACGGTTTGACCCCCCCACCCATAAAAAATATCTTGCTCTTATGCATAATAATCTCATAATATAGACTAACCTACCCGCGCTGTATCTGCCAGCTGTTGGCTAGAGAGCACATAAGACCAGAGTAGGCAACGTTCGCTATTTAACGGAACCATGTGTGTGACAAAACCATCAGTAGAGTTGAAAATGTGATGGAAACACATTGAACTTTACATTTTTATTCGGTACATGAAAACTTGAGCGAAAAAGTACATTGTGTGTGCACTACGTCATCGCGCACTGATTTTAATCCGCAACAAGTTCGTTTGATGTAAACACACCACTGGTGGGAAAATTCACATATTTTCTTCATGCAGATTTTGGAATATTCACATGAAAATCCATCACCAATTGGATGGAAACCTAGCTATAAATCTAATGGAGCCCTTACCCCACATATTTGTATCCACTGTAGGCAATTAGGTCAAACGTGGATAGGTCAGAGTGAACAGTGAGAAGGTAGAGACTCAACAACATGACCAAGACCTCTATAACAACCCACACCAAAGCAGTGCTGGCACACAGACCAAGGACCTCTGGACTGAACCTGCCATTGAAGAGGAGAAAATAGTGATGAGGGGGGAGAACATTAGTTGGTTGATTCATAAACAAAACAAGACAAATAGTGTCACTTAAATTAATACATTGTATCTAACTCCAGAAATCATATATTTGCTTGGCTATGTTCGTACAGTTGTAAAGAAATAGCAGTTGATGTAACCTGTTCTGAATGCCAAGGGCCATCCCAGCAAGCAAAATGTAGGTGATGAAAGCCATTGCTGAAAAATAATACAGTAATAAATCAATTCATAGTCTGTCACTTCCATATTAAACATCTCACTGATATACCCTATCAATAAAACGTACTTACAAGGTATGTAAAGGTCGGGTGCATTCACATCATGCCTGGGTGTGAGAGGAGTGTCTCTGTGGTAACGAACTTCCCAGTCCTATTGACATTACGACAAAATGTGAAATGTATTTACACAACATCATAGAGAAGCACAGACATATAGTTCTTACTGGATCTAACATTTAGCAGGGCACAGAATGTCTAACAATTTTTCCTAATCTGAGTAGGGTAATTTGTGCAAACGTATCATGCTTGTTAATATAAAGATTGATGAAGCACAAATGCATCGGTCCTTTTTACGCCTGCAACATTAGAGAAAATTCTCATCTTCTGTGTGACCACAACACACACACATCAACACACAGTGCTAGCAGGGTGATTAAAGAGTGATTATCTTGTTTGGAGGCCCGACTATCTGATATGTACAAGAACATGAGATGAAGGAGGAATGCCAAGACTGTCGCCATGACCTTGACACACCAGTGTGTGCTACAGTGCTGTTGAGGATCATACTGTGTAGAACATCGTGTGCAAGAACGTGACATGGTGCGTTTGGTGTAATAAAATGACTTGATTACCTGGTGTGTGTATGGGAACATGAGGAGCAGAAGTTTCTTCATTACATATTTGCTGTCGACGGCAAAGAAATACTTCAGCTTGTTCACAGACACGTACCTGCTGATCTGAAGAGAGATTGCACAGGTTCATTTCTCTAACTGTCATGATAAGTGGAATCAAAGATGGTTGGCACAGTCTCATTATTTGCCGACCAGTGCCTATGCTTGTTTGAGGCTATACTTATCCGACATCGGAGCCTTAAATCAGCAGACGGTTCTGATTGGGAAATCGTTGTTTGCGTCGAAAGATTTAAATCCAATTGGTAGATGCACCAGCCACTTCCAAATCAAAACATGGATGTCAATGTTTGCCCATACATGCGCCATTCTAATTTGTCTGTTTCTTGCCTGCGAGGCTGATTAGCTAGTGCAAACAGGTGTGAAACAGACAGTTGTCCGCGCAAAGCGATTTGGAGGGGGTGGTAGCATCCAACAATTGGATTTAATTATTTATTGGGCACTGCTCAGCGATGCAAACAACGATTTCCTACTCAGAATCGTCTACCAATTACGGATAAAGGCTCAGATATTGGAAAAGCGTCACCAAACAAGCACGGGTCAGCAAATAACTCGTTAAGTGGGTAAATGTTATACAGCTATTTATTTACTATTTAACTAGGCAAGTCAGGTAAGAACACATTCTTATTTACAATGACGGAACTACCCCGGCCAAACCCTAACCCAGGTGACGTTGGGCCAATTGTGTGCCGCCCTATGGGACTCCCAATCACGGCCGGTTGTGATACAGCCTGGGAATCGAACCAGGGTCTGTAGTGACGCCTCTAGCATTGAGATGCAGTGCCTTAGACCGCTGCGCCACTCGGGAGCCAAGCTAGACAAGGGTTCGGACTGTAGTCTAGGAAATGGGCTAAGTCTCATACAGCCTCATCCAGGCTTCTAAGGAAGTAACTATGGAAGAGGTGAACAGTAGGCTCCCTCAGGCACAAACTGAGTCAAGTAATAGACGCAGACCAGCTCTATAGCTCATGTGGCTACCTCATGCACAGCTTTACCCTAACCATCCTATCTGGCTGAAGTCCATTAATAAAACCTCACCTGTGGATCGGTAACCACAGGTAAATGCAACACACCAGCAGCAACTCTAGTCTATTTAACTGTTCAGTTGCTGGAACGTGGCCATCACCCTAATGAAAATGAGACCAGTCTGTAGTGTGATTCTCTCACCTCCTTGTTGACAATATCCTTTCCCTGGTTGGCCAGGGAAGAGCCATATATCATGGCTGCACTGGCCATTGGGTCAGCAAACAGGTTGTTGACCCCAGCACCCCCTGGCCCTCCAGCTGGAGCCCCTCCCATGTTGTACCCAGGGGTGTAGAAACCCTGACTGTTCATTGGTGGCGCTGCCGAACTGGTATCGTCAAAGAGGAGAGGGTCCCCGGCGGGGGGAGCTGCACGGGCTCTTGGCTTTGCTACAGAGGGACAAATGGGAATGAGCATAGGGTAGTGTGTAAGATACGGAAGTGGGGGAGAGTAGGGTAGTGTGTAAGATTTGGCCAAAACAGCCAAATACTCCATCTAAACATGAATCGATTCTCAATTGAGGTACGGTTCTAGAAACATAAAACATCAAAATAATTTCAAATTATACACTTACTGTACACTTAACACAGTTGCAGCCTACATAATTTCAGGGACCTCCCAGGTGGCGCAGTGGTCTAGGGCACTGCATCGCAGTGCTAGCTGCGCCACCAGAGTCTCTGGGTTCGCGCCCAGGCTGGGCTGGGTTCGTGCCCAGGCTCTGTCGCAGCCGGCCGCAACCGGGAGGTCCGTGGGGCGACGCACAATTGGCATAGCGTCGTCCGGGTTAGGGAGGGTTTGGCCGGTAGGGATATCCTTGTCTCAGTATGTAAAATGTAATAAAATGTATGCACTCTACTGTAAGTCGCTCTGGATAAGAGCGTCTGCTAAATGACTAAAATGTAAAATGTAACACTGTGGCATCCGTCTTCACAAAAGTGTTCGGAGACGCAGTTAACTATTTAGCACAAAAAGTTGACGGTCTCCTGTGTTTTCTGTAAACTGTATGGAAATATGGCCATGTGGGAACCCCTAACCCAATTAAAAAGGTATGTAGTAATTTAACCTTTTTTATTTCGCGCTGACATGAAAGATATGTTCCTAATGTTTCCAAAAACGTAACACAAGCAATGTGCTTTAGTGTTTGGAGCAAGCATCGGGGCTCTTAACAAAAAACAGTATTTGTGCATCAGAGACCTCTCGAACAACGAGAAAGTTCAGATTCAAACTCCCATTCACCAGCTCTGCAAGCGTTATAATGTACATTATAATTTAGAACTTTTTTGGAAATACATACCAACCGTAGCAGAAGTAAATGAAGATAGTTACTTAGCAAAACTCCACATTTGGTTATCAAGTATTTTGACATTACAATGCTTGCAGAATTGGTGAAAGGGAGTTTGAGTCTGAGCTTTCTGTGCGTTAGAGGTCTAACATGCTGACCACACCGCTTGCATTACGTACGCGAGCATTGCAAAAATAAATGTGCACATACATGTTATTCAATCATTTCATCCAAACTGCTCGCGAGCGTCTGCATAGCCAGGCGCTGCAAGTCCCACCTCCATCTCCTCAGTCGTTTTTAGGATCATATACCAACATGGGTGATTGAAAGATGAACTGAGGTCCACACTCCAGTCGGTGGTGGTAATGCATCTTAAAGTTGTTTGCCATATAAAGTCCAAAGAAGAAGACTGAAGGAGGAGAGATTACTAGAAACTAACTAGATTTACCTTTTAATCTGTGGACTAATTGTCAGAGTAGAGGACCTTGTGCATTTCAGGTAAAATAACAACCCAATATTTATATCCAAAGACAAATTAGCTAGCAACAACAAGCTAGCTAGCTAAATTGCCATGAATGTTTCATGCATTTCAACCTGTCCCCAAATTAATATAGTTGGTTCAGAGTTCTTTTTGATATTTCAACCTGTGTGTCCTGATCACATCTGTTGTGGATTGACAAAAATCAACATGCGCATGCCCAGTCTAGTCAGCATGTAACACACAGATTCTGGTTCAGTTAGTCTATGAATGGGCTAGGGTGAAGTATGACAATTACATAACAGTTAAGGCAATTATAAGTGACAATATGAGTATCAAACCTGCAACTACAAACAATAGTCATGCGGGATGCAATGATAGCCTCAGGCTTTGATCACATCGATAGCTTCATTGAGCAAAATAGTATGCAGCATAATATTTATTTAACCTTAATTTAGTCAGTTAAGAACACATTTTTATTTTACAATGATGTCCTACACCGGCCAAACCCTCCCCTCACCCGAACGACTCTGGGTCAATTGCGCGCTGCCCTATGGGACTCCAGATTACGGCTGGTTGTGATACAGCCCCGGATCGAACCTGGGTCTGTAGTGACGCCTCTAGCAATGAGATGCAGTGTCTTAGACCACTGCACCACTCGGGAGCCCTAATCTGGATATGTGTCCAACAAAAGCTCAATGCCTTGATCACACCAATAGTGTGGTTGTACAAAATACTAAACAACATCTGGTTATGTGCGCAACAAAAGTTCAACATTCCCTTTCTGCTTCAATTTATGTCAAGCAGTCAAAGTATAAAGCTTGACGCATACTTTCGATTACTCTTTTGGTGTGTTCGAAGAGTTATTGCACAAAATAGTATGCAGCATCATCTGGATATGTATGCAACAAAAAGTTCAACATTCACCTTCTACTACCATTTCTGTCAAGCAGTCTACGCATATAGTTTGACGCATACGTTCGATAAATCTAACGTATGCACCACACAGAACGTAAAACAAAGTAAACGCAGCGTTCCATTGGAAATGAATGTACTTCTGGTGTACCAAAACAGTCGGTGTGTTCGAAGCGTTACCTAACTCTAACAAGCTACATTATTAGTTAGCTGTAGCAGATAGATAACATGTAGATAGCTACTTACCACTTGCTCGGTAGCCATGATGTGGAAGGTCCATTGTAAACACCTGTTTAAAAATAGAAACACAATGTTTGGGTTTGATAACGTTCTGCAACGCAATTTTATACGTTGCTGGATCATCGCATCCAGAAGTTAGTTAGCTAGTTATGTTTCAATGTTGCTAACGTTAATTAGCAGTTTTTTCGTCGTTATCGTTACTCTTGGCTGCTAGTCTGGGGCTAGCTACCGAATGCTAACTGAAAAGCTGGTTAGGTTTTGCCACCATTTGTGTGAACACAATTGACACAATCAAAACAGAATAACATATTTAAATGTACATGAGTGTTTATTAAAAAAAAACATATCAATAACTCTATGACCTACTCATGGAATACAATATTCACTATTTAAAAAGCCAAACATTACATCTACCTACGTGTCCTATGGTGCTTCCTAGAACCCGCCTCTTTTACTTTACCTTAGCTATTAATGGTCGTCTTCTGTGCCTGCGTGGCAGCGTGGATAAGCAAAATACTTCTATTGGTCCAAAATAAAGTTTCAGCCTGTGCACTGATTGGTTTTCCGGGATATCAGTCTTCGCTAATCATTAAACCAAAGACAGTACAGTAGGAAACTCTGAATTACATATTCATCCGCGCTTTCAACCTAGGCATGGGGTTTATTCATTACGCCGATTCTGTTGCAAAACGTTTCGTCTGTTGCAAAATCTGTTGAAAAACGTTTTGCAACAGAAACCGTTTACTTCAAACGGAAATCCTTGCTGTTCTTTGGATAAAGAGATGGATTGAGTTATGGCTAGCTATAGTTTTATAGAAGGTAGCCCATGATGTCTTCTGAAACAGTGGCTCATGGTGACTAATTGTAAACTTGTAAATGTAAAAAGTGACAAAAGAGATCAAGTTATTACTTGTTTAAAAACAGTAAAGATTTCTGTTTGGAATAAACGGTTTCTGTTGCAAAACATTTAAGCAGCAGATTTTGCAACAGACAAAACGTTTATCAACAGATTCAGCGTAATGAATACACCTTCAGCCTAGGTTGAAGGAACTGATGAATTTGTAATGAACATTTCATGATTCACGAAGACTGACATCACTGAGGACCTGAAATAGTCTCACCATACCAACACTGTGGTGAAGAAGGCGCAACAGTCTTCTTCAACCTCAGAGGCCAAGACAAATTTCTTAAGCCTCCATCTGAGCCATGGCCTGTTCATCCTGCTACCAGAAGGCGGAGACAGTACAGGTGCATCAAAGCTGGGACATAGAGAGTGAAAAACACCTTATATATCCAGGCCATGAAACTGTTAAATAGTCACCACCACTAGCCAGCCTCCGCCCAGTACCCTGCCTTGAACTTTGTCACTGTTACTAGCCTGCTACCACCCGGTACTCTACCCTGCACCTTAGAGACTGCTACCCTATGTACATGGTCATTGAACACGGGTCATTTTAATAAAGTGTAAATACTGTTTTACCCACTTCATATTCTAGTCAAGGCTCATATATATATATATATATAGCTACTGCTGTACACAACTTTTCTATTCATATACTGTCCATACACACCATCATATACATATATTTATATATGTCAAAGGAGGTTGGTGACACCTTAATTGGGGAGGACATGCTCGTGGTAATGGCAGTATCATAATTAGAGGAATGGTATCAAATATATCAAACACGTGGTTTCCATGTGTTTAATGCCATTCCATTCGCTCAGTTCCAGACAATATTATGAGCCGTCCTCCTATCAGCAGCCTCCTGTTATATATTTATATTCCGAACTCTGACATTGCTCTTTCTGATATTTCTTAATTCCTTTATTTTTATTTTTTGAATTTGTGTGTATGGTTTTATATTGTTAGGTATTACTGCACTGTTGGAGCTACAAACATAATAATTTCGCTGCACCTGCAATAACATCTGCAAAATATGTGTACCCCCGAAGCTGGCCCATGGTGACTGTAATGCTTCCCACAGTTGTGTCAAGTTGGCTGGATGTCCTTTGGGTGGTGGGCCATTCTTGATACACACTGGAAACTGTTGTGCATGAAAAACCCAGCAACATTGCAGTTCCTGAAACAAATCGCTGTGCCTGGCACCTACTACCATACCCCGTTCAAAGGCACTTAAATATTTTGTCTTGCCTGTTCACCCTCTGAATGGCGCACATACACAATCCATGTCTTAATTGTCTCAAGGCTTAAAAATCCTTCTTTAACCAGATTGAAGTGGATTTAACAGGTGACATTAATAAGGGAGCATAGCTTTCACCTAGATAATATGTCATATAATAAATATAAGGATTATGAGAATGGGTGTGTAAGTGGTGGGTGTGCATGGTTGTACTATGCGTACTTGTACCTGCATGTACATGTTGTCTACGCCTGTGATGCATTAATGATGCCTCTCTGAGCCAATTGGTGTGAAGAAAAAAAAGATACAGCCTGGCCTGCCAACATGTTGCGGCATGTCATAGAGAGACAGAAAGGGTGTGTCATCACGGCATTCCAGAGGCATGAAATACTCTCATTCAACACTCAACCACGTGATAAGGTGTCACATCCTTATGGTTACACCAGAGAGAGAGGAGCACATGTCTCCCCATTGAAATAGAGAAATAATACAGGCAAAGTACACTTTTAAAGAAGTAGGTGGCAGTAGTAATTCGGTCACTGTGACCCATAAATCACAAATGCCATGCTGAAGGGAACATCTTTCAACTTCACTCATGGCTGTAATCTCATTATGATGGTGGTGGTGGTGAGTGATAAAACAACACTATGAGCAAAATGCTTCAAATGATAAAGATGCTGATACAACAGTCGTGATTCACTGTATCTTCAATACGTATCAATTTATCCTAATTAATGTTACTAATAGCTTTAGCCTTATTTTGAACACAATGAAATCAAATTTGACTCTATATCCTAACAGACAACCTGGTTTAAGGTGCAATTGGATCCTACAGTAGCCTATTCGTTTATTCACAACAGATGAGTCAACCATGTCGGGAACTCAAGCCCAATATATCCATAAGGGAGAGCAGGGACTGCAGCTGTTTAGCTGCATCTCAGCCACTACTGTAGAAACGGCGGTACATTTAGGATTTTAGCATTTTTATTGAAGCTTTTGATGGTAGACTACATAAAAACCTCCGGCTACTGGCAAAGTTGAAACGGTGAAATAATTCATCAACATAGTGTCATTCGGCTGACTCACCTCCTACAGTCAGTGTTCCCTTGATTGATGTGGTCTGGAGAAGAAACTGTACCCAAACGCCAAACCTCAATACATTCTGTTATGGCACTAATTGTTAACACACAGTCTAATCATTTAAATAGCGTACTTAGCTTATAAAATAGCCACATTTCTTACAATTATTATATTATTATTAAATAAATAATAGGATACAACTAACACCATAATGAATGACAATACTGCATTCTTATAGACAGAAGGCTATGTTTCTGTGACATGATTCATTTTCATAAAACACGATTGGATAGATTCTTTAAAAAGTTGTATGGTAAAAATGAATATGAGTGCGAGCATGGGGCATAAACTTGAAGAATTCAAAGAGAGCATGCTTTCCGCTCCTGTCAATGGAGGAATCCCGGGAACACTCTCTGGAGGAAACTCACCATATATGGTTATATACGTCATCCGTACGTGGTCATTTACAAGTCAAAAACCAAGACACCACCACTTCCAGTAAATTGGGAGGGGCGTAAAATAACTATAGAATCGGTTTGGGCGTTTATAATTCCACGAGCACTCTATACCGTTCAGTCCAACTGGAGTAATCAATACGTAAGAAGTAACTCAAATGAATTTGGGAGAATTTAGTCATACACAAGAACAAGAATTTAATTCGCAGTTTTCTTATTCCCCTTTCTTTTTGGATCCTACCAACATCCCGCAATAAGGAGGGTTTGCCCCACGCTTGAACAGTGAACCTGACACTTTCCACGAACATTTAATCGCTTGCTCTTCATAAAACTCCTCAGGATTACTTTGCACTCATCGTGAATCGGGATAGCAGTTTACAATCAAAGATGTATCGAAACTTTGGGAACTTGGGCCGAGGAGGCAGCGACTCTGGGTCCACCAACACCGGATCGAGTGCTGTATCCCAGGGCACCAGCACCTCAACTACTCAACAAGATCAGGTAGGCACACATATTGGTCTATGTTGATAAACATTAGTAAAAGTAATAAATCATAATTTGTGTAAAGTTTCCCCCCTCAATAATTATGATATTGCTTAATCATATTAATTGCAGAATGTAGTAATAATAGGGAATTAATGGCATAATATTGACATACAATTATGAGCCTACTACATTTTTATTATAGCCATGGTGCAGTTTGATTACCATTGTCAGATGAATTGATACACATTATGGATTTAAAATTATATTTTCAATGCTCACCGTCTTTGTCAAGATTGTTGCCTTTACATCCGGATGCACACCTATGTCCATGTCAAATGCATGGATAGCATGTTTTATTTATTTTATTTAACTAGGCATGTCCATTGCTCATGACAAATATCTGGTTCAAAATAATTACTTTGCTGTAAATCACTTTGTTTGTTTGTTTACCCATCATGTCCTTACTCTAACCTCCTCTCTTTGTCTCTCTCTCACTTTCCCTTAAGAAGTTCACTGTGGCAGGTAGTAGCCAGTTTGTCCCCAGTCTCAATGCCATCACTTCCAACCAAGACCTCCAGTGGTTGGTCCAGCCCTCCTTCATTGGTCCACCTGGCCCCTCGCGGCCTCCACGTCCTCTTTACTCACCTGCAGCAGGAATGAGGTCCTTCAACCCTTCACCTTCCCAACCACACCTCTACAGACCAGGGGTCATAAGGGCAGTGGCAAGATCCGGGAGCACAACCAGACGCAGGAACGATGAACATGTAAGAATATGTGTGGTCTTTAGCCAGCAGGGTGTAATACTATGTAATTGACTTTCAGCGTCAATCAAAATGTAGATAGGCATTGTGCAAGTGTAACGGATGTGAAATGGCTAGCTAGTTAGCGGGTACGCGCTAGTAGCATTTCAATCAGTTACGTCACTTGCTCTGCTAGCCATTTCACATCCGTTACACAAGAATGTGGGTGGATATCTGACCAAAATGCACATGAAACGTAAGGTCACTTAACACAACATAGACCTATATTTAGATTTTGAATTAGTGGTCGTCTTTGAAGAGTAACAGTTTTTAGTAGTCCCTTTTCCATGTAGTTGTCTTATTAATAGGGCTACACTGTATAAAGATACTACTGCCAGGCTTAGAATTAGAGTGCTCCGGTGGGACAGAGAGGGCCAGGGAATAGGGCAACTAGAGACTTCAGAGGTGTGGAGACAGACGGTTGAGTCAGTGCGTCAGTCGTGTGTAATATCCTGTAGTGTGTGTGACTGTTTTATACGTCTGACATGGCAGTGAGACTTCACCACACACCCGTCTTGTCTGATAGGTTGAAAACAAAATTACAGAAACAAATATTCCTGAGAGCTATCTTTTGAACGGGATAGATTTCTGCGACAATGTGGAAATTCCAGATGATGCAGAGGTTGACAAAGCATTTGTTTTGGTTGACAACTATGTACTTTGGAACAGCTATGTACAATGACCTGTTTCATCATTGTTTGAGATACGCCACTCGTTTGATGTTAGTGTGACATTGGCTAAGTGCTAAAAAGGATGAGCGCTTTTATCAACCTGTTAGAGCCAAAATATATCTGACACGAGCAGGTTCACAAAATGTAAGATGGCAAGACATCAAGTAGGTAAACTACTAGTAGGTTTTGTTTTCCTTGATAGTAGATGATTGTCATACCTGTTGGCTTTGTTACTTTCAGAATGTGTGGTTGAGTGAGCTGAAATTTGATGAGACAGGAAATGGGCTATCATGTGATTCACTGGGGCAAGTCATATGACTCATACCCGAGTCACAATTGGGGTCTGAGTGACTAATCACAATACAAGGCGGGAGAAATTGGGTGAACAGAGACAGAACTGACAATGTTAAATGAAATTGGAGAAAGGGTGTAACAAAATGACAAAAGGCTCTGATGTTACGAAATTAAGGGCCATCTTGAAAGTTTGAATATAGTGACTCAGTTCATACACAAGGTGGTAGTATTTCACCACTCAACACATTTTACAGCTATTCAACACAGTCCCCTTTATTCAATTGAGTTGTAAAACATATTATAACTTTTTTCAGTCATAACTCTGCCTCATCAAATGTCTTTCTCTCGCTTTAGTTGTCCCCAGAGGAGTTGGAGAGACGCAGAATAAGGAGGGAGCGGAACAAACAGGCAGCTGCCAAGTGTCGTAACCGTCGACGGGAGCTGACAGACACGCTGCAAATCGTAAGTTTAATTCTATTTCAGGAGGGCAATGAACCTATATATTTTTGAAGTTTGTAAATCATCAACTACTGGATTTGTCAACCAATTGAAAAATAATAGATTGACAATACAACCCTAACCGTTTATCTTTAATTTCCCCTCTCTTAGGAGACAGATGAGTTGGAAGGTAAAAAGTCCTGTCTGCAGAAAGAGATTGCTGAACTACAGAAGGAGAAAGAAAAGCTAGAGTTGGTTCTAGAGGCCCACCGCCCCATTTGCAAGATCCAAGACTCTGACTCGGATTCTGACCGGAGCTCAGAGCTTCCCTCATTGGGAGGTATCAAAATTGAGCCTGAGCTTCCTGACCTACCAGGGAGCTCAGCAAAGAGCCAATCAAGGATAGAGAAGCCCAAACCCAAAATTACTATCCCTGTCCGTCCTGTGACCTCCTCTGCCTCTGCTGTCCCCATGGAATCTGAGTCCCTTCACACCCCAATTCTTATTTCTACTCCATATCTTACTCCTTTCACGGCTAGTCTGGTCTTCAGTTATCCCTCTGGCTCTCTAGACTCCAGTTCCACTATTTCATCCCAGGCTCTACCGACTCTGTCATCTTCCTCTCAACATGGTGTGGCCCAGCAGTCTCGAAACCCCCAGCCTTGTAGTATTGCCCATCGCCGTAGCAGCAGCAGTGGGGACCAATCAGATCACTCCCTAAACTCCCCTACCATCATCACACTGTGATTTAACTGGCTTCCTTGGTGGGAAAGACTGAGTGACAACACTGACGGTTATGAAGATGATGACAATTATGACATAGGTGACTTTAATAACGACAGTAATTATACGCTAAATGCAGCTGGTCTACTTCATTTCATCTGTGCCTACACTTTCCAAATAGCCCCTACACACTAAATGCACACAAAAGCTAAAATACTGATTCTCACAAAAGGCATTATCGTGATGCGAATGACTCCTATTTAAAGGGTTGTATTGTTATACTTTTTTTGTTTTCACCGACGCATATAACTTCTGACAACCTATATTTGTTATGCTCAAAACACAAGATGTAGAACTGTGCAAACAAAAATGCATCAACACGGTGCACTTTGGCAATAATGGTGATATATTTAAGCAATAAGGTCCGAGGGGGGGTGGTATATGGCCAATATACCACAGCTAAGGGCTGTGGTATATTGGCAATATACCACAAATACCTAAGGTGCCTTATTGCTATTATAAACTGGTTACCAATTTAATTAGAGCAGTAAAAATAAATGTTTGTCATACCTGTGATATATGGTCTGATATACCATGGTTTTCAGCCAATCAGCATTCAGGGCTCGAACCACCCAGTTTGTAATGTAGGAACCACATCATGGTAGTGCATGGTAATAAACACGGTGGGTTTGTTTGAGGGTAAATATATGTGCATGCCAGGTAAAATTTCATGTGAGCTAGCTATCTTTTATATAAAAGATGCATACATCTACTTCTCATATTGTAAGTTTAGTACAATATAATTTAATTTATGAAAAACTGCATTATTTGGGGAAAATTTGAAAGATGACTAAGGCAGGACCATGAGGGTAAATATAGAATATATAGACATGTATTTATTGAGAGTGTAGTATATATTTTTTTATAATGTGTCTCTTTTGACTGATCAGTGGGCAGTGCCTTCACTTTAATGTGTTCATAGAACACGGTACAATAAAGAATTTTTTTTTCAAGACAACATGTGTATCTGGTGACTAAGTATGTTTGATTATGTTCATGTGATGAAATTTGCGTCAATATGTCAAAAAGTTAAATAAAATTCTACGCTTTAAAATATCAGTATGAAAGGGGTAAAAAGAAGACTAAATGCATCCTTAGTGTTAAACCCATTAGTTAGTTAGTCCATTTTGAATACGTCCCGTTTCCTGCTTGATGTTGCTGCATAGCAACATCACGTAAGGGGGTAATGGATGCTGGGGAGGAAAGGGAGGGGAAAGCTGGCCATTACCTCTGCTTCCTCTCTGGAAAGAATTGTATAACTGACTTCAATACAAACAGATACAAATAACACAAATTAACATTTCAGATGCGCTGAATAAGAAAGATAAGCAAGAAGAAAAGGTCACAGCGGGACATCTGGGTTTTTGATTGAATGGGAGGTCATGTTTAGAATTTTTTTTGGGCCTGGCAGAAGACAAAACGTAGATCAGAATGAGAGTCTGGTAAATGGAGATTTATTAGCCATGACCCTGATTCCTGAACACAGAGTTCTGATGTTACTGTACTTCTCGCAAATGAAGTGACTCACTAACAGGAGGCCCAGAGAGCATATGATAGCAATGATAATAAAAAGGAGATTTAGGAGAGAGAGCCTGTGTGTGCTTCTCTGTGTATCACTAAGTGGGTTAAAGCATTACCATCCACTGCGCAAACAGAGGTCCAAAAATAAAACTGATAAATATCCACAACGCCAGGCTGTATGACATGGACAGGAACATCAATCACCTGGGACAAACAGGTCATAACAAACAGGTCGAGAGATCAATCAATCACTCATGTTGCACCATGTAAAATGAATGTCTGCAAAGTCACACACACAAAGAAAGGTCACAACATGATTGTCTCAGCCAGTGTATTTAAAGCTCTTCAATGCACTACGAGCAGCCCACCAATCACAGCCAACAACAAAGCAAATCTTATCCAATCCATGAGCATGGTCTATATGCTTAAAACAGAAATATGTATTTGTTAATGATGTAATACTGATATGTCAAGTTAATGAAGACAATGAGAGAGTATATCTACAGAATTACCACAAAACATTATATTAGCATCCTGACTATTGGCATTTTAGACAGAAAATGTGAAGCAGTAGTAATAATGATAATAATCATAACAATAATAATGTAGTAAAGAACAAATTAAAAGTGTCTTGTCTAGTTCCCAGCATCTATAAATCCATCATGTCAAATCCAGTCTCGAGCTTCCAGTTTGACACAAAAGTGGCTGGTTGAGAACAGCCTGGGCTGTTCAGTTCTGAGGAAGTTCTAAGTACACCATCATAGGTGCAGGTGCAAGACACAAACCAGCGGTGCCATCACACGTTTTAGTGCATTGTACAGCCTAAATTACTGTGGCACACTAGCTATGTATTTCAGTGTAAAACTCATGGGCAGCCAAGACAGTGTTCATAATATACTATTCCATTGTTAGTTTGTGATTTCATACACACAGCACTCCAATCCTGACCTGAGGGACTGAATGCATAATCTACATTATTTAAATGTTATTTAAAGGTCTTTCACAAAAATCATCACTCATCCTTCAAATATTTCAGTGCTTTTGGATGTCATGTACAGTAGACTAGTATGGCTCAAATCTGGATCGAGATATGTGTCTACAAGGACCCATATAATAGCTTTGTCCAGTGCAATGCAGTACGAAGTAGTCCACTATCAGTACAGTCCAGTGCATGAGATAACATCCTAACCTAACCTCCTTCCAACAACACCTACTACTGTTAACCACATATAGTCTCAATCACAGAAAAGAGGAAAACCTCCCAAAAGATTGTTTTAAAAAAGCATAAAATTGCAAAATGATCATTTGATAAAGCTTGACCTTTAGTCTCAAATGTTTATGTGGGCCTGTCATCCCTCTTTCCAGGAAAAATACTTTTTCTTTTCTCTTGAGGATCCTTTTTCAACTCTTCTTCAGGACAGCAGTACGTGCAGAAGGAACAGAATTGACTGCTATTCTGGAGATGCTGCTGTATTACTGTGTGTTATAGGCCATCTTCTAAAAAGTATCCCAATCAAGTTTGTGTTCTACCAATGAATGCTGTGAACAACTAAACATATTTCCTCAACCCATATTTCTCTTTATCGTGCTCTTTCACTACTCAGTGAAAGTATCTGGCTCTGTCCCATCTTCAGTCATCAGGTGAGCACACCAGGTGAAGCTGGTCCGGACTACCGACACTCCCAGTGCTTGAACTTCCATCTCCCAGGTCTCGGGACACCATACACGGCAGGTTGAGCTCAGTGGAACCACCGGGACTGGAGTCATTCCTGCTGACACATTCCTCCTCCAGGACCAGACAGAGTTCTTTGAGGTCCAGATTCTCCTTCACCAATCCATCCTGCATGCGCTCTAGGTCGGACAGTTTTTTCAAGTAGCCGCCCAGATCCTCACGCATCACTTTGGCTGCGTGGTGACCGAACAGCTGCCATTCCCGGGCCAGCTTCTTCACCTTTAGTCGGTCATCATCAAGGAAACAGCACAAGTCGCGCAATTCTGTGTTTTCTTCCTGGAGACGCTGGTTGACGGTTTTCAGCTCCCTGATCTCAAGCAGGTGGCCCTGTAATTGTTTGTTAACTTCTTTTATCAGCCGTCCACGCTGGATAAGAGCAGAGATCTTCTCTGACTCCTCCTTACGCAGTCGACTCACCAGCTCTTCTTTAGAGCAGGAGAGTAAATCCTCGTCAGACATCTTTGACAAGTCTCTGTTGTAGAGCTCACTGTCACTCCCCATATTGTTTGGACTGATCTGTAATTCAATAACCTGAGAAATAGCCTTTCCCGATTACAGGCAGTTGAGGGTACAAATAACTTCAGCAAATTAACTTTAGCCTACAATTCCTGGGATGCTCTGCAATGTGCATCGAGGCTACAGTAAGCTTTTTACAGTCAGCCCTGAATTGTATGACTATCAACTGACTCTATCCAACCATGGAAGCAAAATATAGGTCAACAGTAATTCTTGGTTTTACCTATGGATAATGGGGAACAGTGCATGCTTCACATCAATGTTTTTCTATGAGCTATAAAATTCCCTGAACAAGTTCGCTCTTGATATAATAAAACAAAGCAAAGAATTTCTATATTTTCAATATAAAATGTCAATCCATCACTCTCATATCTCAGATGATAATCTGTGATTATAGGCTTTGTAAAAAGAGTTTGCATTAATGTCCAGTTTTCCCTTTGCTTTTCCTTGGTTACCTTCAGCAGGGTGAGGGGTTTTCGTGATTTTGCAATCCGTTATTTCGTTTTTATTGTGCAGTTAACTCGTCATCCTATATCGGAAAACCTTGGATAAACTACGATAACGTTATTTTACTCAGATCTTCATGTCTTATTATCAGAAGTGACGTGCTGAAGAGCATCTGCTTTCGTTCTGTCCGAGTAAATGTTGTATACCCTCTGGTTGGAGAATTTGTTCATGGCATAACATTCCTTTTGATTATAACCCCAAAAGAGGCAGTAATTTGAAATTCACCGAAGAAAACAAACAAGGCTCTGAAGTTTCAAAAAAGAAAAATGCATCCAGATTCCTGCTCATCCTATTGCATTGGTGTGTGGAGGATTACAATGTCGGCCTTCTTCCACTGTCATTATAAGGCGGATGTCTCCTCTCAGACTCGGTTTTTCTCTCCACTCAGTGAATTTCAGAAAATGACGCCCATTTAAAAATAATGGGATTTTCTTCTATCCTCTCCCTTCACATAAAAAGCAATAGAAATTAGTAGTAATCATCCATGTAGTCTTTTAAAAACGAAATGAACAAACACAATAAAAATGTAGGACGAAATCGATACAGACCACGTTTGTGGAAGAGATGCTCGGGTTAACAGTGAAGGTCAAAATATTCACTGATGTTTTAAAAACACAGTTTCTTGATATTATCCTACAAAATGATTAAAAAAGCGATTACATTCTTGAGCATTGAAGTATGGTTGTCGGATGGTGGTTGTGAAGGAGGCGGCCGTAGGAATGCCCCTCTTCTGAATCCCTCCCCTCTCTCTTTCCGTTTGGTCTTCCTTTACGGTAAAATAATAGCTTACACTACATTTATTTCATTTTATTTTGTGTGATGTCATTTCTTTCGATGGAATAGCTTATACTACGTATTGTATCCCGTTGAAAGAAATGACATCACACAAAATTTGAACGCATGTGTTTATACTATTAATTTTGTTTAGGATGTATCACATTTGTGTTAAAATCTACGGGCAGTCCTGAACTACAATACATTATTCGGAATATATAGCAATCATATCACATACCATTGTATATTTGTATTCCATATATATTTGTTAAAGACCTCCCCACATGACCCCACTCTCCACCCCCTCCAACCGTAGGCCCACAAACGCACACACACGCATGCACAACAGAATATGACACACAAGCATCAGAGTCACACTTTGACACAGAACAATAAGTGAATCAGAGTTACAGTGTAGTCTACACAATTTCAAATACACAGATGGAAAGTGTGACAAAAGGTTTAAGCATGAGGTATTTGGCCACATCCTTCCACCCTTCATTCCAGCTCTATTGTTTCAGTGAGGCCATAACAATATAGGGTGTTATACCGGGACTGGGGGAAGCAGGGGATGGAATCAGGGTGAGGTTAGCTAACAGAAGGGCTGGAACTGGGAGAGGGTTGTTTGGTTGGTTTGCAGTGAGGTGTAAAACAAAAAGACAGTTGACTGTGTACTTTTTCTCTTTTGTAATTTTGAAGGGCACAGACAGATACAGCAAAAGGAGGATGGGAGGGGCGAGGAGAGGGATTTGATGGGATTTATTCAGATAAATCTCTGCAGGGAAAACATGCGCAAAAACACATACACACCATAATTGATCATAGTAGCTATCTACTTTTTAACATTTTATTTGTGTTTATTATGGTAAAATAACCGTTCTGATATTCTGTTTTACATAATGTAATTGCGTATGTTTTGTATATCAAAATATAATTTTACAATATAAACTTGTGCAACATGTTCTCATGTAGGTTACATCATATTTTTCATAGATTGTAGTATTCCACATTTTTTGTTGTTGAAAATAAGTAGTTCAAAGTGTGCTGCTGAAAAGGTTTAAATATGGCCGCTATACCAGATACGAAAGAGGAAGCGAGACACTCTACTCACAGTTTTTTCTGATTCAATGAAAGCCAATGAACTAAGTAGAACAGACCCAGCTGCTTTAGAGAGACATAGTAATGACGTCTTTTTGTAGGCACTAACTCTGCCATGGTTCGTTGGACAAAGCCTATTGGGAAATGAATGGCATTTTTAGAGGGTTTTTGGATAAACGCCGAAAATAAAGTATGGTAAACACAGGTTTAGGAGATCTCATACGTTTTGTTCTATGAGATAATCTTCATCAGCTAACGTCACCTTTTGTGGATTTTGAAGCATTTATGTTAAAAAAATGCATATTGTATAAAGGTCATGTTCACTGACTGATATTATCTCATATAATAAAACGTAGGCTATAAGATATCCTTAGCCTGTGTTAACCTCAGACCTTATTTTCGGCATTTATCCCAAAACCCTATTCTTTCCACATTAATTTTCCCCACTGGAATGGCTGAAGGAACCAGAGGTAACTAATTTCCGTTTTTTAGGACTACAAGCTAGCGAGTTCATTGGTGTCTATGGTAGACCCACCCCGTTAAATTGACCGGAACTGATAAAAACATGTTATGGTAAACAGCCAACCATTTTTGGGTATACTCATAGAGATCGATAGAGGACTCATTTTAGTATGTGTGCCATTATAGCATTTGTGACAGCATGAGCAGCGTCATTGAGGCAATCTCCATTTTGAAGTAGTTAATTTTCTTCTTCACGATTGGCTGACCCCTCCTGATGACCCAGCCAATGAAGTTGGAAGACCCGCCCAGCTGACTACATTAAAATGGTGGAAGCCCTCAATGGCGTTGCCCATGCGAAAAATGCCATTTGGGCCACTGGACGCTTCTATCATTCTCTATGGGCTATACCAGACATACTTATCTGGCTATATAAAGATACTTCCTGTAAAGGCACAATAAAGTGTTGTTCACAGGTCTTTTCTTCCGTTTATTTTTCGAAAAAAAGGCTTCGTTACAGCATTAGCAACGGATGACAATGTCTCCAGCAGTAAATGTATAGTTTATAGGAGCTTATTATCCGTTATGTTTTTAGATAATAATGAATTATCTAGCTAGCAACGTTAGCTAACGGTAGTATACCAGTTCTGGATAGCCGGGATTATTACTCATCCTAGTTAAAACGCTTAGCTATATTATAACAGTCTAGAATATTGGAACCTTAATTTAAAAAGGTAAGTATCATCTTGTTCAGTCAGATAATGTATACAGTTAATATAGTTCCAAGTAACTAACGTTAGTAAAACATTGACTTGCTAGTACAGTGCAGGGAACCTGACGTTGAAATGCATTGAATTCTACGTCGGGGAGATATGAGCATTTTAATCAGGAAACTTTCCCCTCACAACCTCTACAAAGCAGAATGTTAAATACAATTATATTTTAAAGTACTTTACCGGTTGTCCATACGGTTGGTCTTTTTAGCTTGTAGGAATGTTAGACAATATATTCACAAAGTATAATTACAGAAACTTTTCAAAGCGCTGGTAATTTATTGCATTCAGATTTCTATCACCTGAAGCATGTGCAGAACCATGTGCATACTTGCTGTGCTCGTGTTTACGAGTCACCTGCATGTATTTGTATCTTGTGCACATGCTTCAGGTGATAGAAATCTGAAAGCACTACCAGGAATTTGAAAAGTTTATTTAACTAGGCAAGTCAGGGCCAATTGTGCGCTGCCCTATGAGACTCCCAATCACAGCCCGAGATCGAACCAGGATCTGTAGGGATGCCTCTAGCACTGAGATGAAGTGCCTTAGACCGCTGCGCCACTCGGGAGCACTATATAAAGCAGGCAGACCGGCCTCCTGGGCTGTTTGCATGACAGTGTCTATGGTTTACTGAGAATGGTGCAACAGTCCTGTGGGCGAAAACGGGTTGTTGATGAGAGAGGTCGAAGGAGAATGGCAAGAATCGTGCAAGCTAACAGGCATACCACAAACAGGCAAATAACGGCGCAGAACGACATCTCGGAATGTACAACTCGTTGGTCCTTGTCACGGATGGGCTATTGCAGCAGACGACCACACCGGTTTCCACTCCTATCAGCTGAAAAAACAGAAGAAGCGGCAATAGTGGGCACGATGAATCCTGGTTCCTGTTGCATCATGCTGGTGGCAGTCAGGATTTGGCGTAAGCAGTGTGAGTCCATGGCTCCATCCTTCCTGGTGTCAACCGTGGTGGTGTGGGGAATGTTTTCCTGGCACACGTTAGGTCCCTTGATACCAATTGAGCATCGTTTGAATGCCATACCTTGTAGAATCCATGCTCCAAAGAATTCAGGTTGTTCTGGAGGCAAAGAGGGGCCCGACCCGGTATGGACAAATGCCAAAGTACGTTAAAATGTAATTTTATTCAACATTCTGGCTTGTAGAGGTTGTGAGAGAGAACTTTCCTGATTCAAAAGCTCATTTCTACCCGACCTGGAATTTAATGCAAATCAATGTGGGGTTTCCAGACAAAATCTAGGCTTACAAAGGAGTCGTTGAATATGGCAATTTTCCTTTAAATTCAAGAAGCAGCCATTCAACTTGCCATTCACCAGCTTTTCAAGCTTAATAATATCAAAATACGTTCAGTACTTACCAAAGAATGGAGTTTTGCTGAGAAACTGTCGTCAATTATGCCGTACCGGCCTGTATGTACTCCCAAAAAGGTCTAAATAAAAAGTTACATGCAACCGAAAACATGCCATGTCTGGAACGAATCCATTGTTTTTGAGTAAGTGCAATTGCGTCATATCCACCTATTCTGCACCTGTTGCAATATTATTGGAATTAAAATACACTAAATAAAGCCCATCTAGAAATATACAATCACTGTAAAAACTTACCCTATATTGTCTACTTAATCTACTTACATTAAATATTATTGCATCCATGTAGCGCGGGTGAAACAACAGATTGATATGATGTTCATACTGTTGTAGGTGATCAAATCAATGACCTTTCCTGCTGCTGGATCAGCCGAGAGGTGCACACTTGCTCAAAAACAATACTTAGATTATTTCCAGACAAGGCATTTTTTCGGTTGCATGTAACTTTTTTTATTTAGATATTTTTTGGGAGTACATACCGGCCGGAATGGCAGTAATGACGATAGTTGTTTAGCAATACCGTCCGTATTTTGACATTTATTAAGCTTAAAAAGCTGAAGTTGAATGGCTGCTTCTTGGGCCAAAGGAGAATCTCCATATTCAACGTCTCCTGTAAACCCAGATTTTGGTTCAGTAGTACAGTAGCTATGTACAGTGCATTCGGAAAGTATTCAGACCCCTTGATTTTTCCCCCCCACATTTTGTTACTTTAAAGCCTTATTCTAAAATTGATTAAATATATTTTTTTTCTCATAAATCTACACACTAACCCCATAAAGATAAAACGAAAACAGGTTTTTAGGAATTTTTTTCTGAATTATTAAAAATGAGAAACCTAAGTATTCAGACCTTTTGCTATGAGACTCGAAATTGAGCTCAGGTGCATCCTGTTTCCATTGATCATCTTTGAGATATTTCTACAACTTGATTGGAGTCCACCTGTGGTAAATTCAATTGAATCAAATCAAATTATATTTGTCACATGCGCTGAATACAACAGATTCACCTTCACAGTGAAATGCTAACTTACTAAACCAACAATGCAGTTTTAAGAAAATAACAAAAAAAAGAGAGAAAAGAATAACAAATAATTAAAGAGCAACAGTAAATAACAATAGCAGGGCTATATACACGAGGTACTGGTGTTCAGGTAATTGAGGTAATATCTACATGTAGGTAGAGTTATTTAAGTGACTATGCATAGATAATAACAGAGTAGCAGCAGCATGGGGGGGGCATCGTCTGGGTAGCCATTTGATTAGATGTTCAGGAGTCTTATGGCTTGGGGGTAGAAGCTGTTTAGAAGCCTCTTGGACCTAGACTTGGCGCTCCGGTACTGCTTGCCGTGCGGTAGCAGAGATAACAGTTTATGACTAGGGTGGCTGGAGTCTTTGACAAGTTTTAGGGCCTTCCTCTGACACCGCCTGGTATAGAGGTCCTGAATGGCAGGAAGCTTGGCCCTGGTGTAGTACTGGGCCGTACACACTACACTCTGTAGTGCCTTGCGGTCGGAGGCCGAGCAGTTGCCATACCAGGCAGTGATGCAACCCGTCAGGATGTTCTCGATGGTGCAGCTGTTAAACCTTTTGAAGACCTGAAGACCCATGCTAAATCTTTTCAGTCTCCTGAGGGGGAATAGGTTTTGTCGTTCCCTCTTTACGACTGTCTTGGTGTGCTTGGACCATGTTTGTTGGTGATGTGGACGCCAAGGAACTTGAAGCTCTCAACTTGCTCCACTACAGACCCGTCGATGAGAATGGGGGCGTGCTCGGACCTCCTTTTCCTGTAGTCCATAATCATCTCCTTTGTCTTGATCGCGTTGAGGGAGAGGTTGTTGTCCTTGCACCACATTGTCAGGTCTCTGACCTCCTCCCTATAGGCTGTCTCATTGTTGTCGGTGATCAGGCCTACCACTGTTGTCATCGGCAAACTTAATGATGGTGTTGGAATCGTGCCAGGCCATGCAGTCATGAGTGAACAGGGAGTACAGGAGGTGACTGAGCATGCACCCCTGAGGGGCCCCCGTGTTGAGGATCAGTGTGACGGATGTGTTGTTACCTACCCTTACCACCTGGGGGCGGCCCGTCAGGAAGTCCAGGATCTAGTTGCAGAGGGAGGTGTTTAGTCCCAGGGTCCTTAGCTTAGTGATGAGCTTTGAGGGCACTATGGCGTTGAACGCTGAGCTGTAGTCAATGAAGAGCATTCTCACATAGTTGTTCCTTTCGTCCAGGTGTGAAAGGGGCAGTGTGGCTGCAATAGAGATTGCATCATCTGTGGATCTGTTGGGGCGGGAATGCAAATTGGAGTGGGTCTAGGGTTTCTGGGATAATGGTATTGATGTGAGCCATGACCAGCCTTTCAAAGCATTTCATGGCTACAGACGTGAGTGCTATGGGTCGGTAGTCATTTGGGCAGATTACCTTAGTGTTCTTGGGCACAGGGACTATGGTGGTCTGCCTGAAACATGTTGGTATTACAGACTCAGACAGTGAGGGGTCGAAAATGTCAGTGAAGACACTTGCCAGTTGGTCAGCGCATGCTCGGAGTACACGTCCTGGCAATCCGTCTGACCCTGCGGCCTTGTGAATGTTGCCCTGTTTAAAGGTATTACTCACATCGGCTGCGGAGAGCGTAATCACATAGTTGTCCGGAACAGCTGATGCTCTCATGCATGTTTCAGTGTTATTTGCCTCCAAGCGAGCATAGAAGTGATTTAGCTCATCTGGTAGGGTCGTGTCACAGGGCAGCTCCCGGCTGTGCTTCCCTTTGTAGTCTGTAATAGTTTGCAAGCCCTGCCAAATCCGACGAGCGTCGGAGCCGGTGTAGTACAATTTGATCTTAGTCCTGTATTGATGCTTTGCCTGTTTGATGGTTCGTCGGTGGGCATAGCGAGATATCTTATAAGCTTACAGGTTAGTCCCACTCCTTGAAAGCGACAGCTCTACCCTTTAGCTCAGTGCGAATGTTGCCTGTAATCCATGGCTTCTGGTTGAGGTATGTACGTACAGTCACTGTGGGGATGACGTCATCGATGCACTTATTGATGAAGCCAGTGACTAATGTGGTGTACTCCTCAATGCCATCGGAAGAATACCGGAACATATTCCAGTCTGTGATAGCAAAACAGTCCTGTAGTTTAGCATCTGCGTCATCTGACCACTTTACAGACCCAGTCACTGGTGCTTCCTGCTTTCATTTTTGCTTGTAAGCAGGAATCAGGAGGATAAAATTATGGTCATATTTGCCAAATGGAGGGTGAGCTTTGTACGTGTCTCTGTGTGTGGAGTAAAGGTGTCCCCCCCCCCCCCTCTGGTTGCATATTTAACATGCTGAGAGAAATTTGGTTAAACTGATTTAAGTTTCCCTGCATCAAAGTCCTCGGCCACTAGGAGTGCTGCCTCTGGATGAGCGTTTTCCTGTTTGCTTATGGCAGTATACAGCTCATTAAGTGCAGTCTTAGTGCCAGCATCGGTCTGTGGTGGTTTGTAGACAGCTACAAAAAATACAGATGACAACTCTAGGTTGATAGTGTGGTCTACAGCTTATCATGAGATACTCTACCTCAGGCGAGCAAAAGTTCAAGACTTCCTTAGATATCGTGCACCAGCTGTTGTTTACGAATATGCATAGGCCCCCGCCTCGTGTCTTACCAGAGGCTGCTGTTCTATCCTGCCGATAGAGTGTATAACCCGCCAGCTGTATGTTATTAATGTCGTCGTTAAGCCACGATTTGGTGAAACATAAGATATTACAGTTTTTAATGTCCCGTTGGTAGGATATACGTGCTTTCAGTTCGTCCCATTTATTTTCCAGTGATTGAACGTTAGCTAACAGTACTGATGGCAAAGGCCGATTAGCCACTCTTCGCCTGATCCTCACAAGGCACCCCGATCTCTTTCCGCAAAATCTCAGTTTCTTTCTCCAGCGGATGATGAGGATGAGGGCCTGTTCGGGTGTTTGGAGTATATCCTTCCCATCTGACTCATGAAAGAAAAATGATTTGTCCAATTCGAGGTGAGTAATCGCTGTTCTTATGTCCAGAAGCTCTTTTCGGTCATATGAGATGGTAGCAGCAACATTATGTACAAAATATAAACAATGCGAAAAAACAAACAAAATAGCACGGTTGGCTAAGAGCCAATAGAACGGCAGCCATCTCCTCCGGCGCCATCTTTATTGATTGGACATGATTTGGAAAGGCACACCTGTCTATATAAGGTCCCACAGTTGACAGTGCGTGTCAGAGAAAAAACCGAGCCATGAGGTTGAAGAGCTATGAGACAGGATTGTGTCGAGGCACAGATCTGGGGAAGGCTACCAAAACATTTCTGCAGCGTTAAAGGTCCCCAAGAACACAGTGGCCTCCATCATTCTTAAGTAGAAGAAGTTTGGAACCACCAAGACTCTTCCTAGAACTGGCCGCCCGGCCAAACTGAGCAATCAGGGGGAAGGGCCTTGGTCAGGGAGGTGACCAAGAACCTGATGGTCACTCTGACAGAGCTCCAGAGTTCCTCTGTGGAGATGGTTGTCCTTCTGGAAGGTTCTCCCATCTCTGCAGCACTCCACCAATCATGCCTTTATGGTAGATTGACAAGACGGAAGCCACTCCTCAGTAAAAGTCACATGACAGCCCGCTTGGAGTTTGCCAAAAGGCACCTAAAGGACTCTCAAACCATGAGAAACAAAATTCTCTGGTCTGATGGAACCAAGATTGAAGGTTCACCTTTCAATAGGACAACGACCTTAAGCACACAGCCAAGACAACCAGGAGTGGCTTCGGGACAAGTCTCTGAATGTCCTTGATTGGCCCAGCCAGAGCCCGGACTTGAACCCGATCGAACATCTCGGGAGAGACCTGAAAATAGCTGTGCAGCGTCGCTCCCCATCCAACTTGACAGAGCTTGAGAGGATCCGCAGAAAGAATGGGAGAAACTCCCCAAATACAGGTGTGCCAAGCTTGTATCATCATACCCAAGAAGACTCGAGGCTGTAATCGCTGCCAAAGGTGATTCAACAAAGTACTGAGTAAAGGGTCTGAATACTTAAATGTGACATGATATTTCAGTTTTTAATTTAATACATTTGCTAACATTTCTATAAACCTGTTTTTCCTTTGTCATTATGGGATATTGTGTGTAGATTGGAAAAGGCTGTAATGTAACAAAATGTGGAGGGTCTAAATACTTTCCAAATGCACTGTAAGTGGTGAATGATATTCCACAGGTATTGTGACAAGTGAAATGAAAACGCTGACGCTTATTAAAACCATATTTGTCTTGTTTCCACTTAGATGTCAGTGGAACTTGATGTGTTTGTGGGTAACACCACCATTATGGATGAGGAAGTCTATCAGTTCTGGCTGGATGGCTACACAGGTATTGGCCACAACATTCACCAACTCACACACACATACTAGACACAGTCATCCATAAAAAAAAGACTTAATCAATATCTCTAACATAAACCTTGAATCCTGTTTTCTTTCTGCCCCATCCTCAGTGAATGATGCAGTGAAGGTTCGTATGGAGGGAGGGGTATTGGAGGAGTGTGAGGCCAGTGCTGAGGTTTTGCGCAGTGACACCATGGACCAGTACAGAACCTTCCAGATGTGTGAGCGCCTCCTGCACAGCCCCGCCAAACTGGCCAATCAGCTGCTGTTCCAGATCCCACCTCATCGCCAGGCCATGCTCATAGAGAGGTGCTCTACCATCTCCTGAAACACTTTTTAATGTCTTATCTTCCTCTGCCTTAAACGTCACCTAATCTGTCTCTCTCTCCTCCCTCTCGCCCCTCTCCTCCCTCTCGCCCCTCTCCTCCTTCTCGCCTCTCCTCCCTCCCGCCTCTCTCTTTCTGTAAAGGTACTATACGTTCGATGGCGTGTTTGTACGTGAGGTCCTTGGGAAGAAACTCTCGAAAGGGACCAAGAAGGACCTGGATGATGTTAGTGCAAAGACTGGTGTCACACTGAAGAGCTGCAGGCGGCAGGTAGCAGAAACCTCAGCGAGACATCCCCATTAACAATGACTACATCACGGAACTGTAACATGTCCCAAGGGGAAAATTGTCTTAGACACACAGTACTGCTGTATACAAAATACACTGTACATCATACACTTCTTGTTTAGCCACATACAGTACCAGTCAAAAGTTTGGACACACCTACTCATTCAAGGGTTTTTCTTTATATTTAATATTTTCTACAATGTAGAATAATAGTGAAGACATCAGAACTATGAAATAGCACATATGGAATCATGTAATAACCAAAAACAGTGTTAAACAAATCAAAATATATTTAAGTTTCTTCAAAGTAGCCACCCTTTGCCTTGATGACAGCTTTGCACACTTGGCATTCTCTCAACCACCTTCAACTGGAATGCTTTTCCAACAGTCTTGAAGGAGTTCCCACATATGCTGAGCACTTGTTGGCTGCTTTTCCTTCACTCTGCGGTCCAACTCATCCCAAACCATCTCAATTCTGGTGATTGTGGAGGCCAGGTCATCTGATGCAGCACTCCATCACTATCCTGGGCAAATAGCCCTTACACAGCCTGGAGGTGTGTTGGGTCATGGTCCTGTTGAAAAACAAATGATAGTCCTACTAAGCACAAACCAGATGGGGATGGTGTATCGCTGCAGAATGCTGTGGTAGCCATGCTGGTTAAGTGTGCCTTGAATTCTAAATAAATCACAGACAGTTTCACTAGCAAAGCACCCCCACACCATCAGACCTCCTCCTCCTCCATGCTTCACAGTGGCAACTACACATGCAGAGATCACCCGTTAACCTACTCTGTGTCTCACAAGGCGGTTGGAACCAAAAATCTCATATTTGGACTCATCAGACCAAAGGACAGATTTCCACCGGTCTAATGTCCATTGCTCGTGTTCCTTGGCCCAAGCAAGTCTTTTCTTTTTTTTCTTTTTTTTTCTCTCCAATTTCGTGATGTCCAATTGGTAGTTACAGTCTTGTTTCATTGCTGCAACTTCCGTACGGACTCGGGAGAGACGAAGGTCGAGAGCCGCGCATCCTCTGAAACACAACACAACCAAGCTGCACTGCTTCTTGACACAATGCCCACTTAACCCGGAAGCCAGCCGCACCAATGTGTCAGAGGAAATACCATACACCTGGCTACCGAGTCAGCGTGCACTGTGCCCGGCCCACCACAGGAGTCACTAGTGCGCGATGGGACAAGGACATCCCTGCCAGCCAAACCCTCCCTTAACCCGGACGACGCTGTGTGCGCCGCCCCGTGGGTCTTTCAGTCGTGGCCGGCTGTGACAGACCCTGGACTCGAACTCAGAATCTCTAGTGGCACAGCTAGCCTTAGACCACTGCGCCACTCGGGAGGCCCATGTCTCTTCTTCTTATTGGTGTCCTTTAGTAGGGGTTTCTTTGCACTCTGAAGCATTTATTTGGGCTGCAATTTCTTAGGCTGGTAACTCTAATGAACTTATCCTCTGCAGCAGAGGTAACTCTGGGTCTTCCTTTCCTATGGCGGTCCTCATGAGAGCCAGTTTCATCATAGACTTGATGGTTTTTGCGACTGCACTTGAAGACACTTTCAAAGTTCTTGACATTTTCCGAATTGACTGACCTTCATGTCTTAAAGTAATGATGGACTGTCGTTTCTCTTTGCTTATTTGAGCTATTTTTGCCAAAGTATTGACTTGGTCTTTAACCAAATAGGTCTGTCTTCTGTATACCACCCCTACCTTGTCACAACACGACTGATTGGCTCAAATGTATTTAGAAGGAAAAAAATTACACAAATTAACTTTTAACAAGGCACACCTGTTAAATGAAATGCATTCCAGGTGACTACCCCATGAAGCTGGTTGAGAGAATGCCAAAAGTGTGCAAAGCTATCATCAAGGCAAAGGGTGGCTACTTTGAAGAATCTCAAATATAAAATCTATTTAGATTTGTTTAACACCTTTTTTTATTTTCTTTGTCTTTTTTTGGGGGGGGGGGTTATTTCATAGTTTTGATGTCGTCACTATTATTCTACAATGTAGAAAATATTAATGACAAAGAAAAACCCTCGAATGAGTAGGTGTCAACTTTTGACTGGTACTGTACGCCACTTACAGAATAAGGGAATATACTAACACAGTTTAGCTCAACATTAGTGACTGTCCTGCCTGTACAGATTCTATGAGCTACAGAGCTCGAGACACTGTAGTTCTAAGACCAAATGTCACTGTTTTTCACATGCACACTAAAGCTTTTCTGAATGATCCCCTTTTCTCCCAGTTTGATAACTTCAAGCGTGTATTCAAAGTTGTGGAGGAACTGAAGGGACCCCTGGTGGAAAACATTCGTCAGCACTTCCTTCTCTCTGACAAGCTGGCCAGGTAATAGTAGAATTTACTATTCAATTTGATATAATCTTGTCATTTATTTTGTACACTTTGACCTCTTAAAAAAAAAATTACTCCCCTGCATCTCCTCTTCTCAGGGATTACGCTGCCATTGTTTTCTTTGCTAACAATCGCTTTGAGACGGGGAAGAAGAAGCTGCATTATCTTACATTCCAGGACTTTGCCTTCTGTGCAGGGCAGCTCATCAGCAACTGGACCGTGGGAGCATTGGGTGAGTCCCTAATCAATTGATCTGCAGTTGTGCACTGCAATCATTCCCGAGTCCTTATTAGGCCCGCATTAATTGGAGTTATGATTTTTTTTACTGTCACAGCACTGTTACCTAATACGGCAATATCAGATGTCTGAAGTAGTTTGTCTTCTCAGATAACATGGTGGAAGACATGGACGTGGATCTTGAGAAGGAGTTCTTACAAGATCTAAAGGAACTGAAGATTTTAATCACTGACAAGGATCTGCTGGACCAGCACAAGAGGCATGAGTGTGGTCCATTAGTTATTGATTGCCTGATATGTATGTTATTGATTGCTTCCTGTCAATAATTCACTTTTTTTTTCTCTACGTATTTTTTTGTGGATATTGTATGCGTTCTAATATTATGAATGACAATATTTAGTAGTATCCCTCATGCCCTTGCTCCCGTTTCTCTCATTCCCTCCGCCCCACTCAGTTTGGTGTGCACGGCTCTCCGGGGGAAGACCAAAGCATTTAATGAGATGGAAGCCAACTTCAAGGTGAGTGACAAAACATGCTTGTGTTACCCAACAGGACTGCTAACGCTTCAACAGACCACCCAGTTTCATAGGATGTGATGTCCTGCCTACTACAAAAATCTGTAAATCAGTCCATAGAAAGTGTGGTAACTATGGTTATATGGGGTCAAATGTGCACCACAATTGTCTAATTCAAACAGTTCACTTGAGTTTAATTATTTCTAAACTGCAGTATCAAAAACCTTTTCAAATTATTTGATAATTATTTGAAACAAACTCTACTCTCTCTTCATCCATAGAATCTCTCCAGAGGCCTTGTCAACATTGCTGCCAAATTAACCAACACGAAAGACGTCAGAGACTTCTTTATTGATCTGGTGGAAAAGGTATGTAAGTAAATCATTAGTAATATACACTGCTCAAAAAAATAAAGGGAACACTTAAACAACACAATGTAACTCCAAGTCAATCACACTTCTGTGAAATCAAACTGTCCACTTAGGAAGCAACACTGATTGACAATAAATTTCACATGCTGTTGTGCAAATGGAATAGACAAAAGGTGGAAATTATAGGCAATTAGCAAGACACCCCCAATAAAGGAGTGGTTCTGCAGGTGGTGACCACAGACCACTGCTCAGTTCCTATGCTTCCTGGCTGATGTTTTGGTCACTTTTGAATGCTGGCGGTGCTTTCACTCTAGTGGTAGCATGAGACGGAGTCTACAACCCACACAAGTGGCTCAGGTAGTGCAGCTCATCCAGGATGGCACATCAATGCGAGCTGTGGCAAGAAGGTTTGCTGTGTCTGTCAGCGTAGTGTCCAGAGCATGGAGGCGCTACCAGGAGACAGGCCAGTACATCAGGAGACGTGGAGGAGGCCGTAGGAGGGCAACAACCCAGCAGTAGGACCGCTACCTCCGCCTTTGTGCAAGGAGGAGCACTGCCAGAGCCCTGCAAAATGACCTCCAGCAGGCCACAAATGTGCATGTGTCAGCATATGGTCTCACAAGGGGTCTGAGGATCTCATCTCGGTACCTAATGGCAGTCAGGCTACCTCTGGCGAGCACATGGAGGGCAGTGCGGCCCCACAAGGAAATGCCACCCCACACCATGACTGACCCACCGCCAAACCGGTCATGCTGGAGGATGTTGCAGGCAGCAGAATGTTCTCCACGGCGTCTCCAGACTCTGTCACGTCTGTCACATGTGCTCATGTGCTCAGTGTGAACCTGCTTTCATCTGTGAAGAGCACAGATGGCGAATCTGCGAATCGCCAGTGGCGAATTTGCCAATCTTGGTGTTCTCTGGCAAATGCCAAACGTCCTGCACGGTGTTGGGCTGTAAGCACAACCCCCACCTGTGGACGTCGGGCCCTCATACCACCCTCATGGAGTCTGTTTCTGACCATTTGAGCAGACACATGCACATTTGTGGCCTGCTGGAGGTCATTGGGCAGGGCTCTGGCAGTGCTCCTCCTTGCACAAAGGCGGAGGTAGCGGTCCTGCTGCTGGGTTGTTGCCCTCCTACGGCCTCCTCCACGTCTCCTGATGTACTGGCCTGTCTCCTGGTAGCGCCTCCATGCTCTGGACACTACGCTGACAGACACAGCAAACCTTCTTGCCACAGCTCGCATTGATGTGCCATCCTGGATGAGCTGCACTACCTGAGCCACTTGTGTGGGTTGTAGACTCCGTCTCATGCTACCACTAGAGTGAAAGCACCGCCAGCATTCAAAAGTGACCAAAACATCAGCCAGTTAGCATAGGAACTGAGAAGTGGTCTGTGGTCACCACCTGCAGAACCACTCCTTTATTGGGGGTGTCTTGCTAATTGCCTATAATTTCCACCTTTTGTCTATTCCATTTTCACAACAGCATGTGAAATTTATTGTCAATCAGTGTTGCTTCCTAAGTGGACAGTTTGATTTCACAGAAGTGTGATTGACTTGGAGTTACATTGTGTTGTTTAAGTGTTCCCTTTATTTTTTTGAGCAGTGTATATTAGTGAATGTTTTTAGTCAGAATATTCAACTCTGGCTCTGGCTTATCAGGCCAATAAGATCTATAGACTTTTGTGCTACCCATGAGACTGGTGTAATCCCTCTCTCTCCCTCTCTCGCTCTCGCTCTCTCACAGTTTATTGAGCCGTGTCGGTCAGACAAATGGACAGCAGGAGACATGAGGCTCTACCTCACTCACTACACTAACTCTGCACACATACTTGACACATTCAAGTGAGTAACATATTACTGTTATACATACACTGCATATACAAAAGTATGTGGACATCCCTTCAAATTAGTGGATTCGGCTTTTTCAGCCACACCCGTTGCTGACAGGTGTATAAAATCGAGCACACTGCCATGCAATCTCCATAGACAAACATTGCTTTACTGAAGAGCTCAGTGACTTTCAACGTGGCACCGTCATAGAATGCCACCAAGTCAGTTTGTCAAATGTATGCCCTGCTAGAGCTTCCCCGGTCAACTGTAAGTGCTGTTATTGTGAAGTGGAAACGTCTAGGAGCAACAACGGCTCAGCCGCGAAGTGGTAGGCCACACAAGCTCACAGAACGGGGCCACCGAGTGCTGAAGCGCGTTGTTCCAAACTGCCTCTGGAAGCAACGTCAGTATAAGAACTGTTCCTCTGGAGCTTAATTAAATGGGTTTCCATGGCCGAGCAGCCGCACACAAGCCTAAGATCACCATGTGCAATGCCAAGCGTCGGCTGGAGTGGCGTAAAGCTCGCCGCCATTGGACTCTGGAGCTGTGGAAATGTGTTCTCTGGAGTGACGAATCACGCTTCACCATCTGGCAGTCCGACAGATGAATCTGGGTTTGGCAGATGCCAGGAGAACGCTATTTGCCTGAATGCATAGTGCCAACTGTAACGTTTGTTGGAGGAGGAATAATGGTCTGGTGCTGTTTTTCATGGTTCAGGTGAGGCCCCTTAGTTCCAGTGAAGGAAAATCTTAATGCTACAGCATACAATGACATTCTAGACGATTTTGTGCTTCGAACTTTGTGGCAACAGTTTGGGGCAGGCCCTTTCCTGTTTCAGCATGACAATGCCCCCGTGCACAAAGTGTGGTCCATACAGAAATAGGTTGTCGAGATCGGTGTGGAAGAACTTGACTGGCCTGCAGAGAACCCATGACCTTAACTCCATTGAACACCTTTGGGATAAATTGGAACGCTGACTGCGAGCCAGGCCTAATCGCCTAACATCAGTGCCCAACCTTACTAATGCTCTTGTGGCTGAATGGAAGCAAGACCCCACAGCAATGTTCCACCATCTAGTGGAAAGCCTTCCCAGAAAAGTGGCAGAAAAGGGGGGACCAACTCCATATTAATGCCCGTGATTTTGGAATGAGATGTTCGACGAGCAGGTGTCCACTAACTTTTGGTCATGTAGTGTATTGTGCTGCCTGGCATGTATTAAGGGCCTGACCGTTTTTAGTGTGTGCTTGCATAATATATGTATTTCATATCCCAGTTGTCACCAGTGGGTGTCACTGCATCTTGCTCATGTGTCTTAAACTATAGTTACCTTGTTTCTCGCACAGCCACTCTGGAATGTGGTTAACAGTTTACACAACCCTGCACCACGACACACTCAACAAATACATATTTATCGGACAACCATATTATAATAGGCCTCTCATTAAACTGAATAAGCAAAGATCGCTCCATATTATGAAACTTGGCCAGCTCTCATAATGAGACTTTGTCTTGAGTTTTACACGTTCCATATATCTCTCTTTCTCTCTCTCTCCCTCAGACACCAGGTAGTGTGGGACAGGTACATGGGAGTGATCAAAAGCTGCATCCTCAAAATGTACCATGACTGAGATGTTGCCTCGCTCAACTTCCTGTCCTCTTTATATCCGAGTCATGTTGTCTTTTTTTTCTCCTCTGCAGTCGTCATATAAATCCTCCGCTCCCTCTGTCAGATGTTTTCCTCCAATCCTAGTGCCCACATTTCTCCTTTCTTCATGTCTTTCTGCTGTTTTGTTTACTTCCTTCCTCCCTCTTTTCTCTCTCACTTCTCGGTCTGTTCTGACACCCTACTCTGCAATGTCATCTTGCAAATCATATAATTTGTGTTGTGTACTGAACAACAATAGAAATGCAACATGTAAAGTGTTTGTCTCAAATTTTGTGCACAAATTTGTTTACATCCCTGTTAGTGAGCTTTTCTCCTTTGCCAGATAATTCATCCACCTGACATGTGTGGCATATCAAGAAGCTGATTAAACTGTATGATCATTACACAGGTGCACCTTGTGCCGGGGACAATAAAAGGGGCAGTTTTGTCACACAACATCAATGCCATAGAGAGTTAAGTTTCGAGGGAGCGTGCAATTGGCATGCTGACTACAGGAATGTCCAACAGAGCTATTCCCAGAGAATTGGATGTTAATTTCTCTACCATAAGCCGCCTCTAACCGGCCTCACAACTGCAGACCATGTGTAACCACGCCAGCCCAGGACCTCAACATCCGGCTTCTTCACCTGCGGCATCGTCTGAGGAGGGGTAGAGGGGGTGCTGAGGATTATTTCTGTCTTTAATAAAGCCCCTTTGTGGGGGAAAACTCATTCTGATTGGCTGGGCCTGGCTCCCGAGTGGGTGGACCTAGCTCCCGAGTGGGTGGGCCTATGCCCACTCATGGCTGTGCCCCTGCCCAGTCATGTGAAATCCATAGATTAGGGCCTAATGAATTGAATTCTATTGACTGATCTCCTTCTATGAACTAATACTCAGTAAAATCTTTGAAATTGTTGCATTTATATTTTTGTTAGGTATAAATAAAGTAAACTCATTTTATACCGACGGTCTCTTGGCCCTGATTGTATTGCAGATATTGAGGGTGTGTGTTTTTGCGCACGCTGTGAGTGCTTGTTTATGTTAGAATGTCAGATGCAAATTACTCCGATTTAAAAACTGACTGCAGCTGTAGGGGTTGAGACCTGTTTGGTCCAATATAACACCTAGATATGTCACAGCTTGAACATGCCAAGAAAGTGGCTAGAATCTCATCCCAGCATGGATGAATATGGGTGAAGACGGACTATTTTGGAATACATCTGCATAGTAAATTAAACCTGAGTGGATTATAATATGAGAAGCCAGTAGTAAGCTGTGTGTCTATGTGTGGCCACTGGGGGTTGGGTAAGAGCAGCTGTCACCCCCCCCCCCCCCCACACACATCAATATCTCTTATTCTTATCTGTATTTCTTGAAACTGCACTGTTGGTTAGGGGTTCATAAGTAAGCATTTCACTGTAAGGTGAAATACCTGTTGTATTCAGCACATGTGACTAATAAAATTTGATTTTGATTTGATTTGAAACCTTGATTAAGTAGGTATAATGGTACTGCTCATATCCATGTCAATTATGGATTTGCACTTCAGCAAAAACGTAATATCTATAAATTATAACTAACATGGACACTAAGATAATAATATTGTAAAAAGGAAGAACATATTTCACTGTTTGTATACAGCAGTCGAGCTGTCCCGGAGTACACAGCTTTCATGTAATTGTCAAAGGAAATGTGTTGCAAAAGTATTAGTAGTACTGTAGTTATAACAAAACCTCTTGAAGAAATGGATGATGATTACTTCAGGGTCAGTCTTTTTATGCTTCTACATATAAACATGTCTGTCTGTAAGACCTCCAGTTTAAATATTTACTGGTAGTTAGAAAAGCTAACTACTTTTCCAAGAAGGCTTGTGTCTCTCCTCTCTCTCCTTCGCTCTAATTTTTGTCCACATTCCACCAACTTCTCTCCCAAGCTATAAATATCTGCCTGTGTCAGATTGGACCGGAGCGAGGGAAAATTTAGTGGCTGTACAGAAAGAGAGAAAAAGATGGGGGAAGTAAGGATAGATAGATTGGGGGAGCGAGCTGTGGGGGGTGATTTTAAATGAAACCAGGAGCGTTGTGTGACCTGTGAGTGGGGGCACAGGGGGGAGGGGGAGTGTGTGTGAATCTATGCAAGTTGTTGTTCCGCCTGCGATTTGGACGGATTTGGAATTTGGGCCGCAGACCAGGAATTTGCATCCTGGGGGGTCAGGGAGGGGGGGTCAGTGGGAGGGTGGAGGATGGCAGTGCAGGGGGCCAGAGGGGGGGTAGGAATGGGCTGTCCCTCTTTCCTCTCTGCCTCTTTCCTTCTCTCTCTTTCTCGCCCTCCCCTGCATGCATTCAGCTGCTCCAGCTGTCGATCTTCCCACTCACTCTCTCAGGGCCATAGAGGCAGGAGCAGGACAGATAGAGGGACCACTTCAGCTCTCAACACTCACACCACACCAGGGACCACAACCGCCAGGGGACTAGAACAGCACTACACGGACTCAAACCAGGGACCTGAAGATAACAGGAAGAAGACGAATTCACACAAAGGAAGAAGACTTGCCTGTGAGTTCACCATGTTTCACAATGACTTTGTGTGTGTGCGGGTTTGAAAGAGAGAGAGGGAGCGGGTGTGTCTACGAGAGCCTTTGTGATTGAGAGAGAGAGATTAACCAAGTGCGTGAGTGTATTACGTCACAAAGAAAAACGTGCCTCTTACCCTCTGCTCCTGGAGGGGGTGGACACGTCACAGCTACACCATTGCTCTCCACTCAACCTCCACGGCTACAGTTGGATCCTTACAAGAGCTGAGGTGGCAAGGCCCTGTGTGTACGTGAGTGTGAGGGAGAGAGAGAGAGAGAGAGGGAGAGGAAGGGACAGAGAGCATGTGTAAGAGAGTAGTTGTATTTGTAAATGGAAATGTATTGCAAAACTCTTGTACAGATCCAACTACTATTTCACAACTATGTAATGTCACAATCGCAAAGTCTACTAATATCTCCTGCGAACTTGATTCATGAAAAAGCCTGCCAGACATGGTCAGCTTGGATGAAACCCTAAGTACAGGATTTGTTTGCTGGAAAGACTTGTTTTAGTGTGAGGAGGAGCAGACAGGCCTACGTTACCATATGGCCACACCAAGGGACAACCACAAACTAGAGAGACAGGTGCCACCCAATGGCATTAAACACTCTGTACACACCCTCCCTCCCATACACACACACATTACATCACAGGACAGGACACGGCCTTCTTATTCCCTTACAGACCACTTCTGTGCAGAGCAGGGCGCCATTTTATCACTGTGTTTATGTACTCTTAATTACTAACATTTGACAGAAAGAATTCTACATTCATAGGCCAAAATTAGTAGTAAGGCTGGTCTGACTAGAGTGATTCAGGAGAGAGCACAGAGGCACGGCGAGGAGGGTCAACTATTAAAATACCAAACTCCCCCCTCTGACCCACCGTGTGTCGATCATCTCCTGCCCTCAGCACACGTCATCTCGTCTAGTTACTACAGCATATCATCAGTATTCACATCCCTTTGATTTTTCAACATATTGTTGTTTTGACAAAGTGGGATTGAAATGGATTTAGTTGTGATTTTTTTTCATCTACACAAATTACTCCATAATGTCAAAGTGAAAAGAAAACTCTACAAATGTTAAAAAATGAATAACTAAAATGTAGTTGTTGAATAAGTATTCTGTAAAATTTGGCGTAACAAATCACATAAGTTACAAGTAAGTTACTCACTCTGTGTGCAATAGGGGTTGACATTATTTTTTATTATGACTGCCCCTTCCTCTGCCCCCATACATACAACATCTGTAAGGTCCCTCAGTCAAGTATTGAATTTCGAGCATAGATTCAAGTACAAAGACCAGGGAGCTTTTTGAAAGCATCATTAAGAAGGGCAGTGATTGGTAGATGGGTAACAATAACAAATCAGACATTGAATATGTCTTAAAGCATGATGTGGTTAATAATTATGCTGTGATTATGTATTAAACCACCCAGACACAACAAAGATACAGTCGTCCTTCTGAACTGAGCTGCCATACAGGAATGAAACTGCTCAGGGATGTCACCATGAGGCCATTGGGGATTTTAAAACAGCTACACACAGTTCAATGGCTGTGAAGGGAGAAAACTGAGGCTGGATGAACAACATTGTAGTGACTCCACAATAATGACTTAAATGACAGAGTGAAAAGAAGAATACAAATATAGAGAATAAAAATGTTCCAAAACATGAATCCTGTATGGAACAAGGCACTAAAGTAATACTGCAAAAAAAAACACGGCAAAGGAATACACTTTTTGGCCTAAATGCTAAGCCTTATGATTAGGGCAAATCCAGCACAACACATCACTGAGTAACTGCCTCCTTATTTTCAAACATGTTGGTGGCTGCATCATGGTATGGGTATGCTTTACATCGGCAATGACTGGGGAGTTTTTCACGATGAAAAGAAACAGGATGGAGCTCAGCACAGGCAAAATCTTAGAGGAAAACCTGCTTCAGTATGCTTTCCACCAGACACTGGAAGATGAATTCACCATTCAGCAGGACAATAACCTAAAACACAAGGCCAAATCTACACTAAAATTGCTTACCAAGAAGACAATGAATGTTCCTGAGTGGCCAAGTTTTGACTTAAATCTTAAATCTTGCTTACCAAGAAGACAATGAATGTTCCTGAGTGGCCCAGTTTTGACTTAAATCTGCATGAAAATCTATGGCAAGACATGAAAATTGCTGTCTAGCCACGATCCCCAACATCTTGACAAATTTTGAAAACATTAATGGGCAAATGGGCAGCACCCACTCGTAGCACGCGCTCCAGTAGCACGCGCTCCTTTGGTCACCCCCAAAGCCAATTCATCCTTTGGCCGCCTTTCCTTCCAATTCTCTGCTGCCAATGACTGGAACGAACTGCTAAAATCACTGAAGCTGGAGACTCATATCTCCCTCACTAGCTTTAAGCACCAGCTGTCAGAGCAGCTCACAGATCACTGCACCTGTACATAGCCAATCTGTAAACAGCCCATCCAACTACCTCATCCCCATACTGTATTTATTTATTTATCTTGCTCCTTTGCACCCGAGTATCTCTACTTGCACATTCATCTTCTGCACATCTACCATTCCCGTGTTTAATTGCTATATTGTAATTACTTTGCCACCATGGCCTATTTATTGCCTTACCTCCCTTATCTTACCTCATTTGCACACTGTATGTAGACTTTTTTTTCTACTGTATGTTTGTTTATTCCATGTGTAACTCTGTGTTGTTGTATATATCAAACTGCAATGCTTTATCTTGGCCAGGTCGCAGTTGCAAATGAGAACTTGTTCTCAACTAGCCTACCTGGTTAAAGGTGAAATAATTTTTTTTGCACAATCCCGGTGTGCAAAGCTCTTAGAGACTTACCTAAGAAGACTTACAGCTGTAATCACAACCAAAGGTGTTTCTAACCTGTATTGACAGGTATAGACTTTTTCTTTCACTTTGACATTACAGAGTATTTTGTGTAGACCAATGTGAAAAAATCCAAGAGGGGTAAACACATGATACCCACTGTATCACTTTGGCCCAGCCAGCTCTCCATGCCTGGCTCCCACTAGCTTCCCTCTCCATCAGACTACAGCCCTGTGCCCATTGGGGAACTGTTATGTATGATGGTTTTTCTGTAGTTCTACTGTCCGGCAATATGAGAGAAATCTCACACCACAGGAGTTTACTGGTATAACATATAAGAGGTTCTGGCCCGCAAGGTGGCAGGTTCAGTGCAGCGAGGGGAACAGAGCACAGCTTGAGCCCACCGGGCCACCGTGCTAGAGAGAGAGCAGCTCCATGCACAACGGAGCAGAACGGATCAAAGCCGGCTATATATACACATCACAAGACCCGACCATCTCTGGTTGGGTCTCCCACCGGTGTGTGCGTGTGTAGATGCATGCGTATGGTCTATGTGTGTTTGTGTATGTTGCTCTGTGTGTGTGTGTATAACTGTGTGTGTGGTCTCGCTGTGTGTTCTGTCTAGTCCCCATTAAGTCATTTCTTTATGACCCTGCTGTTATTTTGCTTGGTCATTCTGCTGACGGTGTGGATTCGAGGAGAGGGGTGCCCCCTGTTGCAGGAGTTAAGATACTACTGATGCTAGCACAGGAGGTTGGTGGCACCTTAATTGGGGAGGACGGGCTCGTGGTAATGGTTGGAACGGAATATGGTTTCCATGTGTTTGATGCCATTCCATTTGCTCCGTTCCAGCCATTATTATGAGCTGTCCTCCCCTCAGCAGCCTCCACAGGATGCCAGTAATATAAGGAATGCACCTGGACCAAGTAAAGACAGCATCTGTATCAACATCCACTGTCCTCCAAGAGTTGCAGAATTTCCTCTTCAATCCAAGTAAATACAGGACCATATAATTACTGTATTTCTGTGAACAATGTGTACTGCTGTACATGGTAGACAATGCTACACTGGTAAATGTCAAGTGTAGCATTGTTCACCGACACCTGTTGTAACCAGAATCACAACCAATGGAAAGACCAGTGGTTGGTGTGTGGAGGACTGTCAGAGTGATGGACCATCCTCCCACTCAGAGACCAGAGGCTGTAGGGTTGGCAGCAGCTGTCCTACATGAACCATGGGGGGGCTTTCCCAAAACCTGATACTCTGAGAAACACCGTGATGGCAGGGTATCCCTACTGGGAACTGCAGCCCACATCCTTGCCACGGGCATTCCAGAGGTCCAACCACCACTTGGTGCTCACTGGTCAGCGGCGGCGACGCAGCACCTACCCACGTCTGCCTGCTGCTCACAGGTCTGGGTGACTGAGTTACTGGACTCTCAACTGGCGGACAGTTTGTTTTTTGGTGGTTTTAGGTCAGATTTATCCCCCGCTATAAGAGAACCACAGTGCCAAAGCGGATTTTGACATGTCCTCATATTGTGGCTGTATAAGTGTTCAGGGGTACAGTGTGTGTCCAGGGGCGCAGTGTGTGTCCAGGGGCGCAGTGTGTGTCCAGGGGTACAGTGTGTGTCCAGGGGCGCAGTGTGTGTCCAGGGGCACAGTGTGTGTTCAGGGGTACAGTGTGTGTCCAGGGGCGCAGTGTGTGTCCAGGGGTGCAGTGTGTGTCCAGGGGTACAGTGTGTGTCCAGGGGTGCAGTGTGTGTCCAGGGGTACAGTGTGTGTCCAGGGGCGCAGTGTGTGTCCAGGGGCGCAGTGTGTGTCCAGGGGTGCAGTGTGTGTCCAGGGGTACAGTGTGTGTCCAGGGGTACAGTGTGTGTCCAGGGGTACAGTGTATGTCCAGCGGTACAGTGTGTGTCCAGGGGTACAGTGTGTGTCCAGGGGTACAGTGTGTGTCCAGGGGTACAGTGTGTGTCCAGGGGTACAGTGTGTGTCCAGGGGTACAGTGGGTGTCCAGCGGTACAGTGGGTGTCCAGGGGTGCAGTGTGTGTCCAGGGGTACAGTGTGTGTCCAGGGGCGCAGTGTGTGTCCAGGGGCGCAGTGTGTGTCCAGGGGCGCAGTGTGTGTCCAGGGGCGCAGTGTGTGTCCAGGGGCACAGTGTGTGTCCAGGGGCACAGTGTGTGTCCAGGGGCACAGTGTGTGTCCAGGGGCGCAGTGTGTGTCCAGGGGTGCAGTGTGTGTCCAGGGGTGCAGTGTGTGTCCAGGGGTGCAGTGTGTGTCCAGGGGCGCAGTGTGTGTCCAGGGGTACAGTGTGTGTCCAGGGGCGCAGTGTGTGTCCGGCGGTGCAGTGTGTGTCCAGGGGTACAGTGTGTGTCCAGGGGTACAGTGTGTGTCCAGCGGTACAGTGTGTGTCCAGGGGTGCAGTGTGTGTCCAGGGGCGCAGTGTGTGTCCAGCGGTACAGTGTATGTCCAGCGGTACAGTGTGTGTCCAGGGGTACAGTGTGTCTCCAGGGGTGCAGTGTGTGTATACTCCTGCATACGATGCAGACCTATTGAAGATGACATGATGCAAGGTCCACTAAAATACCTCACTTTTGGAAGTGTTTGAAAGATTGTGAAATTGTGACAGGTGCACTGACTGTGTATATAGTTGTCCTGGGAACTCAGTGGAACATTTGTTTTGGTGCTTGAGAAGGAAGGTTAGGCTACATTTGGAGTGTGATGTAAGACAGTTAGCATGTTTGTGTGGGTACACACGTTGCTCTGTGGCTTCTTGCTTGGCCTCTCTGAGGTTAGTGTGTGTGGCGCGCGCATGGGGGCGCGACAAGTGGTTGAGTATTACAGCATACAAAAGTCTCACCAATGTGTGTGTGCGTGTAAGGAAAGCAATGATTATAACTTTCCTCTTCATATATTATTTTGCCTGGAGCAAATTCTAACTGACGGTTTTTGCACGAACAACGGTTACTCAGAGATGTTTTATTGCTTTCTCTTGGGGGGGTTTTTGTCTGAGGGAGCTGGAATAGAGGATTTATTTGTCTAGGTACAGGGTCTACTTTAACAGTTGTGCTTCCACTCTCCAAGAACATTAAACGGAGGATGGTTGGTCTCCCAAAAAAAGCAGCCTCTCCAACACCACATGCAGTACTTCGAAGAATAACACACTAGCCATGATGATGAACGATGCCAGACTCAGAGACAGACAATAATGGATTCCGCGGTACTAGACAGCGATGGTGATTTAGAGAGCAGAAATCTGTGTCAGAGCTTGCGGCGTCTGGGGAAACGGAAGGTAATGTCTTGAAATTGATAGACAATACCCTGAGATGTAGGCGCTGTGTTTAATGGCTCACTCTGGTATACTGTAGGTTTGTTGTGTGAGCGTTTGTGTGTGCAGTTACAGTGGGCCTGTGGGGAAACAGAGGGCTGTCTATGGAGAGCTGACATGAAAGGATTTCCACACTGTTGACTTTATTATTTTCAGCTGATGGATGGAACGCGTCGTTATGTTGACCTTTCACCAGCAGGGGGAGACGGGCTTCCTCTCCATCATACTGGCGGGGATTCAGGGGGGAACACATTCGATTAGCAAATAATGACCGACGTCTGAGCCATAAGGGAGTTGCGTGTGTTGACTTCTGTTCTGAGCCTGGCTTCAGAACACTGTTAGATGTCAACACACAGCCAGAGTGTTATGTTTTTTTTAATTAAGTGGATGAATTGAAAGCTGTTCCAACCTAGGTTGTTAATTAACTCTCTCTCTTCTCAACCCAGGTTAATGAGTCTCCTAAGTAACTCTCTCTCTCGGCCGTCTCTCTCTGCAGATACCGCTGAGCTGCTCTGAGCACCACAACAAGCCGGCAGCTTCTCTCGTCCTGACCTGAGGCACCGCTACCTGTGTGACCCGCCGGCTGTGCCAGGGTGTGTCTGTGTGTGTGTTTACGTGTGTGATCCGGTCCTATCTGCCAGTCAGTCCGTGAGCATGCAGGGCGTGTGTGCGGCGATCCTGTGTGTGTCTGTGTTCCTCCGCAGTGCTATTTCACAGCCACCTACAGAAAGTGACACCTACACGGTAAGGATGGGTATTCCAGGACTCTCTTTCTCTCCCTCCCTCCTCCCCTTCTATCTTGTCTTCCCCGCCCACCATACACCAGACTGATAATTTGACCCCTTTTGTACTGCAGCTGCTCTTCTCTTTCTTGTTGACCTCCGCTGTACTCTGGAGTCCCACTGTATCTTTCCCCCTCTGTGCCTATGACTAGGTACCCTCCTGTTAGAGTGACACAGCCATTATTTAAAATGTACCTAATAGCTACAAATGAAAGGTCATTTGGATTGTTCAGTGCATGTGACTCTCTCGCTCTCTGTCTCCTGCCATCTGTAGGAATGCACAGATGGGTATCAATGGGATCCTCAGACTCAGCACTGCAAAGGTAATGGCTCTCGATTATCCTCATGTCCCCATCTCCTCTCTTCCCTCCATCAGTTGTAAGCAACGAGTGAGAGCATTACAACTTGAAACCAGTCCTGTCTTTCAGTCCTTTTCCTTCTCCCTCTCCCCCGACAGACATAAACGAGTGTGAGACCATTCCTGAGGCCTGTAAGGGGGAGATGAAGTGCTTCAACCACTACGGGGGCTACCTGTGCCTCCCCCGTTCTGCCTCAGTCATCCCAGCCCCAGACCCCCCCAGCCAGCCTGGGACCAACCTGGAGAGCACCGCCAGAGAGCCCTTCAACCCCTGTCCTCTGGGCTATGAGCCCCAGGGAGACAGCTGTGTGGGTGAGAGAGTAGGGAGGGAGGGAGGGGGGGTGGACAGGTTGCTGCAGGGGACTGGATAAGGTGTGCGTGCCTTGTTTGTGATTGAGCAATAAGCATGTAGTCTGGATGAGTGCAGACTAGTGTGGGACAGGTGGTTGTATCAAGTGTGTGTTGGGGGGGTTTGTGGAGTTTGTGTGGGTGTGTGTGAGTATTTGTCTGGGGGGTGGATAGCTGGTACTGGAATGTGGAGATTTCACATGAGGACAGCTGCTCTTAGTTTTATAGGACGGAGAGTGTTGAGAGCAGTGGTGTAAAGTACTTAAGTCAAAATACTTTGAAGTACCACTTAAGTACTTTTTTGGGGTATCTGTACTTTACTTTATTATTTATATTTTTGGCAACTTTTACTTTTACTTCACTACATTCCTAAAGACAATAATGTACTTTTTACTCCATACATTTTCCCTGACACCCGAAAGTACTTGTTACATTTTGACAGGAAAATGGTCCAATTCACACACTTATCAAGAGAACATCCCTGGGCATCCCTACTGCCTCTGATCTGGCGGACTCACTAAACACAAATGCTTCGTTTGTAAATGATGTCTTGTAGTGTGCCCCTGGCTATACATCAATAAAAAAACATGAAAGAAAATTGTGCTGTTTGGTTTGCTTAATATAGGGAATTTGAAATGATTTATACTTTTACTTTTGATACTTAAGTACATTTTAGCAATTCCATTTACTTTTGATACTTAAGTATATTTAAAACCAAATACTTTTAGACTTTTACTCAAGTAGTATTTTACTGGGTGACTTCACTTTTACTTGAGTCATTTTCTATTAAGGTATCTTTACCTTTACTCAAGTATGACAATTGAGTACTTTTTCCACCACTGGTTGAGAGAACTGCTTGTCCTGTTGTTCTTGGAGTCGGGGTGATAGGGGTTGTTGATGGGAAATGCATGAGACAGGAATAATGATTGAACAATATGGGGCAGCTTTTGGTGCCTCAACCGTATTAACATCCATATGACTAAATACATTGTGTTGTTTTACCATATCTCACACACAGATGTGAATGAGTGTGAGAAAGATGAACACGACTGCCAGCCCAGCCAGCAGTGCATCAACACGCCGGGAGCCTTTACCTGCCAGTGTCCTGAGGGTTACCGTAAGGTTGGCACCGAGTGCATCGGTAAGACAGCCAATAGGACTCCCTCTAACCAGCCTAACCACTGGCCTGAGAGACAACCAATAGGACACCCACTAACCAGCCTAACCACTGGCCTGAGAGACAACCAATAGGACTCCCTCTAACCAGCCTAACCACTGGCCTGAGAGACAACCAATAGGACACCCACTAACCAGCCTAACCACTGGCCTGAGAGACAACCAATAGGACTCCCTCTAACCAGCCTAACCACTGGCCTGAGTCACACCAACTCGCTGTTTGCGGTCTCACCTCATTGTTGTGGTTAAGCTTAGCCATTGTAGCATGTTATTTGACCTCTATTTAACCAGGAAAGTAATTTAATGTATTCACAATTAATATCTTAATATGTTTTGTCACATACACCGTATAGGTCAACTTCTCCTTAGTCATTATAGCATGTTATTTGACCTCTATTTAACCAGGAAAGCCACTTGAGTCAAAGTCTCCTTCACCATAACGACCTGGTTGGTCAACTCAATCTCCACCTTCTCTCTGGAACTGTTTCTGAATGCTCTCCTTCCATCTGGGTTGTCAGACATTGACGAGTGCAGATACAGGTACTGTCAGCATCGCTGTGTCAACGTCCCCGGCTCCTTCTCCTGTCAGTGTGAACCAGGCTTCCAGCTGGCCGGCAACAACCGCTCCTGTATTGGTAAGGCGTGGTCAGATATACACACACCCACATACAGAGAGTCCCAGGCTATCCAGACTGATGTTAGAAAATATATTGACTGATATACTGATAGACTTCTCCCTCTCCTCCTCCTTCCAGATGTGAATGAGTGTGACATGGGCGCCCCCTGTCAGCAGCGGTGTTATAACACCTACGGTACCTTCCTCTGTCGCTGTGACCAGGGCTACGAGCTTGGGCCTGACGGCTTTGCCTGCAATGGTGAGAGGATACGTCTGCCTGTCTGTCTCTATAATGTCAATTAAAGTAGCAGTGCTTTGATCTGAAAAGAAAAGCTGCTCTTTCTTTCTTGCATTTATTAAAAGCTGCCCTTCTGTTTCTTGGTTAAAACAGCTGTGCTATGATCGTAAACGTTGTTCCCCTCTCTCTCCCTCCATCGTTCTGCAGACATAGACGAGTGCAGCTACTCTAGTTACCTGTGTCAGTTCCAGTGTGTCAATGAGCCCGGGAAGTTCTCCTGTCAGTGCCCAGAAGGCTACCAGCTGCTGGGCACTCGACTATGCCAGGGTAAGCACCTTCTACATCTGTTCTCATTCTCAATGTTTTTCTGAACACCTTTTCCCATCCTTCACCTCACTGTCAGCTAACTGTGCCTGTGTGTTCTTTCGTTGTCCTCGTTGTTAGTGGACGATAAAGTATTCTAATTGATTCGATTCATTTCAATTCTCTCTTTCTCCGGCCCTCAATCGATCCCTCTCCTCCCCAGATATAAATGAGTGTGAGACCGGAGAGCACCAATGTACTGAAGGACAGACGTGTGTGAATATCCACGGTGCCAGTCAGTGTGTGGACACCAACCGTTGCCAGAGCCCTTACGTCCAAGTATCTGACAAGTGAGTGAACATTTATTAAAACATGGGTACACACACACACACACACACACACACACCTTTTCCCCATTATCAAACTATGCCGTGGGCACAAATCTCAACATATCATCAACTTCTGTATGGAGCATAGCTCACATTATTTCGAAGATTGCGCCAATTGCTTTTTCCATATTTCTGTCCAATTCTGTGATCTTTTCAGTTGAACATGTTCCAGTACAATTAGAATGCTGTTAGAAGATTGAAACCAGTCTTACATTGATAACAGGTGTGGACAGTAGTTCATTTCCCCCAGCATTTTTTGGCTGTATGAAAACTGCTTCAGAAAATCTCTTGGGGAAATGGCCACTGTTCAAATACAGTTGAATGTAATCCATCTTGGTTTGAGGATAGTTCACCATGCTCCTTCATATTGCAATATACCCCTCTAGTGGTTGAGTTATCAACTAATCTTTTTAATATTTTATCTAGACATGCAGGCTGGTCTCATAGACTAGACGTAACATAGTAAACAAAAATATGGGACACTCAAATTAGTATGATATGTTATGTTATGTTTGGTATGGTTACATAAGATAGAAGGTTACCTCAGGCAAAAACCAAAGGTTGTGTGTTTGAATCTCATCAAGGACAACTTCAGTATTTTATGCTAATTATCAACTTTGCAACTACTTAACTACTTTTTAGCTACTTTGCAACTACTTAGCATGTTAGCTACACCCTAACCTTAACCCATAAACCTAACCCCTAGTCTAACGTTAGCCACAACTAATTGTAATTCATAACATATCATACTAATTGTAATTCGTAACATATCATATGAAATGAATGATGGACATCCACAATTAAATACATAACATACCAAACGTAACATATACTAATTTGAGCATCCCGCATTTTAGTTTACTATGTTACATCTACCCATGGGTCCAGGTTGCAGACAAGCATGATAATATCACAGGACGTAATCTATATTTAATATTTAGTGATCAATATCAAATATTATGTTTTAATATAAATTAAACAGAATCAAAAGTACCACATCAAGTCATCTAGTTCATGAGGTCAAATTTCAGGAAATTATGATTTATGCAACATGACTGCCACTATGGCACAACTCACATATCTCTCCAGAGGACTAAAACCTGCTATTTTTCCTCTAGTCGCTGTGTTTGTCCTGTGACCAAGCCAGCCTGTCGAGACCTACCCTTCTCTATCGTCCAGCGCTACATGAGCATCACGTCGGAGCGCTCCGTCCCGTCAGACATCTTCCAGATACAGGCCACCAGCGTCTACCCCGGAGCCTACAACACCTTCCGTATCCGCTCTGGAGACCACGACGGAGACTTCTACATCAGAGTGAGCACAGCCATAGTGTAACAGCCCCTGTACAGCACTAGCCTGGGTCACCCTCCCATCCACCTTGTCAATATATGACGATAAAACTTGTGAATTTATGATGACAGAGGAGGTCTAGAAACATATTATATTGCATTGAGTTTTGAGACATTGCATCATAACAGGACTTAGTAAGACACGTTTGCTTGACTTTTAGACTAGGAGAGTACGACGGACCCTGACTAACCTCACTATCATCTCTGTGTCTCTCTCAGCAAATCAACAACATCAGCGCCATGCTGGTTTTAGCCCGGGCCGTGACGGGGCCCCAGGAGTACACACTGGACCTGGAGATGGTGTCAGTCAACCCCCTCCTGAGCTACCAGACCAGCTCGGCTCTGCGACTTTCAATCTACGTAGGGCCTTATGCCTTCTAGAGGGAGGACAGAGAGTCAGAGACAGAGAGGGGGAGAAACACAGTACAGATACAAGAGAGGAGAAACAGGACACACAGAACAATCTAGAATTGAAAGGGGTCATAAACAGAACAGTCAGATTCTGTAACATGATGTCAGACGTTTGTTAGCTTCTCCTATTTCATGACCTGCAAAGGAAACACACAACTCAAATCACAACCCTCTGGGAAAGCTGAGATAGAGTGAGGTAAAGAGACATTTCCAAAGATGAATACTTTATCAATAACGTGTGACTGATAAACATCAATACTACGAAGTGAATTTTCCCCCAGCCCACACACCGTCCATTTTTGTTCCCTGCTTCTTAGCTGAAGTCTCCTGAAGTATATTTTTTCGACTGCTCCACGCTGCTCATTTGTCATGGTCCTTTGAGCCGAATAGGGACAATTACCCTAGTAACCTTTAGTACAAACCCCTGTCATGTTTCAGAAACACCCTGCAATTGAAGATAAAGAACAACACATTATTTAATCATTCTCATCCCGTCTCTGTCATTCTCTTGCTTTGAGCAGGCCCATTCTCACGCCTGTGTTTTCATGCTACTCTCATTCCTCAGCTTTTCAATCCTTATCGTCCATGGACACGACTCAATAACCACTCAGATCCAACCTCCTCATCCACCCTGTCGCTCCTGCATCCCTCTCTCGCCTAAATCATAGCTAGTATTAGTGCTGAAGCTCTCACTCACTCATTCACTCACTCATCATTTGTAGTTTTGTCACATTAATGATTTTGTTGTAATCTTTGTCCAGGAAGCTGATACAAAATAAAACGATATACATTTTAATCACGTGTTAACCATTGCCTTTTGTTCATATTGTTTAACCATGTCACCCTCTTTCTTAATATAGTCCCATTTCTCTCCTACTTCTTCAACTCCTGTTTTTCCTTTTCCTCCATACAGTATTTCCTCATTTCCCAGTGTGGTATGGCCATAGCTAGCTGACCTTTCTGAATGGAAATACCCACACACCCCCCCAGATCCAATATGCTCCAGTGCCAGTGGCGCTCTGTGTCTTTCCACAGCTGCAGAACAGATGCCTGGGCTTCTTGTGTGACAACCACTGAGAGAATGGAAAAATCACTTGAACAAAGAGAGAGGGCAGAAGGTATCGCTAGATATATCAGCACTTAAGACTCATTAGCCTTAATATGTGAGGCATAACAAGACAACCAGTGGCATACTGATCTAACACAGCCACTGTGTTCTCCCTCTCCCCTGGATGACTAAAGCCGTATTCCTTGCGTAGTGATTCTTCTACAGTCCCACAAAAAAACGGGAAAGCCCTAATTTCATCGTGTATCTCATCCGCTGCTGCTAGCTCCGCCCAGGCAGCCTCCTCTCCTTACAACACACGCACACATACACCACACAGAAACACTGCACACGCACACACACACACACACACACACACCTTCAATCTATCCTCACTCAAGGGTGATGACTCATACGCCGCGCAGTCTTACGCAATCAGCCCAGAGTGGAGTCTGTAGCCAGTACAGCCACAAGGTGGCATTGTGACACACAGATCTTTCTCCCAGGCCGAGACAGGAATAGCATCAACCTGAGGTGATGGAATCTGCTGGGGTTTTTTCTTCCTGACTACTGAACCTGCCTTCCCTCTCCCTGTCAATGAACTCATAGACTTGAGAGATGCAGAGGCACTATGGATACACAAACTAACACGTACAACAAATAATAACCACAGCTAGTATGTAACATGCAGCGCCTGAAGCCATACAGGCCATTCAGAAAGTATTCACACCCCTTGACTTTTTCTACATTTTGTCGTGTGACAGCCTGAATATAAAATTGATTCAATTGAGATTTTGTGTCACTGATCTACACATAATATCCCATAATGTCAAAGTGGAATTGTGTTTTTAGACATTTTTACAAATTAATGAAAAATTAAAAGAGGAAACGTCGAGTCAAAAAATATTCAACCTCTTTGTTATGGCATGGAGTAGAAACGTGTTTAACAAATCACATTATAAGTTGCATGGACTCACTCTGTGTGCAATAATAGTGGTTAACATGATTTTTGAATGACTTCCCCCATCTCTGTACCCCACACATACAATTATCTGTAAGGTCCCTCAGTCGACTAGTGAATTTCAAGCACAGACTCAACCACAAAGTCCAGCGAGGTTTTCTAATATCTCACAAAGAAGGGCACAGATTGGCAAAAATTAAAAATCTGACACTGAATATCCCTTTGAGCATGGTGAAGTTATTAATTAGGGTTTGGATGGTGTATCAATACACCCAGTCACTACAAAGACAGGTGTCCTTCCTAACTAATTTGCCTAAGAGGAAAGAAACCCCTCAGGGATTTCACCATAAGGCCAATGGTGCACAGTTACAGAGTTTAATGGTTGTAATAAGAGAAAACTGAGGATAGCTCAAAAGAAATAAGCCTTTAGCGAATACATAATTTTCCTAAACATGCATCATGTTTGCAACAAGGAATTAAAGTAATACTGTAAAAAAATGTGGCAAAGGAATTTACTTTTTGTCCTGAATACAAAGTGTTATGTTTGGGCAAAATCCAACACATCACTGGGTACCACTGTCCATATTTTCAAGCATGGTGGTGGCTGCATCATGTCATGTGTATGTTTGTCATCAGCAAGGACTGGGGAGTTTTTCAGGATAAAAAGAAATGGAATATAACTAAGCACAGGCAAAATCCTAGAGGAAAACCTTGTTCAGTCTGCTTTCCAACAGACGCTGGGAGACAAATTCACCCTTCAGCAGGACAATAACCCTAAAAGGCCAAATATACGCTGGAGATTCATACCAAGATGACATTGAATGTTCCTAAATGACCTAGTTACAGTTTTGACTTAAATCTGTTTGAAAATCTATGGCAAGACATGAAAACTGCTGTTTAGCAATGATCAACAACCAACTTGACAAAGCTTGAAGAATTTTTAAAAGAATAATGAGCAAATATTGTACAATCCAGATGTGCAAAGCTCTTAGAGACTTACCAAAAAAGACTCACTGCTGTAATCACTGCCAAAGGTGCTTCTAACGTGTATTGACCCAGGGGATGAATATGTATCTAATCAAGATATATTTGTGTATTATTTTTCATTAGTTAATTCTTTTTTTTACATTTTTTCTTCCACTTTGGCATTACAGAATATTTTGTGTAGATGTTTGACCAAAAAATGACCATTAAATACTTTCTGAAGGCACTGTACATTAACACACACACCAACCAGATGGCATCAGTATGCTTGTCTTAGCTCAGGGCTTTGAGGTACAGATCATAGTTAACAACATGATGGTGTTGTGGGGTATGGAGGAAGGGGGGAGGGTGTATGTGTGAGGAATATGTGGGTTACGGGGGAGGAACAGAGTGGTACAACTCCCATGGCATTTCCTGTTGGCACTGAGACAAGGAAATAACCTGAGTGAAATGGGATCAGACTGTACTGTACCCGCGCAGTGGGCATGTGGGAGGATGGTAATATGTTGTGTGTGGGTTTGTGTGTGTATGCACAAGGGCATGTGTATGTGTGAGGGTGTTTTGTTTGTGCATGCGCAATAAGAGTATGAGCGTAAGTGTGACGTTGTGTGTGAGTGCCAGTGTGTGAGTGTGTATGCAGACATGGGGAGGAGTGTTTGGGGTGGCAGTAGGGAGCGGAACAGTGGGCCTGTCTTTGGCACCTCCGCCCAGGTATGAGCTCATTTTCCTGGGCAAACCTTCCGCCGTGGGCCGGGCTGGGTGTGGGGGTGGGAGTCAGTGGGGCAGTAATGCAATCACTGGGCCAGGAAATACAGCCAATGGAGCATATAGGACACTCAGAGAAACTAAGGACATCTTCTCCTAGAACTCACATAACCTGCTCTGTAACCAGGGTAAAGACATAAATGGCAACTATGCATAATTGATAAGATACCATCTTCTGTGAACAACCCCTCAAAAGCTCAAATTGAATAAAGCATTTCAGCTTTATTGGATAAAAAAAAAGCTATTTTGCTCTCTTGTTCTCTTTAACCATTATGCTTGTGGATATTTTTTATCAATAGGTGGAGGGAGGGAACTCAGTCTAGGTAGGGTAGTTTCATTGCCCTCCACTCCCGCCCTACCTTTGAAATGAGTCCCTTAATAAAATCAGGAGAGTGCTGTGGAATCCGAGTGTCATCAGAAATAGTCGTTACATATGACAACACAAATGAACAGATCTGAATGAGTGGATTGTAAATGAGTAGGGGGGTGGGACAGGAAATGGTGATTCTATTTTGGGGTCTCTATGGCCCTGTATATAAAGAGAGTGCTCCTATATAGAGAAACCCAAATGATAACGATACACAAATAGATAACAACAATCACGAATACTTATCAGAAAATAGCAACCAGGTACTGTAAGTCATTGTTACCAACTCAAAAGATGCTTAGTGAATTTTTACCTGGATGAATGATCATCAACTTCTTAAGTAGACCGTTATCTGTAGCCGAACCTCGTGAAGCTAGGAAGCCATGAATGGATCTGTGAGGTTAAATAGAGGAACATGCTCGAAGATAGACCAGTTGGTGAGAGGTAATTGCACTATTTGTTTGTAGAGAATTGAATTGACCTCAAGATACCACCTAGGACATGAGATTAAAAGGCTTACGAGTGACACTAACAACACATCATCTCCCTCATTTTTAACTGACCTCCTCATCAGCTAAATCAAATTAGTGGTCTAATTGCTGGATATGTTAATTACACGAGGTCAGTGTAATATCCTGAACTACATGTTGAATATCTCAACGAAGGTAATGCATTAAGAAGCCGGCACAGCTATCCACTGTAGGGGATTGGAAACAGCTAGATAGAGAAAAATACCATAGAATTACATATTGAATCTCTATTTTAAAAAAGTAAATTCTATACACCAGGGAATTTGAGATCCATACAGTTATGTAAGTAGGGACTCGTGAGTGAATGTGTAGTTTTATTCCCACACATTTGAGAAATGTTTTTATAAGACTTTTCTCCCTTTCCCTCATACGATCAGACATTGAATGTTACAAATACTTCCAACCTTCACAGTGGTACTTTGAATAATAACCCATTCCATATCTACCCCACCTTCCATTTCTTTGCTCAGTGCGTAAATGTGGTTACTAAGATACGACAATGTGTTGCTATGGACGCGTGGGCGTACTGAGGCAAAAGGGCTCGAGCTGAAAGAATATTCTGCTATGCAGGAAGACATAACAGAAAAGGAAAAACTGTTATGAAAGGTGTGCAACTGAAAGGAAGCTGAAGTGTATTTTGACAAAGTGCAAATGGACAGTTGATACCTCAACAAATCTGCAGCTTGGATGTCCATATAGTCCTCTGGATATTTCACCATGGAGTAGGTGGATTTGGAGACCCAAATCCATGGCACTAAAAGGAGGATACAACTTTTTGGTTATTTGCCCTTTGCCTACACAAATCAGTATTTATTGAAAAGGATGAGAAGCAGACCTCTCCAGAATAAACAAATCCAAGTTTCCCGTGCACCAACTGGAAGCCCTTAATTCTGCCAAACAATTCTGATACCCTTTGACAGTGTTGTAAATGCCCATACTGGCTGTTGTAAAAACACAACACAACACCAATATCCTTATCATGATCAATGGCCAATTTAGTATCCACCTCTAAAGGGATTATTTCTCAGGTTTCATCACTTCCAACACGCATTATCAGTTATGAAACATAATGGCAATGATAAGCAGGTTAGAGAGAGAAGGGTGCTGATGGATAGAGTGAGTTAAAGGGTCAGTCATCATTAGCTATGAGTGAAGAGGAGGTAATTGGTAGAGAGAGAGAGAGCAGGAGAGGGAGAGCGAGAGAGAGAGGGAGAGAGGGAGAGGGGGAGGGAGAGAGAGAGAGGGGGAGAGCAAAGAAAGAGAGAGAGAGAGCGGGAGAGAGGGAGAGGGAGAGGGAGAGAGGGGGAGAGGGAGGGAGAAAGAGAGAGAGAGGGGGAGAGCAAAGAAAGATAGAGAGAGGGTGAGAGAGAGAGAGAGAGAGAGAGAGAGGGAGAGGGGGAGTGAGAGAGAGAGAGAGAGAGAGAGAGGGGGGGGAGCAAAGAAAGAGAGAGAGGGGAGAGACAGAGAGAGAGGGGGGAGAGTAAAGAAAGACAGAGAGAGAGAGAGGGAGGGAGAGCGGGAGGGAGAGCGGGAGAGAGAGGGAGAGGGGGAGGGAGAGAGAGAGAGAGAGGGCTTCCAGGGAGAGAGAGAGAGAGAGGGGGAGAGCAAAGAAAGAGAGAGAGAGGGAGAGAGAGGTAGAGGGAGAGAGAGGGAAAGGTAGAGGGAGAGAGAGAGCAGAGAGAGAGAGAGAGAGCAGAGAGAGAGATCCGCGAGAGAGAGAGAGCAGAGAGAGAGAGCAGAGAGAGAGAGCAGAGAGAGCAGAGAGAGAGAGCAGAGAGAGAGTGGGGTTGAAATAAAAAAGACAGAATGATCTAGTACTGTGTGAATGAACTGGACAAATGGTCATGTGGTTATCACTGCATTCACTGCACCTCAAGAAAATTCGTCATTGTTATCCAAAATGATGACAAATTGCAAAGGCCAATGAACCGAAGAGTAGATGAGCTTCGAGAGAGGCTCAACAAAACCGAAAGAATTGAAAGTATAGATGGTAGTGTAGCTTCATTCTAAAGCCAAAATGAAAGGTACATTATTACCTCTCTTTCTCCCTTCGCTCTCGCTCGAACAATTATTCAACATATCATCAAACCCAACACCAACACCATTTTCTCTGATTCTCATTGTTGATTATATGTCTTTGTCTCGCCTTTGTCCTTCCACTATTTTTGGTCCCCTCTTGTCAATAAGCAGATACACAATCATCTCTGCTCATTGCATGTCTATCCATTCCTATCTATCCAATCTATGGTCCAAGAGAGAGAGAGAAAGAGAGCAGGAAAGACTGACTGATAGAGGGTGAATAAAAAAACTGCTACTAGGAGGTCTCTGATGATGTCAGACATCTACACCACATCACCATAGCAACCCAGCATCAGCACCAACTTACTGAGAAAGGAGTAAGAGAAAAAGAGAGGGTGGAAATGTCTGTGGTGGTATGTAACAGTGGGAAGCTTTTACATATTATGTACGCATACATTAAATATTACATATAAAATAACGTGGATTGCAAGTGTTCAATTCAATCACTCCTTTATGTCAATGCTAACCATTATATTGAGGGCCTTCATAGAAGACACTAATCATTCTTAACACATTTTTACCATATAATGCATCTAGAAAGTCTTAGTTAAAAGGAACTTTATGATGATGGAAGATTAGAAAACATCTCTCTATCTTTTCATTCAAACTATGCCATCAGACCTATTGTCCTCATGATGCCCTGTGGGTTTTGATAGTCCAAAAACCACCAGGGGAGTGGTTAGAGAGGGGGAGCTTGACACCCCCAGCACTAGGCGACTGCTCCCCCTCTTCTGAGACCCAAGTTCTAAAAATAAACTGACTACTGGAAAAAAGAGAAAAGTACAAGACTACAGGCTCTGGAAGCATCATCAGAGGAAGGGAGGGAGGGAGAGAGGGGGGCTGAGGGAGGACGGGGGATTGGAAGCAGTGAGTGGGCGTTTGTTCGCTTCACTTCCACTAGTTATGGCTGTCGTGGAATCTGGCTGCATTCACACCAGACAAACATCCAGACGGTGTGTGAAACCCCCTAACCTGCACGCTATACATGTGAAAGCATTCACAAACAAAGCAAACTGGAAGCTATAGCACTTTCCTGTAAGCGCTTATGGTTCACACTGATTGTCAATAACTGCACCACGCACAGTCTACGCTGCCATGCATTTCTCAGACTGTCAGTCATCTCGTTGTCTTCTGTCCTATGGACTCAGCTTGTCCTATGTCACTATTCAAACTCATCATACCTCGTCATACCATCATACCTCATCATAGCCCTCTACCTCTCTGTACGTCCCTCAGTCTTTTTCATCAACCCTCCTTCCTTCCCTCTTGCCCCATCTTCTCTCGTTTGCGCTTCGAGGCAGGAGTGGGAGGTGTTGCTAGGCGACAGATTAGCTCCTTTCTTTCAAGAAGCAGAGCAAAGACCTTGGTTCTCTGGGTGTAAAAATAAACACAAGTGTAAAGAAAGACCTTGGTTCTCTGGGTGTAAAAATAAACATCAGTGTAAAGAAAGACCTTGGTTCTCTGGGTGTAAAAATAAACACAAGTGTAAAGAAAGACCTTGGTTCTCTGGGTGTAAAAATAAACACAAGTGTAAAGAAAGACCTTGGTTCTCTGGGTGTAAAAATAAACACAAGTGTAAAGAAAGACCTTGGTTCTCTGGGTGTAAAAATAAACACAAGTGTAAAGAAAGACCTTGGTTTTCTGGGTGTAAAAATAAACACAAGTGTAAAGAAAGACCTTGGTTCTCTGGGTGTAAAAATAAACATCAGTGTAAAGAAAGACCTTGGTTCTCTGGGTGTAAAAATAAACACAAGTGTAAAGAAAGACCTTGGTTTTCTGGGTGTAAAAATAAACACAAGTGTAAAGAAAGACCTTGGTTCTCTGGGTGTAAAAATAAACATCAGTGTAAAGAAAGACCTTGGTTCTCTGGGTGTAAAAATAAACACAAGTGTAAAGAAAGACCTTGGTTCTCTGGGTGTAAAAATAAACACAAGTGTAAAGAAAGACCTTGGTTCTCTGGGTGTAAAAATAAACATCAGTGTAAAGAAAGACCTTGGTTCTCTGGGTGTAAAAATAAACACAAGTGTAAAGAAAGACCTTGGTTCTCTGGGTGTAAAAATAAACACAAGTGTAAAGAAAGACCTTGGTTCTCTGGGTGTAAAAATAAACACCAGTGTAAAGAAAGAGAGTCTTAAGGAAAGGACAAGTATTCTCCTTCACTTCTGCTAAGAGAGGCAAACATTCATTTCCCCAGATTTGTTTTCTACAACCCTCTTGTCTTTTCCCTCAGAATACTCTCCTTTCCCGGAGAGGGTGAGACCTAATGCACATATCATTTCAATTTGGAAAAATGATAAATATCTATCTCTACCTCTATCTCTATAGATATCGACATATCTATTCCAGTAACAATAATCTGTGCCAGTAACAATCACAGACTTCCTAACAACTATTGTTATATGACAGAAACTCTTACCAAAAAAGAACATTTCTCCCAGGTTTCATGGTTAGATAAGAAATACTTAGTTAGACAAGAATTCTGAGAAGACAGGTGAGCTACAAAGTCCCTTAAGTCAGATGGCCAGAGAGATTCCAGTAGAATAGCCTACATATGGTTTGCTTTCCATCTGATGCTCAACCAATTCTCTCTGTTATACTTACACTGTAGAAACTGCTGAGACACCTGTTGCCATGGGTGATGGCCCTTTATGGACATGATACATTTCAGTGTATGACTGCAGTTAATGTAACCAGCACGTAGGCTACAACTTGTTCTTTATCTACACGTTATGTGTTTGTTATGTAGGTGTGCATTATGCATGTATTAGTGTGTTAATTAAGTGATAATGACCGAGAAGCTGGTGCTTGGAGGATATATTGGCATGGGTGTTGTTAGGCCCGAGAGGAAGTCGAGGGCCGGCAAACCGTGCCAATATCAAATCAAATCAAATTTGATTTGTCACATACACATGGTTAGCAGATGTTAATGCGAGCGTAGCGAAATGCTTGTGCTTCTAGTTCCGACAATGCAGTAATAACCAACGAGTAATCTAACCTAACAATTCCACAACTACTACCTTATACACACAAGTGTAAAGGGATAAAGAATATGTACATAAAGATATATGAATGAGTGATGGTACAGAACGGCATAGGCAAGATGCAGTAGATGGTATCGAGTACAGTATATACATATGAGATGAGTAATGTAGGGTATGTAAACATAAAAGTGCATAGTTTAAAGTGGCTAGTGATACATGTATTACATAAAGATGGCAAGATGCAGTAGATGATATAGAGTACAGTATATACATATACATTATATTAAGTGGCATTGTTTAAAGTGGCTAGTGATACATTTTTGATCAATTTCCATCAATTTCCATTATTAAAGTGAGCTGGAGTTGAGTCAGTATGTTGGCAACAGCCACTCGATGTTAGTGGTGGCTGTTTAACAGTCTGATGGCCTTGAGATAGAAGCTGTTTTTCAGTCTCTCGGTCCCTGCTTTGATGCACCTGTACTGACCTCGCCTTCTGGATGATAGCGGGGTGAACAGGCAGTGGCTCGGGTGGTTGTTGTCCTTGATGATCTTTATGGCCTTCCTGTGACATCGGGTGGTGTAGGTGTCCTGGAGGGCAGGTAGTTTGCCCCCGGTGATGCGTTGTGCAGACATCACTACCCTCTGGAGAGCCTTACGGTTGTGGGCGGAGCAGTTGTCGTACCAGGCGGTGATACAGCCTGACAGGATGCTCTCGATTGTGCATCTGTAGAAGTTTGTGAGTGTTTTTGGTGACAAGCCGAATTTCTTCAGCCTCCTGAGGTTGAAGAGGCGCTGCTGCGCCTTCTTCACAACACTGTCTGTGTGGGTGGACCAATTCAGTTTGTCCGTGATGTGTACGCCGAGGAACTTAAAACTTACTACCCTCTCCACTACTGTCCCGTCGATGTGGATAGGGGGGTGCTCCATCTGCTGTTTCCTGAAGTCCACAATCATCTCCTTCGTTTTGTTGACGTTGAGTGTGAGGTTATTTTCCTGACACCACACTCCGAGGGCCCTCACCTCCTCCCTGTAGGCCGTCTCGTCGTTGTTGGTAATCAAGCCTACCACTGTAGTGTCGTCCGCAAACTTGATGATTGAGTTGGAGGCGTGCATGGCCACGCAGTCGTGGGTGAACAGGGAGTACAGGAGAGGGCTCAGAACGCACCCTTGTGGGGCCCCAGTGTTGAGGATCAGCGGGGTGGAGATGTTGTTACCTATATATCCTCCAAACACTGGCTTCGATGGTGTTATCACTTTTATACAACGGGGTTTTTATTTAATTTTTAAAAACCTTTATTTAACTAGGCAAGTCAGGTAAGAACAAATTCTTATTTGCAAAGATGGCTTACACCGGCCAAACCCGGACGACGCTGGGCCAATTGTGCGCCGCCCTATGGGACTCCCAATCACGGCTGGTTGTGATACAGCCTGGAATCGAACCAGGGTGTCTGTAGTGACGCCTTAAGCACTGAGATGCAGTGCCTTAGACCGCTGCGCCACTCGGGTTACCAACATATTAAAATAATGATTGACATATTTTCATTAAAAACATTATTTTGATGAATTTATTCATACTATTTCATCCTTCCACAAGATATAGTCTCGACACAAATCTAGGGTTGCTACCCAAGCCGGCTGGTCGTTCGTTCTATCTGTTCGGTTGCCAGAGATGCGACCCAGTCGTTCAGTCTTTTTGTTCTGTATCTATGTACACAACCCAGTCGTTCATTCTAAATGCTCCATTGCCATACTGGCTGGCAACGTTCTTATCCCTTGCTTGCTAGCTAGCCAACTACGGCTAACTTACAGTCACGTCAAAAAGTGCAGACAGAATAACTGCAAAGTAGCTGCATTTGCATTTGTTTAAACTGTTTTCTAGAGACATTTATTTGGATACATCCATAACAATGAGCTAATGAGGTGCGATTTCACCTGTTATAGAAAATGTGCTCACTCGTCAGGATACTGTTGTTCAGAGGAGCTAGCCAACAACACAGCTAACAAACTGAAGCTGGAAAGACTACAAACTAGCTGCACTTAGTTTCGTTTGACCTTTTTTCAATTGACATTTATTTGTATATATCTGTAAAAAGGATGCCAGCTGATTCATGATTTCGACTGGCTGAGAAACTCTGCCTGCCTGTCTGTCTCGTCCAGACTCCCGACACGTTCATTACTATTGGACAGCTGGAGATCCGAATTTGAATATTGAAACAATGTTGCAAATGTCGGAGAGACAGACAGCAAGACAACAAATCTGGCTTTGTGCTTGTCTCCACCCCCTTCCAGGTGTCACCCATCTTCCCCTGTGCATTTATACCAGTGTTCTCTGTTTGTCTGTTGCCAGTTCGTCTTGTCTCATCAAGCCGATTTTGATAATTCTGCCTGCCCTGACCCTGAGCCTGCCGTTCTGTACCTTTTGACACTGCCCTGGATTACTGACCTCTGCCTGCCTTGACCCTGAGCCTGCCTGCCACTCTGTACCTTACGGACTCTGCCTTGGACTACCGACCTCTGCCTGCCCTTGACCAGTCATTTGCCTGCCCCTGTTTTATAAATAAACGTATGTTATTCGAACTGTCTGCATCTGGGTCTAATCCTGAGTCGTGATAGTTAGTCTAAAATAAATGTGAGATTATGTCTAGATGCTTTTCAGTGGCGATTTTAGAATGTAAAGCATGGTGGGGCAAAAAACAAAAGTGTGGGATGCATGCCAGCAAAAGCACAACACTAAACAATACATGAATTGTACTATAACGGTGACAAACGGTGCCCACAAATTGTTAGGGCCTATATAAAGCTGTCCCAACAGCAGAGTCCCAACACCAGTCCCAACACCTTAACACTGCAACACCTGGCTTTCAGCGGAGCCTTGTCTGGCAGCGAAACAGTTAATTCAGCCTCATTTACTACCATTTAAAAAAAAAATAAGCTGATATGGCTCTTGCTTAAACAAATGTGGTTTCTACTAACAATTGAGATGTACAAACTATGGCATAAGGGGAAGGCAAACAGATAAGAGGCAATCTGTAATTTCGGTTAAGAATTAATGAGCGAGCGATGATGGACGTAGTCAATATAACTATTTGTTCAGCACTTCTGAAATGTACAGTGACAGAATTCAGAACATGGGCCCCATTCTTACAGTGTTCTCCCTGTACAACAAGTCAGAACCGTAGGATAAATAAAGGGGGCATAAAAACAGACAATGAAAGCTCTTGCAATATTCGATGATTACATTTCTCTAAAACAGGTTATAGCCTACATGTGCACCACCAAGTTAGAACAGTAGGCGAAATTAAGAGGTGAAAATAGACCAAATTATTAGGGTGAGGCACATTGAACGCCGATTGGGTCTTTGCGTGTCAAAAAAGATACATGTCATATAACACTATTTGACGCGTCAAATAACACAATTATATTATCGAATGTTGTGTGTGCTGAATTTGCATGTGCTAGCCAAACGTGCTACTATCAGTAGCACAGTCAAAGCTGTACAAAAAAAGTTTGCAAACAAGCACACACCGACCATAAACAATGTGTTTACAATACCATGTTGGTGAAAATAGACCAAATTATTAGGGTGAGGCACATGGGCTACTAATAGCTTACTACACAACATACACTTAGTATTACTTTCTTAGCTACAGTATACATATCTCCCTTGCATATTACATCATTTATGCAGCAGCATACAAGACATTTTTGGACTCACCTTGTGAAGGTGGCGCGGCGGTCCTTTGTGGGCAAATTTTGTCATCAAAGTCTGGCATTCTCTGGATTTATGGTGGGAACTCTGAAAAAAAACACACAGCCACTCCATTGAATAGCAGGCTAACGTTAGTGGTTGCTTTGCAATGCTTGCAGTTAGCCACTGATTCCTTACAAACCACTCATTATTGAATTTGCGATTTCCAACTTGTTGTGTAATCTTTATGTCCAATGAGCACCGATACATTTGATCTATAATTTCTATTCATTATTTTTTCTTCATATGACAAGGATTAAAAATGATTTGCCAGTAGATTGTCGACTTGTTTCATGATGATGACTACTAGCTAAGTTGACAGACGCTTTACAAGTCCTCAACTAGCAGCTTCATTAAATAGTACCCGCAAAACAACATTCTCAACGTCAACAGTGAAGAGGCGACTCCGGGATGCTGGCCATCTAGGCAGAGTTGCAAAGAAAAAGCCATATCTCTGTCTAGTGTCTGTGTTATTTTGCCCATCTTAATCTTTTCTTTTTATTGGCCAGTCTGACATATGGCTTTTTCTTTGCAACACTGCCTAGAAGTCCAGCATCCCTGAGTTGTGGGTACTATTTAATGAAGCTGCCAGTTGAGGACTTGTGAGGCATCTGTTTCTCAAACTAGACACTAATGTACTTGTCCTCTTGCTCAGTTGTGCACCGGGGCCTCCCACTCCTCTTTATTCTGGTTAGAGCCAGTTTGCGCTGTTCTGTGAAGGGAGTGGTACACAGCGTTGTACGAGATCTTCAGTTTTTTGGCAATTTCTCGCATGGAATAGCCTTCATTTCTCAGAACAAGAATAGACTGACGAGTTTCAAAAGAAAGGTCTTTGTTTCTGGCCATTTTGAGCCTGTAATTGAACCCATAAATGCTGATGCTCCAGATACTCAACTAGTCTAAAGAAGGACAGTTTTATTGCTTCTTTAATCAGAACAACAGTTTTCAGCTGTGCTAACATAATTGTAAAAGGGTTTTCTAATGATCAATTAGCCTTTAAAAATGATCAACTTGGATTAGGTAACACAACGTGCCATTGGAACACAGGAGTGATGGTTGCTGATAATGGGCCTCTCTACGCCCATGTAGATATTCCATAAATAATCTGCCGTTTCCCGCTACAATAGTCATTTACAACATAAAAAATGTCTACACTGTATTTCCGATCAAATTTATGTTATTTTAATGGACAAAAAATGTAGCATTTCTTTCAAAAACAAGGACATTTCTAAGTGACCCCAAACTTTTGAACGGTAGTGTATATATATATATATATATAGAGAGAGAGAGATTTTTTTTGCTAAAAATGTGGAGCTCAAAACAGGTGGGTACTGATGCTTTTTATAGTGGAGATCAAGTTTATAAAGTGCTTGGCTGGGCTGATCAGACAGTGGATTGCGCAGTCTGATGGAACAAAGTAAATAGGCATTTTAACATTATAGATTTAGCCGGTGGTAACTTGTGGAATAGACACCAGCTGGAATGTGGTTTTAACCAATCAGCATTCAGGATTAGACCCAGCTGTTGTATAATGTCATTGAGCCATGAGACAGCCTTATTGGATTCATTGAAGTCCTCTCAATTAGACAGGCTACTCATCCCTGCTACCCTCTTACCATTTCACATGCCTGCCCATAATGGCTGCCATTATCATGACAAGCACAACAAAGGAAGTGATGGCAATTTGTCCAGGCCACTGCTGAGTCAACACAGTGTGTAGGACACGATGTGCTTCTGAAACTGCCAGGCGAAAAAATAAAGATGCATACTATTTTTGGTGAAATATGGGATAGAAATAGCTATGAAGTGTTTTGAATAATCGTGATCCAAAAATGATCTGATATTGGAGTAAAAACACACAGTAGCCTACCAACAAGCATCAGACCAGAGCATAGATTCCTTAAACATCTCTGGATGCCAGACATCTGGCAATAGGCCTACACTGTAACAAATTGCTGTAGGTTTTACAGTAAAAACGCACAGTAATGCCATGGTTTATCCATTAACAGTATAATGTTGTAGACTGCAATGCATCTTGGGTTGCCATACAGGCATGAAGATGAACAGCAATAACGGTTAGTCCTAGGCCCATCGGATTATGGCATTGCGCGGTCTTTTCTGGTGAATTATTGTACAGACCTGTAGACTGAAGCAACCATCAAGTGGGTTCAATCATATTTACATTAATCAGCCATACAATGACAAGACCATTTCTCACTAGGTTACGGCTCCCGACGTAAAATAGCCTACAGAATCACATAGTCTATGGTAAATAATTGGCAATTTGGGCACATCGCGCTCTCCACATGCCCGGGCAGTCTCGTGATGGAAGCGAACATCTGCAATTGCGGTCAGTAGGCTACATTAAATTAGTTGAATTTTGAAAGAACATTTTGCATCGGGAGCCCATGAATCGGGTTGAAAACGTCAAGTGTCTCTGCGAGCCTTCAGTCTAAAACTGTTATTATTAATAGCATATTCCAAGTTCTGTTTTCCCCAAATATTTTAGTACGTGAGATAATAGGTAGCTGTTCCCTCCCTTAGCTAAATATTGGAACATTGTTTGAATCAAGATGGAATAGATTCCGTTATGTCCGTTATGGCTTGATGGTTCGAATGTGTAATCAATCTGTCTGTTTGTTGGCGAGCTAGCTGCATTACAGTTGTGAATTTAGGTGAACAATTCTGAGCCACAAACGTTAGTTTGCTATTCTGAATTGAATTGTTTATATAACTTCTATTTTTGGGATTTGGATTATAGAAATAAATATAGGCTACTGCAGCTTGAACTGAGACAGTTTATTTGTTTCGTTTTTAAAATTATTATCCAGAATCAACCTTACACAGTTAAAATGTTTCAGTGCAAATCGGGCATGCATCTAATACAGTAGTATCATAAGTACAGCACATGAAACTTCATAGAAATGGACTCAATTGCTCTTTTAATTGTGGCGTGCAAAATGTTCCCGTGCATTCAGGCAATTTACTGCCTTTAAGTCTCACTTATAGAGAGACCACAAAGGATATCAAAGGTCTGTGAAATGTGCTCAATTTCAACCAGCAGACAAAATGGTGATTTGCCCAATGGACATTTGTCAGTTCATATGTTAACATTTGACTGAATTATTTTCTCATTTGAAGGATAATTTGCAAGAGGGCAGAGAAATGAGTTGCCCTTTTATGGGATGTGAAAAAACATGCTGTTAAATCTACATTTGCGTCTCATACAGTACTGTCACGTCCTGTCCATAGTGCTTATGTGTTTTGCTTGTTTTAGTGTTGGTCAGGACGTGAGCTGGGTGGGCATTCTATGTTGTGTGTCTAGTTTGTCTGTTTCTGTGTTCAGCCTAATATGGTTCTCAATCAGAGGCAGCTGTCAATCGTTGTCCCTGATTGAGAATCATATATAGGTGGCTTGTTTTGTGTTGGGGATTTGTGGGTGGTTGTTTCCTGTGTCAGTGTTTGTGCCACACGGGACTGTGACAGTTAGTACGTTTGTTGTTTTGTATTTTGTCTAGTTTTCTTGTCATTAAATCATGGAAACTTACCACACTGTACATTGGTCCTCCGATCCTTCTCGCCTCTCCTCGTCCGAGGAGGAGGAAGAGCTAGACTGCCGTTACAGAACCACCCACCTAACTCGGACCAAGCAGCGTGGCTACGGGCAGCAGCAGCGGCCCACTACACAGGACTCCTGGACATGGGAGGAAATTATGAACGGTAAAGGACCCTGGGCTAAGGTTGGAAAGGATCGCCTCCCATGGGAACAGCTGGAGGCAGCTAGGAGAGCAGAGGCAACCGGAGAGAGGAACTGGCGTTATGAAGGTACGCGGCTAGCATGGAAACCCGAGAAGAAATCCCAAAAATGTCTTGGGGGGGGCTAAAGGGTAGTGTGGCGAAGGCAGGTAGGAAACCTGCGCCCACTTCCCATGCTTACCGTGGGGAGCGGGAGTACGGGCAGACACCGTGTTATGCGGAAGACCGCACGGTGTCTCCTGTACGTGTGCATAGCCCGGTGCGGGTTATTCCACCTCCCCGCACTGGCCGGGCTAGATTGAGCATTGAGCCAAGTGCCATGAAGCCGGCTCAACATATCTGGCCTCCAGTACGTCTCCTCGGGCCGGTGTACATGGCACCAGCCTTACGCATGGTGTCCCCGGTTCGCCAACTCAGCCCAGTGCGGGTTATTCCACCTCCCCGCACTGGTCGGGCTACGGGGAGCATTCAACCAGGTAAGGTTGGGCAGGCTCGGTGCTCAAGGGAGCCAGTACGCCTGCACGGTCTGGTATATCCGGCGCCACCTTCCCGCCCCAGCCCAGTACCACCAGTGCCTACACCACGCACCAGGCTTCCAGTGCATCTCCAGAGCCCTGTTCCTCCTCCACGCACTCTCCCTATGGTGCGTGTCTCCAGCCCAGTACCTCCAGTTCCGGCACCACGCACCAAGCCTCCTGTGCGTCTCCAGAGCCCTGTACGCACTGTTCCTTCTCCCCGCACTCGCCCTGAGGTGCGTGCCCTCAGCCCGGTACCTCCAGTTCCGGTACCATGCACCAGGCCTATAGTGCGCTTCGAGAGTCCAGTGTGCCCTGTTTTCCTGCTCCCCGCACTAGCCTTGAGGTGCGTGTCTCCAGTCCGGTACCACCAGTTCCGGCACCACGCACCAGGCCTACTGTGCGCCTCAGCAGGTCAGAGTCGGCCGTCTGCCCAACGCCGCCTGCACTGCTCGCCTGCCCAGCGCTGCCTGTCTGCCCAACGCCGCCTGCACTGCTTGCCTGCCCAACGCCGCCTGCACTGCTTGCCTGCCCAGCGCCGTCTGAGCTGCCTGCCTGCCCAGCGCCATCTGAGCCATCCGTCTCCCCAGCGCCATCTGAGCCGCCCGTCTGCCCAGCGCCATCTGAGCCGCCCGTCTGTCCCGAGCCGTCAGAGCCGCCCGTCTGTCCCGAGCCGTCAGAGCCGCCCGTCTGTCCCGAGCCGTCAGAGCCGCCCGTCTGTCCCGAGCCGTCAGAGCCGCCCGTCTGTCCCGAGCCGTCAGAGCCGCCCGTCTGTCCCGAGCCGTCAGAGCCGCCCGTCAGTCAGGAGCCGCTAGAGCCGTCCGTAAGTCAGGAGCCGCTAGAGCCGTCCGCCAGTCAGGAGCCGCCAGAGCCGTCCGCCAGTCAGGAGCCGCCAGAGCCGCCCGCCAGTCAGGAGCCGCCAGAGCCGCCCGCCAGTCAGGAGCCGCGAGAGCCGCCCGCCAGTCAGGAGCTGCGAGAGCCGCCCGCCAGTCAGGAGCTGCCAGAGCCCCCCGCCAGTCAGGAGCTGCCAGAGCCGCCCGCCAGTCAGGAGCTGCCAGAGCCGCCCGCCAGTCAGGAGCTGCCAGAGCCGCCCGCCAGTCATGAGCCGCCCGCCAGTCATGAGCCGTCCTCCACTCATGAGCTGCCCTCCAGTCATGAGCTGCCCGCCAGTCATGAGCTGCCCGCCAGTCATGAGCTGCCCGCCAGTCATGAGCTGCCCGCCAGTCATGAGCTGCCTTCCAATCATGAGCTGCCTTCCAGTCATGAGCTGCCTTCCAGTCATGAGCTGCCCTCCAGTCATGAGCTGCCCCTCAGCCCGGAGCTGCCCCTCAGCCCGGAGCTGCCCCTCAGCCCGGAGCTGCCTCTCTGTCCTGAGCTGCCTCTCTGTCCTGAGCTGCCTCTCTGTCCTGAGCTACCTCTCTGTCCTGAGCTACCTCTCTGTCCTGAGTTACCTCTCTGTCCTGAGCTACCTCTCTGTCCTGAGTTACCTCTCTGTCCTGAGCTACCTCTCTGTCCTGAGTTACCTCTCTGTCCTGAGCTCTCCTAAATCATGTGGGGACCTTGGTGAAGATTCCTAGGTCAAGGTCGGGGGCGAGGGTCGCCACTCAAAGGACGCTAAGGAGGGGGACAAAGACAGTGGTGGAGTGGTGTCCTCGTCCTGCGCCGGAGCCGCCACCGCGGACAGATGCCCACCCAGACCCTCCCCTTGAGTTTTAGGGGTGCGTTCGGAGTCCGCACCTCAGGAGGGGGGTACTGTCACGTCCTGACCATAGTGCTTATGTGTTTTGCTTGTTTTAGTGTTGGTCAGGACGTGAGCTGGGTGGGCATTCTATGTTGTGTGTCTAGTTTGTCTGTTTCTGTGTTCAGCCTAATATGGTTCTCAATCAGAGGCAGCTGTCAATCGTTGTCCCTGATTGAGAATCATATATAGGTGGCTTGTTTTGTGTTGGGGATTTGTGGGTGGTTGTTTCCTGTGTCAGTGTTTGTGCCACACGGGACTGTGACGGTTAGTACGTTTGTTGTTTTGTATTTTGTCTAGTTTTCTTGTCATTAAATCATGGAAACTTACCACGCTGTACATTGGTCCTCCGATCCTTCTCGCCTCTCCTCGTCCGAGGAGGAGGAAGAGCTAGACTGCCGTTACAAGTACCAAGTCAAAAGTTTGGACACACCTTCTCATTCAAAGGTTTTTCTTTATTTTTACAATTCTCTACATTGTAGAATAATAGTGATGACATCAACACTGTGAAATAACACATGGAATCATGTAGTAACCATAAAAATGTAAAACAAATCTAAATATATTTTACATTTTATATTCTTCTTTTTATATTCTTCTTTGCCTTGATGACAGCTTTGCACACTCTTGGCATTCTCTCAACCAGCTTCACCTGGAATGCTTTTCCAACAGTTTTGAAGGAGTTCCCACATATGCTGAGCACTTGTTGGCTGCTTTTCCTTCACTCTGTGGTCCAACTCACCCCAAACCATCTCATTACACAGCCTGGAGGTGTGAAAAACAAATGATAGTCCCACTAAGCGCAAACCAGATGGGATGGCGTATCGCTGCAGAATGCTGTGGTAGCCATGCTGGTTAAGTGTGCCTTGAATTCTAAATAAATCACTGACAGTGTCACCAGCAAAGCACCCCCACACCATCACACCTCCATGTTTCACGGTGGGAACCACACATGCGGAGATCATCCGTTCACCTACTTTGCGTCTAACAAAGACATGGCGGTTGGAACCAAAAATCTCAAATTTGGACTCATCAGACCAAAGGACAGATTACCATTGGTCTAATGTCCATTGCTCGTATTTCTTGGCCCAAGCAAGTCTCTTCTTATTGGTGTCCTTTAGTAGTGGTTTCTTTGCAGCAATTTGACCATGAAGGCCTGATTCACACAGTCTCCTCTGAACTTGATGTTGAAATGTGTCTGTTACTTGAACTCTGTGAAGCATTTATTTAGGCTGCAATCTGAGGTGCAAATTGGTGAAGTGAAATTAAAAAAATAACTTAAAAAAAAAAGAAAAAAGAAAAGTGGTGCGTGCATATGTATTCCCCTCCTTTGCTATGAAGCCCCTAAATAAGATCTGGTGCAACCAATCACCTTCAGAAGTCACATAATTAGTTAGATTGCACACAGGTGGACTTTATTTAAGTGTCACATGATCTCAGTATATATACACCTGTTCTGAAAGGCCCCAGAGTCTGCAACACCACTAAGCAAGGGGCCCCACCAAGCAAGCAGCACCATGAAGATCATGGAGCTCTCCAAACAGGTCAGGGACAAAGTTGTGGAGTACAGATCAGGGTTTGGTTATAAAAAAATATCAGAAAATTTGAACATCCCACGGAGCACCATTAAAGCCATTATTTAAAAAAATAGAAGTAATATGGCACCACAACAAACCTGCCAAGAGAGGGCCGCCCACCAAAACTCATGGACCAGGCAAGGAGGGCATTAATCAGAGAGGCAACAAAGAGACCAAAGATAACCCTGAAGGAGCTGCAAAGCTCCACAGCGGAGATTGGAGTATCTGTCCATAGGACCACTTTAAGCCGTCCACTCCATACAGCTGGGCTTACGGAAGAGTTGCTAGAAAAAAAATAGCTTAAAGAAAAAAATAATCAAACACGTTTGGTGTTCGCCAAAAGGCATGTGGGAGACTCCCCAAACATATGGAAGAAGGTACTCTGGTCAGATGAGACTAGAATTTAGCTTTTTGGCCATCAAGGAAAACGCTATGTCTGTCGCAAACCCAACACCTCTCATCAACCCAAGAACACCATCCCCACAGTGAAGCATGGTGGTGGCAGCATCATGCTGTGGAGATGTTTTTCATCGGCAGGGACTGGGAAACCTGTTTCAGTCAGAATTGCAGTAATGATGGATGGCGCTAAATACAGGGAAATTCTTGAGGGAAACCTGTGTCAGTCTTCCAGACATTTGAGATTGGGATGGAGGTTCACCTTCCAGCAGGACAATGACCCTAAGCATACTGCTAAAGCAAAACTCGAGTGGTTTAAGGGGAAACATTTACCTCAATCCAATTGAGAATCTGTGGTATGACTTAAAGATTGCTGTACACCAGCGGAACCCATCCAACTTGAAGGAGCTGGAGCAGTTTTGCCTTGAAGAATGGGCAAAAATCCCAGTGGCTAGATGTGCCAAGCTTATAGAGACATACCCCAAGAGACTTGCATATGTAATTGCTGCAAAAGGTGGCTCTACAAAGTATTGACTTTGGGGAGGTGAATAGTTATGCACGCTCAAGTTTTCAGTTTTTTTGTCTTATTTCTTGTTTGTTTCACAAAAAAATATATTTTGCATCTTCAAGGTGGTAGGCATGTTGTGTAAATCAAATGATACAAACCCCCCAAAACTCTATTTTAATTCCAGGTTGTAAGGCTTCAAAATAGGAAAAATGCCAAGGGGGGTGACTACTTTCGCAAGCCACTGTATGAGTCAGTGTTGGAAAGACAAACTGAAAATGTTACTGAGACCCCTGGTGTGTCTACAGAGAATGACTTTAAAGAGGACCTAGAGGCAGGCGGCCCCTTGGACAGTGTTGATGAAGCTCTCTTTAAAAAAAATCTTACACTGTTTTATTAAAAGCTTCAGGCAAAGTTATTGTTCCCTGTCTCTGTCATTCAGTCTATTATTGAAGAATTTCAAGATATTAATTTCCTTGGTCAATCACATTTTCTTTCAAACCTCAAGGAGAAGGTGGGTGTACTTGGCATTCCTGAGAATGATATAAAACAATGTAATTGAAGAGCTGAAAAAGGAGGATCTTCTCAAGGCCTGTAATGGTTCTTAATGAACAGATCAGTGTCAGAAGACTATCTTTAAAAACACTTTCAATTATGTTGAACCTGTGCCCTTGTATTTAGGAACTAATGAATCTGGGAAAGAGTGCTTTGCCCAGTATGTCCCTATGAATAAAACACCTGGTGCACTTTTTGAGTCAGACATTCAAGACGCAGTATGAGAAAGCACTGATAAGGAAATCTTTCAAAATATTTGGGATGGACAGAATATTGCAGACAATGCTTCATTTAAAACAGAAGCATCATTTTTAGCCTTAATACTATATCAAGATGCATTTGAGATTGCAAATCCTTTGGGATCAGGGAAAAAGAAACACAAGGTGCTTTCTATCTTACTCTAGGTGACATGTTGCCTTAGAACAGGTCAAAGATTGATCACATGCAACTAGTCCTGTGCAGAGAGCAAGATTTTAAGCATTCTGGACAGGAATTAGTTCTTAACCCATTGCGAAGAGATCTTAAGGAGCTAGAGGATGGTGGTATTGTTTTAGCAGATGGATGTGTTTTGAGAGGTGCTTTAGGTGCCATACCTGGAGATAATCTGGGATCTTACAGTTTTGGGGGCTTTGTGGAAAATTTCAGCCGGAGTACATGTTTTTGGCAATATTGTGACATTGACAGAGCAACATTTGAGTCTAATCCACTGTCAGCTGGTTCAACAAGAACTGCCCAGTCCTATAAACAATGTACTGTACTGTACATAGAAGCTACTGTACATACATGTACTGTACATAGAAGCTACTGTACATACATGTACTGTACATAGAAGCTAATGACAGTGGATGGGGTGTCACATTTGATTCTCTATTTATGAGCTTAGGTACTTCCATGTTTGCCAGCCTGGACTGCTTCCTTGCCTTGGTCATGACCTCTTCAATGGCATTGTCTCTTTTGACCTTGCACTGTTCATTAATCATTTGGTCAATCAAGAGAAACATTTGACATATTTAGAATTGAGCAGATGCATCAGCCAATTTAAATACCTTGGGAGTGATGGTAATGACAGACCTCCTGAGATAAGCCCTGGCAGTGAGAAGCTAAGTGGTGTCTGTTGAGAGTGCTCCCCCTCTTAGTTGGAGATCGGATCAAAAATCAACCAGATAGTGGTGTATGGCAGGTGATTTTGCTCCTAAGACATATACTGTATATGTGCATTAGCCATTACTGCTGACCAGGTGGCATGTCTTGAAGTCCTTATTGATGAATATATCCATTTCAGAACTGAGAATTTTCCTGACAAACCCCTCAAGCCAAAGCACCATTACCCCGAGCTTGTCATTAGGTTCGTGCCACTTATTCGTCTCTGGACGTTGAGGTTCGAAAGTAAGCTTACTTACTTCAAGCAGTGTGCACGGAAATGGCACAACTTTAAGAATCTATGTGGGACTCTAGCAGAGACACCAACTGTTCCAAGCCTATTTAAGTACTGGCAGTTTATTTTCAGTTTATCAGCCTCTCATTCAGGTAGAAAAGGGAACTGACTTTTATGCCAGTGATTACAACAAGAAGATTTGAGCATTCAGTCGCTGCATTTCACTTCAAATCTGACAACACGGTTATTTTAAATGATATCACTGTCAAAGGCACAAAGTACAGAAAGGAAATGTATGTTGTGAGTGGGAAAGATGAGGATGGATTGCAAATGGGTGAGATGAAGTTGATCCTGGTCCATTGCTACTCATCTGTTTATTTTGTTTTAGAGAGGCAGCAGGCTGGGCAGCTAGTTGGTGTAGGTATTCACTGTCTAACAGGAGTAGCCCAGGACTCAAACTTGATCTGCATTAAGCATGAAGACCTTCTTGATTATTACCCCATAGTAGAGTACAAGGTATTGGGCAAATCAATGATGATCCTTCATCATTCTTTCCCTTTGTTGTAGAGCCATGACAGCGCTAGGAGAGGAGATAAGAGAGGCAGTATTGTCAGTGCTACCAGATTTGCCTGAGCAGACACTTTCATCCCTCCTGGACAAGCTAGCAAGTAGAGGCAAAGTCAGACCTTCAATTTCTTAAAGAAGAAGACCTACAGGAGCACATCAGACTATGGTTGCACATTTTGGGGAATACTCAGAGGTGGAACATTTCCGTGGGAATTAACAGGAGTATATGGGAATTAACGGGAATATATGGGAATTAACGGGAATATATTCGAATTAACGGAAATATATGCAAACTAATATTAATACCGTTTAAATGTAGATGTTTTTTGCATTGGATATATTTACCATATCATAAGGAGACAGAAACATAAACCTTTTACCTTATCATAAGTAGAGATAATTGAAATGATTAAATCCTTCCAATAGAAAAAACAAACAAACAATTTAGTTACGAATTTAACTTTAATTAAATGAGTTGACTCTTCACATGGGATGATTTCACTGAACAACAAAATAAAATGAATATTGAATGATCCACAATGATCCATCGCATCTCCCAAAAACGTTTTCAACATACATCGGTAAAATGATAGTCTAGAAACTAAAGCTTTGGTTGTCTTCCTCTCAGGCTTCCATGTCTTCTCCCTGGACCTCCTCAATGTCCACCTCTTGAACATCAGACTCTGAGGCCTCATCTTTACTGTCACTTTCCAACCTTGTTGAGGATGGCTCGTTGTCAGGCTCAAAAAGCCAAAAATTTGCCTGGATGGCCACACATTTTTCAACCCTTGTATTGGACAGCCTATTTCGTGCTTTGGTGTGTGTGTTCCCAAACAAGGACCAGTTGCGCTCTGAGGCGGCTGATATTGGTGGGATTTGGAGGATGATGGAGGCAACAGGGGAAAGAGCCTCAGATCCACAAAGTCCCTTCCACCAGGTGGCTGATGAGATGTTGGCATGACTAACATATTGCATCTCCATCCCAAAGCCCTTACTGGGAGGTGTACTTCGCCAGACTGCCAAGAACCTTGCCCTCATCCAGGCCAAGGTGGCGAGACACGGTAGTGATGACACCATAGGCCTTGTTGATCTCTGCACCAGACAGGATGCTCTTACCAGCATACTTGGGGTCCAACATGTACGGTGCGGCATGTATGGGCTTCAAGCATACAAGTCTTCACGCTTTTTGATGTATTTCAGAACTGCAGTTTCCTCTGCTTGGAGCGACAGTGAAGTGGGCAGGGCAGTATGGATTTCTTCTTTTACATCTGCAAGCAGAGTCTAAACATCAGACAGGATGGCATTGTCTCCCTAAATCTGTGCAACGGCTACTGCTATAGGTTTCAGGAGTTTCAGGCTGCTTACCACTCTCTCCAAAAATACATCATCCAGGAGGATCCTCTTGATGGGGCTGTCCATATCAGCATACTGTGATATGGCCATTTCTTGGAGAGACTCCTTCCCCTTCAGGAGACTGTTGTTGGGCAGCTTCCATGTGGTGCTCTTATTCTTCTCACTTTGTTTAGTGAGGTAGATTGCTGTTATAACTTGATGACCCTTCACATACCTAACCATTTCCTTGGCTCTCTTGTAGAGTGTATCCATTGTTTTCAGTGCCATGATGTCCTTGAGGAGCAGATTCAATGCATGAGCAGCACAGCCAATGGGTGTGAAGTGAGGGTAGGACTCCACTTTAGACCAAGCAGCCTTCATGTTCGCAGCATTGTCTGTACCTTCTGTGGTCCAAGGTCATTGATGACTGCCTTCAGCTCATCTGCAATGTAGAGACCGGTGTGTCTGTTGTCCCTTGTGTCTGTGCTCTTGTAGAATACTGGTTGAAGGGGAGAATGTTGTTAATTATTCCTTACCCACGAACATTCGACCACCCATCAGAGATGATTGCAATACAGTCTGCTTTCTCTATGATTTGCTTGACCTTCACTTGAACTCTGTTGAACTCTCCATCCAGCAAATGAGGAGATAAAGCATGTCCGGTTTGAGGGGTGTATGTTGGGCGAAGAACATTCAGAAATCTTTTCCAATACACATTGCCTGTGAGCATCAGTGGTGAACCAGTTGCGTACAAAGCTCGAGCAAGACATTCATCAGCATTTTTCTGACTACATTCCTCCATTGGGTCAAAAAAACTTCTGATTCCAGGAGGACCATGAGCTGGTGCTATCGATAAGGTGTCTTATTCATCATTTTTACCTCGAATAGAAGTAGAGGGACTTTTGTCAGAGGTTGCTTGTTGTGAGCGCTGAGGGAACTTTATGCACTTGGCCAGATGATTCTGCATCTTTGTTGCATTTTTCACAATTGATTTGGCACAGTATTTGTTAATGTACACATACTTTTCCTTCTACATTAGCTGCAGTGAAATGTCTCCACACATCAGATAGTGCCTGTGGCATTTTCCTGTAAAGATTAGGAAAAAAATTGTAAAAAAACAACAAATACAATTCCATGTACAGATAAATAGTTAAGCATTTAGATTAAACAACTCCTTTGTAAGATAAATGTTTTAAAATGAAACATGTATGGACACAGGTGAATTAACACTCCTCAGGTAGCAGGCTCAAGCAAGCTAAAACCCACATGGTAGCATAAACTAACTAGCAGAAATTGTTAACAAGTTAGAAATGATTTGAACACACTTTGCTGTAGGCTACTATTTACTAGTTAACAAAAAATATTGTATGTCATATAAAATATACTCACCCCACCCAGTATTGTAATCAAAACTTACCAGAAAGCATGTAGTCCTTGGCTCAGACAGTGTAGTAGTGTGGGCTCAATAGCATTTTATTAGTGTGCAAGATCTTGAGAATCATCTGTACATGTGATGGAAGACTGCACTGCACATGTGATGGAAGAATGCACTGTGCATGCAGAGAGTTGACATTTCATTGAATTGGGGATAGTTTAACCAAAATATACCACAAGACCTAGAATTGCCTTATATTTATCCAACAAAAAAGGTTCACTGTTAAAAGCTAACTTTTTGATGAATTTATGCAAAATTACCCAAATTCCAGGGCCTAACTTACCATGGACAAATGCCAGAAATTTCCCGGAAAGTTTCCGACCCTTGGCAACCAATACTATGGCGGAAGCTGCTAAATGCATGGAGATTTGAAGGTATTACATTTTGCTAAAATATTTACAAGTCATTTACAGTTGAGAGGAAATGTTTGGAATTTTATTAATTGAGCAACTAAACTCATAAAAAAAGAAACATCCTTTCACTGTCAACTGCGTTTATTTTCAGCAAACTTAACATGTGTAAATGTTTGTATGAACATAACAAGACTCAACAACTGAGACAAACTGAACAAGTTCCACAGACATGTGAATAACAGAAATTGAATAATGTGTCCCTGAAAAAAAGGGGGTGTCAAAATCAAAAGTAACAGTCAGTATCGGGTGTGGCCACCAGCTGTATTAAGTACTGCAGTGCATCTCCTCCTCATGGACTGCACCAGATTTGCCAGTTCTTGCTGTGAGATGTTACCCCACTCTTCCACCAAGACACCTGCAAGTTCCCGAACATTTGTAGGGGGAATGGCCCTAGCCCTCACCCTCCGATCCAACAGGTCCCAGACGTGCTCAATGGGATTGAGATCCGGGCTCTTCGCTGGCCATGGCAGAACACTGACATTCCTGTCTTGCAGGAAATCACGCACAGAACGAGCAGTATGGCTGGTGGCATTGTCATGCTGGAGGGTCATGTCAGGATGAGCCTGCAGGAAGGGAACCACATGAGAGAGGAGGATGTCTTCCCTGTAACGCACAGTGTTGATATTGCCTGCAATGACAACAAGATCAGTCCGATGATGCTGTGACACACCGCCCCAGACCATGACGGACCCTCCACCTCCAAATCGATCCTGCTCCAGAGTACAGGTCTCGGCGTAGCTCTCATTCCTTCGACGATAAACGCGAATCTGACCATCACCCCTGGTGAGACAAAACCGTGACTCGTCAGTGAAGAGCACTTTTTGCCAGTCCTGTCTGATCCAGTGATGGTGGGTTTGTGCCCATAGGCGACGTGGTTGCCGGTGATGTCTGACGAGGACCTGCCTTACAACAGGCCTACAAGCCCTCAGTCCAGCCTCTCGCAGCCTATTGCGGACAGTCTGAGCACTGATGGAGGGATTGTGCGTTCCTGGTGTAACTCTGGCAGGTGTTGTTGCCATCCTTTTAGATTAGACTGCTGCAATGATCTACTTTCCAGCTACCCGGATAAAGCACTAAATAATCTTTAGTTAGAGCTAAACACGGCTGCTAGAATCTTGACTAGAACCATCAAATTTGATCACATTACTCCAGTGCTAGACTCTCTACACTGGCTTCCTGTTAAGGCTAGGGCTGATTTCAAGGTTTTACTGCTAACCTACAAAGCATAACATGGGCTTTCTCCTACCTATCTTTCCGTTTTAGTCCTGCCGTACATACCTACACGTACGCTACGGTCACAAGATTTCGCTCTTGCCGTTTGTGATTCTCTGATCTACCTCTACGCAGATGACACCATTCTGTATACATCTGGCCCTTCTTTGGACACGTCTTTGGACACTGAACAAGCTTCAATGCCATACAACACTCCTTCCGTGGCCTCCAACTGCTTTTAAATGCAAGTAAAACTAAATGCATGCTCTTCAACCGATCGCTGCCCGCACCGTCCTGTCCAACAAGCATCACTACTCTGGACAGTTCTGACTTAGAATATGTGGACAACTACAAATACCTAGGTGTCTGGTTAGACTGTAAACTCTCCTTCCAGACTCACATTAAGCATCTCCAATCCAAAATTGTATCTAGAATCGGCTTCCTATTTCGCAACAAAGCCTCCTTCACTCATGCTGCCAAACATACCCTCGTAAAACTGACTATCCTACCGATCCTTGACTTCGGCGATGTCATTATAGCCTCCAACACTCTACTCAGAAAATCGGATGTAGTCTATCACAGTGCCATCCATTTTGTCACCAAAGCCCCATATCCTACCCACCACTGCGTCCTGTATGTTCTCGTTGGCTGGCCCTCGCTACATATTCGTTGGCCATGTTCTGTTATAATCTCCACCCGGCACTGGTTCCTCTCTAGGTTTCTTCCTAGGTTTCGGCCTTTCTAGGGAGTTTTTCCGAGCCACCGTGCTTCTACACCTGCATTGCTTGCTGTTTGGGGTTTTAGGCTGGGTTTCTGTACAGCACTTTGTGACATCAGCTGATGTAAGAAGGGCTTGATAATAAATTGGATTGATTGATCTTGTACCTGTCCCACAGGTGTGATGTTCGGATGTACCGATCCTGTGCAGGTGTTGTTACACGTGGTCTGCCACTGCGAGGACGATCAGCTGCCCGTCCTGTCTGCCTGTAGCGCTGTCTTACACGTCTCACAGTACGGACATTGCAATTTATTGCCCTGGTCACATCTGCAGTCCTCATGCCTCCTTGCACCATACCTAAGGCACGTTAACGCAGATGAGCAGGGACCCTGGGCATCTTTCTTTTGGTGTTTTTCAGAGTCAGTAGAAAGACCTCTTTAATGTCCTAAGTTTTCATAACTGTGACCTTAACTGTGTACCGTCTGTAAGCTGATTTTTTCTTAACGACCGTTCCACAGGTGCATGTTCATTAATTGTTTATGGTTAATTGAACAAGCATGGGAAACAGTGTTTAAACCCTTTACAATGAAGATCTGTGAAGTTATTGGGATTTTTACTAATTATCTTTGAAAGACAGGGTCCTGAAAAAGGGACGTTTCTTTTTTTGCTGAGTTTATTTTACTTCCAGGACAGGCAAGGAGTGACACAACTAGTGCCATCAAGGAGTGACACAGCTAGTGCCATCAAGGAGTGACACAGCTAGTGCCATCAAGGAGTGACACAGCTGGTGCCATCAAGGAGTGACACAACTGGTGCCATCAAGGAGTGACACAGCTGGTGCCATCAAGGATACATCAACATTTGAGCCATCAAGCACTTCCCCTTCACAGTCATCCTCCACATCCAGCACAACCCGGTCAACAACCAGTACGACCAGTACTGTAGACCTGCACATCTGGCCGGAGAACTTCATTGTCCCTTGGGGCAAAATGTCCATGAACCTGATATCAGCCATCGCCAGAGGCACATGGCCAACCCCGGCAGAACGAAGAGAGATGGTGAGAATTACAGTAGACGTAATGAGAGTTATTGAGCCTAATCCGACCAGAGCACATTGCCATACAATAGCCAAAACGATGGTACAACAGTAACCGAAAAGCTTCGCTGATACAATGAAAGATGGCACTACAATTGGGAGTGGCTATGGATCCCTCTTAAATCAGATGAAAACACGCATTGAGCATAAGAATCGTGATAATCCTCTGGTACGGCTAAGAAAGAGAAAAACACCCTCAGGCTCATCGAAGGCAAAGCGTAAGGAAATGGAGTAGCTTTATTCCAGAGAACGGCCGGCAGGAGGTGACAGAGGACAACTCTCGTCAGCTCATGTAAGCAACGTTTTACTTACAGCGCTGTGCCATCAACGCTAGCCCAGCAACTAAGATAGCTGAGCTGAGAAGTAAGTGGCCATACCTTTTCACGCAGAAGGAACTCTACAACCACTTCAAGTTACTGACAGATGTCTCAGTCCTGGATAAAAATGGATGCCACGATGGCAGAAAAAATAAAGATTATCATTCAATACTTCCGCTACAAACCAACAAATGAAGAGGTTCGGCACATACTGTCAAGGTTTGAAAAGGGTGGAGCGACTGCAGTTGGCCTTGTGTTGTCCTCCTGCTGACGGCCCATTTCAAAGACAGGACGGATGCACTCTTTCTACAGGCCGATGTGAGTTTTACATTCATCTGCATCTTATGCATAAGATAATCATTTTCTATGTATATTAGAATTTAAAATTATGATGTGCCAAATGTTCAAAATATGTGAATTGAAAGTTATAGAATTTGTTGTTTTATATCTTTCAGGTGTCAGCCACAGACACAGATGTGGAGGGATCAATTCAACCTGCCGGACTCACCAAGACTGATTGTTCAAGGTAATGTATCCAATAAGACGTTCTGTGTAAGTAATTATTTTTAGACAGGGCCTTACAATAGCAATATTGCACAGAGCTAATTGTGAAACATAAATGTGATCTGATTTCAGGTAACACAATGACCCTTATTAAAGCTTGAGTATGTCGTTTTGGGAAGGGCATAAATGGAAATCTGGGAATAGGACAAAATATCCATTGAGATCTTTTCTAACCATAATCTCACATAATTAAAAAGTCAAATGACCATTCCCAAAATGGCATACTCTGGCGTTCACCCTGGGAGTGAAGGTAATGATTTGCCTCCTAAGATAAGGCCAGGCAGACATGTTGCACAAAACTCTGTTGAGAGTAGGACTACTACCCCACTTAGTAGGAAACAAGATAGATTTGTTATTTTTTTGAAAAATCGCATTTTTTTTTTGTGGAAAAATCGCAATTTTTGCGTTACCTGTGTCTGAAAGGTTATTTTTATTTCAAAAGCTAAGATATATGCAGTATACCAGTGCCTTTCTTATCTGTAATTCTGTCACTTTCTCTGCTGGAACAGTTATAAACATGCTATTTATTCGGGACGTTGATCTATTTTGAAGATTGATACATTTGAAAACCTTTTGTTGCCTTGTTACAAACTATCATTATTTGTTATGTCACATACAAGCTAGAATATCATGAAACATACATTTGTAAAGGAAGATGCTTCTCAGTTGTGTAGATGGGGTGGTTGTATCCATCCTAACTAATGCTATTATGGAAAACCTTGATTTTGTGAAGTTATGTCATACCAGGACTATTAAGATTAACAATTGTATTCTGTCCTGATTAATCATTTTCAGATGTACACTTTTTGATAGGGGAAAGGTGTAGGTTTGTAATTGAAGTGTTTGTGATGAAGCCCATTTGGTTACAGTTTATTGGCATTTCCTACCGAGCAACGGTGAAGTTGTACTATGGGAGCTTATAGAATGTGTTGTCACTTTTTTTTCTTTACATTAAACCATGCTTAATAACATTTGGTTTACTTGTTTTGGTAATGCAAATGTTTTAGAAGTTTACAGTACTGTTGGCATATTTTATCTGTAAATGTCATATGTTACTGTAAAAGCACATACAACCGATAAATTACAGTAATTTAACAGCAATTCGAGTTGCCAAGTAAATCCTGTACATTTCGTCGATGCAAGTAATTATTGTAAAATATAAGCACAATAATATATTGTAATTAGAAAGGTGTACAGGTACTGTAATAATACAGAAAATTGTTGTTATTTATAAACAGTAAGTTATTGTAGTACATCTACAGCAACATGTTGTAATTATAATTTACAGTAAATCACTGTTGTTTTACAGTACTTTTACTGGCAACTTTTTTTGCCATTCATTTTCTGTAATTTCTACAGTCAATTTTTACAGTGTACCTCCCTGACAACTTACATGGGCGAAAAGGCCCTTTTCACTCTACCCAGTGCTGAACATAGTGGTTGTAGCTCTCTTCATTCAGAAGCTGTCTGTAATTTTATCCACAAAACAACAACACAGGTCAACAGTCAGTAAAGTATGAATAGAGAAGACAGACCAATGGTGAAGGCTAATGCAGATCCATTTGATCGTTCATGTACAGTATGTCATGTGGGAAGCTGTTTATACTGCTCTGTCTCAACAAGTTATCCATTGTTACTGTACCTTTCTGCATTTGCGGAAAGCAACATTTGATGAACGCCATTACTCTATGTGACAATTATTTTCTCGGTATACATAAAGAGGAACGTGCAGGTGTTTTGTTTGATGTTTAGGCGTAATAAACGCTCCTAGAGAGCGATGCAGCACTACCGAGAGCTGAAACGTCTATGTAGCTGTCCATGGTGCTGAAATATATTGCGGCCTCTCTAAAATAAAGCATTTGCGAGGAAAGGGAAGGTCCGTGAAATCGAAGTTTGTGAACATGCAACATATATTTTGAGCCTTAAAAAAACCCATCTGTCTAAAAATAGGGACAATTGGAGATAGAAGCGGGGGTGCGCCACTGAGTGCATGTGTCAGTTACGGGTGAGAGCTATTTATAGAAACGAGGAGATTCATCTCTGTGCTCGTGCTCTGTTTGCAACAGGTGTGGTGTTTGTGTGTGTGTGTGTGTGTGTGTGTGTGTGTGTGTGTGTGTGTGTGTGTGTGTGTGTGTGTGTGTGTGTGTGTGTGTGTGTGTGTGTGTGTTTAGGCCAATATACTTTGAGTATCCTATAAAATATATAAAATTCTACAAAACAGTTTGTATGCTTCAAATATCACATTGACTATATACTAAACTTTAACACGCAGTAAGAAAACCATGACATAATTGTTGCAACATACTTTCATATAGTTCCTTTCAAATAATTTCACAAAACATCACATTTCATCTCAAATTGAGCTTCCACAATTCACTGGATCCGACTGTCTTCTCACAGGTTTTTACACATCAGTGGTAGATGTAGATACGAACGACTGCTGCAAAGCCTCCATCCCCAAGCCTTCAAAGAATTTAGGCAACGTTTTATATGATAGTTTGATTGAAGAGGATGTATTTTGGGCAAGAACAAACTGGTTTTATCTGTTCAGCCCATAGAGAAAGGGTTGGGGTATGATCATGTTGTTTGGATCTATGTTTTTCGACAAAGCGAAAAAAACACAATTTGCTAAATATTAACACGGGTGCTTATAAATAAGATGCAACTATAACCTGTGAAAATGGTTACAAGGCTTTCCCAAATAATTCCCCGTTTGGATGCAATCCACGCCTAAGGTTTTCAACCAGAAGAATCAGCCAGGTTTCGATGCATAGACTAGACATAGCTCAGCATCACCCTTAGCTACATTCCGCTCAAATGACCTTATAAGGAAGGATGTTGCAGTTTATGTAACATATAGGCTATACAGCGCGATTAGGCTGTCTCTCCTCTTCCTTTGCGCGTTAGCCCCGGAGGCACTGCGCTGCCTGACAACTGAATTTCAGTCAGAATGGTGGATTCCATTCATAAAAAGAGACTGAATTTGGTGATGTAACACTGCCCCACTGTCCCGCGTTTCTCCCCTAGAATAACTTTTTGCTGGAATATTGTTAATATATAACCTTGGCATGCATCTGCATGCGTTACCCTAGAGGTCGACGGTGGTCGGTTTTAAAGAAGGCATCGCATCGTTCATAATCATAACATTAAACATATTATGAGCTAGTCTGGCGAGGCATAGATGCATTTGCATCATTTAGGCTACTGATAACCTAGCCTACACTATATTAAGAATGATACATTTTCAGAGAGGATCAACCGTTCCTCGGGTGCCAAACATAAAAACAAATCTTCTCAGTTTCACTGCCCCCCCCCCCCCCCCCTCTCTCTCCCCCTCCCTTACACCGGGGTCCGGTGACTCCGTCTACGTTTTACGTTTGTCTCCGCCCATTCCTCGGTTTTGTCCAAATCGGGCTTTTTGCGTCGCCGGAGCTCCCGATATCAAGCCAACGTCATCATTGGGTAGAGGGAAGAGCTGACGTCAGAAAAGAGTCACCAAAAGGAGAGGGTAGGAGCAGTAGGGGGAGCGGGCAGAGGGAGAGAATTTCACCATTGCTAACATTGAATCCCCCTCGGCCCCCCTTCTCTCTAGCCCCCCCTCTTCCTACAACGTCGGTGTTGGCGCGTTGGGAGCCCCCCTTCGTCACCGGAATCCCAGCCTATATAACTTACTCGAGAGCAGAGTCCCTCCACCAGATTTACGGGATCCGGATATCTGGGCGAGAGACGGCTACTACAGCCGCCGAATCACTCACACTCTGAACCGGTGGAAAGCCATCCAGCGGCTAGCCAGCAACCTTACTGGACGCTGTGGCGGAACCGAAGAGGAAAAAAGAACGGATAGGAGAAGGTCTGAAGCCTTACTCTGGAACAAGCTGAGATGAAATTCCAATAGTAAAACGACAAGGTTATTACTACTAGCCTTTCTCTGACACCTCATCTTGGGAGAAAGAGACTCAGACCTCATCTGACGCAACGGTCAATATTCCGTTGAGTTTCACCTTCAAGTCCAGGGAATTTAGTCAACCACTGTAACAGGCTACAATGTATCGATCAACGAAGGGCGCGTCGAAGGCTCGAAGGGACCAAATCAACGCGGAGATTCGGAACCTGAAGGACTTGCTTCCCATATCCGATGCGGAAAAGGCACGGCTCTCATACCTACATATCATGTCCCTTGCCAGCATGTACACCAGAAAATCGGTCTTCTTCTCTCAAGGTAAGCGCGACTTAGCTTATAACAGACAAGTTCAAATACACTCAGTGTATAACCCATAGCCTGTTGATTCATAACTAAGAAATGCTTGTGAATGAAACATATATTGACAAACTGTTGCTTCCATCCGTCTGAGCTAGTTGCATGCTACCTTTGGCTTTCCGCTTGAATCAACAGGTGCCATATTTCTTGTTGAAAGAAACAGTTGATGAATTTCATGTCTACATGTGAATTATGTTGTTTAGGAATATATATAAGGAAATATTATCGTGCTTTGTTTGAGCTTCTGGCGTGAAAAACTATTTTAGAGCCGAGTGTCGCTATCTAGTGCTGAAACGCTTCTACCGCTGTCCATGGCACTGAAATCTAATGCGGCCGTTCTATAGCTATTGCAGGGAGCATAAACGTTACCTTTGTGGTATGATGACACCAATTAGCTAAACAAAAACATAATTAAAAAAACATTTCCCATCATCTTTTGTTTTTAGAATCGGGATCCGCTGGCAGTCTCGAGGAAAGCGCGAGGTTCCTGTCTTTCCACGAGCTGTCAGAGCTGGTGCAGGAGCTACCAGGGTTCCTGCTCTTGCTGACTGGGGAAGGCAAGCTGCTCTACCTGTCAGACAGCGTCTCCGAGCACCTCGGCCACTCCATGGTGAGTTCACGGGAGACCATATCATGTCTAAATAGCAAACTAGTAAATTAGCTGTAATTTAGATTTTGTTTCAGGGATATCATGAATATGCTAAATAAAAACGACTTTTGCTCGATGTTTCAGGTGGATCTGGTTGCCCAGGGTGACAGTGTGTATGATATTATTGACCCTACTGACCACTTCATCATGAGGACCAACCTAGCCCCTCCTACATCACCTGACACAGGTAAGATGCGCCTCCATATTTCCAATGGTACAGAAACGTGTCACAAATGGCTCGCATTTATATCACTCAGATCATTTCTGATATTCACAATTTCTTCTTTCCTCTTCTTTCTCTCAGATCGTCTATTCCGTTGTCATTTCAACACTTCCAAGTCGGTGCGCAGGCAGAGTGCTGGGAACAAGCTGGTTCTGGTCCGGGCGCGCTGCCCTTTCCCACCCTCCTCTTCTACCACCCCTAGCTCCTACTGGACATCCAATCCCGTCTGGATGTGCTTCTGTTCCCCTCTGGAAGCCGTCCCCACCCGCTCTGGTCCTGGGGGGGACCAAGTTCCAGCTCTGATCCCTCCTGCTGCTGAGAACAACTTCTTCCTAGCCTCGTTCCAGTCTCAACACAGCCGAGACATGAGGCTCCAGAATGCACAGGACAGGTGAGGTCACACCCACTGACCAGGCAACGCCACCTGTTGCTTTAGATCGTCTGAGTGATGGCATGACGTGTACGCTTTATAGTCAGAAGTATGTTGAAGACATAGACTTACCATGTCTTCTCTCCATCTTCCCTGTAGTGTCAGTGTTTACCTTGGCCTTGATGTGTCAGCCCTGAGGTCTCGCTCCTGGTACAGCCTCCTCCACCCACAGGACCTGTCACACGCCTCCGCTCAGCACTGCAGCCTGTGTAAGTACCAATTCAGTTCACCACTCAACAATCACACACAGACGCACCAACACACATCAACACAAATGTGAACTCAATTATACTGCATCCACCATTACATGGAGCAAACTTCACTACAAACCCACCATTAAAGTTCTGTGACGTGATCAGTTGTAGAACACTGTCTGATGTCGATGTTCTCTCTTTGTTCCCCCACAGTGAGAGAGGGAGGAGAGGGTAGATCTGAGATGGTGGTACGGGTGGAGTCTGCAGACCACTCCTGGGTCTGGCTCTACATGGTATTGCAGCTGGAGGCAGGAGACAGCCCCATCAGCAGCAACAACTACATCATTAGGTACTACCTCTACCCTATGACAGATCATCATAACACATTTTCAATAGATATAAAGGAGATTGCAAAGAGCACAAGAGAATCTTACTAACCATTTCCATCTTTTTCTCTTTCTGTTTCTCTCTCAGTGAGGCGGAGGCGTGGTCAGTGAGACAGCAGCTGAGCACAGAGCAGACCCAGCTGACCCTGGTACTGAGTACCAGTACCTCCCGCCAGGACAGCCTGAGCCTGTCCAGCCCAGACCAAGTCTTCACCCCAGGCAGCAGTGGCCTCTCAGCCCAGTCCTTTGACTTCAGCATGACTGTGTCCAGCAGTGTGGGCTCCTCAGACGAGACAGGGGGCGCCACCACTGAGCCCATGCAGGTGGAGGGCGACCCTCGCTCTAGTATTTCCTCTATTGAGGAGGAGAGCTTCTTCCAGCAGCAGCAGATGCCTGCCCCTGTCCAAAGCCGCTCTGCTGCCTCCTCCCCCACCCCAGTTACCGTTGCCACGGTAGCAGACCTGGACTTCCTCACTCAGAACATTCTCCTGCCCCCCTCCTTCCAGCTCGAGCCCCCGCTGCCCGCCCTCCCCCTTCCACTCCCCCCAGTGCCCACCTCCCAGGAGCAGCAGACCAAAGAGTTTGTGTGTACGCCCCCCTACACACCCCAGCTGGGCGGGGGCAGCTTCCTGTTCGGCGAGCCCCTCTTTAGCTTCGACCCCACAGGCACCACCACACCCCCTCCCTCCACCACCACAGCTACAGCCACCACCTCCATCGCCCCTTCGCTCTCCCCCTCCGCCCCACCCACCACAGCCTCCAGCCCTGCTCCCCCCTCCTCCCTGTGCCTCACTGGCCCCTCCACCGACCTGTTCTTCCCTGCCGATCCCTGCAGTGGCTCTATTTATGAGAAGCTACCCCCCACCCCTGACAGCCCTCGAGATGGGGACTGCACAGTGATGACCTTGCCTGAGGTTCGGGGACCCCTGTATGTAGATGTCCCTTTAGGGCCCTTTCACTACCCCCTCGAGGGCCTCCTCACCCCAGAGGCCTCCCCCGGTAAACAGCCTGGTCTCTCTTTCTTCTCCCTGGAGAGAGAGAGGGATAAGGAGAGAGCAGAGATCTCCCTCTTAGCTCAGCACATCAGCTCCTTAGCAGAGGGATTCTACCTGGATCCTCTCTTATCCAAGCTATCCCCTCCTTCCATGTCCCCCTCCTCCTCCCCTCCCCCCCCGACCCTCTCACCATCCGTAGCCACCGCTGGTGTTGACTCTATCCACATGCTGGGAGAGTTTTACCCCGTTAAAGTGTGGAGAGGCCTGGACTTCCCCGTATTCCAAGATGATGATGACTCTCTGTTTGAAGAGAGCATCTTAGAAGCCCTGCTCCAGGACTTCTCCACCCCTCCACCCCTCTCCCCCTCCATCCCCCCACCATCTCCCCCCAACCCAGTCTGCTGGCACTCACCCTCCCACTTTGAGGGGGTCAGCCACTTCTGTAGCGTCCAATCGGCGCACTGTTACCCCACGGCCAGGTGCGGGGAAACATTGGCCGGCGAGGCCGGGGCGATGGCAGAATGGGAGGGGCTGGGGGAGGAGCCTATGGAGATCGAGGTGGCGTCATCACCTCTGTCTTCCTGTTCCTCCATCCCAGCATCCCCTCCCCTGCGGCTCACTGCCTCCCCCACCTCCGCCCCCTCCACGCCCGTCGCCCCCAACACGCCCGCCGTGCCTTGCGCCCAGTCCCTCCTGGAGGAGCTGGCCGCCCTGGAACCTATGTTTGGGGCAGGTGCCTCGATCGCCCCCGGCTTGGGGCAGCAACCTGAGTTGTATCAACTCCAGTGTCACCAGCCGCCACAGTGCTTCCACAAAGGTGAGAATCATTCAGTTAACTTGTTCTACTGTCTTTCTCTGTTTGATAAATGGATTAAGATGTGTTAACCCTGAACATACCAGACTAATGTGCCTTTCCTCTTTGTCTCTTGTGTTTTTCAGATGGGAGTGGAAGTGTTCCCCCGTTCTAAATAAGTCTGTGACTTACTTCATTAAGTATGGCATATTGTCATATTTCGTGGAGCTATTTTACTGAAAAGTAAAGATGATTTAAGTGTATAAATATATACATAATGTATACTACTAAAGGACTTTATTTCCTACATGCCTACTGAGAACAAATATTGCCTTCATATTTTTGTTCATTTATTTATTAATTCATGTATTCTATATATTTTTTTTTATCAAACAATTTCGCATTTAATTTCAACATTGACATAATGGTGCAATATTTACCAACCGAATGTACCCATGACTGACTGAGTTTTGGGTCCATTTGGTGCCACAGCTTTTCTGTAACATGAGCTTCAGATTTGATCAGTCAGAGACGTAACAAAATCTCTGACCTTGTAAAGCGCTGTTTAACTTCCAGACCGCATTTGTATTCACTCGTAGTGAAAAACCTGTTGCGAACAAAAAAAATGAGAATACCTTCTTTGATATTTCAATAGAGAAATGACTTAGAGCATTATTGCTTGTAATGCAGCAACGCAAACTCAAATCACAAATGTGGTGAAAGTCTATGTTTACAAAAATCTCTACTGACCTGGTACAACCACTGACAGTAGCTGACAAAAGGGGACCAGATTCCCTCTCTCACATCCGCAATATTCAGTTTCCAGAGAGACACATAGTTCTACTCTGACCTTATTGTATTCCTCTCTTGTCATAGCTTGAAAGGCCACGTCTAAACATACAAATACTGTAGTCAAACTAACCTAATACTTTGAGCTTTGAGTTTGCGGCTGAACATTTGAAAACATTTGACTTCGTGTTATTTCTCCATTACAAACTTGTGTATCAATGTGATGGTGTGCAAAAAAAAAAAAAATATACAAAACTTGTGAAGACATAGGTCTTGGAATGTCCACACGCAAGAACGCGTGACGAAGGTTTCTGGCCTTCACCTGAAGGTGTTGCCGAATGGAAATCGTCTGGAAGTTACTCAACAACTGTGTGTGGTTCTGTTGTGTACAGGACCAGCACATTGTACATTAGACTCTGAATGTGGGTTCTTTAGGTCACCGTTCTCTTGGGCTTGGCTTCAAGGGCAGCTCTGCTGGATTTTCTTGCAGCATCAATATTTGCAATGCTGGCAGTTTATAGCGGCTCCTGTGTGCCTGACATGGCCATGACCTGCTGAACTCTGAACTCTAACTGAACTCTTTCTCTATGTCCATGAACCAATGGACTGACAGTCACATCGTAGCTCTACTTGAGCTATGGTGTTGTGGGGCACAATACGGCTATGTGAATGACTATATGATTCTTCTTTTTTGAGAGGGGTTAGACAAAAATGGAAGTTTTGTTTTAAAAAATGACCTGAAAATAGTGTGATGGGTTACTATTTATATTCAGTTCCTCCTAAGCGACACGGGTTGAGAATGGTACTATTCCCATGGTGTCGACGTGCTAACGTAGAGTTGTCTACGGTCAAGTAAAGGATTGATTCCTACGTTCTAGCTATTAAATGCTACGTTTAACATATGTGTAAGTATTATATTGTATGTGTTGAATTGAAAAATAAGAAACTGTTGATGTTCAATGCATAATGCATTATGTCTGTGGATGTATGCACATGCAATTTTTTTGAAGGCTTGTACACATTTGTACATTTGTATGAATACATCAGTCTGTACATATCAGAGACATTTCTATTGTTTAAGATGGACTATATACATGATGATATATTGAAGAATGGACATTGTGGATCAGTGTTCTCTTGTGTTGCTGAAAAGTGTATTTGGTTGTCAAACAAATGCATTTATATTAAAGTGCACTTAAAGCGGTTGGATCTCTTTGTGTCGTCACTTCCAGTCCACCTCCTCCTCCTCCTCCTCCTTCTACCTACTCTCATCATCATCCCTTCATCCCTCCCTCCTCTCTCCTCCCTCCCTCGCTCTCTCCTCCGTTTCTTCCCCTGGAGCGAGCTCCGCTCAGCAACAGCACTGACGCAACGATCTGACTCAGACTGACGCACACGCTCCACACCGAGGCTCTCACACACACAGGCACACACCACACACACACAGTTGGCTCCCACTCAAGCAGGCATGATCACTTTGACACACACATTCACACAGGGGCGGACTGGGACCAAAAATCGGCTCTGGCATTTCTAACACGCCAGCTACTGTTTTTCCACCTGATCATTTCCCCCCCCCTAAGCCCCCATTATTAGCCAGATATTTTGCGAAAAAATAAATAAAATAGTTAGACAGGCCCACATTTGTCCGAAATACCAGATGGCCAGCCCGCCCCTGCACGCACACCCAATAGGAGCCCCTCCATCTTTACAAATAGCAGCAGATCACACTCACTCAATGTACCTGCTACTCCGAGAGCGTGCTGTGATGGTGTCAGACTCCATATATAGGCATTCCTGTGTCGAAGCTCTGATTCAAGCAGCCCCCTCTTTCCTCAGCCTCCGATTCAGATGGGAGGGGGGACTGGGGGAGCCAGAGAGAGAGAAAGAGATAGAGAAGGGAGAGAGGGGGGAGAAAAAGAGAGCAAGAGAAGAGAGGAAGCCAAAACCAGAGAGAAAGAGGGACAGTCATGATGAATGTACTATCAATCACTAACTAGTACCCAGTGAAAGCTCTGTGCTCTTCACATCATGGAGGGCGCATTTTGGTAAAATCACTAACGTTACATGAGTGATGGGCATTGCCATGTTACTGTGTAAATGCATCCTGCCACCTCCCCAGGTTCCTCAAATCTAATTTCAAAAGCAGATCTGCAGGATAGGGTACAAATGTGAGACCTTTAATATCTTATATACTAAACCTGGAGAGACAAAGCATTGCCATACCAACATTTTGTTTCAGCACCAGACCAGTCACTGCAGTAAGCCTCCTGGAGATGAGAGCAGCAAAGATAGAATAGATTGTAGCTCTCTCCTGTCATCTTGTGGCCAAGCAAAAGTAGTGCATTTTCAAACACGGAACTCATTGGAAAAAAAAGAAAAGTCCTCTCACTGTCAACTGCGTTTATTTTCAGCAAACTTAACATGTGTAAATATTTGTATGAACATAACAAGATTCAACAACTGAGACATAAACTGAACAAGTTCCACAGACATGTGACTAACAGAAATGGAATAATGTGTCCCTGAACAAAGGGGGGGTCAAAATCAAAAGTAACAGTCAGTATCTGGTGTGGCCACCAGCTGCATTAAGTACTGCAGTGCATCTCCTCCTCATGGACTGCGCCAGATTTGTCAGTTCTTGCTGTGAGATGTTACCCCACTCTTCCACCAAGGCACCTGCAAGTTCCCGGACATTTCTGGGGGTAATGGCCATAGCCCTCACTCTCCGATCCAACAGGTCCCAGACGTGCCCAATGGGATTGAGATCCGGGCTCTTCGCTGGCCATGGCAGAACACTGACATTCCTGCCTTGCACAGAATAAGCAGTGTGCTTGGTGGCATTGTCATGCTGGAGGGTCATGTCAGGATGAGCCTGCAGGAAGGGTACCACATGAGGGAGGAGGATGTCTTCCCTGTAACGCACAGCGTTGAGATTGCCTGCAATGACAACAAGCTCAGTCTGATGATGATGCTGATGATGCTGTGACACACCGCCCCGGACCATGGCGGACCCTCCACCTCCAAATCGATCCCGCTCCAGAGTACAGGCCTCGGTGTAATGCTCATTGCTTCGACGATAAACGCAAATCATCACCGACCATCACCCCTGGTGAGACAAAACCGCGACTTGTCAGCCGCGACTTGTCAGAAGAGCACTTTTTGCCAGTCCTGTCTGGTCCAGTGACGGTGGGTTTGTGCCCATGGGCGACATTGTTGCCGGTGATGTCTGATGAGGACCTGCCTTACAACAGGCCTACAAGCCCTCAGTCCAGCCTCTCTCAGCCTATTGCGGACAGTCTGAGCACTGATGGAGGGATTGTGCGTTCCTGGTGTAACTCGGGCAGTTGTTGTTGCCATCCTGTACCTGTCCCGCAGGTGTGATGTTCGGATGGACCGATCCTGTGCAGGTGCTGTTACACGTGGTCTGCCACTGCAAGGACGTCCTGTCTCCCTGTAGCGCTGGCTTAGGCGTCTCACAGTACGGACATTGCAATTTATTGCCCTGGCCACATCTGCAGTCCTCATGCCTCCTTGCAGCATGCCTAAGGCACGTTCACGCAGATGAGCAGGGACCCTGGGCATCTTTCTTTTGGTGTTTATCAGAGTCAGTAGAAAGACCTCTTTTGTGTCCTAAGTTTTCATAACTGTGACCTTAATTGCCTACCGTCTGTAAGCTGTTAGTGTCTAACGACCGTTCCACAGGTGCATGGTCATTAATTGTTTATGGTTCATTGAACAAGCGTGGGAAACAGTGTTTAAACCCTTTACAATGAAGATCTGTGAAGTTATTGGGATTTTTACAAATTATCTTTGAAAGACACGGTCCAGGAAAAGGGACGTTTGTCTTCTTGCTTTGTTTACTTCCATGGGACAGAGAGAGAAAAATGCATTTATAAAGCTAATTCCCTGCAATTCTACACATTTTGCCATGACTTACACCATGCTCATATTTGGTATCTTATTAGGATTCCCTTTAGCTGTTGCGAAAGCAGCAGCTACTCTTCCTGGGGTCCACACAAAACATGAAACATGACATAATACAGAACATTAATAGATAAGAACAGCTCAAGGACTGAACTACATACATTTAGAAATCGACGCATATAGCCTACATGTCAATACATACACACAAAATATTTAGGTCAAATAAGGGAGAGCTATTGTTGCTTTAACTGTTTGTTTAACTCGGGTTTGCTGTTCATTTGAGAAACATGAAATGGAAGATAGTTTCATGCAATAGTGGCTCTGTATTATACTGTACACTTTCTTGAATTTGCTCTGGATTTGGGGACTGTGAAAAGACCCCTGGTGGCATGTCTATTGTCAGAGCACATTAATGTTTCTCATAAAAAGAGAAGTAATACAGTCAGTCTCTCCTCAACTCTTAGCCAAGAGAGACTGGCATGCATAGTACTTATATTAGCCCTCTGATTACAATGAAGAGCAAGACGTACTGCTCTGTTCTGGGCCAGCTGCAGCTTAACTAGATCTTTCTCTGCAGGACTTGACCACATGACTGGACAATAATCAAGATAAGACAAAACTGTAGCCTGCAGGAGTTGCTTTTTGGAGTCTGGTGTCAAAAAAGCAGAGCATCTCTTTATTATGGACAGACCTCATATTTACAACCATTGAATCTACAGTGCTGTGAAAAAGTATTTGCCCCCTTCCTGATTTGTCATTTTTTTGCACATTTGTCACACTTAAGTGTTTCAGATCATCAAACAAATGTAAATATTACACAAAGATTACCCAACTAAACACAAAATGCAGTTAAGTGATGATTTTATTTATTAAGGGAAAAAAAGCTATCCGAACCTTCATGGCCCTATGTGACAAAGTAATTGCCCCCAAACCTAATAACCACCCAAACCTAATAACCACCCAAACCTAATAGCCACCCTCAGCAGCAACAACTGCAATCAAGCGTTTGCAATAACTGGCAATGAGTCTTTCACATCGCTGTGGAGGAATTTTGGCCCACTCTTCTTTGCAGAATTGTTTTAATTCAACCACATTGGAGGGTTTTCGAGCATGAACCGCCTTTTTAAGGTCACGCCACAGCATCTCAATCAGATTCAAGTCCGGACTTTGACTCGGCCACTCCAAAACCATTTTGTTTTTTTAAACCATTCAGAGGTGGACTTGCTGGTGTGTTTTGGATCATTGTCCTGCTGCAGAACCCAAGTGCGCTTCAGCTTGAGGTCACGAACTGATGGTCGGACATTCTCCTTCAGGATTTTTTGGTAGAGAGCAGAATTCATGGTTCCATCAATCACAGCAAGTCATCCAGGTCCTGAAGCAGCAATGCAGCCCCAGACCATCACACTACCACCACCATATTTGCCTGTTGGTATGATGTTCTTTTTCTGAAATGCTGTGTTACTTTTACGCCAGATGTAACGGGACGCACACCATCCAACAAGTTCAACTTTTGTCTCGTCAGTCCACAGAATATTTTCCCAAAAGTCTTGGGGATCATCAAGATGTTTTTTGCCAAAAGTGAGACTAGCCTTTATGTTCTTTTTGGTCAGCAGTGGTTTTCGCCTCGGAACTCTGCCATGGATGCCATTTTTGCCCAGTCTCTTTCTTATGGTTGAGTCATGAACACTGACCTTAACTGAGGCAAGTGAGGCCTGCAGTTCTTTAGATGTTGTTGTGGGTTCTTTTGTGACCTCTTGGATGAGTCGTCGCTGCGCTCTTGGGGTAATTTTGGTAGGCCGGCCACTCCTGGGAAGGTTCACCACTGTTCCAAATTTTCTCAATTTGTGGATAATGGCTCTCACGTGGTTCGCTGGAGTCCCAAAGCCTTAGAAATGGCTTTGTAACCCTTTCCAGACTGATAGATGTCAATTACTTTGTTTCTCATCTGTTCCTGAATTTCTTTGCTTTTTGAGATCTTTTGGCCTACTTCACTTTGTCAGACAGGTTCTATTTAAGTGATTTCTTGATTCAACAGGTCTGGCAGTAATAAGGCCTGGGTGTGGCTAGTGAAATTGAACTCAGCTTTCCAAAAAATGTGATTAACCACAGTAAATTCATGATTTAACAAGGGGGGGGGGGCAATTACTTTGTCACATAGGGTCATGAAGGTTCGGATAGCATTTTTCCCTTAATAAATAAAATGATCACTTAAAAACTGCATTTTGTGTTTACCTTTGTGTAATATTAAAATGTGACAAATGTGCAAAAAAACAAGACATCAGGAAGGGGGCAAATACTTTTTCACAGCACTGTATATGTTTTGACCATGAAAGTTTAAATTTAAGGTAACACCAAGTAATTTAGTCTCCTCAACTTGTTCAACAGCCACACCATTCATTACCAGATTCAGCTGATGTTTAGAGCTTAGGGAATGATTTGTACCAAATACAATGCTCTTAGTTTTAAGGATGAACATTTAAGGATGTTCACCTGTTTACTACTGGCCACCCATTCCAAAACAGACTGCAACTATGTTAAGGGTTTAAGTGACTTCTTCCCACCACTGTCAATATGCTTTAGGCTCCTGAGTGGGGCAACGGTCTAAGACACTGCATCTCAGTGCTTGAAAAGTCACTCCAAACACCCTGGTTTGATTCCAAGCTGTATCACAACCGGCTGTGATTGGGAGTCCCATAAGGCGGCACACAATTGGCCCAGCGTCGTCCGGGTTTGGCCGGTGTAGGCTGTCATTGTAAATAAGAATTTGTTCTGAACTGACTTGCCTAGTTAAATAATTTAAAAATAATAATAATTAGCTGTGGTTGCTGATGCATATTTGGTTGAATCATCAGCATACATGGACACACAGGCTTTGTTAATGCCAGTGACAGGTCATTGGTAAAAATAGAAGAGTAGAGGGCCTAGAGAGATGCCCTGCGGTACATTAGAGAATCTTCCATTAAAGACAACCCCGGAACTAGTGCTTGGTTGCACAGCTTTTGGCCAATATAACTGCAGACAAATGCTTCTTGTAGCCATCAATGAGCTTGCTGCACCTTTCTACTGGCAATTCGGCCCACTTTTCAGCAGCAAACTGCTCTAATTCTTCAATGTTTTAAAGTTGTGGGGTTTCCAGCAGGACATTAACCCAAAACACACACCAAAAAGCACCTAGGGATGGTTCAAGAAAAAACACGGGACTGTTCTAGAGTGACCAGCAAAGAGTTCAGATCTGAATCACATCCATAACCTATGGTGAGATCTGAAAACAGCAGATGGTGGAGGGCACCCCTCAAACATTGAACAATTAGAGCAGTTTGCTGCTGAAGAGTGGGCTAAATTGCCAGTAGAAGGGTGCAGCAAGCTCATTGATGGCTACAAGAAGCATTTGTCGGAAAAGCATTTGTTATATTGGCCAAAAGCTGTGCAACCAAGCAGTAGTTCCAGGGTGCCAATAATTTTGTCCCAACCATTTCTCTTTATTTTCTCAATTAAAATTGTAAACTGAAGATTACAAAAATAAATGTGGTTCTGCAATGTTGAAAATCCAATAACGAGGTGCTGAGACCAAGAGTTATATTTAAATTTCTACTTATTTCAGAAGAAATAGGGAATTATTCGTGACCCTAAGCTTCATGACCCTTGTGCCTGGAAATGTCATTGCGGAAATGCGTTTGCAAGAAATGAGACTGTCCTCCATCTATCATAGAGATAGATAGATCATAGAGATAGATAGAGGACTCATCTTTGTATCTGTGCCATTATAGAATACCACAGTATGCATCACAATACCCATTAAACCTTGTGGTCAAACACAGAAATTTTCCCAATAATTTTTACACAATTCAACACTTAAAATAAGGAGTGTTTCGTGTAGACTTACCTTGGTGTGACGTTTTGATAACCTTGTAACTCTCTCTCGGGCAAGGTGACTTTTAGAAATATTTTCACCTGTATTTACCCCCCAAAATTAAATGCTAATTATCGGCTAATGTGGCTATCATACAGAACTACAAATGCCTGAAATTAAGCTTCATGTCACTCACCAGGTCCATGATGATCTGGACGAGACAGCCGAATTGAGGCAAAAGTACGACTCTCTGGATTAACTATCTAATGTTAGCTACATTTAGTAATTAATAACTTGGATAAATGAGTTTAAACTGACAATGATGTGAACTGTATAGGGCAAGTTTAAAATGTACACAATAAATGTTATCTAGCTAGCTAGCTCATGCTTAGCTAGTTATCAACATTAGCCATCTATTTGTCTAGCCATTTAAATGCATGAGAAATTCATAAAAACGAGTTTAGCTTTCTTTGGTTTTTATTAACTAGCTAACTAATTTAAATGGTGAAGCTAGGCATTCTTAATAACGCTTGTTTGTGTCTGTGGGTGAGGGCTGGGTAGCTTACTTTAAGTACTACTTAACTTGTAGATACCCTAGCGAGCTGTATTATTTTGGTCTGGCTTTTTGAGAGGTTTCAGAGATGAACTGATTAGCATCCTCTCTTGAGTCAACAGTGTGCTTACTTTACTGCAGGAAGACAAACATGATCTGTTTGCTGCTACCGCCTGGACAGCAGATCATTAGTATAGTTAGTAGGCAATACTGATGGAGGAAAAAAATCAATACAGTTACATATCACAATATTATTTTGGAAGATATTATATTGATACTTTGACTCAAAGGTGGGGTTGTTGGTGTTGCTAGATAAACGTTAGCTAGCGCTAGTCTGCTGTTCCTCCGCCAAAACTACAGTATTTTTCATACTATAGATTTTTCTCTATCTTCTTTTTAAATAGTAAGCCAACATGTTTTCAGCACTTTTATTTAATAAAAAATAATAATCTCATACTCTCTCATCTCTCTGCAGCAGACATATAGAGAGCAATATGTACATCAAATCTCAATAAAAATGCAGTATCGAATCGCAATACATATAGAATTGTGAGAATCGCAATACATATTGTATCAGCACCTAAGTATCGTGATAATATCGTATTGGGAGGTCCCTGACAATTCTCAGCCCTAATATGCAAGGTTATGCAACCTTATTTAGTCCTACCTGCTATGGTGGGTTTTAAATTAATTCGTATTCACACGTTTGTTTTTTAGGTAGAATTACTGTCATGTTATTGATGCCAAATTGCAAACCGTATTTGCACCTTCTCTATTCCAGAACCAATGGGTGGGCCTGAGTCTCATCACCTCTCAACTAGGCAAGCTGTTTCAACCTGGAACACTGTTCTCCTGCTTTGGTCTGTTTCAGTCATTGTAGGTAGTCCGAAAGAGCATGAGTGTGTTTAGGGGTTTTGTTCCAGCCCAACTCTAACACTTGATCAACATAATCTATTGATCATAATCAACACAACGAATCACGGCGATAGGCTATGATTTGTAATCAGGTATGAGCTGGGCTGGAACAAAAGCTTATACCTACGCCAGTCCTGCCATTCAGATCTAGAGATGTCGTTGTTCTGTACTACAGTAATTTAGATGGTATGAAATATAACGCATGCTCCACTCTCAAGTTGAACTTGAACTTATTGACTGATGCCAAGGCGGCAGCTGCTATGAAGAAGGTAGCAGCTGCGGACCAGAAGACTGCAGCCGAGGCAGCACTGGTCCACACCTGCGCTGTCTGTCAGGTGAGTAGTACTGGTTGGTACTGTATGTGCCTTCAGGTTCCTCTCCACGTGTAGGCTATTGGACTGGCCTGTGTGGCACAGTCTTTCATATGTGTGGTAGTTTGTTGCATCGTATTGCTTAGTTTATCATCTGTGTCAACTTTGAATTCAATCTAAGCCACAGATTGTTAACTTCCTCCATTTTTGTACTTGACCTTTATTGGCGCAGAACCCGAAGACATTCAAGCAGCACTCTGAGAGCAAGTATCCCAAGTCTCCAACGGTCCCAGTACTGGTTGATGTACAGGCCTAAGTGACCACACACACTCAAATGGACCTACAGCTGGGGTAAGATTCTTCCATCATTCACACACAGTAGACATACTGTAAACCACCATGTTGTCAACAAAATGTTGTCCTCTGTGGTTAAGTTGTATTATGTCTGGCTCTGTGGAAATGCTGGGATCACTCATCGTCTTTAATGTTGCGATTCACAGACACACGATGACCACGATTCGAGTGCTGCAACTGAGACGGAATGACCATCGAGGGACATGCTGAGACCCCGACTATACAGAGCTATGAAAAAGTATTTGCCCCTTTTCTAATTTTCTCTACTTTTGCATATTTCTTTACACGGAGCGGTATCAGATCTTCAACCAAAACTTAATATCAGAAAAAGGGAACCTGAGTGAACCAATAACACAACCATTACATACTTATTTCATAAACAAAGTTATGTAACACCCACTGTCCCTGTGTGAAAAAGTAATTGCTCCCTTTAGCAGTGTTTGGTTTTCGCCAGGCATAATGGGATCCATGCCATCTAAAAACATATTATTTTGACTCATCTGTCCATAGAACATTCTTCCAAGAGTCTTGATGATCATCCAGGTGCTTTTTGGCAAACTTCAGTCAACTTTGTAGATGAGATTATGTCTGGCAAAAACCAAACACTGCATTCCACAGTAAGAACTTCATACCAACGGTCAAGCATGGTGGTGGTAGTGTGATGCTTTGGGGATGCTTTTCTGTCTCAGGACCTGCAAGACTTGCCTTAATAGAAGGAACCATGAATTCTTCTCTGTATCAGAGAGTTGTGGGTGAAGGTAAGTATGTATGATCTATTAACATGAGGGGAGGTGGGTTGATATAGTATCTAGTTTGAGTGTGTATTGATGGGGACAAGGTAGTAAAATGTTGGCTGATCACTGACTACTGTGTGTCCTAAAGACTAATCCTGCAGCTGATGATGATGAAGATGACACCATCTTCAGTAATATAGAGCCTGTAGACCAGGGATTCCCAAGCGTTTTAGGCCCACGACCCCAATTTGATATCTGAAAACACTCACGACCCCAACCATGTGAAGAAAAATAAAATATTTGGGTCTATGGCAGTCAATTCAAAAACATTCTAACAGTATTTCTGAATGTCTTCTCAACTCACCATCACATACTTTTAATACTTGTCACATACATTTAATGTGGGGCTATGACAGTCAATTTGCAAATTAGTCTGACATAATGTATCTAATCTCACCACCACTAATGAGGTTGGTGTGCCTGATGCATGTTGCGTCAGATTTTCTCAAAGCCAGGGGGCGTTGTGGACAGTGCTCACCTAATCTCTGCTGTCACATCCAACCTGGATGGATATTTGGTAATAATACAGACGAGAGCACTGGATCCAGCTTCACACAGTTTTGAGATGACGATGGGTAAAAGGAGTTTCATAGTGCTTTCAAGACAACTGGGAATTCTGAAAAATACAAGGTCAAATCATGACGTCTGTGATCTTCTGGTCGGAAAGTCGAAGCTCAGAAAGAGGCCCGAGTTGGATGACCGTTCAAAACAATTTGGGAAGTAGGATTGGGAAGTACAGTAGGTCCCAAAGTGCTCTTCCAAGCGTTGGAGGTGAGCAGTCATCACTCGTGTGTTACACTTACAGATGCTGTTTTCTGTGATAAACATGCACAGCTGAGGGATGGGGACATGATTCGCTTACAGAAGACTTTCTCTCCAATAATAATTATTTCCCCTGAATCCACTGATTTGGTCACTCATCTGTAGAATATTTCTGCATTTCCCCTGCATGCTTGCGTTCAGTTTCCCAAATATGTCTTGAGAGACATTTTCTTTTCATTACACAGAAAGTCAACAAAGTTTTTTTTACATCCATTGTGAATGACAAAAGTTCCTCTCTCAATGCGAAAAATGTTTCCAACACTCCCCCTCGATAACCACCAAGCCTCGGTGTGAAATAGAACATCATCATGCTCTGGTCTCATATCTCCACATAGTTTAGTGAACAGGCATGCGCACGGATGTGGGTTGATGTAGTTTACAATCAAAGTTACCTGCTGCAGCATATTTGGATATCTGAGTTCTGTGCTCAGCTCTTTTGCCGCCAGTTGCTCTCGGTGTATCATACAATGTGTCCATATGGCAGAAGGAGACACATTCATAACTAGAGTGCAGAGACCTGCCTGCCGTCCTGCCATAGATATAGCCCCATCGGTGCAATAGCACACAATTCTATCCCATGGAATCAGTTTTTCGTCAATATAGCCACGTAGCACACTGAAACTCCCCTGTGCCATTTCAAATAATATCAAATCAAATTGTATTGGTCACATACACGTGTTTAGCAGATGTTATTGCGGGTGTAGCGAAATGCTTGTGCTTCTAGTTCTGACAGTGCAGCAATATCTAACAAGTAATATCTAACAATTTCACAACATATACCCAATACACACAAATCTAAGTAAAGGAATGGAATTAAGAATTTATAAATATATGGATGAGCAAGAAGGCTGTTGTGCCTTCTTCACCACGCTGTCTGTGTGGGTGGACCACCCCGCTGTCTGTGTGGGTGGACCACCCCGCTGTCTGTGTGGGTGGACCACCACGCTGTCTGTGTGGGTGGACCACCACGCTGTCTGTGTGGGTGGACCACCACGCTGTCTGTGTGGGTGGACCACCACGCTGTCTGTGTGGGTGGACCACCCCGCTGTCTGTGTGGGTGGACCACCACGCTGTCTGTGTGAGTGGACCACCCCGCTGTCTGTGTGGGTGGACCACCCCGCTGTCTGTGTGGGTGGACCACCACGCTGTCTGTGTGGGTGGACCACCACGCTGTCTGTGTGGGTGGACCACCCCGCTGTCTGTGTGGGTGGACCACCACGCTGTCTGTGTGGGTGGACCACCACGCTGTCTGTGTGGGTGGACCACCACACTGTCTGTGTGGGTGGACCATTTCAGTTTGTCTGTGATGTGTGTGCCGAGGAACTTAAAACATTCCACTTTCTCCATTGCTGTCCCGTCGATGTGTTGAGTGGGGTGCTCCCTCTGCTGTTTCCTGAAGTCCACGATCATCTCCATTGTTTTGTTTTGTTGACGTTGAGTGAGAGGTTATTTTTCCTGGCACCAGACTCCCAGAGCCCTTACCTCCTCCCTGTAGACTGTCTCGTCATTGTTGGTAATCAAGCCTACTACTGTTGTGTCGTCTGCAAACTTGATGATTGAGTTGGAGGCGAGCATGGCCACGCAGTCATGGGTGAACAGGGAGTACAGGAGGGGGTACGCACCCTTGTGGGGCCCAAGTGTTGAGGATCAGCGAAGTGGAGGTGTTGTTTCCTACCTTCACCACCTGGGGGCGGCCCGTCAGGAAGTCCAGGACCCAATTGCACAGGGCGGGGTTCAGACCCAGGGCCTCGAGGTTAATGATGAGCTTGGAGGGTACTATGGAGGGTTACTATGGAGGGTTCATGCTCAGGAATCGTGAGACAGAACAATATGTCCTCGTGAATAGCTTCCCCCGACATGTATAGAGAATAAAGGCCAATGCATGGGCATCTCGGCCCTCACAGCTAACGTCTGTTTGAAGCGCATAAGCTGGGGAGAGTGGTTCAGTCTGAATTTCCTCTTGATTGCTAGCAATAGCATCAATTCTTTGTTTAACAGTGTTATCTGACAAAGGTATTGATGTGAGTTTCTGTGCCTCTGCCTCCCCACACATTGTTTTCGCCATATCAATTGCGAACGGTAATATCAAAGTCTTTGCAATAGTGTGTGATTTCCTAGCGTAGCAGGCCTAGCCATTCACTGTGGGAATCACTCGCTCTTAGGTTGAATTAGATTTTTCAGATTTCAATAATTTGAACTTAGATTAAGGTTAACCACATTACAATGATTTTCAGATACAAAGATATTATAATATATAAAACATTTGTAGTATACTCGTCGAACCTATTCACTCTATTGTTGTCAGTACTTGTCTACTCAAAAGCACAACTGTAGGTGCTTATACACAACAATACACGACTAGACTGTAGTCAAACCCATCTCAATGGCCCATTATTGCCTCTGAGTGTAACAAAACACATACCAGTCTACTGTACCCTTTTTTGTTTACAGATGAATATGAGTTGTTGTACGATTTACACATCCACATGCTCAGTCTTCATGTTTTACACATCCTCGTGCTCAGTCTTCATGTTTTACACATCCTCATGCTCAGTCTTCATGTTTTACACATCCTCGTGATCAGTCTTCATGTTTTACACATCCTCATGATCAGTCTTCATGTTTTACACATCCTCACGATCAGTCTTCATGTTTTACACATCCTCATGATCAGTCTTCATGTTTTACACATCCACATGATCAGTCTTCACGTTTTACACATCCTCATGATCAGTCTTCATGTTTTACACATCCTCACGATCAGTCTTCATGTTTTACACATCCTCATGATCAGTCTTTATGTTTTACACATCCTCATGATCAGTCTTCATGTTTTACACATCCACATGCTCAGTCTTCTGTTTTACACATCCTCGTGATCAGTCTTCATGTTTTACACATCCTCATGATCAGTCTTCATGTTTTACACATCCTCACGATCAGTCTTTATGTTTTACACATCCTCATGATCAGTCTTCATGTTTTACACATCCACATGCTCAGTCTTCATGTTTTACACATCCTCATGCTCAGTCTTCATGTTTTACACATCCACATGTTCAGTCTTCATGTTTTACACATCCACATGCTCAGTCTTCATGTTTTACACATCCTCATGCTCAGTCTTTATGTTTTACACATCCTCATGATCAGTCTTTATGTCTTTCCAAGAGACGTGCAGTACAAACCAATCTTCTGCAAGAGGTCGAAGAAGCGGGTAGTGAAGAACATCGCCAAAGCCTGCTAAACCAGCTGCCATTACCCAAAGCAATAGGTTCACCAGATGAAGAACATTCTGGAACATTCAACCAACAACATCCATATTCAGTTAGACTGATGTTATAGTACAATATAGAATGCCAAGTATGCTCACAACTGCATTGTGGTCTAGATATTGCTAGCTGTCGTACATATATATATAATTGTTTCATATATTTTTTACTAGTGTACTGACAAGTGACTAAATGATTCCAGTTGCATGGAGTTGGTGTATAATTTAAACTTGAATTTGTTGGCAAGTAAACATGTTTCAATAAAACAGTAGATTAGATATAGCAAATAAGTAGACATGGCTTGTACTCAAGACAACGTTTAATTGCTCTAAAGACCGAGGTGAGTTTACACAGCAGTATGCAGGAACAGTTATGGCACTGAGTATACCAAACATTAGGAATATTAAGTTTCACTCCCCTGTCCCCCTCTTGTTGGAGTGAACATGATGGCCCGTGTTGACTCCAATGCTTCTGTTGGAGGTTGAAAAACTCTGTAGCATTGCAGTTCTTGACACAAACTGGTGCACCTGGCACCTACTACCATGCCCCATTCAAAGGCATGTCAGTCTTTTGTCTTGCCCATTCACCCTCTGAATGGCACACATACACAATCTATGTCTCTTAAAAATCCTTCTTTAACCGGCCTCCTCCCCTTCATCTACACTGATTGAAGTGGATTTTAAAAGTGACATCAATAAGGGATCATAGCTTTCACCTGGTCAGTCTATGTCATGGAAAGAGCAGGTATTCTTCATGTTTTGCATACTCAAGTGTATATACAGTAGAATCAAAATATACTACTAACGCTTATAATAAATACTAGAGTTCTACAAAGGGAATTCTTGGGGCTGGTGTGTTGGGTGGTGCAGTGAAGTGTTCGGAGTCACTTTGATACAAGAGGAGATTGTTTTGGGACCTTTCACATCTCCTCTTGAGATTCATCAACTTCTTTGTATGCAAGCGGTATTGTCTGTGAGTGAAAGACAAAATCGCTATTACACATTCATGGGCAATCATTGTGTACTGTCTGTATTCCTACTGTAACAGCATGGTGTAGAATGAGACATCGCAGACACATATTAGCTAGCTAGCTACAATACATGGAATAGTTCCTCCAAGGCTAATATGAGTCATAAAGCCAGTCATTCCTTTACCCTCAGCCATCATCATCATCATCATCAAAACACTTATCCAGTTTTGCTCCTAATGCGAGACACAGAGGCTAGCTAACTAACTAGCTATAACGTTACATTATAGTCACAGGAGGCTGCTGAGAGGAGGACAGCTCATAATAATGGCTGGAATGGAGTAAATGGAATGGTATTAACCACATGGATAACATTTTTGATGTGTTTGATACCATTCCATTGATTCCGTTCCAGCCATTATTATAAGCCCGTCCACCCCAATTAAAGTGCCACCTGCCGCCTGTGATTAGAGTACATTTTAGGTATAGCAAACACAGCTACCTAGCTAAATTTGGCTAGATTGGTTTGTAGTACTAGCAAGCAGGCAGGATGAAAACCACTACATTGACCATGATCCTTTGCTAGTTACAGCCACTTTCACCATGATCCATAGCGATTTATGGTGCCATTCAGCCAATGAGGTATATAAATCCTGGATCGCTGATGCTATTTTTTGGCCAATGAGAGGTCGGTCATATTGGCACTCCTCTGAAAAGCAGTCCTCCATAAGAATGAATGGAATTATACAGTATTTCATTTAAATGTTTGAAGGACATTGTAGTCGGGACAGTAACGTTAGAACTTTCTAAAACTTAAACTTTAAGGAAATTATTTGTATATATTTTTTCATGTTTCTGTCTAGCTCACATAATTTAATTTAAAAGTATGCTTTAAGGTGTCTGTAAGAGAATAAACATGGTAAAAAAAAAAGAGTAAGTGCATTTCTATAGTCGGAGCTATAGAAAGAGGCCCGAGTTCCCAAGTTGGAATTCCGAGTAGGATGACTGTTCAAATAGTTTTTTCCCCAGTCAGAGCTAGTTTTTTCCCAAGTTCCCAGTTGTTTTGAACGCACTGAGGTCAGAAGTCAGAGATTTCCGAGTTCTCAGTTGTTTCGAATGCGGCATCTATAGTGTCTGTGACAGCATGAACAGCCATTGAGGCTCTCTCTCTTTTGAAGTAGTACATTTTATTCTTCACGATTGGTTGATCCCTCCTGATGATCCGGTTGGACATAACTCCAACAGGGTCACCAGGAGGAATCAACCTATAAAGTTGGAAGTCCCACCCAGTTGACTATATTAAAATGGTGGAAGCCCTCAATGGCCTTGCCCATACTAATACGACATTTTTGGCCACTAGAAGCCTCTATCATTCTCTATGGTCTTTCTCCACTTGTACCTTCTCTGCAATTTACATTTATAAAGGTGGAATCATAAGGTAAATGTGTAAAGTTATAAAAACTAATTTAACTAATATATTTTATAGTAAAAGGATCAGTAGTAAATATTTGTTAAGTGTTTGCATGCTTTGATCCTTTGAGAAAAACCAATGCTGATTCAAAACGGGTGTGGCAGTATTAAAGGCCCAATGCCTCTTTTATCTCAATATAAACTCATTTCTGGTTAAGAAGTACCTAACTGTTGTTTCACAATTTAAATTGTCAAAAAAAGACAAAAACAGCTTCTGTTCTCTTTGCTAAAGAGCAATTTCTCAAGCAAGTATTTTGCTAGGAGTGTCTGGTTGTCATCTGAGTGAGGGGCTTAATTGGACGAGCCTAATGGGAGGGATATGCAACCTGAAAACTAGCTGTTATTGGCAGAGGTTTGAAACTCTTTGTTATTGGTCTATTAACTTATACCACCTGGTGATGTCACCAGGCAGGCCAAAACTCCAACCCCCAAAACTCAATATTTTCAAACAGCCATTACACTAAAATGTAATTATCATTTTCACAGTATTATTCCAACCTCATTGTGTGTGAATATACAGAGTATACAAACACCTGCTCTTTCCATGACAGACTGACCAGGTGAAAGCTATGATCCCTTATTGATGTCACTTGTAAAATCCACTTCAGTGTAGATGAAGGGGAGGAAACAGGTTAATGGACTTTTAAGCTTAAGTGCCTTTGAACAGGGTATGGTAGTATGTGCCAGGTGCACCGGTTTGTGTCAACAACTGCAAAGCTGCTGGGTTTTTTCACGCTCAACAGTTTCCTTTGTGTATCAAGAATAGCCCACCACCCAAAGGACATCTAGCCAACTTGACAACTGTGGGAAGTATTGGAGACATGGGCAATGTAACTCAATATTAAGGTGTTATTTTCTTAATGTTTGGTATACTCAGTGTATATAAAGCACAGGAAAACCACTTCTCCTGGACCACTCAACCGTTTTTTAATTTGATAGATGGCAAATGAAAGATGCAGCAATTTGTATAACAAATTCCTTTAATACAGCTTGGTTTAATGCCAATATTGAGAGATGAGATACATTCCTTAAATCATCTTCTGCACATCATTTGTATTTAATAAACTCTAGAGAAAACAGGCGTAAAAACACTCAACTGTTAAGAAATACAGAGCTACTGTAAATGACAGTTATGACAGAATGTGTGTATGTGAGTGGTATGTGTACAGTACAGGGTCAGTATAAATGCATATGTAGGATATGGGGTGGCCCTCATTTCTTCTTCACTGACTCTGCTTTGGCTGCAGCCTCGGCACTCAGCCTCTCCTTCTCCTCCAGGAAAGTGTTATACTCTGCCGATAACTGAAGGTGGGATGAGAGGGAGGAAGGTAAGGCGAGACAGGGTGAGAGAGACAGGGCGAGAGAGAGGAGAAAATAAGAAAAAAGTGAATAAAGTGGCACAACTATTTTTATCAACGATACAGTGGTCCTAACTGAATAATGGTGCGTCACGACAGTACCATTTACCAATGATGAGAATGGCACTTAATTCCAGTCTATCAACACATATACAACCGTTCAAAAGTTTGGGGTCACTTATAAATGTCCTTGTTTTCCATGAAAACATACATGAAATGAGTTGCAAAATGAAATAGTCAAGACGTTGACAAGGTTATAAATAATGATTTTTAATTGAAATAATAATTGTGTCCTTCAAACTTTGCTTTCGTCAAAGAATACTCCATTTGCAGCAATTACAGCCTTGCAGACCTTTGGCATTCTAGTTGTCAATATGTTGAGCTAATCTTGAAAGATTTCACCCCATGCTTCCTGAAGCACCTCCCACAAGTTTGGATTGGCACTTCACCATACGGTCAAGCTGCTCCCCCAACAGCTCAATAGGGTTGAGATCCGGTGACTGTGCTGGCCACCCCATTATAGACAGAATACCAGCTGACTGCTTCTTCCCTAAATAGACTTTGCATAGGTTTGGAGCTGTGCTTTGTGTCATTGTCCTGTTGTAGGAGGAAATTGGCACCAATTAAGCGCTGTCCACAGGGTATGGCATGGTGTTGCAAAATGGAGTGATAGCCTTCCTTCTTCAAGATCCCTTTGACCCTGTAGAAATCTCCCACTTTACCACCACCAAAGCACCCCCAGACCATCACATTACCTCCACCATGCTTGACAGAAGGCGTCAAGCACTCCTCCAGCATCTTTTCATTTTTTCTGCGTCTCACGAATGTTCTTCGTGATCCTAACAGCTCAAACTTAGATTTGTCTGTCCATAACACTTTTTTCCAATCTTCCTCTGTCCAATGTCGGTTCTTTTGCCCATCTTAATCTTTTTTCCAATCTTCCTCTGTCCAATGTCGGTTCTTTTGCCCATCTTAATCTTTTATTTTTATTGGCCAGTCTGAGATATGGCTTTTTCTTTGCAACTCTGCCTAGAGGCCAGCATCCCAGAGTCGCTTCTTCACTGTTGACGTTGAGACTGGTGTTTTGCGGGTACTATTTAACGAAGCTGCCAGTTGAGGACTTGTGAGGCATCTGTTTCTCAAACTAGACACTAATGTAGTTGTCCTCTTGCTCAGTTGTGTACCGGGGCCTCCCACTCCTCTTTATTCTGGTTAGAGCCAGTTTGCGCTGTTCTGTGAAGGAGTAGTACACCACGTTGTATGAGATCTTCAGTTTCTTGCCAATTTCTAGCATGGAAAAGACTCATTTCTCAGAACAAGAATAGACTGACGAGTTTCAGAAGAAAGGTCTTTGTTTCTGGCCATTTTGAGCCTGTATTCGAACCCACAAATGCTGATGCTCCAGATACTCAACTAGTCTAAAGAAAGCCAGTATTATTGCTTCTTTAAAATCAGCAGAACAGTTTTCAGCTGTGCTTACATAATTGCAAAAGGGTTTTCTAATGACCTTTTAAAATGATAAACTTGGATTAGCTTACACAACGTGCCATTGGAACACGAGTGATGGTTGCTGATACGCCTATGTAGATATTCCATAATTTTTTAAAGCCGTTTCCAGCTACAATAGTAATTTACAACATTAACAATGTCTACACTGTATTTCTGATGAATTATGTTTTTTTAAATGGACTTTTTTTTGTGGTTTTCTTTCAAAAAACAAGGACATTTCTAAGAGACCCCAAACTTTTGAACGGTAGTGTACCTGGGAGTACAACAGAGAATGAGTTTTTCAATGCCAAGTATTGTTACAATATTAATGACACTGGGCACTTTGAGACAAGGGTCTTACTCGTTGACGATCTCAATGCCCAACGAGCGAGCCGAACCGATGATGCTCTTGACGACCGTCTCTAAGGAAGCATTCTGCATCTTGAAGGCCTCGTCCTGTGCCTTGACCTGAGCGATCTCATACACAGCCCTCCACAGACACCATCCCAGCTGTCTCATAGCCTAGAGATGGAGAAAGAGATGAGTCCAAAGTGGGAATTGGATGAAGAAACCGAGGGGAGCGGAGGTGGAAAAAAGAGAAGGAGCAAAGGAGCAAAAAGGAGGGCAGAGTGTGGAGGAGAGTGGGGGAAAAACGAGGAACTGATCAAAGGGAGGAGCTGGCGCGGAAGGAGGAAATCCATAATTCTCTTTCCTTAGCCCACCACTTTTCCCACTACCATCCTCCTGCCTGTAATTGCCTGGCTCAAAGCACCCCCCGATCATAAATATATCATCAATCAAAGAAGTCCAATCTCTGCCTCAACGCCCTGTGTGAGACGTCTGCCCGTCCGTATGGGCCTGGCCTCAGACAGCCGGCTACGGAGATTGAGTGAGGGGGGGGAAACCAGCCAACAATGTCCAAACCTTGCCGGTTTTACTGGCCCCCTTTCTGGATGCCAGTCACCTGCTTGAGGAAGTAAGACACTGTGGGTTGGCCGATCTTCAGGTCATACGTCCTGTCAGGCTGCAGTGAGAAAGAGTAAGACAGAAAGAGAGAAAGAGAAATCGAGAGAGTAGGTAAGAGAGAGTTCATTTTAGATGTGTTTTAATCCATCAATCAAGGTGTGATCAAAGTGGAACGGACGCTGTATGAAGTGGAAGTTGCTCTCACAGCCTCTGTTCTGCATTAACTTGTCAATGGAATTATCTAGCATCAGTGACCTCACAATGAAATGACACCATTTTTCTTCTATGAAATAGCCATTCGCTGGGATGGCCTAACGTTAGACACTGGCATCGATCTGGCGGACAATAGCAACATCCGAGAATTACTCTTGAATTAGGGATGGTGACTTTGTAAAATAGGAAGATTTGCTACTGCTCCCATCTTTTTGTTGAACAGGATGAGTCAGAGACAGGGAGAAAGAAATGAAGGAACAATGAACACAAGACTGATCGAGGCTGCAAGGTGCCAACAGCCCTGTGGCATGCCAGCGAGAGAGACACTTCCACTATACTAGCTAAACCAAGTCTGGGCAATTAGGCCTGGCTTGCAGTCGGCGTTCCAAATCATCCCAAAGGTGTTTGATGGGGTTGAGGTCAGGGCTCTGTGCAGGCCAGTCATGCAGGCCAGGCATTGTCATGCTGAAACAGGAAAGGGCCTTCCCCAAACTGTTGCCACAAAGTTGGAAGCACAGAATTGTCTAGAATGTCATTGGATGCTGTAGCGTTAAGATTTCCTTTAACTGGAACTAAGGGGCCTAGCCCAAACCATGAAAAACAGTCCAAGACCATCCTCCACCAAACTTTAGTTGGCACTATGTATTGGGGCAAATAGTGTTCTCCTGGCATCCGCCAAACCCAGATTTGTCAGTCAGACTAGACTGCCAGATGGTAAAGCGTGATTCATCACACTAAAGAACGCGTTTCCACTGCTCCAGAGTCCATTGGCGGTGAGCTTTACACCACTCCTGCCGACGCTTTCATCTATGGCTTGTGCTCGGCCATGGATATCCATTTCATAAAGCTCCCGATGAACAGTTATTGTGCTGACGTTGCTTCCAGAGGTAGTTTGGAACTCGGTAGTGAGAGTTGCAACCGAGGACAGACGATTTTTACGCGCTGTGCCTTTCAGCACACCGCGTTCCCGTTCTGTGAGCTTCTACCACTTCGCGGCTGAGGCGTTGTTGCTCCTAGACGTTTCCACTTCACAATAACAGCACTTACAGTTGACCGGGGCAGCTATAGCAGGGTCAAAATTTGACAAACTGACTTGTTGGAAAGGTGGCATCCTATGACAGTGCCACGTTGAAAGTCACTGAGGTCTTCAGTCAGGCCATTCTACTGCCAATGTTTGTCTATGGAGATTGCATGGCTGTGTGCTTGATTTTATACAACTGTCAGCAACGGGTGAGGCTGAAATATCCAAATCCACAAATTTGAAGAGGTGTCCACATACTGGTGTATATATAGTGTATTATATAAAGCATGACAAACAATACTCAGTAGATCGACACGGCAAGGGAAATTCTACTAGCATTGGGTCAGTAACCAAAAGGTTGCTGGATCGAATCCTCGAGCTGACAAGGTAAAAATCTGTCGCTCTGCCCCTGATCAAGGCAGTTAACCCACTGTTCCCCGGGCGCCGAAGACGTGGGTGTCGATTAAGGCAGCCCCCCGCACCTCTCTGATTCAGAGGGGTTGGGTTAAATGCGTTAGATACATTTCAGTTGAATGCATTCAGTTGTACAACCGACTAGGTATCCCCCTTTATATACACAAAAGGACATTTGGGTAGTGAGGAGATGCTTGTAGTGACCAACAGATGGAGCCCGTGAGTAAGAGCGAGGCTGCAGGTGGGTTGGACAAAGTTCTGAGTCTTTCTGTCAAAGTCAATGCCTATGGGGTTTACAAGGCTTAATCTGTTCCCTCATTAGATATTCCACATATGCACTGACATCAATGCATGTATAATTGCCTAGAGGACTTTGAAAATGATTAACAGAAAAATGCTGCTGTATGAGATATGAAAAATTAATACCATATGAAAAAAATCATAAAAGCCACATTATGATGATTCTATACTCTTTACGATGATTCTATCCTTTTATACGCGCTAAATTCTGGGAGACTTTTACGTCCCCCGGACAACGCTAGATTAATGAATGCAAACGGAAAAGCTTACTTCGGTGGAACAGTATGAATAATGGAGGTTCTTGGGTAATGGTATGCAGCCAGTGAAATCAGGCAGGATCTCTGAAAGGGTAAGCTGTAAGGGGCACGGCTGGGTACACTGAGTGAGTAGTATTTTTTATTTTTTAATACACCTTAACGTGAATCTTGATGGGCAGAGGAATTCCCTTCCTTGAGCTCTTCTGCCTTCTCGTTGAAGTTCTTGCAGAACTGGCCGATAGGGATGCCCTTCTGATGGAATCAGAAGGAGAGAAGACAGAGAGACGGGTGAAATGTTTTAAAATGGATGAGGAGTCTGGACCTGCAAAAACATCCATCCGATTGTCACTCATAGTGGGTGCAGCTCGCTGCTGGAATACCAATAACTGCTGGGGTCTGTCAATCAATCACAGGGCTTTTCAGAATGGGCTGAGTGTATGTGCACGCATGGCTGCCCTGGGGAGTGAGAGCATCTGCAGGTGTGTGTGGTGGTGTGTGTGTGTGTCGCTGTTTCTGTAGTGTGTGTGTGTGTGTGTGTGATTGTTTATGTCCGTCTGTCTGTGTTAAAGTGCACGTGTGTGTGTGTGTGTGTGTGTGTGTGTCAGGGGGGTATGACAGAATCCATGTGCGTGGCCGCTGAGTGGGAGACCTGAGATGAATGAGCCTGGCGTTTCCAGTGCCTGCCAGGCCAACCAGAGAGGAAGCTAAATGGATGGGTGACATTAAGTCAACACGCGCCACTGGCATTCCCCTCTCTTGTCTAGCCTACCTCCACACACCCATAGCACAATTAGCCATTTCTCAGAGTTGCATTGGGAGGCGTTGACTAATCAGCAATCTAATTACTGCCGTTGAAATTTAAACTGACCTTCAACAGCCATCTTTCCCCTAAGGCAACGGGCACGCTGTGATTGAAATGTTACTCTCAGAATAAGCAAATAACGAGAAACAGATTTTTGACCACAGTCTAATGGTGCTATGAGCTGCTGTGCTGCCGTGATGGACCATGTTGAACACTGCCTGCAGTTCCTAATTATGTCGCTAATGAAAAGCCATTCATCCCAGCAGACATTATTCAATGACAGGAGGATGAGGAGGACCTTTATTTGGGACTAACGGAGCAGAAAAGCTCTTAACATCTTCACTCTGAGAAAAAAACAACTATTGAATGTGAATCGATCCATCCATTTATCTGTCAATCCCATCCATCTATCTTACTGCCTCTATCACAGGAGGCTGCTGAGAGGAGGACGGCTTATAATAATGGCTGGAACAGAGTGAATAGAATGGCAACGTGTTGGATGTATTTGATACCATTCCACAGATTCCGCTCCAGCCATTATCACGAGCCCGTCCTCCCCAATTAAGGTGCCACCAACCTCCTGTGCTCTCCATGTATCTCAGCATTTATAGAAACCCAACCTGACTGAAGTTACAACGCACCGTGTGTCGTCACGACTCATATTGTTCCAGAGCAGATGAGAACCATTTGAATGATAAAACCTCAGTAATGAAAAGCCATAAAGTCCCTGGAGCCCATCCCCCCATGTCCCTCAGCTGCTTATTAACAGTAATCCTATGTCAACCTCACTTCTGTCTATTGCCTTCCCTCCCCTCCCTCCCATAAAACAACAGAGCTAAACAAACACATGGGGAGGAGGGGAGGACAGAAAGAAAACGTCTAATTAAATAAGGCTTAATATAAAGGCTGGGCTCCCCTTCTCTCTTCCTCGTTCCTTCTGTTCTCTCCAATAAGATACTGATCTGTCGGTTACTCTACGGCCAATGAAAAATGACACGAAAAGCCACACAGACTAGCAGAGACTAGAGGAGATGGGTCTAATGCCGTTATAAAGTGCTTAAGCATAGACAGAGGGACATGTATGCGGTCAGACAAACGGAGGGCCAATTATGCTAAAGAGAGGATGCCAGAGAGGAAGACATGAAAGGACCACAGACCAGCAGAGATGCTGTCCCATGGTGTTAGAAACAGATTAAAAGAACAGAGAAAGAGATGCAGAGAGAGAGAGAGATGCAGATGCAGCGAGAAAGAGAGCGAGAGATGCAGCGAGAGAGAGAGCGAGAGATGCAGCGAGAGAGAGAGCGAGAGATGCAGCGAGAGAGAGAGAGAGCGAGATAGATGCAGCGAGAGAGAGAGAGAGAGAGATGCAGCGAGAGAGAGAGAGAGAGAGAGAGATGCAGCGAGAGAGAGAGAGAGAGAGATAGATGCAGCGAGAGAGAGAGAGAGAGAGATGCAGCGAGAGAGAGAGAGAGAGATGCAGCGAGAGAGAGAGAGAGAGATGCAGCGAGAGAGAGAGAGAGAGATGCAGCGAGAGAGAGAGAGAGAGATGCAGCGAGAGAGAGATGCAGCGAGAGAGAGAGAGAGATGCAGCGAGAGAGATGCAGCGAGAGAGAGAGAGAGATGCAGCGAGAGAGATGCAGCGAGAGAGAGAGAGAGATGCAGCGAGAGAGAGAGAGATGCAGAGAGAGAGAGAGAGAGATGCAGAGAGAGAGAGAGAGAGATGCAGAGAGAGAGAGAGAGATGCATCGAGAGAGAGAGATGCAGAGAGAGAGATGCATCGAGAGAGAGAGAGAGAGAGAGATGCATCGAGAGAGAGATGCAGATGCATCGAGAGAGAGAGAGATGCAGATGCATCGAGAGAGAGAGAGATGCAGATGCATCGAGAGAGAGAGAGATGCAGATGCATCGAGAGAGAGAGAGATGCATCGAGAGAGAGAGAGAGAGAGATGCATCGAGAGAGAGAGAGATGCATCGAGAGAGAGAGAGAGATGCATCGAGAGAGAGAGAGAGAGATGCATCGAGAGAGAGAGAGAGAGATGCAGATGCAGAGAGAGAGAGAGATGCAGATGCAGATGCAGAGAGAGAGATGCAGAGAGAGAGAGAGAGATGCAGAGAGAGATGCAGAGAGAGAGATGCAGATGCAGAGAGAGAGAGAGATGCAGATGCAGAGAGAGAGAGAGATGCAGAGAGAGAGAGAGAGCGATGCAGATGCAGAGAGAGAGAGAGATGCAGAGAGAGAGAGAGATGCAGAGAGAGAGAGAGAGAGAGAGAGATGCAGATGCATCGAGAGAGAGAGAGAGAGAGAGATGCATCGAGAGAGAGAGAGAGAGAGAGATGCATCGAGAGAGAGAGAGAGAGAGAGAGATGCATCGAGAGAGAGAGAGAGAGAGAGAGAGAGATGCATGTAGGGCAGAATTGGGCCAATACCCCCCCCTCATTCGAATAGAAAAAAGAGCCATCAAATTTTACAACCATCTAAAAACAAGTGACCCTAAAACATTCCATCACACAGCTCTACAATGTCAAGAGATGAAACCAGAGAAGAGTCCCCTCAGCCAGCTGGTTCTGAGGCTCAGTTCACCAACCCAAACAAACCCCATAGAGCCTCGGGACAGCCCTCAGAAAATCTGGCCCAACCAAATCATCACAAAACAAAAAGAAAAATATATAACCTATTGGAAAGACACCACAAAAAATCAAAGTAAACTTCAATGCTATTTGGCTCTAAACAGACAGTACATGGTGGCAGACTATCTGACCACTGTGACTGATAGAAAACTGAGGAAAACATTGACTAGGTACAGACTCAGTGAGCACAGTCTGGCTATAGAGACCGGTCGTCACAGACAAACCTGGCTGCCCAGAGAGGACAGGCTGTGCTCACTCTGCTCCAGGGGAGAGGTAGAGACAGAGGTGCATTTCCTACTACACTGTGACAAATACTCAGACCTAAGAGCATATTTCTTTCCCAAAATTATAACTCAATACAAAGAATTTGAAACTATAAAAGATGAAGAAAAAATCAAATTTTATTGGGTGAAAAGCCAAAATGTGCAGTTTTGGCAGCCAAATATGTGTCCTCCTGCCACAACCTGAGGGACAGCCAGTGAAAAATGCAAAGTAATGTTGATAATATTTCCCATTTAGCTTAGTTTTGTTTTGTCTTTCATACCAGGTCATATGTCTTCTCAAATCATATTGACACTGGTCTACTACCATTGATTTAATGTATTGTTGTTCTGATTAATATTGTTGTTGTAGTTGTTGTTAATGGTAATCCCATGTACACTACTACTATTATTGCTGTTGGTCCCACCATTTATTTATATATAAATATATATATATATTTTGTATATATATACATATATATTTGATTTTGATTTTTCGATATGTATACTTTGACAATGTAAGTAATAATGAACTTGCCATGTCAATAAAGTCAATTGAATTGAATTGAGAGAGAGAGAGATGCATCGAGAGAGAGAGAGAGAGATGCAGCGAGAGAGAGAGAGAGAGATGCAGCGAGAGAGAGAGAGAGAGATGCATCGAGAGAGAGAGAGAGAGATGCATCGAGAGAGAGAGAGAGAGATGCATCGAGAGAGAGAGAGAGAGATGCATCGAGAGAGATGCATCGAGAGAGAGAGAGATGCATCGAGAGAGAGAGAGAGAGAGAGATGCATCGAGAGAGAGAGAGAGAGATGCATCGAGAGAGAGAGAGATGCATCGAGAGAGAGAGAGATGCATCGAGAGAGAGAGAGATGCATCGAGAGAGAGAGAGATGCATCGAGAGAGAGAGAGAGGCATCGAGAGAGAGAGAGATGCATCGAGAGAGAGAGAGATGCATCGAGAGAGAGAGAGATGCATCGAGAGAGATGCATCGAGAGAGATGCATCGAGAGAGAACGATGCATCGAGAGAGAGCGATGCATCGAGAGAGAGAGCGATGCATCGAGAGAGAGAGCGATGCATCGAGAGAGAGCGATGCATCGAGAGAGAGCGATGCATCGAGAGAGAGCGATGCATCGAGAGAGAGCGATGCATCGAGAGAGAGCGATGCATCGAGAGAGAGCGATGCATCGAGAGAGAGCGATGCATCGAGAGAGAGCGATGCATCGAGAGAGAGCGATGCATCGAGAGAGAGCGATGCATCGAGAGAGAGCGATGCATCGAGAGAGAGCGATGCATCGAGAGAGAGCGATGCATCGAGAGAGAGAGATGCATCGAGAGAGAGAGAGCGATGCATCGAGAGAGAGAGAGAGCGATGCATCGAGAGAGAGAGAGAGCGATGCATCGAGAGAGAGAGAGAGCGATGCATCGAGAGAGAGAGAGAGCGATGCATCGAGAGAGAGAGCGATGCATCGAGAGAGAGAGAGCGATGCATCGAGAGAGAGAGAGCGATGCATCGAGAGAGAGAGCGATGCATCGAGAGAGAGAGCGATGCATCGAGAGAGAGAGCGATGCATCGAGAGAGAGCGATGCATCGAGAGAGAGCGATGCATCGAGAGAGAGCGATGCATCGAGAGAGAGAGAGATGCAGCGAGAGAGAGAGAGATGCAGAGAGAGAGAGAGAGATGCAGCGAGAGAGATGCAGATGCAGCGAGAGAGAGAGATGCAGATGCAGCGAGAGAGAAAGATGCAGATGCAGCGAGAGAGAGAGATGCAGATGCAGCGAGAGAGAGAGATGCAGATGCAGCGAGAGAGAGAGAGAGATGCAGATGCAGCGAGAGAGAGAGAGAGATGCAGATGCAGCGAGAGAGAGAGAGAGATGCAGATGCAGCGAGAGAGAGAGAGATGCAGATGCAGCGAGAGAGAGAGAGAGAGATGCAGCGAGAGAGAGAGAGAGAGCAGCGAGAGAGATGCAGCGAGAGAGAGAGAGAGAGCAGCGAGAGAGATGCAGCGAGAGAGAGAGAGAGAGCAGCGAGAGAGATGCAGCGAGAGAGAGAGAGAGAGAGCAGCGAGAGAGATGCAGCGAGAGAGAGAGAGAGAGAGAGCGAGAGAGATGCAGCGAGAGAGAGAGAGAGAGAGAGAGCGAGAGAGATGCAGCGAGAGAGAGAGAGAGAGAGAGAGCGAGAGAGATGCAGCGAGAGAGAGAGAGAGAGAGAGCGAGAGAGATGCAGCGAGAGAGAGAGAGAGAGAGAGCGAGAGAGATGCAGCGAGAGAGAGAGAGAGCGAGAGAGATGCAGCGAGAGAGAGAGAGAGCGAGAGAGATGCAGCGAGAGAGAGAGAGAGAGAGAGCGAGAGAGATGCAGCGAGAGAGAGAGAGAGAGAGAGAGAGCGAGAGAGATGCAGCGAGAGAGAGAGAGAGAGCGAGAGAGATGCAGCGAGAGAGATGCAGAGAGAGAGAGAGAGAGATGCAGAGAGAGAGAGAGATGCAGAGAGAGAGAGAGATGCAGAGAGAGAGAGATGCAGAGAGAGAGAGAGATGCAGAGAGAGAGAGAGATGCAGAGAGAGAGAGAGAGAGAGAGAGATGCAGATGCAGCGAGAGAGAGATGCAGATGCAGAGAGAGAGAGAGAGAGAGAGAGATGCAGATGCAGCGAGAGAGAGATGCAGATGCATCACCAACTCCATCCTGGTCTCTAGTTTGGGCGAATGGAATGTCACTTTGTTACAGAAGAGTTTCCCGCCCAAAACTTCAACATCTAACAATGGACACTGGGACAGTATATTTCAACATCCGAATGTTGGGAATGATGAGAGATGGAATATGGAAAATGAATGTATATTTTGTGATGTCATTAAAAGTTGTATGAAGACGTTATAACAAAAACATTGTAACTTAAAGACCTTTTACACTGTGTCCATCTGGTTTACATCCTTTACGTTGTGTAGAAAAATCAAGGATAAAGAGAATGTTTTTGTGACGATAAGATTGTGATTTTAGTTCTCTAACGAGATCATAGTAAATGATGATACCATGCTTCGTAACTAGCCACGCCCCAGGGAGCCCAGGGAGTGTGTCAGCATGACGTAAACGCCCCGCTGCAGCTTGGCCCACATTAGTCACGACCCCGGAACGCAACACAAGGTTGAAGACAAAAGAACCTCTAACAATACAATGCTACTGTTGAGTAGCTGTTCTAAGTACTGTATCTAAGACAGTGAATTTAAGTATGACCATCCGGTTATTCTCTTCAAATCATCGTTGCCCTCACCCCCACTCCGGGATCATCGACATGGCTGATTAGCCGTCCTCAGAAGACCACTCTTCCAGAACGAGTGCAAGTAAACAGACAACTAAGAAGAAGGATATTGTGACCTCGTGAACAATCAGAGACTTACACCTGAGAACGAAGGTGAAGGCCATCCGAAGAACTGGGGCCCAATCGAACCCTTCTCACAAAGCGGAACCCTGCCCACGAAGGCCTGAGCCCAACGAAGACCTCCAACACGTAAATACATTCATGACTTCTTACCCAAAGAGCGGCAGTTCGGGGCAAGGTATTAGGGCTACTGTAAGCATAGTTTCCAAATGTATCCAAGTGTTGCTTCTCTTTCTCTCGCTAACTCTCCATCTTGTGTAACAAGTGTCATATTGTGTTAGTCCGCTAGGGACCTGTTGTCATCGTATTAAGTTACTAATCAATAACCTACACCGCGTGTGTGTGTGTGTATCATATGTTATCATGTAGTTTCTTCGTAAAATAATCAAATCAATGTGTGTGGTATGGAATGATCAGTGAGACTCGGGTTTGTGCAGATTCACGAAGTCTGCAACGGTCAGAGTGGGACTGATATGAGGAAATTATTAACTAGTAACTGTTATATCTATATATTCTTGAGTTTAATTCGGGAGACGGTAACTCGTTAACTTCCTCTTAATAGGGGGCGCTATTTTCACTTTGGGAAAAAATCGTGCCCAAATTAAACTGCCTCGTACTCTGTTCTAGATCATACAATATGCATATTATTATTAATATTGGATAGAAAACACTCTGAAGTTTCTAAAACTGTTTGAATTATATCTGTGAGTAAAACAGAACTCATTTGGCAGCAAACCTCCAAACAGGAAGTGAAAATTCTGAAAATGGGGCTCTGTGTCAGGGCCTGCCTATTCAACTGGCTTATATTTATGGATCTGTATGCACTTCATACGTCTAGCTTCATGTGAGACCGAATGAGAGCTTTTGGAGTGACAGGTCCGCTCTTTTGTCAGTATTCAACTGCGCACCAGGGAACCTCACATTGTCTTCTGAAATGCGTTAGGTATACACGACGAAATGGTCCGGCTCTGATTTTATTGGATACATATGAGAAAAACATCATAAAGTAGGATTTTCAACCGAGTTTGACCAGTTTATTCAACGTTTATTGGGACTTTTGGAATTTTTCGTTCCATGCGCAAAGATTTCTTGGACATGTGCCCTCCACATGGCTAGCCAAAGTTGCCAATTCTACAGAAGAAATGGACATTCTAAAACAAAACAACGATTTACTCTGGAACTAGGACTCCTTGCACAACATTCTGATGGAAGATCATCAAAAGTAAGAGAATATTTATGATGTTATTTCGTATTTTTGTGGTTTGTGTTGGCTCCAACAAGGCGGAGAATTGTTGGGCGCTGTCTCACAATATTGCATGCTGTACGTTGTACTAAAGTTATTTTAAAAAATCTAACACAGCGGTTGCATTAAGAACCAGTGTATCTTTCATTTGCTGTACAACATGTATTTTTTAGTAAAGTTTATGATTCGTTTTTTGGTTAGATTACGTGACTGTCCAAATTTTCTCCGGACAATTTGGTGCATCATGGCTACGTATTCACAATGTAAAACCACGATTTGTACCTCTAAATATGCACATTTTCGAACAAAACATAAATGTATTGTATAACATGATGTTATAAGACTGTCATCTGATGAAGTTGTTCAAAGGTTAGTGATTAATTTTATCTCTATTTGTGGGTTTTGTGAAAGCTATGTTGGCGGTGAATAAATGGCGTTGTGTGTTTGGCTATTGTGGTGAGCTAATATAAATATATATTGTGTTTTCGCTGTAAAACATTTTTTTTTTATCGGAAATGATGGCTGGATTCACAAGATGTTTATCTTTCATTTGCTGTATTGGACTTGTGATTTCATGAAATTATAATATATGATATCCCTGTCGCGTTAAGCTAGGCTATGCTAGTCAGCTTTTTTGATGAGGGGGATCCCGGATCCTGGAGAGAGAAGCGGTAGAGGTTTTAAACAACTTTTCCCGTGGTGCCCCAAATTCCTAATGAGTTAATTGTTACATGATTAATTTAATCTAATAACAATTAAACGTAGTAGGTAATTATTCAATGAATAACAGTCATCACATTAATGATAGTCACGTCACGACAACCCAATAGAATCCCCATACTTTAACGATAACAGCTTCTCCATCCTAGAGGGGGAGATCAACAATTCCCAGGCTCAAGGACATGTACAAGTCTGTGGCGACCTAAATGCCAGAACTGGACAAGAACCCGACAGACAACCTCAGCACACAGGTTGACAAACACCTACCTGGAGGTGACAGCATTCCCTTCCCCATATGCCCCCCAGACACAATTACGACAACATAACCAACAAAAACGGGTCACAACTCTTGCAGCTCTGTCGGACGGTATGTACATGGTTAATGGTATGCTGAGGGAACTCCTATGGTAGGTACATCTAATGCTCATCTCTTGGCAGTAGTACTGTAGAAAACTTTAGCACTGACCTCAACCCAGAGTCAGTTCACAGTCAGTCCACTGACACCCCTATCAGACCACAGCAAAATCACACTATACTTGAACAGAGCTTTGCTCAATCATGAGGCATCAAAGCCAAAGGAATATTAAGAAATGCTATAGATGGAAGGAAAGCAGTGTTGAAATCTACCAAAAAAACAATTAGACAACAAATTGAATCCCTTCTTGACAATTTCCTGGACAAAATGTTTCACTGTAATACTGTAATAGTGAAGGTGTAAATTTGGCAGAAGAAAACCTAAACAGTATATTTGACCTCTCAGCTTCCCAATCAAATCTAAACATTTAAAGCAGACAACCTAAGAAAATTAACAACAAACGGATTGATGAAAAATGCTAAAACCTAAGAAAGAAATTGAGAAACTTATCCAACCAAAAACAAAAAGACCCAGAAAACCGCAACCTACGTACAGTATGGTGAATCACTAAAACAATACAGAAATACACTACGGAAAAAGGAACAGCACGTCAGAAATCAGCTCAATGTAAATGAAGAATACATAGAATCTAATGTGAGCGGACCAAGTAATTGGGCGTCACTCTAAAGCGGGAAGGTGGAACAAACGAGTCAGGAGTAGATTTTCTTGATTGAACAAAGTTCTATATTGAGGGCATTTGGTCAACACAAACACTCCAACATAATCAATGAAAATCTCCAAAGGAAAAAACATACATCTTCTTCTCCAGATCAAACAGGAACACAATACGATTGTCTTTAAACTACAACAAAAGTCACGGGATTGTCACCGTCCTAATGGTTCTTCATAGATCGCTCCTCTGTCTCGGTGGCCATCTTCCAGAGATAGTTCTTCCCCCTTCTTCTGCTGGTTCCATACTCTCTCTTATAGGGGAAGGAGAATATCTCATTAGTAGTGTCAGCTGTGCTCAATTGCCTCTGGTTACCTTGTCTCCCATGCCTTGTTGGGCTACCATCCGTGAGCCCAGCCTGCCCTCTGGTGGTCCTTCCACACTAACCACTTCTGGGAAAATAGGAAAACTCTAAACAAACAACACAGAGTGTTATCTATCTAAAACGGGGATGTATGGATAAACCACTTCTCCAATCTTTTTGGCTCGATGACAAAGAACAAACAGCAAAAACATATACAAAATCTTAGAATCAACTATTAAAGACTACCAGAACCCACTGGTTTCTCCAATTATAGTGAATGAACTACAGAACAAAATACAAACCCTCCAACCCAAAAAGGCCTGTGGGGTTGATGGTATCCTAAATCAAATGATAAAATATACAGACCACAAATCCCAATTGGCTATCCTTAAAATTTTTATCATCCTCAGCTCTGGCATATTCCCCAATATTTGGAACCAAGGATTGCTTGGTTTCCACAAAAGTGGAGACAAATTTGACCCCAATAACTACCGTGGGTTATGCGTCAACAGCAACCTTGGGAAAATCCTCTGCATTATTATTAACAGCAGACTCATACATTTCCTCAGCACAAAATTTGTACTGAGCAAATGTCAAATAGTTTTTTACCAAATTACTGTACGACAGACCACGTATTCACCCTGCACACCCTAATTGACAAACAAAGTCTTATCATGCTTCATTGACTTCAAAAAAGCTTGACTCAATTTGGCATGAGGGTCTGCTATACAAATTGATTGAAAGTGGTGTTAGAGGAAAAACATACATTATAAAATCCATGTACACAAACAAGAGTGTGGTTAAAATTGGCAAAAAAACACATTTCTTCCCACAGGGCCGTGGGGTGAGACAGGGATGCAGCTTAAGCCCCACCCTCTTCAACATACAGTACCAAGTCAAAAGTTTGGACACACCGGCTCATTCAAGGCCTTCTCTTTATTTTTACTCATTTCTACATTGGAGAATGATGGGGAAGACATCAAACCGATGAAATAACACATGGAATCATGTAGTAAACTATAAAGTGTTAAACAAATCAAAACATTTGCGATTCTTCAAAGTAGCCACCCTTTGCTTTGATGACCGTTTTTCACACTCTTAGCATTCTCTCAACCAGCTTCATAAGGTAGTCACCTGTCACCACAATTAACCGGTGTGCCTTGTTAAAAGTTAAATAATGGAATTTCTTTCCTTCTTAATGTGTTTGAGTCAATCAGTTGTGTTGTGACAAGGTAGGGGTGGTATACAGAAGATAGCTCTATTTGGTAAAAGACCAAGTCCATATTATGGCAAGAACAACTGGAATAAGCAAAGCGAAACGACAGTCCATCATTACTTTAATACATGAAGTTCCATGAACTTTGAAAGTTTTTTCAAGTGCAGTCACAAAAACTATCAAGCGCTATGATGAAACTGGCTCTCACAGCTGGCCACAGGAAAGGAAGACCCAGAGTTACCTCTGCTGCAGAGGATACGTTCATTAGAGCTACCAGCATCAGCTATTGCAGCCCAAATAAATGCTTCAGAGTTCAAGTAACAGACATCTCTACATCAACTGTTCAGAGGGGACTGCGTGAAATCAGGCCTTCATGGTCGAATTGCTGCAAAGAAAGCACCACTAAAGGACACCAATTAGAAGAGGAGTTTTGCTTAGGTAAAAAAAAAACACAAGCAATGGACATTAGATCGTGGAAATTTGCCCTTTAATCGGGAGTCCAAATTTGAGATTTTTAGTTCCAGCTGCCGTGTTGGAACCACAAAGCAGCCAACAAGTGCTCAGCATATGTGGGAACTCCTTCAAGACTGTTGTAAAAGCATTCCAGGTGAAGCTGGTTGAGAAAATGTGAAGAGTGTGCAAAGCTGTCATCAAGGCAAAGGGTGGCTACTTTGAAGAATCTAAAATATATTTTTATTTGTTGAACACTTTTTGGGTTACTACACGATTCCATATGTGTTATTTCATAGTTCTGATGTCTTCACTATTATTTGACGATGTAGAAAATAGTCAAAATAAAGAAAAACCCTTGAATGAGTAGGTGTGTCCAAACTTTTGACAAGTACTGTATATATCAACGAATTGGCGAGGGCACTAGAACAGTCTGCAGCACCCGGCCTCACCGTACTAGAATCAGAAGTCAATTGTCTACTTTTTGCAGATGATCTGGTGCTTCTGTCCCCAACCAAGGAAGGCCTACAGCACCACCTAGATCTTCTGCACAGATTCTGTCAGACCTGGGCCCTGACAGTGAATCTCAGTAAGACAAAAATAATGGTGTTCCAAAAAAGGTCTGGACCACAAATTCCATCTAGAGCACACAAAAAACAATATATACCTCAGCCTAAACATCAGCGCCACAGGTAACCTCGACAAAGCTGTGAACGATCTGAGAGACAAGGCAAGGGCCTTCTATGCCATAAAAATTAACACAAACTTTGACACACCAATTAGTATCTGGCAAAAATAATATTAAATGTGTTATAGAACCCATTGCCCTTTATGGTTGTGAGGTCTGGGGTACGCTCACCAACTAAGAATGCTCAAAATGGGACAACCACCAAATTGAGAGACTGCATGCAGAATTCTGTAAAAATACAACGTAAAACACCCAATAATGCACGCAGAGCAGAATTAGGCCGATACCCGCTAATTATCAAAATCCAGAAAAGAGCCGTTAAATTCTACAACCACCTAAAAGGAAGCTATTCCCAAACCTCCATAACAAAGCCATCACCTACAGACAAATAAACCTGGAGAAGAGCCCCCTAAGCAAGCTGGTCCTGGGGCTCTGTTCACAAACACAGACAGACCCCACAGAGCCCCAGGACAGCAACACAACTAGACCCAACCAAATCATGAGAAAACAAAAAGATAATTACTTGACACATTGCAAAGAATTAGCCAAAAAACAGAGCAAACTAGAATGCTATTTGGCCCTAAACAGAGAGTACACAATACCTGACCACTGTGACTGACCCAAAATTAAGGAAATCTTCGACTATGTAAAGACTCAGTGAGCATAGCCTTGCTATTGAGAAAGGCCGCCGAAGGCAGACCTGGCTCTCAAGATTAGACCAGCTTTGTGCACACTGCTCACAAAATGAGGTGGAAACTGAGCTGCACTTCCTAACCTCCTGTCAGATGTATGACCAGAGACACATACAGTTGAAGTCGGAAGTTTACATACACTTAAGGTTGAAGTCATTAAAACTCGTTTTTCAACCACTCCACAAATTTCTTGTTAGCAAACTATAGTTTTGTCAAGTCGGTTAGGACATCTACTTTGTGCATGACACAAGTAATTTTTCCAACAATTGTTTACAGACATTATTTCACTGTATCACAATTCCAGTGGGTCAGAAGTTTACATACACTAAGTTGACTGTGCCTTTAAACAGCTTGTAAAATTCCAGAAAATGATGTCATGGCTTTAGAAGCTTCTGATAGACTAAATGACATAATTTGTGTCAATTGGAGGTGTACCTGTGGATGTATTTCAAGGCCTACCTTCAAACTCAGTGCCTCTTTGCTTGTCATCATGGGAAAATCGAAAGAAATCAGCTAAGACCTCAGAAGAAAATGGTAGACCTCCACAAGTCTGCGTCATCCATGGGAGCAATTTCCAAACGCCTGAAGGTACCACGTTCATCTGTACAAACAATAGTACGCAAGTATAAACACAAATGGGACCATGCAGCAGTCATTACCGCTCAGGAAGGAGACGCGTTCTGTCTCCTAGAGATGAACATACTGTGGTGCGAAAAGTGCAAATCAATCCCAGAACAACAGCAAAGGACCTTGTGAAGATGCTGGAGGAAACAGGTACAAAAGTAGCTATATCCACATTAAAACGAGTCCTATATCGACATAACTTGAAAGGCCGCTCAGCAAGGAAGAAGCCACTGCTCCAAAACCGCCATAAAAAGCCAGACCACGGTTTGCAACTGCACATGGGGACAAAGATCGTACTTTTTGGAGAAATGTCCTCTGGTCTGATAAAACAAAAAAAGAACTGTTTGGCCATAAAGACCATCATTATGTTTGGAGGAAAAAGGGGGATGCTTGCAAGCCAAAGAACACCATCCCAACTGTGAAGCACAAGGGTGGCAGCATCATGTTGTGGGGGTGCTTTGCTGCAGGAGGGGCTGGTGCACTTCACAATAGATTGCATCATGAGGGAGGAAAATGATGTGGATATACTGAAGCAACATCTCAAGACATCAGTCAGGAAGTTAAAGCTTGGTCGCAAATGCGTCTTCCAAATGGACAATGACCCCAACCATACTTCCAAGTTGTGGCAAAATGGCTCAAGGACAACAAAGTCAAGGTATTGGAGTGGCCAATCCAAAGCCCTGACCTCAATCCTATAGAACATTTTGAGGGCAGAACTGAAAAAGCGCGTGCGAGCAAGGAGGCCTACAAACCTGACTCAGTTACATCAGCTCTGTCAGGAGGAATGGGCCAAAATTCACCCAACTTATTGTGGGAAGCTTGTGGAAGGCTACCCAAAACGTTTGACCCAAGTTAAACAATTTAAAGGCAATGCTACCAAATACTAATTGAGTGTATGTAAACTTCTGACCCACTGGGAATGTGATGAAAGAAATAAAAGCTGAAAGAAATAATTCTCTCTACTATTATTCTGACATTTCACATTCTTAAAATAAAGTGGTGATCCTAACTGACAGGGAATTTTTACTAGGATTAAATGTCAGGAATTGTGAAAAACTGAGTTTAAATGTATTTGGCTAAGGTGTATATAAAAACTTCAACTGTATTTCCCTCAGATTACACAGGCCCACAAAGAATTTGAAAACAAATCCAATTTTGATAAACTCCCATATCTATTGGGTGAAATACCACAGTATGCCATCACAGCAGCAATATTTGTGACCTGTTGCCACAAGAAAAAGGGCAACCAGTGAAGAACAAACACCATTGTAAATACAACCTATATGTATGTTTTGTACTTGAACTATTTGCACATCATTACAACACTATATAGACAATGACATTTGAAATGTCTTTATTATTTTGGAACTTGTGTGTAATTTTTACTGTTCGTTTTTTATTTCACTTTTGGTTATTATCTATTTCACTTGCTTTGGCAATGTAAACATGTTTGCCATGCCAATAAAGCCCCTTGAACTGAATTTGAGAGCGAGAGAGAGCGCGAGGTGCAGAGAGAGAGCGCGAGATGCAGAGAGAGAGCGCGAGATGCAGAGAGAGAGCGCGAGATGCAGAGAGAGAGCGCGAGATGCAGAGAGAGAGCGCGAGATGCAGAGAGAGCGCGAGATGCAGAGAGGGAGCGCGAGATGCAGAGAGGGAGCGCGAGATGCAGAGAGGGAGCGCGAGATGCAGAGAGGGAGCGCGAGATGCAGAGAGGGAGCGCGAGATGCAGAGAGGGAGCGCGAGATGCAGAGAGAGAGCGCGAGATGCAGAGAGAGAGCGCGAGATGCAGAGAGAGAGCGCGAGATGCAGAGAGAGAGCGCGAGATGCAGAGAGAGCGCGAGATGCAGAGAGAGAGCGCGAGATGCAGAGAGAGAGCGCGAGATGCAGAGAGAGAGCGCGAGATGCAGAGAGAGAGCGCGAGATGCAGAGAGGGAGCGCGAGATGCAGAGAGGGAGCGCGAGATGCAGAGAGGGAGCGCGAGATGCAGAGAGAGAGCGCGAGATGCAGAGAGAGAGCGCGAGATGCAGAGAGAGAGCGCGAGATGCAAGATGCAGAGAGAGAGCGCGAGATGCAGAGCAGTGAACAGACAATGACATGCCAGACAGTGAACGTGGGCACAAAGGGAAAAAAAACAACCTATATCAGGCAACAGACTAGTCACCATCATTTTAATGAAAACATTACCTGAGGGTGCCAGTCATTGGGGCGTTTTAAGATGACAGGGTGAGTCTCCTTGTCACCCCGGCCCTTTTTAATAGCCTAATTGAAGTCATTATTTGGATTGAGCCGTGTTGGTAATTGTAAATGAGACTCTTTAAACTGGCAGTGGAGGCTGGCATGCCATGAAAGCAAGGTTAACTCGGCTCCCTGACTTCCCATGACATTTAGAGCAGAGAGAGTGAGAGCAAGCGACGCTGAGCATTTGCACCCTGGCCAAATAGCCAACCCTGCTCCACGCTCCCTCTCCATCTGAACATTCAAATCATTCCACAGTCCGAGATGAGCGGCCAGCTCTCTCTCTCTCTCTCTCCTCCTGTACCATGACTGATTAGACTCCAGAGCGCAAAATGGCTGGAACCCATCACCCAAGGCGAGCCTACACATTGTCGAGTGAAGGGGATATTTAACTCCCTCATCTTCAAAGAGTTTCTCTGAGATCCTGTCTGTGCATCAGGATTAAGTGCTAATCTTTGGCGATATTTTAGCTGTCAGACGCCACAGCGACAGTAGTGAGTAATTGCTCCAATTTATTTCCAGATCCCAGGGTTGTTATATATAATAATTAAGATCGCAATTAGGCATATGCAATTAAAATCTTGGAAGTGTCCGTCTGACTTGACCCTCACACCATATTCTCTCCACTATGCTTGTCACTCCTCATGTTAATGTGATTGGCCTTTCAGCTTCACTAACTCTTTTTAACAAGATATAGCGAGCACTGACATGAGCGAGAGAGAGAGAAAGGGTAACTGTGAATGTGTATGGACAGAGAATGAAAGAGAGAAAGCGAAGAAGGAGAGATAGCCGGGAGGTAGATTTGAGTGTTCAGCGTGAACCGTGATCATCAGGATTAATATTTGAACAATGGAAAGGTTCATTAGACCAAGGTGAACAAGGGGAGAAAACAGAAGTACAGAGAGGCACCACAGGAGATCCTCATGAAAGTGTGCGAACGCAAACACACATTTAAGTGTGCTAGCTAACATTGTGTATAATAGTATTTGTATCTCAGTGGCTCTGCATTGCTAGTTGGTTAGCTTGAGCTACCTGTAGATTCATGCAGGGTATCAAAGTTATGAGTTGGGATTATGGAAGGCTGGACAATAGAATGAGTCAAAATGAACCCAAGGCTGAAAAATGGCAAAAGAACGTTGGCTAAGCTGGAACACTAGCACGAGCCCATAGCAAATGAATGGAATCAAACGTTCGCAAAGCCTGTTTTGACTGGAGTGACGCTTAGAATTCCATTTTGCCTAAATGGCACCAAAACAATGTATCCCTTTCTTTTTACCACTACCATCTGTTCTTAGGACGAAACTAAAAAATAACTTGGGTAGAAAGTAAAACATCCGCACCTCAATGGTGCCAAGTGTGCTTATGTCTGCATAATGAGGAAGTAGGGAAATAAAGTCCAGAAAGTCAGAAGTTGACTAGCGTTTGATGACAACGGAATACACTGCCCAGCCTTACATAATTAGAAAGAGGAGATTCTCATGATTAAAAATGGTGTCCGACTAAATTACACATTGCGAGATATTTGGCGAAATAGACAGACATACACTACCGTTCAAGTTTGGGGTCACTTAGAAATGTCCTTGCATTTGAAAGAAAATGACATTTTTTGTCCATTAAAATAACATAAAATTGGTCAGAAATACAGTGTAGACATCGTTAATGTTGTAAATGACTATTGTGGCTGGAAACGGCTGATTTTTTATGGAATATCTACATAGGCGTACAGAGGCCCATTATCAGCAACCATCACTCCTGTGTTCCAATGGCACATTGTATTACCTAATCCAAGTTTATCCTTTTAAAAAGGCTAATGTATCATTAGAAAACCCTTTTGCAGTTTTGTTGCCATGGTCCTGATTAAAGCAGCAATAAATAAAAAAATGTCCTTTGGACTAGTTGAGTATCTGGAGCATCAGCATTTATGGGTTCGATTACAGGCTCAAAATCGTCAGAAACAAAGACCTTTCTTCTGAAACTCGTCAGTCTATTCTTGTTCTAAGAAATGAAGGCAGTTTCTCACATGGAATAGCGAAGAAACTGAAGATCTCGTACAATGCTGTGTACTACTCTAAACAGTTGGTGTTAAAATACACCAGCTATGCTATTTTGGACCACCAGGCTGCTGATATCATGCAGGCTTTATTTTTTGTGTTTATACTTTTTCATAACAACAATGACAAGTTTAATGTCGGACGACAATAGAATGTTCATGATGTCACTGCAACAACTGTCTACAGACATGTCGATAGATGTAGTATAAACCAGCTTTTAATCTTCAAATCTTTGGTTGTTTAATACACTACTGTACTCACTCTGTTTAGCACATGGCCTCACATGTGAATCCTTAAAGAGATGGGTGGGGCTAAGGCTTAAGAGGGTGTGAACGATGCTGAACGTGTACAAAACGCTGTGAAGTATTTGTAGTTAACCGTATCAGTAATGTTAGTTCATCATATCTGAGATGTAGCTCCGCCCACTGGTGAAGTGGAGCAGAGCATGCTGGGCGATCTCTAGCTCAGAGAAGATCAGCTCGAGAGAAGTCAAGCGAGAGAAAGCTCCAGCCACCCGTGTTAACCCACCAGTTAGCTTTCATTGTGTTAGCCAAGGCCAGTGTGCATCCTTATTACATATTTCATATCTTTCGGGTGTTTATGTCTCTGCGACAATGTCATATTTATGGTTACACTAATTAGTAGTTTCTACTGCGAGCTAGCTACTGTGAGCTGGCTAGCTCTGTTATGGTGGTTAGAGCATTGGGCCAGTAACTGAAAGGTTGCGGGATCGAATCCCCGAGCTGACAAGGTAAAAATCTGTCGTTCTACCCCTGAGCAAGGCAGATAACCCACTGTTCCCCGAAGAAGCGGATGTCGATTGGTTCAGAGGGGTTGGGTAAAATGCGGAAGACACATTTCAGTTGAAGGCATTCAGTTGTACAACTAACTAGGTATCCCCCTTTCCCCCATATAATTTTGGACATTTAACCCTGTATTTGTATAGGATAAATGTCCCCAAGTGCGTAGTTTATATGCCCTGTAATTGTATACGTGTATGGTAAATCATTATATGGGTATAACATTGCATTTCACTGTTTAGAGGTATTCAAGTTCATTGTAGCCCTGTACTGAAGATGGTCCTATGCTTTGTAGTACACGTGCGGCAGCACCCTTTTGATCTCAAATTAGTACACTTAGAGTCACGTTTTATTGAGCTGTATGTTATTGCCATGCATATTGTTTATAAGAGATTGTATTCTGTCATTCACCATCTTTATTTCTCTCTTTACACACACACACGCACACACACACAGATTGAAGCAAGTTGCCAGACCACTAAGTACCTTAGCAGATCCATACTCTATACACTGTGCTGTTCCGTGCCTGTGCATCTTCAGCGTTATTAAACCACCTCAATTTGAATCCTACCGGTCTGTCATCTGTGCCTTTACCAGCACATGGGAGCAAACACAAAGTAAAACCTAACCTAAAGAATATACAGTCCACCAAGTCCTCACTTACAGAATGGGTGTAGACTAGAGGTCGACCGATTAAATCGGAATGGCTGATTAATTAGGGCCGATATTAAGTTTTCATAACAATCGGAAATCGGTCATTTTGGACGCCGATTTTGCATAATTTTTTTTTTTAACACCTTTATTTAACATTCTTAAAATCAATACACAGAAGTATATATATTTTAAACCTGCATATTTAGCCAAAAGAAATCCAGGTTAGCAGGCAATATTAACCAGGTGAAATTGTGTCACTTCTCTTGCATTCATTGCACGCAGAGTCAGGGTATATGCAACAGTTTGGGCCGCCTGGCTCATTGCGAACTAATTTGCCAGAATTTTACGTAATTATGACATAACATTGAAGGTTGTGCAATGTAACAGGAATATTTAGACTCATGGATGCCACCCGTAAGATAAAATACGGAACGGTTCCGTATTTCACTGAAAGAATAAATGTTTTGTTTTCGAGATGATAGTTTCCGGATTCGACCATATTAAGGACCTAAGGCTCGTATTTCTGTGTGTTATGTTATAATTAAGTCTATGATTTGATAGAGCAGTCTGACTGAGCGATGGTGGGCACCAGCAGGCTCGTAAGCATTCATTCAAACATCACTTTTGTGTGTTTTGCCAGCAGCTCTGCTGTTTATGAATTCAAGCCTATCAACTCCCGAGATTAGGCTGGTGTAACCGATGTGAAATGGCTAGCTAGTTAGCGGGGTGCACGCTAATAGCGTTTCAAACGTCACTCGCTCTGAGACTTGGAGTAGTTGTTCCCCTTGCTCTGCATGGGTAACGCTGCTTTGAGGGTGGCTGTTGTCGATGTGTTCCTGGTTCGAGCCCAGGTGGCTGCGAGGAGAGGGATGGAAGCTATACTGTTACACTGGCAATACTAAAGTGCCTATAAGAACATCCAATAGTCAAAGGTATATGAAATACAAATCATATAGAGAGAAATAGTCCAATAATTCCTATAATAACTACAACCTAAAACGTCTTACCTGGGAATATTGAAGACTCATGTTAAAAGGAACCACCAGCTTTCATATGTTCTCATGTTCTGAGCAAGGAACTTAAACGTTAGCTTTCTTACATGGCACATATTGCACTTTTACTTTCTTCTCCAACACTTTGTTTTTGCATTATTTAAACCAAATTGAACATGTTTCATTATTTATTTGAGGCTAAATAGATTTTATTGATGTATTATATTAAGTTAAAATAAAAGTGTTAATTCAGTATTGTTGTAATTGTCATTATTACAAAAAAATAAATAAAAATAAAATAAAAAATAAATAAAAATAAAATAATAAATAAATAAAAATCGGCATCGGCTTTTTATGGTCCTCCAATAATCGGTATCGGCGTTGAAAAATCATAATCGGTCGACCTCTAGTGTAGACAAAGAAGAACTCTCCAGTAGGTGTACCAAAACATTCAAGAGCCAAAAGCGGGGTTACAAGTTTATCAACTTTCAAAGCTATTTTTTCCCCATTTTTCCGCAATTGTAGTGTATGATATACAATTTTCTAGCTCCGAGTCTATACATTTATCCAATATAAAAAACACAATTTCAAATTTTGCTACATAATACCAAATCGAGCCGGTCGGTCGCATTTCATTTTCAAATAACTTAAAGTGAAAGGTTGTAATCGGATTAAAGGGGAAAAGGCAATTTTTGAATGAGTTTAGAATTAACTTTTGTATGACTGAAGCCTTTAGTGAGAGGTTCAATACTTTCATATTTAATCATTTCAGCCCTCCGAATTCATTATATAAATAACCCTGTTTAATATTGTCTGGCTTGCCGTTCCAAATAATGTGGAATATGTTTTGCTCATATAATTTTTAAAAACAAGTCGATCGGTGTGGGCAGGGCCATAAGTAAAAATAGGTAAACTGGGATATGACTAAATTAAAATCAGGTCGATTTTTCCATTAAAAAAAAACTGGCCTTTACCTTTCCATGGTAGCAAGAGCTTATCTATTTTTGCAAACTTTCTGATTAAATGTATTGTGAGAGTGTATTTCGGGATATGAATACAGAGTATGACCACCATCAGACCATTTTATTGGTAAACTACACAGTAATGTAAAAGTTTCATTTTTTAGCGATCAAATACGTAATATGGTACACTTATCATAATTTGGTTGTAAACCAGAGGTTAGACAAATTATCTATATCCTTTATGAGGTTGTGCAGGGATAGAAGTTGTGAATATAAAAGAAAACATGAATCATCCACGTAATTTGACGCCTTTGATTTTAAGCCCTGGATTTCCAGCCCCTTGATATTATTGTTGGAGCTCATTTTAATAGCCATTTGTTATGTCGATGGCCATAACAAATAGATATGCCGATAGTGGACAACATCGTTTTACTCCTCGACAGTTGAAGACTTTCTGAGAAGTATTCATTATTTACCACACAACTTTAACCCATTGTATAAATTAAAATAGTCCAGGCATTTATATATAAATTCTAGTCATACTTTATCGAATGCCTTTTTCAAAATCAGCTATGAATACCAGGCCTGGTTTCCCAGATTTTTCATAGTGTTCTATTGTTTCTAATACTTGTCTTCTATTATCTCTTACGTATCTTCCATTTAAAAACCTGTCTGATTAGGATGAATAATATCCGACGATAACTTTTTAATTCTATGCATTTTGCTAAATTTTTTGATCATTTAAGTGTAAGGGGCCTCCAGTTCACAGGTGTCTTAGAAGCATGTGTGCGTGAGAAAGCGAGACAGCAAGAAAAAGAGAATGTGTGTAAGCAAGTGTGGTAGACATGCAGGTAGAGGACACTGACATAGGAGGGGGCCTTGGGGCAGGATTAATTGCCCCTGGCACACAGGAAGGACAGGGGATAAATTGCCCTGGCAGGCAGTGTGGTGATTGGGTGGGATAGGGAGAAGGGAGGAGTTACAGAGGGGTGTGAGCCGTGAGAGGGGGGTAAGATGCGGCCGGGGGTTAATTAAACTCCGGTGAAAAACTCTCATTCGTTATCTGTTCATTTAATCTGCTGCCATGTTGCCGTTTTATCACTCATCCCTATCAGGACGTCATTCGGCTGATTGGGTTGACCCGTCTTACCCCTGCACGCCTAGAGAGGGGGTAGGGACACGGCAGTCTGCCACAGAGAATAGCAGGTCAGCTCAGGTCCTCTGAGCCCACAGTCAACTCTCACATATTGTACTGAAATAAGTGTACTTCAAGCACATTTTCCAAATGACCAGGATGATGACAACGGACAGTGCCGGCCAAACTCCCAAATAACTCCTTTCCATAACAAGCGAAACGGTAAGCAACAACCAGCAGCACAACTCTGCTCCAAGGGTGTATACTGGCTCCATCTGCTCAAGAAGAGTCTACACAGCAGAGAACCTGCCCAATCAGATCAGCAAGCAGGGCAGGAAAACAAGTGATTACACCATATCAAAGAAAACATGGTATTTTCGACTCCATTAAGTTCCCCTCACACTGTCGACAGTGTTGTGCTTCATGATTAATCATGTGTAGAGGCAGCAGCAGCTGAATGGCCTACTGGAGGCATCAACAAGACACCTCAGGAACTCTGGAGGTAGTGGGAGAGCCAAGAACTGTATCACATGGGTATTGATTTGGTAGTGTTGCATTGGAGTGCAGTAGTAGTAGTGTAGTAGTAGTCGTAGCAACAGACTAGTAGTGCGGTATTATGGTTGTGAAGGGTTCTGTCATTTCATTTCAAATCAAATTTTATTAGTCACATGCGCCGAATAAAACAGGTGTAGACCTTACAGTGAAATGCTTACTCACGAGCCCCTAACCAACAGTGTAGTTTAAAAAATACAGATAAGAATAAGAGATAAAAGTAACAAGTCATTAAAGAGCAGCAGTAAAAAAATAACATATACAGGGGTGTGCCGGTACAGAGTCAATGAGCGGGGGCACCGGTTAGTTGAGATAGTATGTACATGTAGGTAGAGTTAAAGTGACTTTCTCATTTGTGCAATTTAGAAAGCATTCCAATTGCCACATTAAACTAAATTATTCAGTGTGGTAGGTAAAGCAGTGCATGAATAGCAGCAGAGGGTAGAGCTCTGATACATGTGACGGAAAGGAGGCTAGTGAGAGCAGATGGTGGAGAGGAGATTGCTATTCTATTCTGGCTCTGTGGTGGTTGGCCTCTGCCACTGGTGGACATCAGCTTGGAACCAATCAGTCCTTAGCATTCTTGGACGGTCTCTTACCCCACGTCCTTCCAAACTTCCTCCCCACTCATGTTTAGGAGGGAAAGCGATGACTGTGCACTGCTGTGGACAGTCTGCCTTCCCTTTCTCCCTCCCTCTGTCCCCCTCTCTCTCCCGCTATGTCTGCTCCCCCTTTTCATGCTGAAAGAGAGCTAGTGCAGAGTGACCTTCAACCACACCCACAGGGAACCAAAGGAAAAAGGCAGAGGAGAGACAGAGAGAATGAAACTGGAAGGCATGAGAAGGGAGAGAAAGAGGAGAGCTGAGAGAAAAACAAACAAATTGAACCAAGGGAATGGAAAACCTCTGGAAGCCAGTGGAGCGAGAAGCTGATTGTGACAAGAATGATGACTCTCCTTCCCCTTTCTCACACACAGAGACAAGATAATAAAAAGGGAGATGGTTAAATGAGAGAGCCTTTGAGTTTAGATGTGATGCTGAGAAGGTGGAGATTGATATGCATATGCATCCACTTAACGGAACACACAATGACAAGGTGAAGCAATGCATGCTCCTTGACTATCAAAATAATCTCAAACACCAAAGATCCATCCATTCCTAAACCCTTTAGGCCATAAGGCAGCCAGCTGGGACTGTTTTAAATCTACAGTACAACAAGAAACAGGATGGTTTTGTTGTGTAACTAAAGACGGTAAGAAACAGAAGGGGTCTAATTAAAGTAGTAACATCTGCGTTTTGAGATGTATCCATAGGCTACAGGCATCTCTCGCTCTACTTGGCTCCGTATATCTGAGTGCATTCCGTATAAATTTTATTAGGGTATGGCACTGGCAGGGCAATCAAGGCTGTAACCTACTTCCATGTAATACCAATCCACTACGCTAGTTTTCATCAAAGTGGCATAATGAGGATTACCATAACCGATGGACATAACTGTGGGCACCTAAATTTATGCAGCGGTGCCCTCGGTGTGTTAAGATTTCACTTAAGGACCAATGGAATGGTCTAAAAAATATAAAAAAATAAACTCCGCCCACCCGGGGCACTGGGCGATGCAAAACGAACTCACCCAGTGAGAGAGGACGAGGCGGGGAGCCGAGAGTATGTAACCTGCCTACAAATTAACACCGCAATCATAAACTCTAGCGGCGAGTTTCCTCATGTTTCTCTCTCGTGTCCTCGAGTTTTGCTTTACTGTCGATACTTATCTGGATTTTCTGGCCGTCTATTCCTGATCATCATTCCGCCGTCTACTTCTGAGCGACTTCGACAGCTCACAGAAGACGGAGCCCGGCGAACAAGCCCGCACAGCTTCTTCCCGAATAACTGGATCTTCGGCTGCCAGACCGGAGAGCCAAGGTGTCAAATTCAATACGGACATACCAAGAGATGGAGAATTCTGCGCCCACGATGACCGTGGGATAACTGTGCAAAATGACACCTTTATCTGATGACCGAAAAAGCGGCTTGACGTTTTAAATCTTACAAACTCGAAGATGGACAATTACTTTCCCCCTATTTTATCAGTATGATAAGATCGTCATAGCAGAGTGGGAGTTTATTCAAATATTCCCGACAGACACACAGCATTATAGGACTAACACAAAGCAACCGATGTAAAGACTAATTTAGGAATCACAGATTATAATTTTTGGCCTTTATTGTTTATCCAGGGACCGTTCGAGTTCGACTAATAGGCGACGTGGATCTCAATCAAGCCAAGAGGAGCAGCGAAGAACGCATGCTTTGGGTAACTAGCTATCCACCACTTTGAAAGAGTTGAATTATGTATGCACGTATTAATAAAGAGTGATTATGTAACAGGTGGTGCATCATTAATATGTACCATAAATAAATGAGTGACTAGGTGTTAAGTGTGTGGCTCCAACATAATGGTAGACAAAATCGCCCATAGAGAGGACATTTAAACAGATTTCTGTTGAAATTATAATTTTGGGGGGGGGAATCAATTTGGGGTACATGCTCCAATACCTATCCAACCCCTACACATGTAATAGCTGTTCCCATAGGTGTGCAAATGCCTCATGAGACATCAGATGTTACTGCTGGATGGCAACTCAGTCACCTGGATGAGACACGATTTGCCAATACTATTCCATCCATTAGTTGGACGTTTTTTTCCCTCCAGGTTTTACCTCCATAAATGAATTTAGTTTAATTGAAGACAAATCCCCTTTTCTCTCTTAACAAGCAAGCCCCTCAGGCTTTCACATAGCCCCATGTACAACTTAGGCAAGACTGAGCTATCTCCCCTCCTGTTGGGTAAGATTACATTGGATTTAGTTTGTAGTAAGACAAATATCCTGGGGATGTTTGTATATGAATTATAAGTCTAGAGCAATTAATCTTCCTTTTACCTGCCTCCCAGCACACCTGGCAGACCACCAATATTAGAGAGGAAAACAGACGAGGTGTGTGTGTCTCCATGTGTATAGGGGAGCTCATTTGAAAGCCATAACAGATTACCTGGGTGATTGGCGAAAACACTCCTTTCTTCACAATACACACGACACGCATAACAAACAAGAAGGAAGTCTTTTTGTCCTTGTACACATTCGGCTGAAAAATCACAAACAAAATGTTTACCTGTCCACCTTTACAGGCCCATTCCTTACGCTTGCAGTGGAATAGCTTGAATCAGCCTGTCAGTTACAGTACGGCTTTCTAATGATAGGGATGATGAATTTGGTCATTATTGATGAGCAGAGTGGACACACGGCAGTCATCTGGGCCGCTCACTCAGAACAAAATCAATGTGCGTTGACAAGCCGTCACAACACAAACACAGGCTGACAGAGGAACACCAGGGTTCCAGGGTACAATTTAAGACGCATATAGAATTGCCAACAGGCGTGTTGGGAATGAGAAAGGCAAACACACACTGTCTGGGGTGGCAGACTACCTTTCTCCTTCCACTGACTGCAGTTTGGGTGGTGGGGGGTGGGGGTTTGTTCAGATAAAACACCATTTTCAATTCCAATATTCTCAGTCAGCGGATTGGTACACTAGAATCCATTCAATTCCAGCACTGATAATCAGGACGCAGTGAAACAAAAAAAGCCCTGTATGATAATCAGATATTAGTGAAGCTGACATTTGTGCCCCTCCTCTTCGTTTCCTCACCATGCCCCTAGGAGGATTAGTCGAGGTCTTTTTCTCACCCATCCATTTTTCACTCCTCTGTTCCAGATATTAAAGTGTTTAATGTCTTCTGATCCCTGGTGATGAATACATTTAAATCTATTCATACACAGAGCAGGCGTAAGATGCCATGTCTTTTTTAGCTGCCTGCGTCAACATCTTTCTGTCTGCAGCTTCCTCTTCATCACTTTTAGCTTTCATCTCATCTCCCCTCCAACTCTCTCCAAGCAGAGTTAATTTATGAACTATTACCATCATGCAGTAATACTTTATTAGGCATGTAGACAGCCAAGAGCATATCTCTTACTTTCAATCCCCACTCCCAAGTCTCTCCTGCAGACCCTTTGACAGTCCCTCTCGCTCAGTGGATGACAGGGCTCAGATGAGCGGTGCATTTTAAAGATTGATGCCTGTCGTCAGTCAGAAGCGGACATAAACACACGTTATTAGCTCTGTTCCCTTATGGCCGCGGAGCCCACAATCGTTTCGCTCGATCACACACTCAAATGTTGCCATTATGGGATATCTGAGGTGGTAATGATTTCATATTAAAATGCCAGATCTCATGGAGGGGTTGACACCCTCGGCGGTGCTAGTCAGATGGCCGACACCCCTCAGCTCTCCTGGCTCCTCAATACGATAAGGAGAGCCGTGTTCGATTTCACCGTAAAGTCTGATAATTTCACACTCCCAATCAATACTGGGGTTTTATACTGTTCACTGCTGAAATATGGCACAAAATTTGCCAATTAGAATGGCTTACACACACACACACATACACGTGTGTTCATGAACACACAAGCAATTACCGTCAAAAACATCTCAGAATAAATATTAATAAGAGACGTTATTAATATTCGGCCCAAATGAGAAGGCAATTTTCTGCCAATTTAAGACTGCGGCAGGCAGCAACAATGAGAATCAGACAGGCCGAGTAAACAGGAAGGGGAAAAAAAGATTTACTGCACTTTAACACAATTAATTAATAATGAATAAGTTAAGACCACCCAAGCAAAACACCCTGGAAGGAAACCTGGGTAATACTCAAGAGTTTTAGCCAAGGCGCCGGGAGGGGTTGAAACTTTCATCGCCGAAGAGACCCATTTCAATTAAAAAGCCACAGAGGAGTGAGAACTAACACCTCTCCTCAGGATGTATGACCAGGGAAGAACAGTCTTTGACCCAAAGCTCACTGCTGAACTGGCATCAAAATGATCTTTATCCATAGCAACAAGCAAAAAAGAATAACTAGCATCACTTAAGTAGACAAGAGTCGTGAAGAAAGCTTTTGTCTATCACGCAAGTGAAATTCACTTTGGTAAATGAATGGGGTCAGAGTCTAGACGGGAACAAAACAGTTCCTCTATTTTGTATTATTTCCCTTCTCTCAGCTTTGTCATGTTTCTGTGTTCCTCTACCAGGCATGGTGCCTACGCCCCAGGTGTGCGTATCTACCCTGGTCACGGTGAGCACCATGGCAGTGGTTGACCTCTACCTGCTGGAGCAGAGCATGCTGGGAGCCCGTGGCAAGGCCGGGCCCGGCGTGTGGCCGTGCGCTGCTGTGTTGCTAGGTGACCTGGGCTTCCTGCTGGCTCTGCGTTTCGTGTCGGCGGGAGTGGTGTCTGAAGCGCCCTCGCCTCGCCGAGGCTTTGCCAACGCACTCTGGTTCCTCTTCCTGTCCCTGCTCCAGCTCAAACTCTTCTTCGTCTGCCAGAACTACCGGACGGAACGCCGACCGCCCGACCCCCTGGCCAGGAAGACGCTCACCTTGCTGCTGTCAGTCTGCCTGCCCTCCCTGTTCCTCATCCTGACTGGGGCTGACAACATGACGCCCCTGAGGAGGAAGCAGGAAGTGCGGGGGAGGCTGCTCTGGGTGGTGGTGGACCTGCTGGATGTTCTGGACTTGCAGGCCGGGCTGTGGGAAGCGCACACAGGGGCCACTGACCTGGGGGTGCCCCTGTGGGCCGAAGGCCTGGTGTTCTTCTATTGCTACGCCCTGCTGCTGCTGCTGCCCTGCGTGGCCCTCACAGAGCTGGGGGCTGCAGCCCTGCCGGGACAGAGGGGGCCCCGTAAGGAGGCCCTGTACCCCTGGCTTAGCCTGGTCACCATCAACGTGTTCACAATGGCCCTCAGGGGCACAGGCATGCTGTGGTACAGGGACCCCCGGGTCTCGACAGTGTTCCTGGGGAAGAACCTGCTGGCCCTGGCTGTGAAGCTGAGCTCTGCCTGGGAGAGGCACAAGCAAGGTGGGAGCAGGGGGACAGGGATGGGGGCCGGGGCGGGAGTAGAGTCAAGTATGGACTCCACCCTGGCAACCCAGAGCTCAGAGCAGACAGAAGTCCAAGCCCAAGCCAAAACCACCCCCAGGCCACCCTCTCGCAACCACACAATGTCCCGCTCCCACAGCCACTCCGTGTCACACGTCAGTCTGGATCCCACAGAGACCTCTCTGGGCCCTTCCTTCATCTCCCATGAACTCTAGAAGCTGTCCAGACAGACAGCTTAACAGCTGAAGCCGAGCTATCAGAACTCCCCAGTCAGGGAAGCATTTAGCACTGAAGGGTGAAGACCGTTGGCCTCACACAGACGAACAAACTAAAAACAACACATACACCCCATGCTCTGTGGACCAGCCAAGGCAATCACATCAGTAACTCATTCAATTAGCTCACTTTGGTTAAAGGGATGATTTATCCACCCCTGGGTCCTGCCAGCCTGTAGTATTTGGTTATCCGAGGGAGAGAGAAGGCTCAGGGCTGGGGCGGAGTGAGAGATGTACAGCGAAGAAGTGCCTCGCTTTTCAAGGAGCTACAATCCTCAGTACTGGTTCCACACAGACATGATCTGCGTCATATGGGACTCAGACATAATACCATGGTGTGAGTCAGTGTGTGTACTGTGAAAGCTCTTCCACAGCTCGTCAGCTACACCTCCAGGACAGCTTCTAAACTATAATAAAGTGTTTCATACTCACAGGCTCGGACACTTTATTGGCCATGTGTGGGAGGGTATTGGCAGCCTGTCACCACAACATTGGAGAAGACAGGATCAGAGGCTGACCATTCACAGTTAGAGGGCCTCAGGGATATACTAGATGTCACTAACTTTCAAAACATTCACTGCATCAAAGCAAATGTGTTTACCCTTTACATATTCAGTGAAAACTTCAGCATTTCTTTGTTGAAGATACAGGCCGATGTTATGGATTGGGAGCTGCTGGGGTGAAGCCCTCCACACATCTGAGGCAGGCAGTGCAATGTGCGAAGAGAGAGTGACAGACAGCGGAACAGCTATCATTTATCACAATTAGACCAGCAGCACCAGCCTGATAGGCATGCAGTGATCCTTCAGCCAGCCGTCTGGCTGATGGTCCGGCTTTAAGGTTTCAACAGTGGAGCCTGCAGATGTGCTAAAGTTTGTGTGTGTGTGTGTGTGCTGAGCGATTAATCATCATATTTAATTTTTTTCAATTATTAAACAACAAATTGAACGACATCGGTTCAATTACTTGAATTCCATTTATTTTTTGTGTGAGCCCAACACGCTGTTTCTCAAATCATTCACGAATGAAATCAAGTCAAGAACTATGTGGGATGCTAGGCTGAAGGGCGTTGTAGTGTTCACTAAGCAAATATTCAACTTAGTTCAGCACAGAAACGTGGTAATTAACTACAATGACCATAATCCACTGCGCCAGCTTTTTCACTCGCCAAAATCAGCCCAATGCATTTCTATGGGCTTATTTTGAAGCTAAACTTGCAACCTGCCTTCCCGCCTTTGGGACAACAACACCCCTTGTTAGGGTGGCGACATGAGCATATCACCATTATAAAACAGATCTCTGGACGGATACAATTTTACGCCTGCTACGTTAGGTTTAGATATACACAGACCGTATGAGAGAGGAATGTACACAACAAGGGACAGAGACAGTTCTGGAAAGTATTCCTCATCTACTTTGAAGAACTAGTAAAATGATTGTCAGGCACCTCTACCAGCATTCTTAGGCAGGCTAGCTAAATAGGATGACTAAAGACAGTCCTGTATGAGGAGAACATAACAGATGGCCTGGCTGGCTGACTACTATTGCCTGAGCAGAGATGAGATTAAAAATGAAAGGAATTAAAAAGAATAAAGCAGTCAAATAAAACAAAGTAATATAAACAACTGAAATATTGTATGTCATAGTCATTTCCTATTGAGGTCTACCTGATCAGAGACAATAGAATATTATCAATATTTTGAATGCTCACCATTTGGGGCTTTGGAAGTTCCATTAATAAGCTCTGAAATCATAGTAACGTCATTATTTCGTGTTTTTTTTTTTTAATGATCGAACCGAAACCGACCTCAAAAAGCACTAATCGCTCAGCACTAGTGTGAGAGAGGAAGTGCTGTTTTTAGGATAGGAAAGGGTCTATTCAATCTCCATCAGTGGTTCCTAATGCACTCCGCACCGCTTCTGCCTCCCCTCTAACCATTAATGCTCCTATTCACTGAAATTGGGACCCATTTGTCTAAATGCTAAGAGCTTATACACACAGCTTTATGCTTGATTTACAGGATGCGCTAAGAGACTAAACACACACACACACACACACACACACACACACACACACACACACACACACACACACACACACACACACACACACACACACACACACACACACGGTTACCAGTAAAGCCATTCCTCCAGGGAGTTTCTCTGTAGTTTTGAGAGAGACAGGGAAACGTCGGAGATGTGTTCAGTTCAGTAGACCGGGAGTCCGCTTCGCTCTCTCTCTCCTTCATCTCCCTCTCCATCTCTAAACTACGCATTCTGGATGCACTCCCAGTTGGCCAACGTCTCTCATATTTCTGATATAAAAAGCAGTAACTGCATCGGCAACAGCTGCAGAAAATTACTACTTCCTTGAATTTGTTACACCTGTTAAGCCCCATGTACAATCCTCAGCATCTTCCTGAGGTCCTGAAGAGATATTAGTGGTCCCGCTCTTTTTCCTCCCCTCCCTCCCTCCATTCTTGTCCTTCATTGGAGTGTGCTAATTTCACTATGGACTGTAATTATTCTCCCCCACCAAAGCTGTCAGTTCTTCCCTTTTGTATCTTGCGTCCCCTTTTATTTCTCTCGTTTGTTTAAATTTGCCCCGCAGCCGACAGCCTACCTCTCTGCGCTTCCCCTGTCAGGGGTGGTTAGTCAGAAGGGCAAGGGAAGAGGAGAGAGGGAAATTTAAGGGCCAAGGCCGGTGCCTAAAGCCTAGTGGCTGCCGACTGGCACTCATTTACCGTTTACCACACACACACTCACACTCAGCGCTTGATGGAGCAAGGGAGCAAAGAAAAACACTGGCATGGCATGCCGCAACACTGACATATGGCATACGAAACCACTAAGAGAGTACCTTTAGACAAACATATGGCTCGGCTTTGCCTGGATGCAACTCATCCCACCTCATTACTGCTCTCTCTACCACACAAAGGCATATTTTCCTGAGCTCTCCAACCCCCACAGTGTGGGAGAGGGAGAAACTTAACAGAAGGAAGTCTAAATCATTCATCATAGCTCAGCCCTCAAAAGGACCCAACACTTTCTTTTTGGCAGGAACTTCCGAAGTATATTTCAAGAGCAACCACCAACTGATGCACAAGAGCCTGACACTCCAAGACATTCAAGAGAAGACATGTTAAAAATCTGACAGAGTTTCTCTTCTTGTTTGAAGGGAAATAGAATAGGAGAGACAGGAAGTGGAGTCTGAGCAGTAAGTTTACCTGTCCCAGGACAGGACCCAGGAGGAGGTCCGGGAGCTGCCTGTCCTAACCTCACGATGGCCCGGATCACGCCCCCCATGTCCACCTTCTTCACGGCCTTGGAGATCTTGGACATCCCGTTCTGTATGGAACGCCGTCTATCCGTCCGTCTGTAAGGAGAGAGAGAGAATACAGTGTAAGAAATTTGAGCAGAAAAAGCTATTAACTTCAAAAGACCACCTTAAAACAACTAATTTACAAACATGATGGGCTCATTAAAATATCACACAGTCTAATCGATAGAAGACAACCCGGGTTTAGCCCGAGGGTTTCTATTTCGTAGCAGTCTTGTAATTTAAAAAATAATTTGCCTTCGATCTCCCTGCAAGTCACCTGGAGGGCGTTGTGTGGATCAGTGTGTCTGGGTGAAAAGCAAGGCCTTGGGAGAAGGACCCTTAGTACTCGCTGGATTTAGGGATTCTGAGATGAAACATGGGTTGCAGTCCAAATGTCTCCACTGTATCTAATCTGATACCACCACCGAACCAGTACATAGTATAGAACCATAGTAAGCTGTATGACTCATTACCATCATATGTCTCTGTACTGATCCCATCAGCAGAGGTAAAGGGGTCATTTGGAACCTAGCCAAGGCAAGGTCAGGTGGATAAGCATCGTCACTCTACAGTAAGGGCAGAGAGGGTTCTTCTTGTTCATTCCACCTTCAAATGCATTTACCAAATTACCAGTCAATTAGTGGAGTGGGGAGAGTGGGCTGAACTCTGCTCCGCAGAAAGAGCCAGAACACATAAATAGCAAGCCTGTAGACTGTAATACCCACTTGGAAAACCACAAATGTAAAACCCAAAGATCAATGGGTGTACACAAGAGACAAGTAGGGAGCTAAGGTTTAGCTGGGTGAAATTGGGTGAGACCTGCATTCAATAAAAGTTAGAACTTCGAAGGAGTGGAGAGGAGACGTAAAAACAATTCCGTTTGTGTCTGCTCTTGTTGATCAAATTTTTTGCCCAATCTAAAAGACATAGCGGGGCACTTTTGGTGATCCAAAGAAGAAGTTACCAATGAGAAGTTGTTGTTCTATATACTGCAGCTGGGTTTGTTTAAGGGCAATTTCAGCGTTACGGACTTCACATTTGCACGCAAAATCTAAACTTTAATGTCTCACGGAATGGTTAAGCAAAATAGAAATTAAACTCTGATGTGTGTCGATAGGACCCCTTGAGGGAAGTGTACCGTGCCTTCAGAAAGTATTCACATCCATTGACTTCTTCCACATTCTGTTGTGTTACAAAGTGGGATTAAAATGGATTTAATTGTCTTCTTGTCAACAATCTACACAAAATACTCTAATTTCAAAGTGGAAGAAAAATTCTAAACATTTGAAAAAAAGAAAAACACTAATATACACTACATGACCAAGAGTATGTGGACACCTGCTCATAGAACATCTCATTCCAAAATCACGGGCATTAATATGGAGTTGAACCCTGAATGTTGGGCAATTAGGCCTGGCTCGCAGTCGGCATTCCAATTCATCCCAAAGGTGTTTGATGGGGTTGAGGTCAGGGCTCTGTGCAGGCCAGTCAAGTTCTTCCACACCGATCTCGACAAACCATGTCTGTATGGACCTCGCTTTGTGCACGGGAGCATTGTCATGCTGAAACAGGAAAGGGCCTTCCCCAAACTGTTACCACAATGTTGGAAGCACAGAATCGTCTAGAATGTTAATATGATTGTATGCTGTAGCGTTAAGATTTCCCTTCACTGGAACTAAGGTGCCTTGCACGAAACATCTAAAACAGCCCCAGACCATTATTCCTCCTCCACCAAACTTTACAGTTGGCACTATGCATTCGGGCAGGTAGCGTTCTCCTGGCATCCACCAAACCAAGATTTGTCTGTAGGACTGCCAGAGGGTGAAGCGTGATTCGTCACTCCAGAGAACGTGTTTCCACTGCTCCAGAGTCCAATGGCGGCGAGCTTTACACCACTCCAACCAACATTGGCATTGCGCATTGAGATTTTAGGCTTGTGTGTGGCTGCTCGGCCATGGAAACCTATTTCATGAAGCTCCCGACAAACAGTTATTGTGCTGACGTTGCTTCCAGAGGTAATTTGGAACTTCGTAGTGAGTGTTGCAACAGAGGACAGACACACATATATTTACACATATATATAATACATATTTTTACACATCTACCAATAGGTGGCCTTCTTTGCGAGGTATTGGAAAACCTTCCTGGTCTTTATGATTGAATCTGTGTTGGAATTTCACTGCTCGACTGAAGGACCTTACAGATAATTGTATGTGTGGGGTACAGAGATGAGGTAGACATTCAAAAATAATGTTATACACTTATTGCACACTGTGTGTCCATGTAACTTGTTATGAGACTTGTTATGCACGTTATTACTGCTGAACTTATTTAGTCTTGCCATGACAAACGGGTTGAATACTTGACTCAAACAATAAAAGCTTAAATATCTTATTAATTTGTAAAAACTTCAAAACGACATAATGCCACTTTGTCATGGAATATTGTGTGTAGGCCAGTCACATTTTTTTGTTATTTGATCAATTTTAAATTCAGGCTGTAAGACAACCAAATGTGGAAAAAGACAAGGGGTGTGAATTCTTTCTGAAGGCACTGTGTATAGTATACCCAAATAAGCAGACTTCTAAATATTTGAGAAATTAAGCAAATGAGAAGTGTTATGGACGTTACATGAAACGGACAAGCTTTTTGGGGAGACTGAACACATTAGCAAAAGTCTGAGGTTGTAAGTCTTAGATCAAATCATGGATAGCAATTTCAAAAGGAATGGACATTCAAATGTCTTGGTCAAAATATATCATAACACATTTGGAAGGTTTTTAAAATGTCAGCAGATGGTATAGTACCTAGGATTGCATAATTACAGGTAGCCGGAATAGTATACAAGGCCATACACCAGTATTTCTTTTTCTATCTTTATACATATAAAAATTAACCTTTACCAGTTGAAGCTAGACACAAATACGACTTTTTAGCTTGATGATTCTTCTGAAATATTGTAACAAATTAGACAATATACAGTGGGATCCTAAATTATTCACACCCTTGATAAAGATGAGCAATAATGACTGTATAAAATAATTCAAATACTGAGATATATTTTCCCACTCTTTTCCATAAATTATTTCATACTAAAACAATTGCTCAGAGTAAGAGATTGTTGAAAAAGTAATACTTTTCCTCAAATGTAGGGGTCACCCCTAAAAGATCCTTAGAAAATAAGAAAATGTTTAGTATTTGGTCCCATATTCCTACAGTAGCATGCAATGACTACAAACTTGCTGGAAGCATTTGCAGCTTGTTTTGGTTGTGTTTCAGATCATTTGTGCCCAATAGAAATGAAAAATAATGTAGTGTCATTTTGGAGTCACTTTTATTATAAACAGGCTATTTCTAAACACCTCTACATTAATGTGGATGCTACTATGATTACGGATGAGTGAGAAAGTTAGAGGTTCAAAGATCATACCCCCCAAGACATGCTAACCTCTCACCATTACCAATAACAGGGGAGATTAGCATGTCTTGGGCGTATGATCTTTGACCCTCTGTATGGATGTAGTCATTGCGTTATAGGAATATGGGACAAATACTAAACTTGACTATTTTTCAACTTTTAGGGGTGTTAATCATTTTGACCCCTACCTTTGAGGAAAAAAAGTATTTCTTGTTAAACAAAATCTCTTTCTGAGCAATTGTATTAGTATAACATAAAATGTTGACCATACAATATAGCTCAGTATTGGAATCATTTATTTTATACAGTCATTATTGCTCATCTTTGTTAAGGGTGTCCCTAATTTCAACCCACTGTACATGTGCCTACTGTACACTACCAATCCACTTTTCTGGACACTGGATGAAGTCAATATATTTTGGGGAGCTTTCAGTTGAAAAAGACACTCCAGGACTATTCACAAATCGTTGATAAACACTTATCTAGTACTGACACATATGAGAAATTAATTTCAGCATACATTTTCCAAAATAAGATCATCAGTTACTTCAGTAAAAGTCTGATGAATACATTTCAGATAAAGCACACAAAATGTGGTGAATGCACATTGATGAAAAGAGAAAAAACAATTATAGACAATATTAAAACATCGATGAAAGCCAGCTTTACATAGAAAGTTTCAAGATGATTGAAAGTAAGGTGCACGTAAAAAAAAAAAAAAAAAAGATATATATATATATATAACAAAACTGAAGCGCCTTTGAGACTTGGCATCCTACTCTAACGGTCAAAATCCATAAAATGTCCTACTTAAACATTTAAAATAAAGCCTGAACTCTAACTGTACCTTAAGGACAATTATGAACTTGGTTTCATTCGGAAAATGCTAACTTTATTTGTGGATGCCTAGGTTGACTTTTCCACGGAATCGTCCTTAAATGAAAAGCAATTATGAGGCTTAGTAAGAATGTTAACGGAATTAAAACTGGGTCGCTAAGCGTGGGGCAACAAATATTATTTTGGTTTTAAGAACTCTGCTCTAGCCCTTGAAAATGTCAATTAGGTCAGCCACTACATTTCGGCAGTCAATTTCATGCTACTCACATAACGTGTAATTCCACTGTAAAATAATCATGTAGCAGTTCAAATTGATTAGGGAGCGAGTCAAAAAGAGAGGAGTCCAGCATTCATAGATGAGCAGGGTTATCTGCCCAATTTCAGGTGGGAAAAAAAAAAGAAACGATCAAAGAAAAAGCAGAGAAATTAAAATAAATTAACAAAAAACTGCAGAAACTGACAAACTGCCTTAGAGTTATATTCCTTTATTTTTTATAAATGGACCATCATCCTAACACAAACGCAGACATGCAAGGCAAGATGTGGAATTATGGTAAAATACACTAGACAATCATTTGAAATGGCAGCAAATGTGGAGTTAGTACTCCAAATATGGGAGTTCGGAAATAACATTTGCAGTGTGAGGAAGTGACTGTGTCATGCTTTAATGCACCACGACCCAAGCCCGAGTATGAATAATGAAAACAGCAGTTCCCGCTAAAAATTAAATTGTTCATCAGAAGGCCAAGCACAGAGGGCTCGTGAAGCACTGACCTAGATAACAGCAACAACATTTCACAATACTGTATTTTGCATTCCTAAATCATACCCCTCTTTGTAACTCAATATTCTCTAGAGATATGTAGCTGATACATTATTTGAAGGTGATGTGTATTGCTATTTCTGCACCTGCTATGCTTCTAGCGCCAACCTACCATTGATGAGCATGCTAAAACACTCGAGACTGGATAATCAATAACAAATTAGGAATCGACTTTCTTTTCCTAGCCAAACATTGATCACAAAAGAAAGCATCAACCTCTTATTGAACAACAGTCAAATTGGGACATAATTTGAAGATATTTCCGCAAACACACAGAGGCTTGGGGCCTTGTACCCTCAGCCTTAGTAATCAGTCAAATGACACAGGCCTTACATGTCCTCTGTCAAACATTGTGATGTTATGCACAGCAATGAATTGTCACAACTAAAGTCAATAGAACCCCAATGAATCACACCATAGGTCTGGATGAGATTAATATAGTTTAGCCCGTCAATCAAATGCAAAGGAGGTCTTGAAGTTCTGATCAATACTGATAGGAACATAAACAAGATGAAGAACAAAGCTAAACATGTCATAATTATGATTAAAGCCGACACGTTCACAGAGAAAATTTGACTTACAAATTCACCTTTTCAAACTGAAAGACTATGGCCAGTGCTTACCCATGAGGTTGCACAACGGTTTAAATCAATGAGTCTTCGTTTTAGTCAAAGTATGATATATTTGGGCATGAAGTGAGAAATCCGAACTGCCCACTTCATGCAAATCCGTGTGAATGCAGTGTCTTTTCCTATGATACGGCATACAAATTATTTTTCAGCCTAAATTTCATTTCAGGGCTGGGTTTAAATTTAAACTTTACCACACACCAGCATGTTTATTAATCAGAAACAGCTGCAAAGTTATTCCTCTTCACAACTGAGATGAGCCAAAGCCTTGTGTTCACTTGGCTGCCTGGAGAAAATTAAAAACGGGGGTGAAACTTGTGTTTTTGCACCTCCACTTATTCTTTACCCGAACATTTGTCAATGTTCACTTATTATTTTTTGCTAGTCTATTTTTATTTATATAATGTATACACACACTCCAGAGTGGCTCAGCTGTCTAAGGCACTGCATGCTAGAGGCGTCACTACAGACCTTGGTTCGATTCCAGGCTGTATCACAACCGGCCGTGATTGGGAGTCCCATAGGGCGGTGCACAATTGGCCCAGCATAGTCCAGGTTAGGGTTTGGCTGGGGTAGGCAGTCATTGTAAATCAAAATGTGTTCTTAACTGACTTGCCTAGCTAAAACTTCTAAAGGACTGGTGGCTCCCCTGCGGGACGGTTGAGCTAATGTAGGCTAATGGAATTAGCATGAGGTTGTCAGTAAAAATAACATTTCCCAGGACATGGACATATCTGATATTGGCAGAAAACTTTCATTCTTGTTTATCCAACTGCACTGTCCAATGTACAGTAGCTATTACAGTGAAATAATACCATGCTATTGTTTGAGGATAGTGCAAACTTTTGAACATGAAGTAATAAACAAATTAGGCACATTTGGGCAGTCTTGATACAACATTTTGATCAGAAATACAATGGTTCATTGGATCAGTCTAAAACTTTGCACATACACTGCTGCAATCTAGTGGCCAAAATCTAAACTGCACCTGGGTTGGCATAATACATTATGGCCTTTCTCTTGCATTTCCAAGATGGTGCAAAAAAAATACAAATGGTTGTTTTTTTCTTTGTATTATCTTTTACCAGATCTAATGTGTTATATTCTCCTACATTCATTTCACATTTCCACAAACTTCAAAGTGTTTCCTTTCAAATGGTACCAAGAATATGCATATGCTTGCTTCAGGGCCTGAGCTACAGGCAGTTAGATTTGGGTATGTCATTTTAGGCGAAAATTTAAAAAGAGGCCAATCCTTAAGAGGAATTATATATATATTTTTTTTTAAACACACTTAAGTGGCCAGTTTATTAAGTACACCCATCTAGTACCGGGTCGGACCCCCATGTAGCCATGAAGGGATGCACCTGGTCAGCAACAACTTTCAGATACGGTGTGGCATTCAGACGTTGCTAAATTGGTATTAAGGGACCCTAACGTGCTCCAGGAATACATTCCCCACACCATTACGCCACCAGCCTATACAATTGACATCACGCAGGATGGGGCCATGGACTCATGCTGTTTACACCAAATCCTGACTCTGCCATCAGCATGACGCAACAGAAACCGGGATTCGTCGGACCTGGCAATGTTTTTCCACTCCTCAACGGGGTGGTGTACCTAATAAACTTGCCAATGCGTGTATATGACCATTTTATAAATGGTATAATTGTGTGATATGATAGCATTTTGTTAACCTGCTCCCCCCATTGCCCACAGAGGAATGGTTTTGACCACTAACATTGCTTCACTACACGCGCCACTGCTTTGATTGGTGTAACGTTAGCTAGAAACCACAAGTGTCTATCCAGATAATGAAAATGCACCTCGAAAGAAAATTCATGGAATTTGCAGCGTGCATGACCATGAGCAAAATCATTGTAGCCTACCATTTCACTTCCCCCATATGCACGGGCTGACTTGGCTTTGCTGTACCGCAGCCGAAGCCTGCCAGCCGCCTACCTACCAGAGGCTGCACTGTTTCCATAACAATAGAAAAACGCATATACGCCATCTTTCAATAGTTATCCAAATTTCCGCGAGGAGGGTCATCTTATTCTTTCTAACTATCTATGGCAGATTTACGGCCACAATTTATGGAAGATGCCAAAACTTCAGATGACAATTGATGGCGAAGTCAAAGCTAATCCTGATAGGTATCAGTCTGGTGTTCTCTGTAATGACCTTAGTGATCACTGTTTTACAGCCTGTGTTTGTAATGGCTGCTCAGTGAAACTACCTGTCCTGATTTGTCATAGACGCTTGCTAAAAACCTTTAATGAGCAAGCCTTCCTTCATGAACTGGCTCTCGTTCAGGCAAATGAGAAATAAGTGCACTCACGCTATCCGGAAGGCCAAAGTTACGGTTAAAGACATGGAGAATAAACCCTCTTCCTCACAGCTGCCCATGTCCCTTAATGTTGATGATGTGGTTGTTACTGACAAGAAGCACATGGCTGAGCTCTTTAAATCACCACTTCATTAAGTCAGGATTCTTATAACTCAGCCATGCCTCCTTGCACGTCCAACATTTCCTCATCTCCCACCCCTTTAATGCAACTATCCCCGATGCTTCTCACCCTGCTCCGCTACAAAGGTTCTCCCTGCAGGCAGTCACTGAGTCTGAGGTGCTAAAGGAGCTCCTTAAACTTGACCCCAAAAAAACATCTGGGTCAGATGGTTTAGCCTGTTTGGCCGAGGCGTTCCGCTAGCGGAACTCCTCCCACATTCCACTGAAAAGGCAGAGCGCGAAATTCAAAAAATATTTTTTAGAAATATTTAACAAGTCCAATACAGCAAATGAAAGATACACATCTTGTGAATCCAGTCAACATGTCCGATTTTTTTAATGTTTTACAGCGAAAACAGCACGTATATTTATGTTAGCTCACCACCAAATACAAAGAAGGACAGACATTTTTCACAGCACAGGTAGCATGCACAAAGCCAACCTAACTAACCAAGAACCAACCAAACTAACCAAGTAACAACTTCATCAGATGACAGTCTTATAACATGTTACACAATAAATCTATGTTTTGTTCGAAAAATGTGCATATTTGAGGTATAAATCAGTTTTACATTGCAGCTACCATGACAGCTACCGTCAAAAATAGCACCGAAGCAGCCAGAGTATTTATAGAGACCAACGTGGAATACCTAAAACTCATCATAAAACATTTCTGAAAAATGCATTGTGTACAGCAAATGAAAGACAAGCATCTTGTGAATCCAGCCAATATTTCAGATTTTTTAAGTGTTTTACAGCGAAAACACAATATAGCATTATATTAGCTTACTACAATAGCCTACACACAACCGCATTCATTCATCAAGGCACGTTAGCTATAGCAATAGGCACGTTAGCGTTAGCGAATAAACCAGCAAAAGATATCAATTTTCACTAACCTTCATAAACCTTCCTCAGATGACAGTCCTATAACATCAGGTTATACATACACTTATGTTTTGTTCGAAAATGTGCATATTTAGAGCTGAAATCAGTGGTTATCCATTATGCTAATGTAGCTTCTTTTTCCCAGAATGTGCGGATATTTCTATTAGACTCTCACCTATTCTGACCAAATAGCTATTCATAAACATTACAAAAAAATACATGTTGTATAGGAAATGATAGATCCACTAGTTCTTAATGCAATCGCCGTGTTAGAATTCTAAAAAATAACTTCATTACTACATAAGGCTTACGTTATGTCGACCAAGTGCCCAAAACCTGGGCGCAAAACTACTAGTACACAGTTCGACAGATATATGAAATAGCATCATAAAATGTTTCTTACTTTTCGTGATCTTCCATCAGAATGTTGGACAAGGGGTCCTTTGTCCAGAACAGTCGTTGTTTGGATTTAGAACATCGTGTTTCCCTCTTGAACTAGCAAGCACACTGGCTAAGTGACGCGAAGCTCCCCATCGTCAACAAACACAGACAACGCAACACGCCTAACGTCCCGAAAAAATGTCAATAATCTATTAAAACTATATTGAAAAAACATACTTTACGATGATAGTGACATGTATCAAATAAAATCAAAGCCGGAAATAGTATTCGCCTATAACGACGGCTTTTCAAAAGGCAATTCCAGGTCCACCTGCGCGCTCTCCAGAAAAAAAAAATGGATGACTCGTCGTGCCAAGATGATTTATTCCACCTCAGACCAAGATAAACACTTCCTTTCTTCTCTCACGTCCTCTTGACATCTAGTGGAAGGTGTATGACGTGCATGTATACTCATATGTGTCATGCCCATTTATAGGCAGGCCCTTGAACAGAGCATAATTTTCAGACTTTCCACTTCCTGGTCAGAAAGTGTGCTGCCAAATGAGTTCTGTTTTACTCACAGACAAAATTCAAACGGTTTTAGAAACTAGAGAGTGTTTTCTATCCAATAGTAATAATAATATGCATATTGTACGAGCAAGAATAGAGTACGAGGCCGTTTAAATTGTGCACGTTTTTCCCCCAAAGTGTAAATAGCGCCCTCTATCATCATCAGGTTAGACCCTTTCTTCTTTAAGGTTGCTGCCCCTATCGACACCAAGCCTCTCTCCTTTCTGGGGAGGTTCCCATCGCTTGGAAGGCAGCCACAGTTCATCCTTTATTTAAAAGGGGGAGACCAAGCTGATCCTAATTGTTATAGGCCTATTTCTATTTTGCCCTGTTTATCAAGTGTTGGAAAAACTTGTCAATAATCAACTGACTGGCTTTCTTGATGTCTATAGTATTCTCCAGTGGTTTGGACTCGAGTCACAAATATGATGACTTGCAACTCGACTTTGACACCAATGACTCATGACTTGACCTTGAGCCTTATGACTCGACCTGACTTGATACCCTCCCCAAGCCCAAATATTAAAAATGATGCCATACATTTTTTTTTTAAAGTGTGCATCTTCATTTAACGGATTTAAGTTTGAATCGGACAGCAGCCAATCAAATTGTGCCAGCGTAGAAAAAGTTGTGCGTGGCAGTGCAGAGGAACGTCAGCGGGTGAATTCAGATTGAGCCATTAGAAAGATACCCTAAATTATAATTTTCGGATATAGACTACGCTGTAGTCAACAAAAAACAGATTGCAACTTGCAAAACATGTGGGGGGAAAATTACAGTGAGGAGCAACAACTTCCAACTTTGTTTGACATTTGAAGCTGCACAAAGAACGGTAAGTCGTGGCTAATATAGCCGACAGCTATATCTAACTTTGCTAGTATAGCATGTAGGCTAACATAACGTTAAATCAATGAGTCTCTACACAGTCAGCCAGTGCGGGAACGTGATCATTACACCCAAGATTGAGATCAGGCAAGATTGTGCTACTGCCCCCTCAATTATTTTTTTATATGCTTAAAGATTTGAACAAAACCAGATGAACAAACGTGTCACAAGTGAACCACAACAGTCTCCAATCTCACAGTTCATGGAGACCCGTGTAGGGCAGTACAGCATGAATCATCAACAGCAGAAAGCTTTCAACAATGCAATACTGTCTGACCTGGTTATCGATTGCAACTTGCCTCTGTCTATTGTGGAAAACAAGAGTTTGTCACTTTCTGTCAGTGGTTGACAGTAAGTACAGCCCAGTGTGTCGTAGAACATTGACATGAAAAAGTAGAGAACCTTGCTACAGAGAGACGTTCAAAACTGAACACAGCCCATGTTTCAGTCACAGTGGACATTTGGTCCTGTGACCGCTTCAAAAGGCCCACACATGGCCAAAAGAATGTGAGCAATTTGAGGCCATATGTGGTGAGTACAGCATTAAAGATAAATTGGGCTAAATCATTAGTGACAATGCTGCCAACATGAGAAAAGCATTCACAGTGTGCTTCCCCATTAAACAAGAAGATGAAGTACATGACAAAGATCACCTTGATGACACAGAGCTCTGGAATGACCTAACCCTGGAAGACCAGCAAACAGTTGATGCTGCTGTTGCAAAAAAACAGCGCTTGCAGTGTTTTGCCCACACTCTCCAGCTGGTGGTGGGAGATGGCTTGAAAGAAACAAGTGAAGACTCCTCTTTCAAAGCTATCAAAAATCAGCTCACTGCTACATACAAGCACAACATTCAAAGAGGTGTTTGAGGCTGAATTTGGGGAAAGAGGCATCCCTGCTGCTGTCAACACAAGATGGAACTCAACACAGACAAGTGAAGGCAGTTATCCAATGTGACCATCTAAAGCTCAGTCATGTTCTAGAAAAGGCTGGGCACAAGGAGTTGTTGTTCACAGTATGGGAGTGGAATAAGTTGAAGGAGTTGGTGGACATCCTGAAGCCATTTGGAGAAGCAGCAGATATGACACAGGGGGAGAAGATAGTCACAATCAGTTCTGTTGTTCCCTCGGTCCTGTCCCTGAATCACCACCTGGAGCAGCGGAAGCCACAAGTCCATTTCCTGAGCGGCCTGGTCAGAAGTCTCCAGGCATCCCTGAACAAAAGTTCTCTTGGAATCTTCATCAATGTGAAAATGGCCAGGACACAAGATGGAATCACTGCCCCCTTTTCAGATCCAGTCTACCTCAAAGCAGTTGCCTTGGATCCGGCTTTCCTCTGATGTGGGTGGAGCACCATGTGCTGGTCGAGGAGGTGGCACAAATAGTGAAAGGTAAATATTGAGTTTAATGTAACTTCTCATAATTTAATCCAATTGACTGCAACAATAATACTTTTTCAGTTTAACCCACTGCATCGCCAATACCGGCCTTTTTGTTTCTGCTATGCTTTTACATGTTTTGCCAGAACTGATTCTGCAAGATGCTACAGGGACTGAGCAAGCTGTGCCTCTTGTTGATGAGGAAGAGCAAGAGGACCATAGTCTTGGACAAGAAGAAGGGCTGTTTGCAGCATACTGTAAGAGGCAGAAGAAAGCTGTAGTTCTGGAGTGGTCCCAACAGCTAAGTCACTACCTTGACATATGTGAAGGACAGAATGTCCTCTTGTTCTGGGCAATGAACAGGAAGGCTCTTCCTTCACTGTCCCGAGTGGCCATCAGGGTCTTGGCAGTGCCTGCCTCCAGTGCTCCGGTGGAGCGTGTCTTCAGCCATGGTGGCATCATACTGCGGCCTCATCATGCACAAATGACTGACAGACTTTTATCGAATTTGGTCTTTTGCAAATGCAATGCATCATAGGGCCCGGAGATAAGAGAAAAAAATGAAACTTTATGCATTACACACACACACAAACACGTTGTCTCCATGTTCAGGTTATCTCCTATCTTTGGGATCTGTATTTTTTTCTCAGACATTCAGGCCAGTGTTCAAATGTTAAGCCTACTTGAAGTTGAGTATCAGTTGTTTAGATGTACCTTTTAATACATTATTGTAACTTTATGGCAGGATTGTTTTAGGTGTCTAGAGGATATCTGGAGAGAGAGAGAGAGAGCACTACAATATTTTGTTTTCTATTCTCATGGCTACCCATGTACTTCCATGGAAATAACGTTTTTGGGAAGTAATAAATATTTATAAAAGCATTCATGATTTGCATAAATGTAATATACTATTACTCTTGTTAAATATGAAATGATATTACATTTTGTGAAGAGCACATTATGACTTGTTTCGGACTTGAGACGACTCTGACTTGCCTGTCTTGACTTGGGACTTGAGTGCTAAGACTTGAGACTTACTTGTGACTTGAAAAACAATGACTTGGTCCCATCTCTGGTATTCAATCTGGTTCCAGCTCAGGTAATGGATGTGTCACTGCAACCTTAAAGGTCATCAATGATGTCCCCATTGCCCTTCTAGGCAATATTGTGCTGTTATTTTTATGGACTTGGCCAAAGCTTTTGATACGGTAGACCATTCCATTCTTGTGGGCCGGCGAAGGAGTATTGGTGTCTCTGAGGGGTCTTTGGCCTGGTTTGCTAACTACCTCTCTCAAAGAGTGCAGTGTATAAAGTCTGAAAATCTGCTGTCTCAGCCACTGCCTGTCACCAAGGGAGTACCAAGACTCTACAACAAAGCTTTCTTAGTGTCCAACAAGCTTTCTCTACCCTTAACCTTGTTCTAAACACCTCCAAAACAAAGGTCATGTGGTTTGGTAAGAAGAACGCCCCTCCTCCCACAGGTGTTATTACTACCTCTGAGGGTTTAGTAGCCACCTCATGAGGTAGTCACCTCATACACGTACGGCTAGACGGTGCACTGTCCTTCTCTCAGCACATATCAAAGCTGCAGGCTAAAGTTAAATCTAGACTTGGTTTCCTCTATCGTAATTGCTCCTCTTTCACCCCAGCTGCCAAACTAACCCTGATTCAGATGACCATCCTACCCATGCTAGATTACGCAGATATCATTTATAGATCAGTAGGTAAGGCTGCTCTCGAGCGGCTAGATGTTATTTACCATTCAGCCATCAGATTTGCCACCAATGCTCCTTATAGGACACATCACTGCACTCCATTCTCCTCTGTAAACTGGTTATCTCTGTATACCTGTCGCAAGACCCACTGATTGATGCTTATTTAAAAAACCTTCTTAGACCTCACCTTATCTAAGATATCTACTGCAGCCCTCATCCTCCACATACAACACCCGTTCTGCCAGTCACATTCTGTTACAGGTCCCCAAAGCACACACATCCCTGGATCCCTCCTCTTTTCAGTTCGCTGCAGCTAGCGACTGAAACGAGCTGCAACAAACACTCAAACTGGACAGTTTTATCGCAATCTTTTCATTCAAAGACTCAATCATGGACACTCTGACAGTTGTGGCTGATTTGTGTGATGTATTGTTGTCCCTACCTTCTTGACCTTTGTGCTGTTGACTGTGCCCAATAATGTTTGTACCAGGTGTTTTGTGCTGATAACAACAACATGGTATGTTGCTACCATGCTTTGTTGTCGTCTTAGGTAGGTCTCACTTTATGTAGTGTTGTCTCGTTGTGATGTGTTTTGTCCTATATTTATTTATTTTATTCCCAGGACCCCGTCCCCGCAGGAGGCCTTTTGCCTTTTGGTAGGCCGTCATTGTAAATAAGAATTTGTTCTTAACTGGACTTGCCTAGTTAGATAAAGGTTAAATAAATAAAAATCTACCACTGCTGGCCACTGGGCTTCCTCTCAACACCATATTTGGTAGTGAGTGGAAGTCTAGCAGATGCTTCACATTTATACATCCGGTGAAATATTTGTCTTAATGCTCCATCTGTGTAGATAAGGTTAGCTATCATACTAGCTAGCCCCACTGACAGGTGTCAGTGCCCTGTGTGTTGATGTTAATCAACTCCAAAACAATTTGTGAATATGTATCAGTAGCCTTAGTCATTTTTCAGAGATCAAATAAAATGTTATTGGTCACAAACACATGGTTAGCAGATGTTAAAGAAAGTGTAGCGAAATGCTTGTGCTTCTAGTTCCGACTATGCAGTAATATCTAACAAGTAATCTAACTAATACACAACAACTACCTTATATACACACACGTAAGGGGATGAATAGGAATATGTACATATAAATATATGGTTGAGCGATGGCGTGCGGCATAGGCAAGATGCAGTAGATGGTGTAGAACACAGAATATACAGTTGAAGTCGGAAGTTTATATACACCTTAGCCAAATACATTTAAACTCAGTTTCACAATTCCTGACATTTAATCATAGTAAAAATTCCCTGTCTTAGGTCAGTTAGGATCACCACTTAATTTTAAGAATGTGAAATGTCAGAATAATAGTAGAGAGAATTATTTCTTTCAGCTTTTATTTCTTTCATCACATTCCCAGTGGGTCAGAAGTTTACATACACTCAATTAGTATTTGGTAGCATTGCCTTTAAATTGTTTAACTTGGGTGAAATGTTTTGGGCAGCCTTCCACAAGCTTCCCACAATAAGTTGGGTGAAATTTGGCCCATTCCTCCCGACAGAGTGGGTGGAACTGAGTCAGTTTTGTAGGCCTCCTTGCTCGCACACACTTTTTCTATAGGCTTGAGGTCAGGGCTTTGTGATGGCCACTCCAATACCTTGACTTTGTTGTCCTTGAGCCATTTTGCCACAACTTGGAAGTATGTTTGGGGTCATTGTCCATTTGGAAGATCCCTTTGCGACCAAGCTTTAACTTCCTGACTGATGTCTTGAGATGTTGCTTCAATATATCAACATCATTTTCCTTCATGATGCCATCTATTTTGTGAAGTGCACCAGACCCTCCTGCAGCAAAGCACCCCACAACATGATGCTGCCACCCCCGTGCTTCACGGTTGGGATGGTGTTCTTTGGCTTGCAAGCCTCCACCTTTTCCTCCAAACATAACGATGGTCATTATGGCCAAACATTTCTATTTTTGTTTCATCAGACCAGAGGACATTTTTCCAAAAAGTACGATCTTTGTCCCCATGTGCAGTTGCAAACCGTAGTCTGGCTTTATGGCGGTTTTGGGGCAGTGGCTTCTTCCTTGCTGAGCGGCCTTTCAGGTTATGTCGATATAGGACTCGTTTTACTGTGGATATAGATACTTTTGTACCCGTTTCCTCCAGCATCTTCACAGGGTCTTTTGCTGTTGTTCTGGGATTATCACTTTTCACACCAAAGTACATTCATCTCTAGGAGACAGAACGCGTCTCCTTCCTGAGCGGTATGACGGCTGCGTGGTCCCATGGTGTTTATACTTGCGTACTATTGTTTGTACAGATGAATGTGGTCCCTTCAGGCATTTGGAAATTGCTCCCAAGGATGAACCAGACTTGTGGAGGTCTACAATTTTTTTTTCTGAGGTCTTGGCTGATTTCTTTTGATTTTCCCATAATGTCAAGCAAAGAGGCACTGAGTTTGAAGGTAGGCCTTGAAATACATCCACAGGTACACCTCCAATTGACTCAAATAATGTAAATTAGTTTATCAGAAGCTTCTAAAGCCTTCAGTGAATTATAAGTGAAAATCTGTCTGTAAACAATTGTTAGACAAATTACTTGCGTCACGAACAAAGTAGATGTCCTAACTGACTTGCCAAAACTATAGTTTATTAACAAGAAATTTGGGTAGTGGTTGAAAAAATAGTTTTAATGACTCGAACCTAAGTGTATGTAAACTTCCGACTTCAACTGTACATATGAGATGGGTAATGTAGGATATGAAAACATGATTAAAGTGCCGTTATTTAAAGTGACTAGTGTTCCATTTATTTAAGTGGCCAGAGACGTGAGTCTGTATGTTGGCAGCAGCCTCTGTGCTAGTGATGGCTATTTAACAGTCTGATGGCCTTGAGATAGACGCTGTTTTTCAGTCTGTCAATCCCAGCTGTGATGCACCTGTACTGACCTTGCCTTCTGGATGATGGCGGGGTGAACAAGAAGTGGCTCGGGTGGTTGTTGTTCTTGATTATCTTTTTGGCATTCCTGTGACATTGGGTACTGTAGGTGTCCTGGAGGGCAGGTAGTTTGCCCCCAGTGATGCGTTGTGCAGACTTCACCACCCTCTGGAGAGCCTTGCGGTGATACAGCCCGACAGGATGCTCTCAATTGTGTATCTGTAAAAGTTTGTGTGTTTTAGAAGACAAGCCAAAGAAGAGGTTGAAGAGGCGCTGTTTCGCACCCGGTCTGTGTTGGGTGGACCATTTCAGTTTGTCCGTGATGTGTACGCCGAGGAACTTAAAACTTTCCACCTTCTCCACTACTGTCCCGTCGATGTGGATTGACACCACACTCCGAGGACCCTCACCTCCTCCCTGTAGGCCATCTCGTTGTTGTTGGTTATCAGGCCTACCACTGTAGTGTCGTCTGCAAACTTGATGATTGAGTTGGAAGCGTGCATGGCCACGCAGTCATGGGTGAACAGGGAGTACACAGGAGAGGGCAACCTTATGGGGCCCCAGTGTTGAGGATCAGCAGGGTGGAGATGTTGCCTACCTTCACCACCTGGGGGTGGCCCGTCAGATAGTCCAGGACCCAGTTGCACAGGGCGGGGGTCGAGACCCAGGGTCTCAAGCTTAATGACGATTTGAGGGTACTATGCTGTTAAATGCTGAGCTGTAGTCAATGAACAGCATTATTGCATATGTATTCCTCTTGTCCAGATGGGAGATGGCAGTGTGATGGCGATTGTGTCGTCAGTGGACCTATTGGGGCGGTAAACAAATTGGAGCGGGTCTAGGGTATCAGGTAGGGTGGAGGTGATATGATCCTTGACTAGTCGCTCAAAGCATGATGACAGACGTGAGTGCATTGGGGCAATAGCTTTCATGGAAACAGGATCAATGGTGGCCATCTTGAATGTGGGGACAGCAGACTCGGATACGGATTGATTGAATATGTCCGTAAACACACCAGCCAGCTGGTCTGCGCATGCTCTGAGGATGCGGCTCGGGATGCCGTCTGGGCCGGCAGCCTTGCGAGGGTTAACACGTTTAAATGTTTTACTCATGTTGGCCACGGAGGAGGAGAGCCCACAGGCTTTGCTAGCAGGCCGTGTCAGTGGCACTGTATTGTCCTCAAAGCGAGCAAAGAAGTTGTTTAATTTGTCTGGGAGCAAGACGTCGATGTCCGCGACGGGACAGGTTTTCTTTTTGTAATCCGTGATTGTCGTAGACCCTGCACACATACGTCTCGTGTTTGAGCCGTGAAATTGCGACTCTACTTTGTCTCTATACTGACGCTTTGCTTGTTTGAATGCCTTGCGGAGGGAATAGCTGCACTGTTTGTATTTTGGTCATGTTTCCGGTCGCCTTGCCATGACTAAAAGCGGTGGTTCGCGCATTCAGTTTTGCGCGAATGCTGCCATCAATCCACGGTTTCTGGTTAAGGAAGGTTTTAATAGTCACAGACGGTACGACATCTCCGATGCACCTGCTAATAAACTCTTTCACCGAGTCAGCGTATACATCAATGTTGTTGTCTGAGGCTATCAGAAACATATCACAGTCCACGTGATCGAAGCAATCTTGAAGCGTGGAATCCGATTGGTCAGACCAGCGTTGTATTGACCTGAGCACGGGCGTTTCCTGTTTTAGTTTCTGTCTAGGCTGGGAGCAACAAAATGGAGTCATGGTCAGACTTGCCGAAGGCAGGGCGGGGGAGGGCTGACTGAGAACGGACAGCTATTTGACACAGATGGCATCGTCTATCTGAAACAACAAACCTGCCATGTAAAACAAATGAGATGGCACCTAACATATGCTAAAAGGCCTTGATTTTGTCAAACTATTATGATATGTCTTATCATGTCTAGTTAGACAACTGTTCGGGTTTGCATTTCTCACACATTAGCATTCACTCCTTAAAACTCCACAGCCCCGTAGCTGAATTTCGATTTCAGTCAAGTCAAAGTGTCAGGCATTCTGAAGGCCAGACAAAGAACTCAATAAGTAAAGTCTTGGAGAAATGCTCACAAAATGCTAACTGACAATGTCTAGACAAGGCTATACAGTAGATCACTCTACCAAGCCCAAACTTAATATTGATAAAGCTGAAATCTCAAAATAGTGATCATGTCAGGCAGCTGCTGCTAAAACTGGCTAGAAACTGGGCTGACGGGCCTCTGATCTGGGAAACCTCCCAGGTCTTTGTGGTTGAATCGGTTTTAAATTCACTGTTTGACTGAGGGTCTTGACAGATAATTGTATGTGTGGGATACAACATTTTTAGGTAGTCGTTAAAAAAAATCGTGATAAACACTTATTGAGTCCATGCAACTTGTTAAGTACATTTTTATTTTTGAACTTATTTACGCTTGCCATTTACAAAGCGTTTTTGAAAACTTATTGACTTAATTATGACATTTCCACTTTTTGTGTGTGTGTGTGAGAATCTTTATCAGTAATTTATGCTGTATCTGGATGAGGACTGTTTTCTCTTTCAGACACTGTTAGCAGAACGTTGGAATTCAATGTTTTGCATCGACTATTCCCCCCCCAACCTAAATATAATGGATTGCCCACGAATTCCTACAATGTAGGCGACTCAGAAAAAATGCTATTAGAGTACTTACAATAGCATACATAGCCCTAGTTCAATGTATACTGAACAAAAATACAGTATAAATGCAACGAGCAACAATTAAAAATATTTTACTGAGTTACAGTTCATAGAAGGAAATCAGTCAATTGAAATAAATTCATTAGGCCCTATATGGATTTCACTTGACTGGGCAGGGGCGCAGCCATGGGTGAGCCTCGGAGGGCATAGGGCCACCAATTGGGAGCCAGGCCCAGCCTGGTTTGCGGTTGTTTTGAGTATGGTTGGACGTAATGCCAAATTCTTTAAAACAATGTTGGAGGCGGCTTATGATGGAGAAATTAACATTAAATTCTCTGGCAATAGCTCTGGTGGACATTCCTGCAGTCAGCATGCCAATTACATGCTCCCTCAACTTCAGTGGCGGCGTGTGACAAAACTGCAAATTTTAGTGGCCTTTTATTGTCCCCAGCACATGATGCACCTGTGTAATGATCATGCTGTATAATCAGCTTCTTGATATGCCACATCTGTCAGGTGGATGGATTATCTTGGCAAAGGAGAAATGCTCACTAACCGGGATGTAAACAAATGTTTACACAATGTTACAGGAATAAGCTTTTTTTGCATATGGAACATTTCTGGGATATTTTATTTCAGCTCATAAAACATGGGGCCAACTCTGTACATGTTGCGTTTATACACTACATGACCAAAAATATGTTAACACCTGCTCATCGAACATCTCATTCCAAAATCATGGGCATTAATATGGAGTTGGTCCCCTGCCTTTTGCTGCTATAACAGCCTCCACTTTTCTGTGAAGGCTTTCCACTAGATGTTGGAACATTGCTGCGGGGACTTGCTTCCATTCAGCAACAAGACCATTAGTGAGGTCGGGCACTGATGTTGGGCGATTAGGCCTGGCTCGCAGTCGGCGTTCCAATTCATCCCAAAGTTGTTTGATGGGGTTGAGGTCAGGGCTCTGTGCAGGCCAGTCAAGTTCTTCCACACCGATCTCGACAAACCCATTCTGTATGGACCTCGATTTGTGCACAGAATTGTCAGTGCTGTAGAGTAAAGATTTCCCTTCACTGGAACTAAGGGGCCTTGCCCGAACCATGAGAACCAGACCATTATTCCTCCAAACTTGGCACTATGCATTCGGGCAGGTAGCGTTCCCCTGGCATCCGTCAAACCCAGATTCATCCATCTGACTTCCAGATGGTGAAGAGTGAATCATCACTCCAGAGAACGCGTTTCCACTGCTCCAGAGTCCAATGGTAGCGAGCTTTTTACTGCTCCAGCCGACGCTTGGCATTGCGCATGGTGATTTTAGGCCTGTGTGCGGCTGCTCGACTATGGAAACCAATTTCATGAAGCTCCTGACGAACAGTTCTTGTGTTAACGTTACTTCCAGAGGCAGTTTGGAACTCGGTGGTGAGTGTTGCAACCGAGGACAGACGATTGTTACGCGCTGCGCGCTTCAGCGGTCCCATTCTGTGAGTTTGTGTGGCCTACCACTTCGCGGCTGAGCCGTTGTTGCTCTTAGATGTTTCCACTAAACAATAACAGCTCTTACAGAAAGTCACAGCTCTTCAGTAAAGCCATTCTACTGCCAATGTTTGTCTATGGAGTTTGCATGGCTGTGTGCTCGATTTGATACACGTTAGTAATGGGTGCGGCTGAATCCACTAACTTTGAACGGATGTCCACATACTTTTGTGTGTGTGTGTGATATATATATATAAATAAAAAGTGTTTTGTTCAGTATAGATCAGCTGTTAAATTCGACTGTATATCGGTATTATAAACTGCGCTGCCTATGATATTAAACTTGAAGTAAATATAGGCTAGACCTATTTACTAAGCTACTAGGGTCCAATTAAATGAGAGATGCACATGGTCATTTGTTGAAGGCTATGGCTTCTTTGGGAATATGAACCCATCACAGCCAGAAAAGGTGAGGAATATATTCTGCAATGGTTATGAAAATGAAAGGAAAAAGATTCCTACGTATAATTATTTTAGATCTTTGCTCTTCTCACTAGTGGTAAATTGCTGCGTTCTTGTTTTTTCTGTTTTTGTTTTTTGTATGAATAAGCTTTTATAACCCCATTTTGCACAAAATACTTACTTTCCAGCTTGCAATACAATATTTCAACCACTAGCAGATGTGAGTACGCATGGTCTAAAGTTTGCTGTGAGGTGAGCCCATTCTTACGTCAAGTAAAATTTGTATAAATTTGTAAAATATCCCAGAAATGTTCCATATGCAAAAAAAGCTTATTCCTGTAACATTGTGTAAACATTTGTTTACATCCCGGTTAGTGAGCATTTCTCCTTTGCCAAGATAATCCATCCACCTGACAGATGTGGCATATCAAGAAGCTGATTATACAGCATGATCATTACACAGGTGCATCATGTGCTGGGGACAATAAAAGGCCACTAAAATTTGCAGTTTTGTCACACGCCGCCACTGAAGTTGAGGGAGCATGTAATTGGCATGCTGACTGCAGGAATGTCCACCAGAGCTATTGCCAGAGAATTTAATGTTAATTTCTCCATCATAAGCCGCCTCCAACATTGTTTTAAAGAATTTGGCATTACGTCCAACCATACTCAAAACAACCGCAAACCAGGCTGGGCCTGGCTCCCAATTGGTGGCCCTATGCCCTCCGAGGCTCACCCATGGCTGCGCCCCTGCCCAGTCAAGTGAAATCCATATAGGGCCTAATGAATTTATTTCAATTGACTGATTTCCTTCTATGAACTGTAACTCAGTAAAATATTTTTAATTGTTGCTCGTTGCATTTATACTGTATTTTTGTTCAGTATACATTGAACTAGGGCTATGTATGCTATTGGAAGTACTCTAATAGCATTTTTTTTGAGTCGCCTACAATGTTTCAGAATTCGTGGGCAATCCATTATATTTAGGTTGGGGGGGGGAATAGTCGATGCAAAACATTGAATTCCAACGTTCTGCTAACAGTGTCTGAAAGAGAAAACAGTCCTCATCCAGATACAGCATAAATTACTGATAAAGATTCTCACACACACACACAAAAAGTGGAAATGTCATAATTAAGTCAATAAGTTTTCAAAAACGCTTTGTAAATGGCAAGCGTAAATAAGTTCAAAAATAAAAAATGTACTTAACAAGTTGCATGGACTCAATAAGTGTTTAACACGATTTTTTTTAACGACTACCTAAAAATGTTGTATCCCACACATACAATTATCTGTCAAGACCCTCAGTCAAACAGTGAATTTAAAACCGATTCAACCACAAAGACCTGGGAGGTTTTTCAATGCCTATCAAAGACTTGCACCTATTGGTAGGTGTGTGAAAATAAAATAAAAAGCAGACATTGAATATCCCTTTGAGCATGGTGAAGTTATTAAATTACACTTTGGATAGTGCATCTATACACCCAGTCACTACAAAGACACAGGCGTCCTTCCTAACTCAGTTGTCGAAGAGGAAGGAAACCGCTCAGGGATTTCAACATGAAGCCAATGGTGACTAAAACAGTTAGAACTTAAATGGCTGTGATAGTTTTAACCTGAGGATGGATCAACAACATTGTAGTTACTCCACAATACTAATTGACAGAGTGAAGAGGAAGCCTGTATATCATTTTTTTTAAATACCCAAAATGCATCCTGTTTGTAACAAGGCACTAAAGTAATACTGCAAAAAAATGTGGCAAAGCAATTCACGCTTTTGTCCTGAATACAAAGTGTTATGTTTGGGGCAAATCCAATAAAACACATTACTGAGTGCCACTCTCCATATTTTCAAGCATAGTGGTGGCTGCATCATGTTATGGGTATGATTGTAATTGTTAATGACTGGGAAGTTTTTCAGGATAAAAAATAAACTGAATGGAGCTAAGTACAGGCAAAATCCTAGAGGAAAACCTGGTTCAGTCTGCTTTCCACCAGACACAGGGAGATTAATTCATGTTACAGCAAGACAGTAACCGAAAACACAAGGACAAATCTACAATGGAGTTGCTTACCAAGAAGACAGTGAACGTTCCTGAGTGGCCGAGTTACAGTTGACTTAAAATCTACATGAAAATCTATAGCAAGACCTGAAAATTGTAGTCTAGCAATGAACAACATCCAATTTGACAGAGCTTTAAGAATTTTGAAGATGTGGCAAGCTCAGAGACTTACCCTGAAAGACTCCGCTGCAATTGCTGCCAAAGGTGCTTCTACAAAGTTCTGACTCAGGGGTGTGAAAACTTGTGTAAATGAGATCTGTATTTCTTTCAAAATAAATTTGCTAAAATGTCTACAAACATGTTTTCCCTGTCATTGTGGAGTATTGGGTGTACATGGGTGAAATAAAATGTTATGCAAGCTGTACCACAACAAAATGTGAAGGTACTGGAAATATTTAATTCGTATTTTGCGTGTCATGGCATAACGTCAATAGTTCCAAATTATACAGCAAATAAAGGCCGTTGTCACCATAAAAGGTGGAGTATCAATGCTCGTTCCCACGCACACAGTTTTACAACCTGTCTGATTTATTACGGGAAACATGCGTATGAATGGCATGCGCCAAGTAAATAAACCTCAATATTTTGGTAGGTGCGCAGACTTTTCTGAAAAGGTGTACGCAGAAGTTCAGTGCGAAATTTACTCCGCGGTTATAAAATGAGGCCTCGGGGGCGGCTCAGTTGACATCTGCAGCGCATGTTGTTTCAATTACCTGAACAAGCCCATGGGGTCCTGTTCAGACCTAATATTATAAATAGGGGTGCACGTTATGCGTGTATTCTTTAGCCGGATTCTGTTGCAAAATGTTTTTCACTTGAAACAGTTTACTCCAAACGGAAAACGTTTAGCAAAGAAAACTAGTTTCTATAGGAAAAATTCAGGTAGGTCCCTCCCCGTTTCGTTTGCTCCACAAAACGGTAAACGGTTACTGTTGCAAAACGTTTAACAGACCAAATGTTTTGCAACGGAATCCGACTAATGGAAACACCTCAGGCTTCCTCGTCTCCTTTGCCTCATATACACTGACGAGAATGAGCATGGAAGCAGAGAAAAGCTCATTCCCAATAGGCATCCACCATTGCCAATGTTATCAGGTGAGTGCAGAATGAAGGAAAGACGACAAGGACAGTTACTGAGACGGGAGAGGTGGTTCGTTCTTGTGCAAATGCCATTCTGTATTCCCTTCAGTTCTTCATAAACGGAAGATATAACTAGTACATTGCTGTACTGGAGAGTTCGAGTGACGTCACGGTGATCGAAGATTTGACGTCTGTAAAGTGTGGTGTTTTATTTGATTATTGACAAACCATGCACTTAACTACTCGTCAAAGCAACTGAAACACGGTGGTCCTGTTAATTCCTGGCCGGCACACGAAACCAACATTAGAAAGGTGATTACAAAACAGTTTGAGCATCAGTGCAAAGACGCACACAACATTTAGCTAATATCCTCTTTTTGCTAGTTAGTGTGAGCTCGTACTAGTTACATTGCAGAATAGGAGCTAACGTTAGGTAAATAGTATACACATTAAAACAAGATGACAAACTGCAAAGACTAATCTCGCTAGCAGACTCAGATGAAAGAAGAAGAAAAAAAAAGTCCCCTTTACCGTACCTTTCCGTTATTCAATGCTCAAAGCAGACACCTTCACCTAATGCTCAGGGCGCAGCCATTTTGAATTAACCTGAAACACTCACTGGTGAGCGCGCCACCAACAATGCTGCCACCTAATGTGTTGGAGGGAAACTGAAGAATAGCATTGCAGGCAAGAGCATTCAGCAGAGCAGAGGAACGCTAAAACGTGTTACTTTGAGCTGAGCAAGATCACTGAGCTTTACAATACGTGCTATCAAATCAAGAATATATAAGTATTTTCATATACATGCTCATTCAAAAAAAGAACTATAGGATATAGTTATAGAAATTACTGCACTGTTGGGGCTAGAAACAAGCATTTCGCTACAATCCGCAATAACATCTGCTAAACACGTGTATGTGACTAATAACATGTGATAGGCGAATGGGCTCATTGTAATTGCTGGAATGGAATAATTAGAAAGTTATCAAAAACAAACATATGGAAACCACATTTGACTTAGAATTCCATTCTAGCCATTACAATCAGTCTGTCTTATAGCTCCTCCCACCAGCATCTATTATCTTGGGTATCCTTAAGCATAGCTACAAAATCCAAATTAGTTGTTAATCTCTTAACTGCACTATGCCGAAATCGTTTCGCTTTCAAGTAGAATTATAAATCTATAGCTCACATTTCTATGTAAATTTAGTCAGGTCGCCCAAAAAGTTACATATTGCCACTTTAATTTTCCATTTGTTTTGTCTGTGAACTTTAATAATGATCAACATAAAGAAAGACGGTTAAAACTCAGTAATCCCATTGGACTGGATGAATCCATATTCAGAAGACAGAATATACTTACCACACAATCTAAAGGGGCAGCAGGTAGCCTAGTGTTTATAGCGTTGGGCCAGTAACCGAAAGGTTGCTAGATCGAATCCCCGAGCTGACAAGGTCAAAATCTGTCATTCTGCCCCTGAACAAGGCAGTTAACCCACTGTTCCTAGGCTGTCATTGTAAATAACAATTTGTTCTTAATGACTTGCCTAGTTAAATTTAAAAAATGAAAGCATAACAGGCATATGTCAAAAAAGCAAGAAAAACCTAAATTACTTTATTAAGAAGGCACATCAACACCAAAAACGTCACATTCAGTTGCTTCGCAAGTCATGGTAAAACCTAAATCACAGATAAAGGCATGTGTAATTACTGGCTATTCTCCAAGCCAAATACAATATGAACAACTTCAGTCAAATGCCCCATCAACTCTGAACGTGATCATAAACGTTTTGGACAAAACTTTAACATTTTATTCACAATGCTCTGTTTGTCCCTACCAGTAAAGTTTGTCATACAAACCATCGAAATAAAAGTGTATTTATGGTCCCTCTGAGTTTGACAATGGAGTAGATTGTTATCATCTCGATAGCAAATATTTACATTTTCTACACTGGTAAAGGACATTTGAACTTGAATAACCACACATTAATTTGCCCATGTTGCTAAATACATAATCAAGATCAACTTATTTCATAGTCAACATATGATACATTTTAAATAATAGGCATGATTCACAGCATGTTTAATGCATGAGGTAAAATATGTTTTCCTGGAAATGTATCATAAGATGTATTTATTATAATACTCCAATCAAGTGTAGACATATGGATTAAATGCTACTAAATGTGAGGCCTGACAACCAATCAAATAAATATTAACATTTTCTAAAACATCAGAACGACAGTTCACTGAACTAAAGATAATTTAAAAGCATGATTCACCTGAGAACATCTAAAAATTAGTTAGTTGACGTTCACTTTCTGCAGGGTTATGGCACTCACATTAAGGGCGTCCTCACCTGGCAGAAGCTCTCTCAACAGGAATGAAAGCAGCATCTATTGAAAATAAAGAGAAGCAAAAGGTGAATCAACATAACTGTACAAGAAAGTCTAGACATACAGTACCAGTCAAAAGTTTGGACACACTCATTCAAGGGTTTTTCTTACATTATAGAATAATAGTGAAGATGTCAAAACTATGAAATAACACATATGGAATCATGTAGTAACCAAAAAAAGTGTTAAACAAATCAAAATATATTTTATAAAGTAGCCAACTTTTGCCTCGATGACAGCTTTGCACACTTTTGTCATTCTCTCAACCTGGAATGCATTTCAATTAACAGGTGTGCCTTGTTAAAAGTTCATTTGTAAAATGTATTTCCTTCCTAATGCATTTGAGCCAATCAGTTGTGGTGTCATGGTAGGGGTGGTATACAGAAGATAGCCCTATTTGGTAAAAGACCAAGTCCATATTATGGCAAGAACAGCTCAAATAAGCAAAGACAAACGGCAGTACTTTAAGACATGAAGGTCAGTCAATCCGGAAAATTTAAAGAACTTTGAATGTTTCTTCAAATGCAGTCGCAAAAACCATCAAGCACTATGATGAAATAAGCTCTCAAAGGACCGCCACAGGAAAAGAAAACCCAGAGTTACCTCTGCTGCACAGAATATGTTCATTAGAGGAGTTAACTGCACCTCAGATTGCAGCCCAAATAAATGTTTCACAGAGTTCAAGTAACAGACATCTCAACATCAACTGTTCAGAGGAGACTGCGTGAAATCAGGCCTTCATGGTCGACTTGCTGCAAAGAAACCACTACTGAAGGATACCAGTAGAAGAAGAGACTTGTTTGGGCCAAGAAACACGAGCAATGGACATTAGACCGGTGGAAATCTGTCCAAATTTGAGATTTTTGGTTCTTTGTGAGATGTAGAGTAGGTGAACCGATGATCTCCGCATGTGTGGTTACCTTCGTGAAGCATGGAGGAGGTGGTGTGATGGTGCTTTGCTGGTGACACTGTATGTAATTCATTTAAAATTCAAGGCATACTTAACCAGCATGGCTACCACAGCATTCTGCAGCGATACGCCATCCCATCTAGTTAGCGCTTAGTGGGACTATAATTTGTTTTTCAACAGGACAATGACCCAACACACCTCCAGGCTGTGTAAGGGCTATTTGACCAAGGAGAGTGATGGAGTGCTGCATCAGATGACCTGGCCTCCACAATCACCCGACCTCAACCCAATTGAGATGGTTTGGGATGAGTTGGGACCACAGTGAAGAAAAAGCAGCCAACAAGTGCTCAGCATGTGTGGGAACTGCTTCAAAACTGTTTGAAAAGCATTCCAGGTGAAGCTAGTTGAGAGAATGCCAAGAGTGTACAAAGCTGTCATCAATGCTACTTTGAAGAATCTAAAATATATTTAGATTTGTTTAACACTTTTTTGGTTACTACATGATTCCATATGTGTTATTTCATAGTTTTGATGTCTTCTACTATTCTACAGTGTAGAAAATAGTAAAAATAAAGAAAAACCCTGGAATGAGTAGGTGTCTAAACATTTGACTGGTCCTGTATATTTTTAGAACATTTGACAGATATCAAATATAGAGAGACAGAACTGCAACATTGATGAGAGGACATTAGGATCTTGACGCCAGAGTTCTCTCTTCCAGTGCTCTCTACAGAAACTCAAGAGGCTAGATACGCACATAGACCAGCTTCTTGTTTTCTTCACAGTCCTGGAAGAGCTTAAATGCTGTCTCCATATCTGTCTTCTTCAAGATTAAATAGTTTGAATCTAAAATGAGAACATGTTGTTTAGACGAACTGTGACAAACTTCTGTCCAAGCATGAAAAGCAATATTCCAAACATTTAGATAGAAAAAAAAAAAACTGTGTATATCACGTACATCTGGCATTGATGAGGTGGTGAGCTCGGTCTTTGGTCTCATGCTTCTCCTCACTGCTGCGATGGTGTATAGGGCATGTCACCTCCGGCAAGCCCTCGGGCCACTGTTTCTCACGCAGGTTGTCGATATAGGAGGCAATCTGTGCTTCCGTTGGGTTCATATTATTCAAGAAGCTGTTCACTTTCCTAGAGAATATTATAAAACGTCATGCTGGGATTCTCAAAAGGACAAATGTAGATCATCCTATTACTCTGTCAGTATGACGAACCAGGACTGCAGTGGGAAAAAATGGGAGAATATTTCACAGTTCTTACTTTTTCAATATCGGCATGACGGGTTTCAGAATCGCATCAAATATGTTCAGAAGGATGGAATTGCCTGGAGGGCAAAGTAGGGTGCTGATTATTACACACTATTAAATGTAATTCATATTCATAACCATCCTCAAAAGGTGACTCTAATTAAAATATAAACATCTAAAATTACATTGAACAAAAATATAAACGCATCATGCACCAATATTTTTCTTTTTACTGATTTACAGTTCATATAAGAAATCAGTCAATTGAAATAAATTCATTAGGCCCTAATCTATGGATTTTATATGACTGGGAATACAGATATGCATCTGTTGGTCACAGACACCATTATTCATTTATTTATTTTTTATAGGGGTGTGGATTAGAAACCCAGTCAGTATCTGGTGTGACCACCATTTGCCTCATGCAGTACGACACATCTCCTTCACATACAGTTGATCAGGCTGTTGATTGTGGCCTGTGGAATGTTGCCCCACTCCTCTTCAATGGCTGTGTGTCGTCGCTGGATATTGGCGGAAACTGGAAAACACTGTCATACACGTCGATTCTGAGCATCCCAAACATACAGAATGGGTGACACGTCTGCTGAGTATGCAGGCCATGGAAGAACTGGGACATTTTCAGCTTCCAGGAATTATGTACAGATCCTTGCAGCATGGGGCCATTCATTATCATGCTGAAACATGAGGTGATGGCAGCGGATGAATGGCACGACAATGGGCCTCAGGATCTCATCACGGTATCTGTGCTTTCAAATCGTCATTGATAAAATGCTAATTGTGTTCAATGTCCGAAGCATATGCATGCACATACCATAACCCCACCGCCACCATGGGGCACTCTGTTCACAACGTTGACATCAGCAAACACACCCACACGACACAATACATGTTGTCTGTCATCTGCCCGGTACAGTTGAAACCAGGATTCATCTGTGAAGAGCACACTTCTCCAGCTTGCCAGTGGCCAATCGAAGGTGATTATTTGCCCCCTGAAGTCGGTTACGATGCTGAACTGCAGTCAAATCAAGACCCTGGTGAGGACGACAAGCACGCAAATGAGCTTCCCTGAGACGTTTCAGACAGTTTGTGCAGAATTTCTTCAGTTGTGCAAAACTACAGTTTCATCAGCTGTCTGGGTGGCTGGTCTCAGACGATCCCTCATGTGAAAAAGCAAGATGTGGAGGTCCTGGGCTGGTGTGATTACAAGTGGTCTTCGGTTGTGAGGCCGCTTAGACGTACTGCCAAATTCTCTAAAGTGACATTGTAGGCAGCTTATGGTAGAGAAGTTAACATTAAATTCTCTGGCAACAGCTCTGATGGACATTCCTGCAGTCAGCATGCCAATTGCTCACTCCCTCAAAAATGTTGACATCTGTGGCACTGTGTTGTGTGATGAAACGGCACATTTTAAAGTGGCCTTTTATTGTCCTCTCACAAGGTGCACCTGTGTAATGACCATACTGTTTAATCAGCTTCTTGAAATGCCACACCTGTCAGGTGGATTGATTATCTTGGCAAAGGAGAAATATTCACTAACAGGGATGTAAACACATTTGAGAGAAAAATAACCTTTTTGTGCATATGGAAAATTTCTGGGAGCATTTATTTCAGCTCATGAAACCAACACTACATGTTGCACTTATATTTTTGTTCAGTGTACCATTTTATATGTATTATTATTTTAATTTTAAATGTAACCTAATTTTTCTCCCCAATTTCGTGATGTCCAATTGGTAGTTAGTCTTGTCTCATCGCTGCAACTCCCGTACGGACTCGGGAGAGGCGAAGGTCGAGAGCCGTGCGTCCCCCGAAACACAACCCAACCAAGCCGCACTGCTTCTTGACACAATGTCTACTTAACCCGGATGCCAGCCTCACCAATGTGTCGGAGGAAACACAGTGCGCCTGGCAACCGTGTCAGCGTGCACTGCGCCCGGCCCGCCACAGGAGTCGCTAGTGCGCGATGGGACAAGGACATCCCTGCCGGCCAAACCCTCTCCTAACCAGGACAACGCTGGGCCAATTGTGCGCCACCCCATGGGTCTCCCAGTCGCGGCCTGCTGCAACAGAGCCTGGACTCGAACCCAATATACAATTTCAAACAAATTAGGAAGTTAGAACTAACCAGATATTGCTTTCAACAAATCAAAAAGGGCTTTGGTTGCTTCCATTTGCTCCCAGCTGGATTGTTCCTTTTTCAAACACGGTGAGTGTTCTATTTTTGGCTGACTCCCCATTTCATTTCCTTTACTCCTGGGGATCCCTCCTGACATTTTGAAAGTGAGTTTCTCCTTTTTATTCGACTTTCCATCATTCGACTTTCCACCGAAAGGATGTGATGGACTGTCAGCGAGGTCAAATTGCGAGCCTCCATTTTCACTGGAACGTCGCAGTCTACAGAAAGAGTCAGTCTGGTCTTCAGGGGTGTCTGATTTCGTTTGGGCCAGACACTCCTCTGATCTAGATAGCCCTTTGATTGCCATCTTTAGGTGAGTTACGGGGTTCTCAGATTCCTCGGTTTTGTCTGCATTAACCAAAATGTCAGATTTCTCTATTGGTTCAGTCTCGTCATCTCTGCAGCACTCAATGGAACTGGGTTCTGAAGGAGAATCCTCATCACATTGGGAGATGATGATACATGGGCCCCGTGCCAGGTCATCCCTTGTATCGCCATCCAGGTTCTCAGTTGCAGTTGGGTCTGCAGCCTCCGTTGTGTTGGAATCATCTGGTTTGGTCCCTCTTCCAAGGCTGTTGTGCTTGTCCTGAAAAATTCAATGTGCATTGCAGACCTGGGTTCACATACATGTACATTTGATTATTAATTATTACAATTCTTGTTTTTGGTATGAGTATGTTTGAGTATGATTAAATAATGTGGCCCAAATCAACTAGCTAATACTTCTGTTTGAGGTATTTGAAAGTATTTTCTAATAATTTCCAATAAAAAGCCTACTATTAGAAAATATTCCCAAATAGATTATTTCAAATACCAAACAGGACCTGCTTTCAAATGCATGAGATTATTTGAAAATACGGGGTATTTTGTTTTTCTTAAACTTTTTACCCCTTTTTTCTCCCCAATTTCGTGGTATCCAATTGGTAGTTCCAGTCTTGTCCCATCGCTGCAACTCCCGTACGGACTAGGGAGAGGCGAAGGTCGGCCGCACTGCTTCTTGACACACTGCTCGCTTAACCCGGAAGCCAGCCGCACCAATGTGTAGGAGGAAACGCTGTACAGCTGGCGACCAAAGTTGCGGCCGGCTGCGACACAGCCTGGGATCGAACCCGGGTCTGTAGTGACACCTCCAGCACCGCGATGAAGTGCCTTAGACCCCTGTGCCACTCGGGTGGCCAGGTATTTAGTTTAAAATATATATATATATATATATATATATATATATATATATATATATAAATACCCAAATACTTACTTTCAAATGTCTTTGAAAGTTGTGCATTGAAACACTATCACAAATACTGACTGACTGCTAGAGATTCACAACTGGTTTGGTTTCTTAATCCACCAGCAGAGGGTATCATTTGCCATTTGTGGTGACACTGACATGACACAAGACGACCTGGCTTGCAAGCCTTGCTCAACAGGTTATTAAAATGCCTACCTCATCTTCCTCTTGGCCCGGAGTCAGGAAGTAGGCCAGGCCACTGAAGAGGCCCCACACTTCCCCCACATGATCCTCTTCAACCAGCAGCTTGTCCAGAGGACACAGAAACTGAAACACTGGCTGAGTGTGGCCCACTAGAACATCAGACACCAGCTCCTGGAGAGGACATTTATTTTTATCATATCAGATCACCTATCTGTGTGCATTTATGCTCATGCCTGAAGTATGCCAGTGTACCTGTAAGAAGAGCTTGATGGACTTTTTGGCTTCTTTAAAATCCTCATTGATGCTCTCCTCTAACATGGATAGGGAGGGTAAAGTAGCAGAGTCCTAAAAAAAACAAAAAAAACAATCCAAACAAGGGAAAAATAATAATAAAAGATAAATTGTATGATATGTAGATAAGAGCGTCTGCTAAATGACTCAAATGTAAATCTGGACCCATGTTGAGGATGCAAAAGGGAGACCAGCGTCAAAAGAGACTATACAATTCAGACTATTAGCATTGGTTGTATCTAATTGTGCAACATCCATAAGATGTCAGAGATAAATGAAACAGTACGGTATCTGTTACATTCACAAGTCCTGCAGCGGTCTGTTTTAACAACAGTGCTGTGGTTTTGTCATCTTTAGACCCAACAAAATAAGGAAGTTACCATTGGTCTCATTTCTCAAAAACATTTTACACTGAATTCAATACCAAACAGCATAGCGGCTTTACCTTATTTCATTGGCCATGAGGTTACATAGTGAAATGGTACCTTGTGCAACACAATAGCAACAATACAATCTCCCTCTTCATAATTCCCTAACCTGCCATAGGTTGCGGAAGTGGATGATGTCTGTTTGGGTCTTCCTCACGTTCCAGTGAAGGTTTTCAGGGTTGTCCCTCTCCTCCAGGTGAACTGTAAAACACAGTTCGTCGTTTTCCCTCTCCACCTACAGACAGTAACATCTTACTTTACACACCATTCTGGCACAAACAGATAACAGAACGACCAAGGACATGTCTTCACACAGCTCAGTTTCATAACTAACAATAGTTGCATTCAAAGCATTCCACAGTGACTTGTGTGCGATTAGTGACTTACACAAGGGACGCTGACAGCCCAGTGGCCAACTCGCCACAGCTCATACGACAGCTTGAATTCCATCATATCCTCTTGTACACTGTTCCAGTAGCTCTCCAGATCACTGTCCTCCTGGTGAAACAAACCAATGACAAAATAAAAATGTCAGCAGTGTTATTTCATCCTCAGTTTGATACTTAATGTTACCAGACTATAAATAGAACAATGTTTGGGGAGGAGAGAGGACATTCAGAAATAATATGAAATAATCTTCTATTGGATAGATGGCAAAACTGTCTGTACATATGCACTGTCTTTAGCACTGTCTTTAGAAATCAATTGAATTGCTATTAAAAAAAGAGACTAGAACAGGGTGAATAGTGCAGTGATGACTGCAGAGCCGCTCTTTCTGGTGCAGTGTCCTTACGCTGTCAGAGTCCTGCTGGTTCCGGATGGAGCCCTCCCGGCTACTCCCTTCATTTTCGTTTGATGGACGACCCTCGACAGACATGACCGTGACAACCAGCGCCTGCTCCCTTTTCTTCATCTTCTCCCTTTTAGCCTTATTCAATCTCATCTTGTCAAGGAATTTAGACCAGCCTTCCTTCAATTTGTTAGCTGGAAAAACCACACATATCCGATTAGCTAAGTGTCAACATTTTTCATTGCCCTTTTCTATGTCATAAATTGACTGCAAACTGTGATAACTAAGGCAGGGGAAAGAAAACAGAATAAACTGGACATTTTAAATTAGCCTAGTGATGGTTTCAAATACACAAATACCCTCACCTTTCTTTTTGGACTTGCTGTCACTGGTTTGAGCATCCTCTGTTTCATCCTGCGTCCTAAAATGGCCACCAAACAAAACCAAAGCACAATTTCTTTCTGTGTTCTCTGCACCCTTGCAGCACTGAAGCATGTTTATTAAAGACAAGAGGCAGCCTGGTAGGAAAAGGTCCACTCACGCTCCACTGGCCTGGCTCTCCAGGGAGGCTGGAGAGGCCCTGTCAGAGTGGGACCCACACAGCTCCCCCACAGAGCTCTTACGGGTCGCTCCATCCAGCTGACTCACCACCAGCTGGTTGAGGTTGTCAGGGTCTGAGAGCCACCGCACCAGCAGGTCCAGTACTGAGGGCATGGATAACAAAGTCAATGTGGTGGGATACCTACTACAGAGTAAAACCACATAGTAGTGGGACAAAACCATGTTCAATAAATACTAAACAAAAATATAAACTGCCCCATGTTTCATGAGCTGAAATAAAATATCTTATTTGGGAAGCTTATTTCTCTTAAATCTTGTACACATTTGTTTACATCCCTGTTTACATCCCTGCATTTCTCTTTTGCTAAGATAATCAATCCACCTGACTGGTGTGGCATTTCAAGAAGCTGATTAAACAGAATGGTAATTACACAGAAGCACCTTGTGCTGGGGACAATAAAAAGCCATTCTAAAATGTGCAGTTGTCTCACATAGGTATCTTTTGGTTATCACTACGGCAACAGCTTCCAGGAACGACACAATATTTACATCTTACAGTTATTCCGAAAGTAAGCAAAAGGAATAAATGACACAGATGTCTCAAATTGAGGGAGCGTGCAATTGGCATAATGACTGCAGGAATGTCCAATAGAGCTGTTGCCAGAGAATTGAATGTACATTTCTTAACATAAGCCGCCTCCAACGTTGTTTTATAGAATTTGGCAATACGTCCAACTGGATTCACAACTGCAAACTACTAGTATGGCATCGTGTGGGCGAGCGGTTTGCTGATGTCAACATTGTGAATAGAGTGCCCAATGGTGGCGGTGGGGTTATGGTATGGGCAGGCATAAGTTACAGACAATGAACACAATTGCATTTTATCGATGGCAATTTAAATGCACAGAGATGTCATGACAAGATCCTGAGGCCCATTGTAGTGCCATTCATCCGCCGCGATTACCTCATGTTTCAGCATGATAATGCACGGCCCCATGTCGCTAGGATCTGTACATAATTTCTGGAAGCTGAAAATGTCCCAGTTCTTTCATGGCCTGCATACTCACCAGACATGTCTGCCATTGGGAATGTTGGGGATGCTCTGGATCGAGGTGTACGACAGCGTGTTCCAGTTCCCGCCAATACCAAGCAACTTTGCACAGCCATTGAAGAGAACAACCTTCCACAGGCCACAATCAAAAGGCTGATCAACTCTATGTGAAGGGGATGCGTCACGCTGCATGAGGCAAATGGTGGTCACACCAGATATGGACTAGTTTTCTGATCCACGTCCCAACATTTTGTTCAAGGTATCTGTGACCAACAGATGCATATCTGTATTCCCAGTCATGTGAAATCCATAAATTAGGGCCTAATGAATTTATTTAATTTGACTGATTTCCTTCAATGAACCGTAACTCAGTAAAATCTTTGAAATTGTTGCATGTTGCGTTTCTATTTTTGCTCGTTTCTATTTTTGCTCAGTATATATAGATACCATTACAAAGCCATACATGTAAATTATCCAAGCCGTTTCACTGGCTCCTGTGATCAGAGCCACTGACCATTATAAAAAAAATATATATGTTTTATTGTCACATAGGTGCAGTGAAATGTGTTGTTCTACATTATCTGCAGGTTTCAATAACACATTGTGTTAGCTTTCCTCGAAAGGAGAGCCCTAGTTTAGTTACAGCATGGTATGTGCACTATTTCTAAACTCTATCCTTTACTCCTCATGATAGAATGATAAGAAACAATGGTTTCGTGCTAATTTTTTCTTTTTTCAAAACTTCAGTAAATGTGCTGAGAGAATACATGAGGCACTGATAGGCCTATATTGTGGGGCTTACCTTTTAAGGCAACTATCTCATTTAAGGCACAGTGGCTGACTGCCAGTCCCCATAGGGACTGTGGTAAAAGGTTTCGCACCAGTGCTTCAGAGAACACTCGAAGAACTTCAACCTCCTCTCCTCTAGAGCGGAACAATGGTTTTCTGACACACAGAGAGAGAGAGAACAAAACAGACAGACAAAATTAATAAAAATAGTCTATTTGGAATCATGACAAAGTGAGTAATAATACCTAGATTGATGATATTAGGACAGAGCATAACACATTGATAAGTGAGACATTCTATCACCGCAATACTTAATACAGGCCATTCTTCCATCATGTGACAACTTGCATAGTACCCTAGGTCACATTAAATCTTTTTTTTTTTTAAGTTTGAAATTCACAACCTAGGATGTTAATGATTTATCCAAAACAATCACATATACATAAACCACTTCAACAGTATAGGCAAGCGATACAGCTGTAGAACGGCAACTCAATATGGGTGATGACATAATCTATTGCTTCTATTGATATTCTACTAGCGACTTCAGGAGAGCCGTATTACCTATGAGACTGTTTGGCATTATGGAGGTGCTGGGTCAGGATGCGAATGCAGCCCACACTTGCAGCACAGATGTCAAAGTCTTTGCCTCTGCTGATGACTTGATCGATGACTTGGTCAAACTCCCTCCACAGCACCTGGTGCAGGAGCTGACTGTCACAGGGCTCAGGGACGCTGTACCAGGGGAGGACTAGCTGGGCGTAGGCACAGTCAAACACTGGGGAAAACGTACACTCAAAATCAACAAAGGCAATATAGTTGATGAAGACAAAAAAAAAATGTACATTTAAGTGCATTCGGAAAGTATTCAGACCCCTTCACTTTTTCCACATTACAGCCTTATTCTAAATTGTATTATTTTATTGTTTATCCGTCATCAATCTACACACAAAAGCCCATAATGACGAAGCCAAAACTGGTTTTTAGACATTTTTGCATATCTATTAAAAATAAAAAACAGAAATACCTTATTTGCACAAGTATTCAGACCCTTTGCTTTGAGACTTGAAATTTGGCTCAGGTGCATTAGGTTTCCATTGATCATCCTTTGGATGTTTCTACAACTTGAAGTCCACCTGTGGTAAATTCAATTGATTGGTCCCACAGTTGACCGTGCATGTCAGAGCAAAAATCGGCTTGATTCGGCGAGGTCGAAGGAATTGTACCTTGAGCTCCGAGACAGGATTATGTCGAGGCACAGATCTGGGGAAGGGTACCAAAAAACATTCTGCAGCATTGAAGGTCCCCAAGAACATGGTGGCCTACATTCTTAAATAGAAGTCTGGAACCACCAAGACTCTTCCTAGAGCTGGCCACCTGGCCAAACTGAGCAATCGGGGAGAAGGGCCTCGGTCAGGGAGGTGACCAAGAACCCAATGGTCAGTTTGACAGAGCTCCAGAGTTCCTCTGTGGAGATGGGAGAACATTCCAGAAGGACAACCAATCTCTGCAGCACTCCACCAATCAGGCCTTTATGGTAGAGTGGCCAGACGGATGCCACTCCTCAGTAAAAGGCACATGAAAGCCTGCTTGGAGTTTGGCAAAAGGAACCTGAAGGACTCTCAGACCATGAGAAAAAAGATTCTCTGGTCTGATGAAACAAAGATTGAACTCTTTGGCCTGAATGCCAAGTGTCATGTCTGGAGGAAACCAGGCACCACTCATCACCTGGCCAATCCATCCCTACGGTGACACATGGTGGTGGCAGCATCCTGCTGTGGGTATGTTTTTCAGCGGCAGGGAGACTAGTCAGGATTGAGGGAAAGATGAATGGAGCAAAGTACATAGAGATCCTTGATGAAAACCTGCTCCAGAGCGCTCAGGACCTTAGACTAGGGTGAAGGTTCACCTTCCAACAGGACAACAACCCTAAGCACACAGCCAAGTCAATGCAGGAGTGGCTTCCGGACAAGTCTCTGAATGTTGTTGAGTGGCCCAGCCAGAGCCCGGACTTGAAACCGATCGAACATCTCTGGAGAGACCTGAAAATAGCTGTGCAGCCACGCTACCCATCTAACCTGACAGAGCTTAAGAGGATCTGCAGAGAAGAATGGGATTAACTCCCCAAATACAGGTGTGCCAAGCTTGTAGTGTCATACCCAAGAACACCCGAGGCTGTAACTGCTGCCAAAGGTGCTTCAACAAAGTACTGAGTAAAGGGTCTGAATACTCATGTAAATATGATATTGCAGATTTAGTTTTTTATATACATTTGCAACAATTTCTAAAAAACTGTTTTTGCTTTGTCATTATGGGGAATTGTGTGTAGTTTGAGGGGGGGAAACGATTTAATACAATTTAGAATAAGGCTGTAACGTAACAAAATGTGTACTTTCTGAACACACTTCAAAAGAGCCCTGAGTATTGTAAGTGAAAGGCTACATTTTGTACTTATGATTTATTCAAAAGTGTCGGTTGAAGTGAGCTGGGAAATTCATTTTAGCAGGATTATCAAAAACACTTCCCGACAGAAAACAGTCCAAACCGGTCTGAGCATGCCTTATACAAAATATGCCAACCAACTCGTTCCATTTACAAGCAGAGCTTGGTAAAGCAACACCCGCTTTCCATAATCCACAGCACAGCACATTGAAAGAGTTATTTTTGAGTCCATTGCCTCAACATCTTGTCACCCAAGCCCCAGATCATGTAACATGAGATATGTCTGCAGCTGCATTGCTATCCTATTCAACTGTGTCACAGAATACAGAAGAACTACATTTGGCTGACCAAGTACACTAAGGAAAAGGGCAGAATGTTGGCTCAAAATGTTTTCGTTATTCGTCCTTGATCTTAACAATAGACTCCACTTTACAAATCTCTTACCCTGGCAGAAAGCCTGACAGGATTACTTACAAAAAAATGTCTAGGAACATTCTGGCAGGATCTCAAATTATGCAGAGCAAAATTGCACACCTTGCTGAAGAGATCTCTTCACATGGGGAAACTGTGTCTCCTGTGACGTTTCAGCTTTAGTGCTTGTTGTATCAGTCACATCACAACCTAAATGGTCGGTGGTTTCCTGTAAGACAATTCAGATACATTACAGTAGAGTTCAGTACAGTAAAGAGTACAGTACAGGACACAGTAAAGAGGTGATTATAGTGGTTGGACATCATTCATTCCTTGCCATGTAGATTAAGTAGAAAGATGTCTTAAGTTCATTTTCCATGTAAAAGGACCCATGAGCACTAACATGTGAAGTTGGGTGTCAGTTTGACTTCTTGTAAAACTGATTTAAAAAAGGGGTCTTAGAAAACATCGACCAGGAAAAAAAGGTAAAAAGGTATTTGAAATACATCAAAACCAGTGGAGGCTGCTGAGGGGAGGCCGGCTCATAATAATGGCTGCAACAGAGCATATGGAATTGCATCAAACACATGGAAACGATGCATTTGATACCATTCCAGCAATTCCGCTCAAGTCATTACCACGAGCCTGTTCTCTTTAATTAAGGTGCCACCAACCTCCTGTGATCAAAACACTACAATGTTGAGGTGAAGACCGCTGTCAATTAAAATCAACACATTTAGTTTAGTAAAAAAAAAAAATCTGCCTTCTGTATGTTTAAGACAGGTTGCCTTGTGCCTTGAAATTCTGTTACCAAAAACCCACATACCTTCAAGATATTTTCTAATTTCTCTCCTTCATGAGGGAGGATAATGAAAGTTCACAGAAGTAACAAGGTAGACCTATCAATTAGTTATAGTGTTGTTACTGATATCAATTTTGTTGATCATTTATTAAATGATGAAAACTAGAAATTCTGTTACCAAATCACTAACAGAATTTCGGAATCTCTGCAATTGAGCTACAATGGGAAATCATAGTAGTCAACGCCGGACGTCCATGGACGTTGACAAGCAGATTTCAACACCCACAGAAACCTGAACCGGCATAAATTTGGCCCTAACATAGACGTCCATGATAGGTTCAGATTTGGTTCCGTAAATCTGAACCAACCATAGACGTCTATGTTTCACAAGTTTGGGCAGCACTGTATAGTACAATAGAGTAGAGTTCAGTAGTGTAGAATAGAGTTCAGTACAGTGCACAGTAGAGCACACCTCTGTTGAATACACTATAATGTACTGTACTCTACTTTACTGTACAATACCCTACTGAGCTTTACTTTGATGTTAAGACTTGTGAAACATGATAGTCTATGATAGGTTAAGATTTGGCCCAGTCCGGACCAACATCATTTGTTCTTGTTTGGTGGCAGAGCTCAAATAAAGCTGCAATATGTAACTTTTTGGGTGACATGACCAAATTCACATAGAAATGTATGTTATAGATCTGTCATTCTCATCGAAAGCAAGTTTAAGAAGCAGTAGATCTGTTCTATGTGTGCTGTTTCTACGCTATGCTATTTCTGCATAGCACAGCTTTAAAATAATAACCAGTCTGTAGAATAATACCCAAATAGGCAAAGAAGGATATTGCATATTTCTACCTTTGCGTAACAGGTGGAAGTTTTGGATACATCACAATGAAGAGAACGACTTTCGTATCCATAATTATGCATTTCTGTGTAGTACACATCAGGGACCCGTGATGAAATTACATTTCCGCAAGTCTATTTGCAGGTGTCAATCCACTTCACTTAGCTAAATTTAAAGGTGCTACACATACTATTTATATGTATTTGTCCATAATATACCGGGCGCTAATAAAGCCCAACAGTGGAGGTGTCATAACACCCATAAAACCTAGCGGTCAAAGACTTAAATGATTCCAATAGGTTTTCACCATTCATTTTTCCCATAGGAGATTTTACAAACACTTAAAATAAGGGCTGTGTTTCTTGTAGGCTTACCCTGGTGTGACATTTTGATAACCATGTAAATCTCTCGGACAAGGGGACTTTTATCAATATTCTCTGGAGCGGCATCTGTTGTCAAAATGTTGTGACTTTGTGGTTGTGTTATCTAGCGGAAATCGCCCTGTTATTTCCTGGTTGCTAAAATACTGTTCGCTCAATTTCAGTTCACGTTTAAAAAAAAAGCAAGCACTGAATCGAGTAGGGAAGCATTGTACCATCTAAATCGCAAAATAGTTTTCACAGATGTTTGAAGCTGGTGGACCAAAACCGCCCACCACCTGTTCACAGCGATTTAGATGGTACAAGGATTACTGGGCAAGGGGGAACACCATTATTTCGCGGGTGTTGTAATAGCGCTCCTTTCTTCACCCATGTATCACCTTATTTTCCCCTCCACTTGTAAAAATATGGGCAATTTGCCACCGGCTATATATAGGACACGAGGAGGTCCATGTCAATAACTTTCCATTATAATTGTATACGTTTCATTTGACCCCACAACTACGACAACCATAATGTTTCATTGGCTAACGACTTAATAGATTGCAGAGAGGCAATCAGTTGAAATATTAAAATGTTTGGTGCTATTAATGAGTGAACATTGACATCACTGACATGAATCATAAACTGGTTACATTGTTTCTGTCATTTTGTAAACAAAAGTAACGTGCATGGCTCACTTGCCCTGTTACATTGAATCTCATTATGAGCTTTACATTGTAGCAATGATGATCTCTCGTGCAGATGAAAAAGTAGCACCTTACTGCAATTGAATAGTCAGTCATAACAAATGCATAGAATATTTAAATTACCTGGAATAAATCTTCTTCAGCCACATCGTCTGTCTGAGTTCCGCTTTCCCGCCTGGTCTTTATTAAAACATTTGGGGTTGATTGCCAAAATAGTAAACATAAAACAATTTGAGCCACTACTTGTCCGCGGTCAAATAAATACCACACAAACCCAAGAATGATGGCAATAGAGAAGCGCAACAGGTACATGTTCTATCTTTTCAAGACGCCAGTCTCATTCATTCAACTATTAAGTTTCCATTCAAGGTAGCTATTCAAAATTTTAGTCTAGGTCTTCATCTATAAAAACATTCATTCACAGAGGAAAGGCAAAGGTCATTTTCAACTTGCTTGTCTTGATAAAACATTAAAAGAAATAACTATACACCCCGAGGAGGGCTCTTCTTCTTCTTCTCCTTCTCCTTCAAAGTTTTATGGCAGACTACACCTGCTGGTGTATTGCCGCGGCCACTTCTTCTTCTTCGATGGGGTTTAACGGCGGTTGGCATCCAATGTTAATGGTGCATTACCGCCACCAGCTGGACGGGGTATTGAATAAGAAAAACAAAAAAAACATTCCATATTGCCGCCACCTACAGTACGGGGTCTTCTTTGATATTATGTCTGTCGGCAAACAAATGCTATAGGTGCATGCCCCCACCTACTGCTTTGGCTGTATATGAGGGTTCTGGTCAAAGGGAGTGTTTTGGTTGGGTATGCAACTGATTATGGTATGGCAGGCCATCTGTTGGGAGAAGGGTGCAATTGCGGACCGCAATTTGGGGGCGTTCCTGCATGTGGGCATTCCTGCATCTGCAGAAACCCCTCTTTATACTTGTATTGGTCCATTATTAAGTTAGGACAGGCGTTCTGTGGGTGGCACTGTGTGCTCTTTTTGAAGGATGGGTCCCAGTCTCTCGGGGGCCCTGGGATCCGGGGGGATGGGGTGGTGTACCGGTCACTGGGATGACAACCCAACTTGGGATGGGAGGAGGTTTTAGCATATGCAAAAGTGGAGAACAATTGGAGGTTTACTTAGTAGCAATGCAAATATCATGGTACAGCTATATGGACACTCAGTCATGACTTTAATGGTAAGCTTACAAACATATCTTATGATAAATATAATCAAAACTTGTTTCTCATTATGGTAAATGGTGAAATAAGTATAGCCAGTTATAAATGTAATGGCTTAGCAGATAATAAGAAAAGACGATCAGTGTTTTCCTGGCTAAAAGAGAAGGAATATAATATCTATTGTTTACAGGAAACTCATTCAATAATTTTAGATGAAGTTGTGTGGGGAAAGGAATGGTGGGGGGTGAAATATACTTCTCCCATGGGCAAAGAAACTCAAAAGGGGTGATGATATCAATTAACAATAATTTTGATCCGAATGTGCAAATTGTCCAAAACGATCCCCAAGGTAGATGGATTATTTCAAATATGTTATTGGCTCATTAATTAATTTATATGGTCCAAATAATGATGATCCACGCTTCTTTGTGCATATATACGTATATACATATATACTAATAAGTAATACAAGACTCTATTATTAGGGTGGCAGATTATAATACGGTTTTAAATACATCAATGGACTGTGAAGGACAATCAACAACAACAACAAAAATTATTGGTCACATACAAGTGTTTAGCAGATGTTATTGCGGGTGTAGCGAAATGCTTGTGCTTCTAGTTCCGACAATGCAACAATATCTAACAAGTAATATCTAACAATTTCACAACATATACCCAATTCACACAAATCTAAGTAAAGGAATGGAATTAAGAATATATGAATATATGGACAAGCAATGTCAGAGCTGCATAGACTAAGATACAGCAGAATAATATTAAATGCAGTATATACAGTTGAAGTCGGAAGTTTACATACACCTTAGCCAAATACATTTAAACTCAGTTTTTCACAATTCCTGACCTTTAATCCTAGCAAAAAGTTAGGATCACCACTTTATTTTAAGAATGTGAAATGTCAGAATAATAGTAGAGAGAATTATTTATTTCAGCTTTTATTTCTTTCATCGCATTCCCAGTGGGTCTGAAGTTTACATACACTCAATTTGTATTTGTCACGCCCTGACCGTAGAGAGCTTTTTATGTCTCTATTTTGGTTTGGTCAGGGTGTGATTTGGGTGGGCATTCTATGTTCATTTTCTATGTTTTGTATTTCTTTGTTGTTTGGCCGGTGTGGTTCTCAATCTGAGGCAGCTGTCTATCATTGTCTCTGATTGAGAACCATACATAGGTAGCTTTTTCCAACATGGATTTTGTGGGTAGTTGTTTTCTGTTTTTGTGTCTTCACCAGACAGAATTGTTTCGTGTTGTTACATTTTGTCTCAGTGGTCAGTTTTTTAAATAAATAATCATGAACACTTCCCACGCTGCGATTTGGTCCACACCTTCTTCATACGACGACCGTTACAGTATTTGGTAGCATTGCCTTTAAATTGTTTAACTTGGGTCAACGTTTTGGGCAGCCTTCCACAAGCTTCCCACAATAAGTTGGGTGAATTTTGGCCCATTCCTCCTGACAGAGCTGGTGTAACTGAGTCAGGTTTGTAGGCCTCTTTGCTCGCACACACTTCTGCCCTCAAATATTCTATAGGATTGAGGTCAGAGCTTTGTGATGGCCACTCCAATACCTTGACTTTGTTGTCCTTAAGCCAATTTGCCGCAACTTTGGAAGTATGCTTGGGGTCATTGTCCATTTGGAAGATCCATTTGCGACCAAGCTTTAACTTCCTGACTGATGTCTTGAGATGTTGCTTCAGTATATCCACATAATTTTCCTGCCTCATGATGCCATCTATTTTGTGAAGCGCACAAGCCCCTCCTGCAGCAAAGCACCCCCACAACATGATGCTGCCACCCCCGTGCTTCACGGTTGGGATGGTGTTCTTTGGCTTGCAAGCCTCCCCCTTTTTCCTCCAAACATAACGATGGTCATTATGGCCAAATAGTTATTTTTTTGTTTCCTCAGACCAGAGGAAAGTACGATCTTTGTCCACATGTGCAGTTGCAAACCGTAGTCTGGCTTTTTTATGGAGGTTTTGGAGCAGTGGCTTCTTCCTTGCTGAGCGACCTTTCAGGTTATGTCAATATAGAACTTGTTTTACTGTGGATATAGATACTTTGTACCTGTTTCCTCCAGCATCTTCACAAGGTCCTTTGCTGTTGTTCTGGGATTGATTTGCACTTTTCGCACCAAAGTATGTTCATCTCTTGGAGACAGAACGCATCTCCTTCCTGAGTGGTCCCATGGTGTTTATACTTGCGTACCATTGTTTGTACAAATGAACGTGGTACATTCAGGCGTTTGGAAATTGCTCCCAAGGATGAACCAGACTTGTGGAGGTCCACAATTTTTTTCTGAGGTCTTGGCTGATTTCTTTTGATTTTCCCATGATGTCAAGCAAAGAGGGACTGAGTTTGAAGGTAGGCCTTGAAATGCATCCACAGGTTCTGGAATTTTCCAAGCTGTTTAAAGGCACAGTCAACTTAGTGTATGTAAACTTCTGACCCACTGGAATTGTGATACAGTGAATTATAAGTGAAATAATCTGTCTGTAAACAATTGTTGGAAAAATTACTTGTGTCATGCACAAAGTAGATGTCCTAACCGACTTGACAAAACTATAGTTTGTTAACAAGAAATTTGTGGAGTGGTTGAAAAACGACTTTCAATGACTCCAACCTAAGTGTATGTAAACTTCCGACTTCAACTGTATGTCATTCTTGCTGGCGCCAAAAGTGAAAAAAGCGTTGATAGGGGACAGAATGCAGTTGGACCATCAAATAATTGGCATATACATTAGTCTTACAGAATTTCCACTTGGGCGAGAATATTGGAAATGTAATAAAACTTGTTTTTAACTAGGACAGAAGGATTTATAACAGACTTTTTTCCAAAATAACATAGATACAGCAGATCCTCTTATTGTATGGGACACTTTTAAATGTGCCTTCGAGACCATGCAATTCAATACTCATCTCTAAAACAAAATCACTTTAGGTCAAAAGAGTCCATAGTTAACAAAGGAAATAGAAGGACTAACAGTACAGATAGATAGCAAGAAAAAAAGAAATGTAGGAACGTATTCAAGAAAGATGAAGTGTAATATATTATAAAAATTAAGCAAACTGCATGCTAACAAAAATAATTTACTGAAACTTGTTACAAATGACAGAGTCACCCATGATTCACCAAACTATATTTTGAAAGATGAAGCAAAGTACTTTAAGCATATGTTTCTGTCTCCATCTCCACTAACCAAAGTTAATTGTTCTATTAATAATGTAAAATTAACAGCTGTACAGAAAGACTCATGTGAAGGCCAAATTACAGAGGAGGAACATTTTTGATGCAATTAAAGCCTTTAAGTCTGGGAAAACTCCTGGGCTGGAAGGCATACCAGTTGAGGTATACCAAACCTTTTTGATGTACTCAGATGACCGTTATTAGCATGTTTGAACCACTCCTATGAAAATGGCAGATTATCAGATACTTAACAAGAAAGTCTGATTTCATTATTACTGAAACAGGATCCAAGTGGTAAATATAAAGATCCAGTCCATTTAAAAAATTTGGAGGCCCTTACACTTCAGTGTTGTGATGCAAAAATTCTAGTAAAATGCATAGTGCATAGAATTAAAAAGTATTGTCGGATATTATTCATCCTAATCAGACAGGTTTTTTACATGTATAATACATTGGAGATAATATAAGACAAGTACTGGAAACAATAGAACACTGAAAAATCTGGGAAATCAGGCCTGGTATTCATAGCTGACTTTGAAAAGGCGTTTGATAAACTATGACTGGAATTTATATATAGTAATATGTGTCACATATCAGTTTGCCAACAACGTTTTAAAAAAAGAATACAACCTTGGTCTCTTTTTTGCTTTCTTGAGTAAGGCAGCCACAAAATGCAGGTGTTTCAGCCTAGCTCAGTGCTTTCTGTGGTGGTGGGGCAGCCAGCTAAAAATACGAAGCATAGGGGTTGGTAATGTTCTCTTGTTGTGCCGTGAATGGCACAGTGTTCTGTCACTCATGGGGACACTACGTCACCGCAAAATCTATGGGTAGAGCTCGAAAATTCATGCCCCTTGGGTGCTGCCATAGAGTTACATTAGAAGGGCCCATCTAAGAAGGCTCAAGGACATTGGCCACAGATAAAATGGCGTCAAATCGCATTATATCTACAGCAGCTTTGATTGGACTCTCAAAATCTTTGCTAGCAAGCTAGCAATCATCATCATGGATAAAGTCGATAATCTAGTGGCAAATCCTTTTCAATCCTTGTCATATGTAGAGAAATTATAGATTAAACGAATCCTAAACATTACACAACAAGTTGGAATTCGCAAATTCAACAATGAGTGTGTGAAGGAAATTAAACTTTGAAGAAACAGTCTTGAAAATGTTAATCTTGGCTTTGGTGTCATAAACAACCCTTGGTTCCTGCCTGTGCTGGTAAAGATATGAGGGGGGGCTGTCATGACCCTCCTCCTTAGGACCATCTGGCAGATCGCCGAGAATATGTTCTTAAATTATTCATTTTTTATCTTTATTTAACTAGGCAAGTCAGTTAAGAACAAATTCGTATTTACAATGACGGCCTACACCGGCCAAACCCGGACGATGCTGGGCCAATTGTGCATCGCCCTATGGGACTCCCAATCACGGCCGGTTGTGATACAGCCTGGAATCTAACCACGGTGTCTGTAGTGACGCCTCTAGCACTGAGATGCAGTGCTTTAGACCGCTGTGCCACTCGGAAGCCCAAGTTCTTCAATTTAAGATAGGACACGGTGCCAGACACATACCGGAACTAACCCTATGAACTAGGCCTATGTAACGTGTATGTAATCAGTATATAAGGGAACTAACGTGTCTTCCCCGGTAGAGCTCCTGATCGACATGTGTACTTGGTGCATTGAGTTGGTTGGATCCTCTCCAGCGCACTGATAATAAACAATGTGTCACGCCCTGACCATAGAGAGCCCTTGGTTCTCTATGGTGTAGTAGGTCAGGGCGTGACTAGGGGGTGATCTAGTATATCTATTTCTATGTTGGTGCTAATGTTGTTCCCAATTAGAGGCAGCTGTTTATCGTTGCCTCTGATTGGGGATCATTTCCCCACCTGTGTTTTGTGGGATATTGATTGTGTTTTGTGTTTTTGCACCACGTAGTCACGTTTCGTTGTTCGTTTATTGATTTATTGTTTTTGCTTTAAGTTTAACTTTTGAAATAAATATGTGGAACTCAACATACGCTGCGCCTTGGTCCCATTCTTACAACAACCGTGACACAGTGATTCATTTAAGATTGACTTTGAGTGTCCCTGTGTAAGAATATCCACAACAATTGGGCATCACGAATAGGATGATTGATTCTGCCTGCGGAGCTTTCCAGTGGTGGTCTGCGAGGAAAACCGGTGGCACATTTTATAAAGCGTGGGGGAAATTCCTGTCTGAACAAAAGTGGATTAGACCCGCCCAGACCAAACCCTTACTGTGAGCTGCCCAGGAGGAGACACATCATCCGCAAACAATTGAGGGACGGCAACTGATTTCAGTAACTCAATTTAAATTAATCTGTATAAAAATAAATGATAAAAAATAAATTTAAGGCGAGTAATGCATAAAAAGGTACCCATAGTCTTATAGAGAGAAGGCTATTCACTAGTTTTATGAGAAGACTAGAGCTAGGGCGTAATGGTACCATAGAAAGCCCCTCTGACAGCTGTCTGTTGGCATTTAGAAGAGAAGTGTTTTCGTGGTCTGCAGCCACTACAAATAACACAAGGTGTTTTTGAATACAGGGTGTTATTTACAGTACCAGTCAAAAGTTTGGACACACCTACTCATTCAAGGGGTTTTCTTTATTTTTACTATTTTCTACATTGTAGAATAATAGTGAAGACATCAAAACTATGAAATAACACATATGGAATCATGTAGTAACCCAAAAAGTTAAACAAATCAAAATATATTTCATATTTGAGATCCTTCAAAATAGCCACCCTTTGCCTTGATGACAGTTTTACACAGTCTTGGCATTCTCTAAACAAGCTTCACCTGGAATGCTTTTCAAACAGTTTTGAAGGAGTTCCCACATATGCTGAGCCCTTGTTGGCTGCTTTTCCTTCACTCTGCGGTCCAACTCATCCCAAACCACCTCAATTGGGTTGAGATCGGGTGATTGTGGAGGCCAGGTCATCTGACGCAGCACTCTATTACTCTCCATCTTGGTCAAATAGCCCTTACACAGCCTGGAGGTGTGTTGGGTCATTGTCCTGTTGAAGAACAAATGATAGTCCCACTAAGCGCAAACCAGATGGGATGGTGTATCGCTGCAGAATGCTGTGGTAGCCATGCTGTTTAAGTGTGCCTTGAATTGTAAATAAATATCTGACAGTGTCACCACGAAAGCACCCCCACACCATCACACCACCTCCTCCATGATTCACGGTGGGAACCACACATGCGGAGATCATCTGTTCACCTACTCTGCATCTCACAAAGACATGGCAGTTGAAATAAATCAAATATTTGGACTCATCAGACCAAAGGACAGATTTCCACTGGTCTAATGTCAATTGCTCATGTTTGTTGCCCCAAAGAAGTCTCTTCTTCTTATTGGTGTCCTTCAGTAGTGGTTCCTTTGCAGCAATTCGACCATGAAGGCCTGATTCACGCAGTCTCCTCTGAACAGTGGATGTTGAGATGTGTCTGTTACTTTAACTCTGTGAATCATTTATTTGGGCTGCAATTTCTGAGGCTGGTTACTCTAATGAATTTATACTCTGCAGTAGAGGTAACTCTGGGTCTTCCTTTCCTGTGGCGGTCCTCATGAGAGCCAGTTCCATCATAGCACTTGATGGTTTTTGCGACAGCACTTGAAGAAACTTTTAAAGTTCTTGAAATGTTACGGATTGACTGACCTTCATGTCTTAAAGTAATGATGGTCTGTCGTTTCTCTTTGCTTATTTGAGCTGTTCTTGCCGTAATATGGACTTGGTCTTTTATCAAATAGGGCTATCTTCTGTACCACTTCTACCTTGTCACAACACTATCAGGAATCAAGGTAAGACCCAAGTGCAGACTATGTGAAGTAACAATGTTTATTGTAACAACAGGGGAAGGCAAACGACAGGTCAAGGCAGGCAGGGGTCAATAATCCAGAGTAGGAGCAAGGTACAGGATGGCAGGCAGGCTCAGCGTCAGGTACAGGCAGAGTTCAGTAATCCATAAGTGGAGCAAAGGTACAGGATGGCAGGCAGGCTCAGGGATGGGCAGAGTAAAGGGTCAGGACAGGCAAGGGTCAAAAACCAGGAGGACGAGAAAAAGAGAGGCTGGGAAAAGACAGGAGCTGACAGGACGAACACTGGTAAGCTTGACAAACAAGACGAACTGGCACAGACAGACAGAAAACACAGGTATAAATACCCAGAGGGTAAGTGGGGAAGATGGGCAACACCTGGAGGGGGTGGAGACAAGCACAAGGACAGGGTGAAACAGATCAGGGCATGACGGTACCCCCCCCCCCCGTCTAGGGACGCCACCTGGCATTTCACCTGGGTAGATACCTGGTGGACTGGGGTGCCGGCGGTGAAAGTCGGCGATGAGGGCCGGGTCCAAGATGTCTTTAGCGGGAACCCAGCACTTCTCCTCCAGGTCATAACCCTCCCAGTCAACCAGGTCCTGTAAACCCCTGCCCCTTAGTCGAACCCTCAAGAGACGTCTCACCGTGTACTCAGGCTGGCCATCAATGACACATGAGGGGGATGGGCCTAGAAACAGAAGACAAGGGGCAGTCGGACATAGTTTTGACTCTAGACACAGAAAAGGTAGGAAAAGTACGGAGGGTACGGGGCAACAGAGGACGAACAGCAGAGGGGCTAATGATCTTGGCACGGGGGGAAAGGTCTCGGCTTCTTGGGGTGTAGCCGCGGCAATATAGTGGCGTGCCAGCGCCTCAGGCTTGACCTTCCTGGATACCGGTCGGAGCTGCGGAAGCGAAGTGGCCCGGACCTTTGGTAAATATGCAAATTCGATTCCCTGAGCCTTTGGTAAATATGCTAATTGTTTTTCAGGAAAAAGATGTTGGTAATGGTTTACAGTTACTCCAAATGGATTGAAGTTTTCCCCACCTCGAGTGATACATGTGTATTGCTGTTGTTGTCTGGTTTTCTTTGTTTTTGTCAGGCTTCAATAACAAATCTCACCAGATTGGGTCTGCTGGATAGTCAGGATTTCTCCCTAAGGATTAGCCCTCGAACTCTCTGACCCTGTAACTCTGCTGTGAGATCGCCAAGATGATAGGGGAGTATAAAAAAATGGTTTCAACTGTGTGTTGTTATTTTCTTTGACATTTGTTTTAGAAAACTGTATTAAGAATATTGGTAGTAATAATAATTTGTCATACAGTAAATAATTTCTCTGGATTTACTCAATCAGGTAGTAGTAATAATTTGTCTGGATTTCCTGAATCAGAAATGCCCTAAACTAAACTGTTGTTCTGGTCTGTCCTCTCTCTGGGTTATGGGGAAGGTGACCCCAGATGGTATCTAGATGTATGGAAGGGATCATTTGACCAAGAACAGTGTGAACCTCAACCGGCTTAAGTAATGGCGACAATGGCGTTCAGTATGGTCCTTCACCAGTTCTACCATGAGACCTGAGTCCAAGCCAGCAACCTGTACACAGCATCCAGTCGAAGCTATCAACTGCCTTTTCTCTCATGCCTTTCCGCTCAGGAGTGTGACATGAGTCCACGTGCAGTGAGCATGGAGAGAGAGATCCCGTCCAAACTTGCTGGTGTACTGGTAGGAAAATAGACTAGACTTAATGGACTGTAAAGGACAGTGGCGGCTCAGGTGAGAGACATTATCAAGGGCCATCCACTTTGAACATGTGCAATGGGGAGGACGAACTGAGACACTATCTGAAGAATAAAATGAAGAAATGCCAGAAGGATAAGTGCCCGGAGGAAGGGGGGTGGTCAACCGTGCCCGTAATTGATTTAGGCTTATCCCCCAAAAAATATTTGGGGTATTAGGTTGATTGTGGAGGTCTGCACACTGCAAAATGTATAGTAATTTAGATTAAGAGTGCATTGAGATACCAATATGTCATTACCGGAAGTGATGAGAATAGATAATGCTAGAAATACAAGATGAATATACTGTATGTAAATGTAAATGTACATTCTGCCAGTATCGGCGTGTACTAAGTTGAGGGTCTTAAATTAAAGTGATAGAACCAACGTGAAGCACTAAGGATGTCATTCTAAATTTGGGTTGGATAACTTATCAATAGTTATAATTATGATTTGGAAAGGCGTGGCTTCTAGAGACAGAGCTATGTCCCTAAATTATGAGGAGAGCCATTAGATTGTAGCAAGGTTGGTGTGAAACTGTTATAACGTCCTCTCTCTCTTCCCTGTGAAAGTCAATATGCATGTGCCCTAGACCAAATTCAAGTGATCTCTAGAGACATAGAGAAAATTGGAAATGCTAAAAGAATTGCGTAAATTGGCTCTGCAAAACAGAGAGGCTCTTGACTATCTTTTAGCAGGTCAAGGGGGCACTTGTGCAATAATTAGCAATGAAAGTTACACTTTTGTCCCAGATCACTCTTCTAATATGACTGATCTCACCGAATACATTGCCTCTGTTGCTAAGAATAATTCCCCACAACCAGAGTGGACACCTGCGACTTGGTTGGAATCCCTGTTTGGAAGTTGGGGATCCCAAATTGCTTAATCGGCTGCAGCGTGTTTTTTTTCTTAGTTTGTCTAAACAATGTTACTTAACATGTTCTGTATGTGTGTGTATTTTTGATGAATTCACATTCATTAATAGAAGTGTAACCTTTATTATGATGATAATATTACCATACTAATTACATTGTATAACCCAGAATGAAGGGCCTGAAATGATGAAGTGTCTGGTTTTATGTGTTGATTTCCCTTACTTTAATAGAAATAGGATATTGAAGTTAAAATATAATGCTTACCTTAAAATGTAATGATTATTATCACACAAGTGATAAAAGGGTGAAATGTGAAGGAAATTTGACTTTGTGAAGAAACAGTCTTGGTGTCATAAACAATCTTTGGTTCCTGCCTCTGCCTGGGAAAGATATGAGGGGGATGCGTCATGTCCTCCTCCTTAGGACCATCTGGCAATGAGTAGGTGTGTCCAAACTTTTGACTTGTACTGTATATACTTTTTCATATATATATGGGGGGTTGTACAGTCGTGGCCAAAAGTTTTGAGAATGACACATACAGTGGGGCAAAAAAGTATTTAGTCAGCCACCAATTGTGCAAGTTCTCCCACTTAAAAAGATGAGAGGCCTGTAATTTTCATCATAGGTACACTTCAACTATGACAGACAAAATGAGAAAAAAAATCCAGATAATCACATTGTAGGATTTTTAATGAATTTATTTGCAAATTATGGTAGAAAATAAGTATTTGGTCAATAACAAAAGTTTATCTCAATACTTTGTTATATACCCTTTGTTGGCAATGACAGAGGTCAAACGTTTTCTGTAAGGTTTTCACACACTGTTGCTGGTATTTTGGCCCATTCCTCCATGCAGATCTCCTGTAGAGCAGTGATGTTTTGGGGCTGTTGCTGGGCAACACGGACTTTCAACTCCCTCCAAAGATTTTCTGCCTAGTATATACAGTGGGGAGAACAAGTATTTGATACACTGCCGATTTTGCAGGTTTTCCTACTTACAAAGCATGTAGAGATCTGTAATTTATCATAGGTACACTTCAACTGTGAGAGACGGAATCTAAAACAAAAATCCAGAAAATCACATTGTATGATTTTTAAGTAATTAATTTGCATTTTATTGCATGACATAAGTATTTGATCACCTACCAACCAGTAAGATTTCCGGCTCTCACAGACCTGTTAGTTTTTCTTTAAGAAGCCCTCCTGTTCTCCACTCATTACCTGTATTAACTGCACCTGTTTGAACTCGTTACCTGTATAACAGACACCTGTCCACACACTCAATCAAACAGACTCCAACCTCTCCACAATGGCCAAGACCAGAGAGCTGTGTAAGGACATCAGGGATAAAATTGTAGACCTGCACAAAGCTCGCTTTGAGGACAATACAGTGCCACTGACACGGCCCGCTACCAAAACCTGCGGGCTCTCCTTCACTGCAGCCGAGGTGAGTAAAACATTTAAACATGTTAACCCTCGCAAGGCTGCAGGCCCAGACGGCATTCCCAGCCGCGTCCTCAGAGCATGCGCAGACCAGCTGGCTGGTGTGTTTACGGACATATTCAATCAATCCTTATCCCAGTCTGCTGTTCCCACATGCTTCAAGAGGGCCACCATTCTTCCTGTTCCCAAGAAAGCTAAGGTAACTGAGCTAAACGACTACCGCCCCGAAGCACTCACTTCCGTCATCATGAAGTGCTTTGAGAGACTAGTCAAGGACCATATCACCTCCACCCTACCTGACACCCTAGACCCACTCCAATTTGCTTACCGACCCAATAGGTCCACAGACGACGCAATCGCAACCACACTGCACACTGCCCTAACCCATCTGGACAAGAGGAATACCTATGTGAGAATGCTGTTCATCGACTACAGCTCAGCATTTAACACCATAGTACCCTCCAAACTCGTCATCAAGCTCGAGACCCTGGGTCTCGACCCCGCCCTGTGCAGCTGGGTACTGGACTTCCTGACGGGCCGCCCCCAGGTGGTAAGGGTAGGTAACAACATCTCCACCCCGCTGATCCTCAACACTGGGGCCCCACAAGGGTGCGTTCTGAGCCCTCTCCTGTACTCCCTGTTCACCCACGACTGCGTGGCCATGCACGCCTCCAACTCAATCATCAAGTTTGCGGACGACACTACAGTGGTAGGCTTGATTACCAACAACGACGAGACGGCCTACAGGGAGGAGGTGAGGCCCCTCGGAGTGTGGTGTCAGGAAAATAACCTCACACTCAACGTCAACAAAACAAAGGAGATGATTGTGGACTTCAGGAAACAGCAGAGGGAGTACCCCCCCTATCCACATCGACGGGACAGTAGTGGAGAGGGTAGTAAGTTTTAAGTTCCTCGGCGTACACATCACGGACAAACTGAATTGGTCCACCCACACAGACAGCGTTGTGAAGAAGGCGCAGCAGCGCCTCTTCAACCTCAGGAGGCTGAAGAAATTCGGCTTGTCACCAAAAGCACTCACAAACTTCTACAGATGCACAATCGAGAGTATCCTGTCGGGCTGTATCACCGCCTGGTACGGCAACTGCTCCGCCCACAACCGTAAGGCTCTCCAGAGGGTAGTGAGGTCTGCACAACGCATCACCGGGGGCAAACTACCTGCCCTCCAGGACACCTACACCACCCGATGTCACAGGAAGGCCATAAAGATCATCAAGGACAACAACCACCCGAGCCACTGCCTGTTCACCCCGCTATCATCCAGAAGGCGAGGTCTGTACAGGTGCATCAAAGCAGGGACCGAGAGACTGAAAAACAGCTTCTATCTCAAGGCCATCAGACTGTTAAACAGCCACCACTAACATTTAGCTGCTGCTGCCAACATACTGACTCAACTCCAGCCGGTTTAATAATGGGAATTTATGGAAATTTATGTAAAAATGTATCACTAGTCACTTTAAACAATGCCACTTAATATAATGTTTACATACCCTACATTACTCATCTCATATGTATATACTGTACTCTATACCATCTACTGCATCTTGCCTATGCCATTCTGTACCATCACTCATTCATATATCTTTATGTACATATTCTTTATCCCTTTACACTTGTGTGTATAAGGTAGTAGTTGTGGAATTGTTAGGTTAGATTACTCGTTGGTTATTACGGCATTGTCGGAACTAGAAGCACAAGCATTTCGCTACACTCGCATTAACATCTGCTAACCATGTGTATGTGACAAATAACATTTGATTTGATTTGTTGGGGCAGTATGCGAACTGTAGTGGGTCTAGGGTTTCTGGCATGATGGTTTTGATGTGAGCCATGACCAGCCTTTCAAAGCACTTCATGTCTACCGACGTGAGTGCTACGGGGCGGTAATCATTTAGGCAGGTTACATTCGCTTTCTTGGGCACAGGGACTATGGTGGTCTGTTTGAAACATGTAGGTATTACAGACTCAGTCAGTGAGAGGTTGAAAATGTCAGTGAAGACACATGCCAGTTGGTCCGCAAGTTGCAAGTGTAGTGCCAAACACAGACCTGAGACAGAGCTTGTTCAGGATGTGCTGCCTGAGGTGGACACTGGTCTGATTTATGGACCATATGAGGCTGGTGGGAGGAGCTATAGCAGGATGGGCTCATTGTAATGGCTGGAATGGAATAAATGGAACGAGGTCAAACATGTGGTTTCCATATGTTTGATCTGTTTGATACTATTCCATTGATTCCATTCAAGCCATTAGAATGAGCCTGTCCTCCTATAGCGCCTTCCACCAGCCTCCTCTTCTATAGACAGGCTGACCCATGAAAAAAAATGACTTGTCATGGCTACAAGAACATTGTTGTACAAGGGCAGTTTCTGGACACCTGAAGGAGGTCACTGATTCCCCAAGCCAACCAAAATAGCCATGTTTAAAAAAAAAAAATTGGTATGCTTTGTGGCTGCAATCAATGTATTGTTGTGGACACAAGTTCAAATTCAGGGAATCTGTCAAACTTCAACTATGCCTTTCTCAATAAGATACCCCACTAGCACAACTTTTACTTTATTTTATACAAAAAACGAAGGACCATTGTTTAAGTTTCTTTGCCATATGAGACTTTGTAATCAAATGATGTAAATCATGTTTGGATAAAAAAATGTTTCTCTCATGGAATGTAATTTATTGACCACTATAGATTTGTCATAGAAATCAAGTGTAGACATGTCAAGGAACGCATTTGGTCCATCATTTACGTTTATGTTGTTGGTGACCCACGCTTTGGTGCTATGCCAACAGTGTGCAAAGGATAGATAAAATGCTAGTAACATACATTCACCTCAGGATGGCACTCTATGCATTTCTACGACTGGCAGGTGAACCACAAATCACACTGGTGATGGTTAAACAAGTGTATAAAAATAAATACAGATCCCAAATACCATTTAAAATATGGAATAGAATTATAATATGAAATAAGTGTAGCCTAAATGAGCAACTGACGACGGATCAGCTCCTAGAGAGATATTACCACCTAGCTTGCAAATATTGAAGCGGTTCATTATAATGCTTACTAACCAATGAAAATGAACTAAATCACCAATTTGGCACATCATTGGGTACGCATTATATTTTCATTGGATTTGGCACATCAATTGGTAAACGTTATAATAATCCACTTTAAAATGTGCAACCGTAGGCGGTAATATCTCTCTAGGAGCTGATCCGTCGTCAGTATTGTGAAATAATTCTAACGTTAAGGCAAATGTTGAATGGAGAAAGCTGATCCGAGAGCAGCGTCCCCTTTCTTTTGATCCTTTCAGTATCGACACATGTTCCAACTATGCAGTTAGCGACCGTTCTCTCTGCGTGGTGTTTTGGGAAAGATGCATCATTAAACCACTGGTAAACCTACATTTCTTCACTATCGGGAAAACCGGCCCTGATTTGAACTCAATGTTGCCGTCCAATAATCACATTACTTTCATATCACTGACTAAACAGAGACGCGGCTGGATTTAGGGTGTGTAGCCTATTACGTCATTCACCAGGCAAGGACAGGATTATGCAACAGCAGCGCAGTCAGGAATGGATTCCGGCGCATGCCCCCAGTGGTGATGAGTAATCTGCTAAAACCATGTAATCCATCTGCACGATATGTTCTTTGACATTGGTTTTACACCAGTTAAGGGCAGATCAAACCAGTTTCACCTTTTGAAAAATGTGATCAGTAAATAATAATCACACCCCAAACCTGAAAACAGACTAATATTGTGAGTAATTGTAATATTGGCCGTTGTCCCTTTTTATTTTAATGACATCTTTCAAATTGGGATATATAGACAATTATTATTATTTTTTTTTTTTACAAATCAGTCCAAAGGTGTGGCACTGAAATGGTGCTAGTCTGAGCTCTCTCCTATGACCTCAAATGGATGTCAGTTTAATGACTCACGTGGACACAGCATAAATCTGACTGAATGCCACTGAGCCCCACTACTAAGTGACTCACTAATGCCTCCTAATTCAGTTGTAATGACGCAGAGGTGGAAAGGACATGCTGAAACATTACAAAGTTACCAGCCAAAGTTGTAGGTAGATCACCATTCCAGACCATTTCTGCCGTGACACTGACGCAATGGTTAGTGCGATCTGTAATCCTTGGGATGTCCCTATTCTAACCCAGGGGTGTCAAACTCATTCCATAGCGGGCCTAGAGTCTGCGAGTTTTATTTTTTCCCTTTCAATTAAGACCGGCAACCAGGTGAGGGGATTTCCTTACTTCATTAATTACAAGGGAGGAGTGAAAACCCGCAGACACTTGGCCCTCCATGGAATGAGTTTGACACGTGCCCTAACCTAACCATTTTAAACGTCAACTGGCTAGGGATGTCCCAAGGATCCCAAATAGCAAAGACCCTGATGCAATGGATTACTTCCTAAAAGTCCCACGCAGGAGTTAGGAAGATTACAGATACTTCATACCCTGCTGGGTAAATCACATGTAATCTGAGGCATCGTGAGCTAAATTAAGGGTGTCTGCCATTGAAGAACATCCTAGACACAATACACCTATAGAGTTCGTGACAGGCCTACTTCAGTAGTTGACTGTCTCCTCTACGCTAGTGAAGGTATCCCAAGGACAGGGATTATGACCTAATATATTGCAGCCAGCAGTGTAGTTGATATGAAAAGGGAAAGGAGCATCTGTACTCTTCTTGATGACACAAGTTTGGATAGGCACCAATTGGTCTTTACACCTGCTCCTATCACATATCTGGAAGAATCTCAGCCACGTCTCAAGACTTCAAACATGTCAGCACCCACTGATTTTATTTCTTAGTAGTGCTTTATTCCATTCAGGTTTGCCACCATTACAAGTTACCCTGCCATCTTGTCTGAAGGGAAAAGGGAGTTTGCAGTATGATCCAGTGAATTAACACTGTTTCTCTGCAATGTGGATTGGCACCCAAACTCACAGGTTCAACAATAAAATGGACAACTTTGAGCAGGGTTGTTATTTTGGTTAATCTACACAATTGGCCACACGTTATGGTCCAGCATCTCGAGTTCCGAGTCAGAAGAGGCTTGATGGGAGATAAAGTATGTTAAGAAGCCTGAAGTAATCCACTTCACCAGGTAATCCTGGATTCCTCAGCACCGGATGCCACTTAGTTTACAAATGAGTCAATTGTGTTCAAAGACACATTTTGATTAGGTAAAAACTTAAGCCACTGACTTGTCATAACTCCCTCTGCTACATTTTCTTTCATGTCGCCAGTGTTTGGAACCTTATCACCGGTTTGTATAGATTACACCAAGCCAGTCCAAGTTTGTCAGCTGACTTTGGCAGGAGTCCAACAACAACCGGCGAGTACAACCCAGAGATTAAGGTTACACCTCCAGGAATAAGACAAGCTGGCTCTCAAGAGAAGCCACATTGAAGGGAAGCCAGTTGAATCACTACACACCATTCAGGGTTGCTACTTCCAGACACAAAGTAAAAAGCTAATTGTAGGTTCATTCAGTAGGTTGCCTTTATTGTTACAGTATTGACAAAAAAAAAGACCATCTGGATGAAACGGGTTGATATCTAAAGATCTGGCATAGTTACCTTTGTTTTATGGGAATGACATTCTGGTGAGGGGGCAAACAAAACAAACATTGGGCCAATTAAAAAGTGCAGAACCAATTTTCCCAGTACAACTAGCACCGACATACTAGTTGGTCCCTATAAACAAGGTGGAATTTGACCGTCCTTCCAACTGTACAAGATATGTTACAGTTTAAACATCTCACAACATTTATGGTGGACATAAAAACAGTTTAGAGGACCTTCTTCAACTCATCGTACAAAACTAGCACGAAGGCACCACCCATGCCTCGGAGAACGTTGGACCAGGCTCCTTTGAAGAAGGCCTTGCCACCCTCATCCCTCGCGATCTTCTTCCAGCAGTCCATGGTGCCAGTGTACATGATGTCACCTGCAAAACACATGGAAAATAGGTCTTACCTCTGCCTTGGCTGAATGGTACGCACAAGATGTAGCTCAATGTTGTGGATAGCGTGACTGAATACACAACATAACAAAACTGACAAGTGCTCAAAAGTTTACAATTACCTCCTTTGCGCCCAGACTGCATCATCATGCGACGACGGACGGTATCAAAGGGGTAGGATGTAAGACCGGCGACTGCAGTCACAGACTGCGCGATGGCCCAGCTGACAAGGATGCTTGCGTTCTTTGGATCTGGCAGCATGCCTACAGAGAAAAAACAAGAGGATTAAAGTAGGCTCTAACATTCTTTGAAACAGACACTTGCAGATCCTCTACTCAAATATGATGATTGAGGCCTGTGCTCAGAGCAGCCCATGGACTCACCCTTGGCTGTGTCATAGACGCCGAAGTAAGAAGCTCTGTAAATGATGATGCCCTGGACAGACACGGAGAAGCCCTGGTACAGGCCCTTCAGACCATCAGCCTTGTAGATCTTCTTCAAGCAGTCACCCAGGCCATTGAACTCACGCCCAGCACCGGCCTTACCGACATCAGCAGCCAGTCGGGTTCTGGCGAAGTCGAGGGGGTACACAAAACACAGGGAGGTGGCTCCAGCAGCACCGCCAGAGGCCAGGTTACCAGCGAAGTATCTCCAGAACTGTTTCTTGTCCACGCCATCCAGGAAGATTTGCTTGTATTTGTCCTTGAATGCAAAGTTGAGGGCCTGGGTGGGGAAGTATCTGATGACGTTGGCCAAGTTGCCTCTCCAGAACGACAGGAAGCCCTGCTCCTTGGGGATACGGACGACGCAATCCATGATGCCCTTGTACTGCTTGTCAACGGTAATCTGTTTGCTAGCATGTTGCACCTGTAAACAAATAGACAAATCAAAATCCCACTCCTGCTTATACTATACATTTACGAAATATCAAACATTTGAAGAGAAAAGGAAACTGTTTAATGACAAACATGTCAAAAAGGCTTAGCTATATTGGGAGTTCAACATGTTGTGTGCCCTTCAATCATTGCACAATGTTCTTAGCAAAGTTGACAACTACCAACTAAATAAACAAAGACAAGTAGCCAACACCCCTGATGATGCTTCTCATGGTAATGAAACATGGGCAAACAAAATGTTTTGTCACATACACCAGAGCCTCAGCTAAATGTGTTCACAGGGTCACCCCTGGAGCAAATTAGGTTTAAGTGCATTGCTCAAGGGCACACCAGATCTTTCACCTTGTCGGCTCGGGTTTTAGAAGAAGCGACTTTCCGATTACTGGTTCAACACTGACAGCTTGGCTACCTGCCACCCCTAGGGCAAGCGCCAATCAAATTCCCTAGGGCAACATTGTGGATACCGGTACATGGATAGTAGTAGCTAAAATCAAGAAACTAGTCAGCACCAATCACATCTCGCCTTTCAACATTCACAATGCAGAAGAACCCGCCTCCGCACGAGCTTGGTGCTCGCTAGGCCTCAGTTCACACAGGATGAAGCCTCCGTTTGTTGCGACCTTGGCAATTTCTAGGGCCTAGTAACTACCAGCTGCGCCATATTTGATGGCAATGGGCAAGGACACAAATGTGAGTAGTAGGGATGACAATGATCATAAGACGAACACGGTGTCTTTTACAAGTCAACTTAACTTGCGTGGTTGCGAAATAGTCCTTGGCAACAAGCAAGCTTAAAGCTAGTTAAGCCAAATACCAAGACACCGGTCTACTACTGAACTGAGTCTCAAGTGATCTCACCGCACGCGAAGAGGGACCAAAATGGAAGGGTCACTCGCATCTTCGCAACGCACCAATGTCATTAGCCAAGTTAACGTTAGGAGCTCGCTAACTAGTTAACTTGCTGTCAATGTCACTAATAACATTAACGTTAGATATATTATTATAACTGACAATTGATAAATCTGTTTGACCATGCCATTTGATTTAAAAGAGCATTGCATTTTATTTCAAAGGAGATAGTGATCTTGAGAAACTACAGAGTCAAGGGCTAACATCAGTACATTACATTTCTGAAAAGCCAGTCAAACTTACCTGAAGAAGCAGCTTGATTCTTTCAATAGGGGCTACAGCTGTTTTGGAGATGGCAGCGGAAATACCACCAGCCAAGAAGTCCTTGCCGAACGAGATGACGGTCTCATTCATTTTCGGTTGTTATCGAGGACGTTGTTACAAGGAAACCTTCCCGTTCAACGAAAGGACTGCTGGGGTATACCGGCTCAGTCGAAATGGCCGATCCATTTAGTTGAGAGAGGATTTAATACCACTGTGTTCGCGAGACAAAACGGGAGCTGGAAGGCGGCATGCCATTGGTGCGCTAGTGGATTTAGTAGGCGGAAACCTATTTTAATGATTGTCCCCTCGCTTGAAAGATGAGAGATTTATCCCGTCTTCGTGAATTTGAATTAAACTGCGTTGTTGGCCTCTGCCAAAACTATTTCAAAATAAGCATTTAATGAATATCATACATGAAAGGTTGGCCTATAATACACACAAAAGTTATCCAAAGTTTAAAATAGTACTTTTTGCTTTCATGTCATTCAATAGGTTGTAGGTGCAGTACGCCTACATGGTTGATGGAGAGTGAATAACACTCATCAAACCTTGCTTATGCCTTACCAACTTTAGGTTGAGTTCTGGACCCAAGGTCATGTGAAAAGCATGGCAGCTTGGAGCAGCTGAAACTCCTGTCTACTATGTGTTAATCATCAGCTGTGAGAGCCAGAGGACACTTAGAGGGGGAAAAGGTCATCCCATTCACTACCAGGTTAAAATGTCCTTGACTCCGCAGTTTCTCAAAATTCCTTTTATATAAAATGCCATGGTCAAGCAGATCTGATATGTTATATTATGACATTGACACAACTTATCTCACAGTCCTACAACATGACAATGATAGTCAGTCCTGTGATCAAACTTCCTTGGGACAAAAAAAATGCATTTGCTCCTCAAATATCCATTACATCTTTTGGGAAAATTAAATGCTGCTGTCTACAGGCCTACTGTAATAAGGTGGTGGGGTCAGCTCACACTGGGGGAACAGTAGCTGATCAGGTTACAGTCACCTGACTAGGGTATTCTCTGTAGGGTGCACCTCTTAGAGCCTTTGAGATAGAAATCATGAAGGACAGAACCACATGTGTACACCCATTCTGTAATCTGTATTCAACATTTCCATCAGATACATTCTTCTGAATGTAGTGTTCTGCCAAATATGATACTGAGGGAGAGATTGCTCCATTCATTTCCTTTGTATAAGTACAAATGGAATTTGTGTTGTCATCCATACATTGTCAACCCATGTTCAGGAGAGCCACACCACCTTGCTTAGCAAAGGAATTTATTTGTGCATTACAATGACTGTTCAAGTGAAATTTACTTAAATGATTCTGAATCATCTCAATCTAAAACAATTCATTATACATTTGCATAGTTTCATCCATCAAATGTATTACATACCGTATACACGTAATCTTAAAAGGGGAATGGAAACACTTTAGGAGTTAGTTACAGTGAACTGGCATTCTAAAGCCTAGTGTTTCCTTTCCCCTTTAATTCTCAGTGACAATCTTATTGCTAGGTTCACAACACACACTGATACAGTATGTGCTATGAAAGTTAGCAACTGATTAATGTCTTCGACTCAGATACTTGTGTGAATAATTACATAATTAAAACAGTCATCAAAATAAGCCCTATAATTAATAAAGGAAACCTTAAGGCACATAAATATGACATACCCAAGTCCGTTAAAATCGTCATTACTACACTACAAATATAATGAAAAAAAGCATTCATTTGCATTGTAAGATAATTCCATTTTATAAACAGGTTTGTGCTTTGTGTTCCCCTTCATGGCCATTACGTAAGGCCAAGACCATTGTTAGAACCAGGTCATTGCCGTAACATTTAAAAATGGTAATTTAGCAGACGCTGTTATCAAGAGCGACTTACAGGAGCAATTAGGGTTAAGTGCCTTGCTCAATGGCACATCAGCACCTCAGGGATTCAAAACAGCAACCTTTCGCTTACTGTCCCAAAGCTCTTAGCCTCTAGGCTACCTGCAGCCCATAAGTATGAATAAACTGTAGTAAACACAGAACTGTCAAAAAACTATCATTAAAAAAAACTTTAACTCGGAATGAGGAATTGACGAACAAACAGTTTAAGTTTTTCCCATGTATTAAGTATAGAAGTGCAATTCCTATGATTGCATTGCAACTTTCAAATATCAATGGATCTACCTCTGATTCTGAAATGGTTGCTAATACACAAACACAAAGCTGTAAAAGACCTGACATCAACCAAATTGTCATCTTCAAAGCATTGAAGCATTCCAACAAATGTTCCTGACTCCTTTCCATCATCATTCAGACACTTTCCTATACTAATGATCATCATCCCCTTCAGAAATCCAGACGTTTTTGTTCCACCAGTTTTACCAGCGACTTCCTTGCTGTGACTGAAAACTCTTATTCTTCAGGTACCGTTTCACCTCTTCTACCTCAGTGGGGCCCATGCTCTGGTCCACCCCTGGTGCCAACTTATAGCTCAATGGAGACACAATGTACCCATTGCGGTACAGACAGACCTGCTTGCACATCTCAAAGCAGCTGAAGAGAAGGCCAAAGTAAGGGACAATCTAAGGAGGAAAAACAGAGAAGATGTCAGTGGGCTCAATAGCTTTTGAAGTGCCTCTGTATAAAATGTGAAGAGGTAGGTTAGAAACTGCCCTGGTAGTAGGGCCTGGTTATAATTATCTTGTCCACAATTGAATTGTTAGACTGTTCATGAGAGGAGATTTTACACCAGTAAACCAAACAACTTCACTGCCATCGTGAAAAGCCATTTGGAGATGAAAAATGAGCGGACCCACGGCAGCCAACTTGTAATATCCCTTTCGTGAATTACCCACAAAGCATCTCTCCCTCGGTTTAATATAGGTGTGTTGGCTGTATATTACCATCTCTACAGCAGACAGGACAGAGGAGGACTAGTAGAGGGGTGGGGGTTAGAGCACAATAAATCAGTACGATAATAGGCTAATGGAAAAATAAATAACGGGAACATGACTTAGGTTGTCATACCTTGACCATGTTGGCTGTGATGCCACTCCACAGTGTCAGGATGCCCTTGTTTCTGATCACCTGCCTGAAGCAGTCCAGCATTCCAGTGAAGTGGACATCGGCCCCACCGTAATGTGGGAGCCGAGGATTCTGGGCCTGGCGATAAACGAGGATAAAAATTCCTGATTAGAGGAGTTATGACACTTCATTATGTAATGTGAGCGTTTTACAGTTAGACCAGTTACTAGGAAAGTGACCCCGGAGAGCACCAATATAAATACATTTAGGATCAATAAATGACAGATATTTAGGACTAACTCATAAAAGGGTCAGTGCTATCCAAATTCTTTGGGACATCCCTACCCCTTTACCTTAACCATTTTAAATGTCTTCAATTGAAGTTGACATTGAAAATGGTACGGGTAAGGTTTATGGTAGAGATGTCCCAAGGATCCTGGATAGCACTGACCTTCATAAAAGTGTGTTTGTGATCCAAGTAGTAAGAGACTATGGAATGAATGGAATTATTCCATCAATGGAAATTCCTCAAATGTTTGATAATTGCGCAAACTGATCAGGGATCTGTGCTAAGGGACATTTGTAACTTGGATGTCGCATGACTCAATATTTTGATATAAGCAAATGAACTGAGCAAATGTGGGTGTGGTCTCAGGCAGTATTCTCACCGGATGTCCGTATCTGCACATCCCAAAACAAAATGTCCTCTCGCTTTATCAAGCATTAAACCACTTAACTGGCTCGGCACTGGATGCATTCTCATTTTAGAGGGCACTTCAATCCAAGAGAAGAACCTTCCCCAAAGACACAGTCCCAGGGCCTTTACAGATTTCAAAGTTTGAGTTTGTTAAGGAAATGCTATACTGGCTGCTGAGTGAAACAATAACTGCATCCATGCCTCAAGCAAGCTCCTTTAAAAACATTCTCGCTTATGGGTTGTGTCATCTGTTTCTACTTAACACTTCTTGTTTTATCCTAATCATCAGATAGACTTCTATGCAACATGTGACTAGAAATGATTTGTGGCTGCAGCCTTAGATTCATTTGAATGCATGTAGTTGTGTTGGTTCTGTATAACTGAAACTAGGCAGAGGGGATTAAAGAGAGGTTCAGTTTGTTTTATTGGCTTCTCAATTAGGAGTGTGCTTGTCCACTGTGTGATAGCTGCCAGCTATATTTAGAGAACTTATCTATATTGCAGGCAGACCCTGAACAGTGTTCACATTCTCAGCTGCCGTAGCACCTTGAGGTCCCTAACACGTTGATGAAAACAGATGTAGTATTCTGTCCTTCATAAAAGTCCTACTGAACCCTCTTATACATAGAGAGAAGGCCACGTGAGGAGAGACATTAACTTATACTTGGGCTCAAACTATGGTAACTTACATTTTAATAACTATTGTAAGTTATTGTTTGTTAATAAAGTGTACAAAGAAACTGTCTTCCTAATCTTATTTTAGAAACTTTGAAAGTGTAATTATATTTGTGGGATCATTTCTAAGCTTCTATGTTGCATTTTGTTTATAAAGTAGAAAAAAACAGATGCACTCAAGGGCTATTGTATAAAGGACAAGTGTTTTACTACCAGTGTGTACCGGTCATAGGTACCAGTACAAAAGTGTACAAATCCGCCACCTTATGGACAGATGTGGTATTACCAATCTGGTTACATCTCATAAAATGGCCCTTACCTGCATTTTCCTTTTCACAGTTTCAAAGGGGTAGGAGAAGGTTTGAGCTATTCCTGCCGCTAAGCAGCCATTTATGAAGTTCTGTAGTGGAGTGAAACGGAATTGGGGCTCCCGCCACAGCTTATCCAAGTTGACGTAGACTGCATAGCAACCAATGGAGAAGGGAAACGCACCTGTGGAAGAATAGATTCACAGTTACTAGCCATGCCAACACTGCCCCATAGAACAACCTAAATAAACTCTTGAAATAAATATTCTTTGTTTGGTTGTTCCAAATTTAAAAACTCAAGAGGTTGTAAGAGGGGCAAAGGGTGTTTCACAAGTAAGCAGACTACGAACACTTTATATAGTTATACCAGCGTTTCCCAAACTAAAAAGCTTGATGAGTTGATTATTTGAATCAGTTCTGTAGTACTAGGACAAAAAACAAAAACGTACACTCCTTAAGGTCCCCAGGACCGATTTTGGGAAACATTGAGTTACACTGAATCATTGTGTAGCTTTTCTTAGGAACATCTTTCTCCACATTTCTGTAGTATACAGACGTGTGTACCTAGGACTGTGAGAGAGAAGCCACTGTAGAGTGTTCGAAGGCCTTCGGTCTGGTATATCTTGGAGAGCGTGTGGACCACCCCCCTGTATGTGGGCTCTCTGCAGTTCTGAGCTATGAGGCGAGTCTCTGCCACCTCCAAAGGGTACGTGGCCAGTGCAGCACTTACACCAGCTAGCCCACCAGCTAAGATGGCCCTCCACTGAGAGATGTAGCCCAATTCATCCATGTGGAGGTGGACGATACTGGAAAGACAAAAAAACAGAGGTCAACGTTTGTTCTAAATAATTTTTATCTTGAAAATGTATTTACTTTCATCAATGCATGTGAGGCAGGTATAGCCAGTGAGTATATGTATGATTATGGCTTCATGTTTTTCAATACGATACTTCCAGAAATTATAGAAATAAGTAACTGTGTTACATAACTGTAACAGAGCATCTATTTCAAGAACAGCTTTAATAGAGAGTAAACATACTATGCAAATATCACATTCTCCATTGAGAATCCACCATAACACAGAATATTAAAGACATTCTCCAGCGATTTGTGAACATTTGCTATTGAAAAGTGATATTCCAAGTATAAATACAGTAAAATACACACTTAAAAAGGTAAAAACTAGTTCTGAGCTCCCCCCTTGTGCCAAGTCATATGTACCTTTTGTTAACACCTGATTTACTGAACCTCTACAGGATCGGGACGGTTGAGCTAACGTAAGCTAAAGCGATTAGCATGAGGTTGTAAGTAACAAGAAAATTTCCCAGGACATAGACATATCTGATATGGGCAGAAAGCTTACATTTTTGATAATCTAACTGCACTGTCCAATTTACAGTAGCTATTACAGTGAACGAATACCATGCTATTGTTTGAGGAGAGTACACAGTTAGGAACTTGAAGTTATTAATAAACCAAATTAGGCACATTTGGGCAGTCTTGATACAAAGTTTTGAACAGACATGCAATGGTTCATTGGATCAGTCTAAAACCTTGCACACACTGCTGCCATTTAGTGTCCAAAATCTAAATTGCGGCCTGGGCTGGAATAATACATTATGGCTTCCCTTGCATCTCTTGGTTTTACTTTGTATTATCTTTTACCAGTTCTAATGTGTTATATTCTCCTACATTAATTTCACATTTCCACAAACTTCAAAGTGTTTCCTTTCAAATGGAATCAAGAATATGCATAGCCTTAGGTCCTGAGCTACAGGCAGTTAGATTTGGGTATGTCAAGTGAAATGGTCAAGTGGGATTACACAACTAAAACCAGGGTGTTTTTCTCTGAAGTGACACCATAGTTGGCTGAGTTTTCAGAACCATCTGATTGGTCAAGAATAGATGGAATCTAAAAACACCTGAAGTGAGTTGGATTTAATAATTATAATGCTCCACGGTGGATCAACAATAATACCGGTTCCGCAGATGTGTTCATTTCAAACTACGTCTAGCTAAATAATCATATAATCTATCGGTCTTTGCAAATACAGTACCAGCCTAAAGTTGACACACCTACTCATTCAAGGGGTTTTTATTTTTACTATTTTCTACATTGTAGAATAATGAAGACATCAAAACTATGAAATAACACATATGGAATCATGTACTAACCCAAAAAAGTGTTAAACATATCAAAATATATTTAATATTCTTCAAAATAGCCACCCTTTGCCTTGACAGCTTTGCACACTCTTGGCACTCAACCAGCTTCACCTGGAATGCTTTTCCAACAGTTTTGAAGGAGTTCCCACATATGCTGAGTACTTGTTGGCTGCTTTTCCTTCACTCTATGGTCCAACTCAACCCAAACCATCTCAATTGGGTTGAGGTCGAGGGACTGTGGAGTCCAGGTCATCTGACGCATCATTCCATCACTCTCCTTCTTGGTCAAATAGCCCTTACACAGCCTGGAGGTGTGTTTTGGGTCATTGTCCTGTTGGAAAACAAATGATAGTCCCACTAAACGTGAACCAGATGGGATGGTTTATCACAGCAGAATGCTGTGGTAGCCATGCTGGTTAAGTGTGCCTTGAATTCTAAATAAATCACTGACGGTGTGGCGGTGCTTTGCTGGTAACACTATCACACCTCCTCCATGCTTCACAGTGGGAACCACACATGCAAAGATCATCCGTTCACCTACTCTGCATCTCAAAAACATGGCAATTGGAATCAAATCTCAAATTTGTACTCATCAGACCAAAGGACAGATTTCCACCAGTCTAATGTCCAATGCTCATGTTTTTTGGCCCAAGCAAGTCTTCTTATGTGTCCCTTAGTAGTGGTGAATCAGACCATGAAGTCCTGATTCACACAGTCTCCTCTGAACAGTTGATGTTGAGATGTCTGTGACTACCTCATGAAGCTAGTTGAGAGAATGCCAAGAGTGTGCAAAGCTGTCATTAAAGGCAGAGTGTGGCTACTTTGAAGAATCTCAAATATATTTTGATTTGTTTAACACTTTAGTTACTACATGATTCCATGTGTTATTTCATAGTTTAGTGGTCTTCTGTGTTATTCTACAATGTAGAATATAGTAAAAAATAAATAAAAACCCTGAAATGAGTAGGTGTGTCCAAACTTTTGACTGGTACTGTATGTAAACCCAGTAAAAAGACACGCTCGTTCTTTCTTTGTCCCAAACAAGCCCTTATCAGCCTGGTTGATTAATGTTAGCTAGCTAGCATGGTAATTACACTGATTTCAGTTACAGTTCATATAAGGATTTCACATGGTCACAGATACTTTAATTATTATTATTTTTATTTTTTATTATTTTATTTTTTATTAAAGGTAGGGGCGTGGATCAGAAAACCAGTCAGTATCTGGTGTGACCACCATTTGTCTCATGCAATTCGACACATCTCCTTTGAATAGAGATGATCAGGCTGTTGATTCTGGCCTGTGGAAGGCTGTCCCACAATGGTTGTGCGAAATTGCTGGATATTGGAGGGGAACTGGAATATGCTTTCGTACACGTCGATCCAGAGCATCCCAAACATGCTCAATGGGTGACATGTCTGGTGAGTATGCAGGCCATGGAAGAACTGGGACATTTTCAGCTGATAAATTCTTTAAAATGACATTGGAGGCAGCTTATGGTAGAGAAATGAACATTCAATTCTCTGGTAAGAGCTCTAGGGGACATTCCTGCATTCGGCATGCCAATTGCACAAACCTTGACACATGTGGCATTGTGTTGTGTGACAAAACTGCACATTTTAGAGTGGCCTTTTATGATCATGCTGTTTAATCAGCTTCTTGATTTGCCACACCTGTCAGGCAGATGGATTATCTTGGCAAGAGAGAAATGCTCACTAACAGGGTTGTAAACTAATTTGTGCACAACATGAGAAAAATAAGCTTTTTGTGAGTATAGAAAATGTTGCTCATGAAACCAACACTTTACATGTTGCATTTATATTTTTGTTCAGTATACTGCAGGGCAGCCAACTTTTGAAGAAAGCTTGGAGTGAGATTTGATAAGTGAATTTCATTGCCCCCTGGCACAATCCCTAGACTGGGGAGTTTTTTTTGTTTTTTTGTTTTGAAGCTAATTTCCTGCAATTCTATGTATTTTGACATGGCTTAGGCCTATAACCAGGGTGGAAAAGTAGGTGTATCATGATGCTTTGAACATTAAATGAACACTCAAAGTAGACCGCTTTGTTACATCAAGATTTTGGAGGAATGAAATGTAAAGTATGCTAATATTTTTTGTGGTTTGACACTTTATACATACAGTAATGAAATGAGATTGGGAAATGCTAGAAACCGTGGGAAGGTTGGAAGCAGGGATTGATCTCTGTTCTCAGGTGGAAAGCTGTATGAGACACGTGCCAGGGGAGTGTTACCACTACACCAAGTCTCTGCACAGGAAATATTAATGGTTGATGGCAACCAAATTATAGATTGCAGTCGTCTTGTCCATAGACTGCTTTCGAGGTAAGGACACAAACATTTTGTAATTTGGGTTAACTCCCTTTTTAAACAGTTCTGGAAGAAAATCCTGCTGGCTCCCCAGGAGGGTTGGCCTTCCCTGATCTATGTTTCCCAAGTGCTGGGTGTTTGAAAATGTTCTTGTTATAACAATTTCTCAAGATCACCCAACCTTCAAGAAGAATCTAATGAATATCAATATTCAGGTGGTGTATGCCTACTATAGTAGTTGAAGATATTTGCCATCATTTTACTCTACATAGACAAAATATGATGCGTTTGAGTTGTGAGTCCCCCTACCATCTCTGCTTTGCACAATACTAAAATGTCAAATTATATTTCATTCCTGTAGCATTTAATATCCAATGCCTTTTGTATGATTTAGTCAAAACTGTCCATTAATGCATTTTTGAAGCGATATCCTCAATTTTCAAAGAAACAAGTAGGGATATCAGATTTCAAATATGTGGTTATGCTGGCAAAAATAGGGAAGAAGTGGAATAAAGTGGAATAATAAATTTAGTGTGGGGAATAAGAGCCATGTTCTTGCTGACAAGCACAGTAATTACCCCATATTTTATCCCTTTGTTAAGAATGAGAATTGTTCCACTGATCAGACTAAATAAAGTAAATAGCTAGTAAAATATAGTTAAGAAAATATTACATAAATCTGCCACTACACTCTACCCAAGTTGTTTTATTTATTGTACCCCCTCTAGAATCAAATGTACACATTTAGGTTTACAATCTAACAAAATTATTTTCATAGTTACAAATCAGGTCACCCTACCAAACTTCCCTGCTAAAACACACTGTAGGTCTGTCTGCTTTTTCGTTGTCACAGCCTAAATGCCAATCACCAAACGAGGGGACTAATGCAAGAGTGGATTAAATCGACTTTAGAACATGCTGTCAAAAGGCTGCATTCTGCAATAGGGACGGGAGCAACCTAATTTTTAATAGCAACCTAATTTTGCTGACAACATTGTAGATAAAACAACGCTACCGAACATTACATTGAGGGGCGTTTCTTTAAAACGCGAATCCAATCCCCTTTATCCTTTACATAACTAGAGCAATCATATGCTTCAATGTGCCGCGGCAAGACAGGACATTGAGATTCCACTCGTGATTTTAAATTCCACTCGTGATTTTAAATTGCAGGCGCTCGGATTTCAAAACGATTTGGAGCACAGTTGAAAGTTAAAGCGCTGACTACACACTGGACTAATAAAAGCTGTACTTTTCAATAAGAGGGTCAAATGCGTGTGTCTCGGCTCTGATACTGCTAGTTCTAACGCAGGGGTGGGCAACTCTAGTCCTCGGGGCCTAATTTGTGTCACACATTTTCTCCACCCCGCGCAAACACAGCTGAATAATCAAATTCTAAAACTGAAGATACTGATTGTTTGAGTCAGGTGTGTTGGCTGGGGAAAAACTGACACAGGCCCCTGAGGACTGGAATTGCCAACACCTGCTCTAACGTTATAGATAGTTGTCTAAAATAAACGTATCATAACTCAAACACAAATTGCTTATTCACTCACTGTTTGTATGTTGCCAAATGGACGGCGCTGTAAGGAAACAGGCGGAGACAGGAGACGAGGTTTCCCTTCCAAAATCCTCGTAGGCCTTCATTCTGGTAGACGACAAGAAAGCTGTGCAGAAAGCCTTTTTTACAGTGAAATGTGCCTACTTGACTCTTGATTTTCACCAACTCCAAAGGCGACGTGACAGTTTTACTGAAAACTCCCGCAAAACCAACGCACATAAAGCCCTGAGAATTTGTCAGTCTGTCATCTGGTTTAACTGTTGCCATTACTCTAGCTCTGTATGTAACCGACTTCCCTAGCCGATTCTACTACCTCATCGGTAGATTGTCTGTAGGACCAGCAGCACCGCTTGTTTATCTAAGGCCAACTGAAAACAAAACCCAGTGGCACCGTCATCCGCAATTCTGATTCCTGTCACGTTGGTCTGAGGGGAGGGTGTACTGAGGGTTTTGTCTAGAAGGGATAAAGCTTTTGTCAAATTTGACTTTTCATATCAGGTTAATGAGAGTTTACGCAGCAGGTTAGGATAATTAAGTTACGATTAGTTAAAGGTGTAGGATTAGCTAAAATGCAAAAAACAAACATACTTTTTACATCACATTTGACAAAAGCTTTATTCTGTCTAGCAACCAGACATGGCCGATACTGAATGCACTGGACAGGCGTGGGGACATCAAGGTTCTCTTCCAGGAAAAAGTGTGTCCTCTGGTGGCTATTTAATGTATTAACGTTTTTTATTTTTATTTATTTAATTAACTAGGCATGTCAGTTTAAGAACTAATTAGTATTTACAATGATGGCCTAACTCAGCCAAACCCGAACCCGGACGACGCTGGTCCAATTGTCCGCCGCCCTATGGGACTCACAATCACGGCCAGTTGTGATAGAGCCTGGAATCAAACCAGGGTCTGTAGTGACGCCTCTAGCACTGTGATGCAGTGCTTTGACCGCTGCGCCACTCGGGAGCCCAAAATGTACTGTACTTTACCGCAGAGTTTCTAAACCCAGAAGCGCAACATCGCGAGAAAACTGGGAACGCTTGCGAAACAGACCAACCCAGGGTTTGGTATTTGAGAAGTGAAATGGTGTTAATTTTATCGAAATGTAAAGGCACAACCTAGATTGGAGCCAATGTATTATGTAGTTGAACGTATTATTACTCAAACCTCGTGAAAGTGAAAAAGTCGAAGTAGAGCGTTTGAGATGACGGCGTGCACATGCGCAGTTTGGCGCGTGACGAACGTTAGACCCGATGACGTAATTCTACGCATGAGTTTCGCTCGCCAACGTTGCCATGACATCGCCTACAAGCGTGATGAGGGATTTCTATTGTAGAAGCAGTTTTAGCTTATGTTCATACTGTACTGTCCTTGACTTACTATATTGTATAATGAAAAATGCACGAGCACCTAGTAGTAGGTCATAGGCCTATTTATAAATGATTCACTTATGTTACAGCCTCCTATGCATGAGTCATGACCCCAATTGCCTCAAAAAGATATGTCAAGCTAAGAGGTTCATAGATTTAACTATCTTCTTAATAATTCAAGGATGATTTGTGTTTATTTAAATTAGCCACAAACTCCATTGTTCACCGGATACAAATAGTTAATGAAGTCGTTCAGCTTCCACTAATGATCTGTTATTACAAGCATTCCACTTATTGTAAAGACCACTAGGGGGTAGTCTAAGCCCAGTAACTTTATGTTACTGGGGACATCAAGGTTCTCTTCCATTTTTTTTTGTCGCATACACATATTTAGCAGATGTTAATGGGAAAATGCTTGTGTTCCTAGCTCCAACAGTGCAGTAATATCTAACAATACACAACAATACACACGAATCTTAAAAGTAAAATGATGGAATTAAGAAATATAGAAATGTTAGGACGTGCAATGTCGGAGTCCGGAGAATAACATTTTTTATTAAAATAATAATAATATATATATACATATATACAAATATACAGTACCAGTCAAAAGTTTGGACACACCTACTCATTCAGGAATTCTTATTTGGGTTTAGGTAGGAATGCTTTGAATTAAGGGTGAAAAGTGATTAAAATGTGAATGACATACGTTGTCATATTTATTTTGAAACATCTATAAATTAGCCATACATGTATCCCCCTCTCATCAATTCCTTCTCTCCTATCTTGTAGTTCCTTTCCTGTTAAGGCCCATGTTTGTTTTCTGCCTGTGTCTGCCTGCTTGGAGCACCTCCCTCCCCTGCTGGGCTGACAACCTCAGCTGCCTGTGAAGAGCCACCTCCTGTCTGTGGCCACTTGGCTCATTCACAAAGGCTACTGGAATAACAGAGCCCTCCAGAGGAAATGACAGCCTGTTCAAAAGAGGTTTCTCCCCCCTTCTCGATCCTCCTCGCTCTGGGGCTTCACTGGGGGTGGGTGAGTGGGTGAGGTTTTACCACTAAATGCTGAGCTATTGATCTTGATGAAAATGGGGGAAAAGAGGATTGGCCTCGATTATGAATGATCAATTAATTAACATGTTTCACTCATTCATATTTCTATGGAAACTTTGTAGACTTAAATATAATTTATCATATTAGGTCAGGAACCGATAATAAGTCACCAAAGGCATTTCTGAAGTTAACACAACACTTTTTATATCTACATGCAGTAACTGCCTTTGTTGGAGATAGACAGGAGTCAGGCTTAAAATAATTGAACACTCTAATAACATCTAAGCGTGCGAAGGCGCTCGGTTTCAGAAGACTCCTCTTAACTCTGTCACCGTTCTCTAATTGAAGAATGTCAGAGTGGGAATGAGAATTTTCCCTGGTCGCAAGAGCAATAAAAGACCCAGTGCTTCCTTTGAAAGTGCTAGGAAAGACCCCTTTGATCTCACTGTCATATGCATGCGGTTCCTAATACAAGATAATGAGCTGGACGTCTTGAAAGATAGGTGGTGTGAAGTGTGCACGTGTGTGTGCTGCATCTTATCAGTTAGTGCCTGAGCGATTTAACAAGACACCCAAGGTATGTGTTGCCACACGATCTACGCTGTCTGAACCTCAGTGTCAACTGTCCCCTTCAATCACAATGTCATCACCCACAGCCCTTTGTATGAGACAGGAATAGAGCACTGGCTCTATCCTTTGCCCTCCTGCTTGCCCAGCTTTCTCCCTGAATAGGTATTTCCTCCCCTCTGAGGCGCGGGAGCCTCAGCCTTTCTTTCTCCACCGTCTCCACGTCCAAGGGCCTGACATATAGCAGCAGGAGGAGGCTGGGTGGGGCATTGTCATGCCATGTATGTCACGCGCAAATGTACTCTTGATCTTCCACGTTGAAGTGGGAGTGCTGGAGGAACTGCAACTGTGGTTTGGAATGTTGCTGGGTAATTATACTAGGCTGTAGGGGGCACCTGTGACCAGCGCTCGTGCAAACAGACCTGGGTTCCCCCTTCTCCTCACAGACTGGTGCCAGGCCCAGAGACTACTGCAATACAGTTCCCGCCTCATTATAATGTACAGGCACATCACAGGCCTGTGTTGGGAAGGGAGGGTGGGAAAGGGAGGATGGGGGGTGGGGACGGAGGGGTGTGGTGGGGACGGAGGGGGATGAAATAGTGGGAGAGATGAGGGATAAGCATAACCCAGGCACTGTGTCAACACCTCCGGCCTACAGTAGAGAGGACACACTCTGACCCACTTCACAGGAAGGAGAGAGAGTTGTTATGCACAGAAGCCCGCTTTTAAATGAATGGTTTCAGTAATGGGTTAACTGTGAAAGCTTACCGCTGATTGTTAGCAATGACCCACACACCACTGCAATGTAGTTGTGATTAATGAAGTGTTCTTCACCTTTTTTACTGCATACTACAAATTCAGATATAGGATATTTTACATCAGCCAGTGGATATTAATACATATACAAAGTATACAGTTGAAGTCGGAAGTTTACATACACTAAGGTTGGAGTCATTAAAACTAGTTTTTCAACCACTCCACAAATTTCTTGTTAACAAACTATAGTTTTGGCAAGTCGGTTAAGACATCTACTTTGTGCATGACACAAGTCATTCTTCCAACAATTGTTTACAGACAGATTATTTCACTTATAATTCACTGTATCACAAATTCCAGTGGGTCAGAGGTTCACATATACTAAATTGACTATGCCTTTAAACAGCTTGAAAAATTCAAGAAAATTATGTCATGGTTTTAGAAGCTTCTGATAGGCTAATTGACATAATTTGAGTTAATTGGAGGTGTACCTGTGGATGTATTTCAAGGCCTACCTTCAAACTCAGTGCCTCTTTGCTTGTCATCATGGGAAAATCAAAAGAAATCAGCCAAGACCTCAGAAAAAGAATTGTAGACCACCACAAGTCTGTTTCATCCTTGGGAGCAATTTCCAAACGCCTGAAGGGACCACATTCATCTGTACAAACAGTAGTACGCAAGTATAAACACCATGGGACCACGCAGCTGTCACACCACTCAGGAAGGAGACGCGTTCTGTCTAATAGAGATGAATGTACTTTAGTGCGAAAAGTGCAAAGCAATCCCAGAACAACAGCAAAGGACCTTGTGAAGATGCTGGAGGAAACAGGTACAAAAGTATCTATATCCATAGTAAAACGAGTCCTATATCGACATAACCTGAAAGGCCGCTCGGCAAGGAAGAAGCCACTGCTGCAAAACCGCCATAAAAAAGCCAGACTACGGTTTGCAACTGCACTTGGAGACAAAGATCGTACTTTTTGGAGAAATGTCCTCTGGTCTGATGAAACCAAAAATATAACTGTTTGGGCAAAATTCACCCAACTTATTGTGGGAGGCTACCTGAAACGTTTGACCCAAGTTAAACAATTTAAAGGCAATGCTACCAAATACTAATTGAGTATATGTAAACTTCTAACCCACTGGGAATGTGATGAAAGAAATTAAAGCTGAAATATATAATTCTTCTACTATTAAAGTGGTGATCCTAACTGACCTAAGACAGGGATTCTTTTGCTAGGATAAAATGTCAGGAATTGTGAAAAACTGAGTTTAAATGTATTTGGCTAAGGTGTATGGAAACTTCCGACTTCAACTGTAATAGCTTTTCAAAATCAAATAAAACCTTGGCTGACTTTCCTGAACGTTTTGTTTTATTTTGTTTTGGGAACATTCAATGAGAAATTACATGTCAAACAGTGTGTCCCTTTCCTGGTTGAAAAATGAGTCCATTTGCCTATTAATGAAAACAATTCATATATTCTTTTTGAAGAATACTAGATTTTATGTATTACTGTGTGTCTTACTACACGCTGATACTTGGTTGTGTCTTCAAAGATGCAAATTAAGGGGTAGCCCATTGTCTGTCTGTGAGGAGGAGGCTGGGTAGGGGGAGAGCTAACAGCTCTGGGCTTCTCCTGGCAGCTGGTGTCCTATCTTCACATGTACGACCAATAAATCAATATCAAATCTAAGGAACAGGAAGCCAGATGGCCTGCCCCCAGACCCCCTCGACCTAGCAGGTCAGAGCCCTCTCAGAACCACCATGGCTACTGTACAACCAGCCCATGGAAGCAAGCTCTTTGAAGACATAGACATTCAACAAGGATCCCATGAATAACTAAAGGGGACAAATAAGCTGTTACGACTCTTATCAAATCAGCGTTTGTGTTTCCATCCACATCAAAGGCTCAGGCCTGTTTGATGTTCAGCCCCACACCTTGATCCATCCCATGGACAGGTAGAGAGAGGTGGAGTAGTCCATTGAGAAGATGGGGGCCTTGTGGTGTCTCCACAGCTCTGGCCAAAGGGCAGTTGACCCAGACGAGGGGTCTGGCGGTGCCTCTCTTTCCCTAGGGTGCAATTGGCCCCCTTATTCTTACCTCAAGCTATGTAAGGCTGCCCTGTTGAGTACATACAGTTGAAGTCAGAAGTTTACATACACTTAGGTTGGAGTCATTAAAACTTGTTTTTCAACCACTCCACAAATTTCTTGTTAATTAACAAACTATAGTTATTACTTTGTGCATGACACAAGTCATTTTTCCAACAATTGTTTACAGACAGATTATTTCACTTATAATTCACTGTATCACAATTCCAGTGGGAATTGTGCCTTTAAACAGCTTGGAAAATTCAAGAAAATTATGTCATGGCTTTGGAAGCTTCTGACATCATTTGAGTTAATTGGAGGTGTACCTGTGGATGTATTTCAAGGCCTACCTTCAAACTCAGTGCCTCTTTGCTTGACATCATGGGAAAATCAAAAGAAATCAGCTAAGACCTCAGAAAAAAATGGTAGACCTCCACAAGTCTGGTTCATTTCCAAACGCATGAAGGTACCATGTTCACCTGTACAAACAATAGTACGCAAGTATAAACACCATGGTACCATGCAGCCGTCATACCGCTCAGGAAGGAGACGCGTTCTGTCTCCAAGAGATGAACATACTTTGGTGCGAAAAGTGCAAATCAATCCCAGAACAACAGCAAAGGACCTTGTGAAGATGCTGGAGGAAACAGGTACAAAAGTATCTATATCCACAGTAAAACGAGTCCTATATCGACATAACCTGAAAGGCCGCTCAGCAAGGAAGAAGCCACCTCTCCAAAACCGCCATAAAAAAGCCAGACTACGGTTTGCAACTGCACATGGGGACAAAGATCGTACTTTTTTGGAGAAATGTCCTCTGGTTTGATGAAACAAAAATAGAACTGTTTGGCCATAATGACCATCATTATGATTGGAGGAAAAAGGGGGAGGCTTGCAAGCCGAATAACACCATCCCAACCGTGAAGCACGGGGGTGGAAGCATCATGTTGTGGGGGTGCTTTGCTGCAGGAGGGACTGGTGCACTTCACAAAATAGATGGCATCATGAGGCAGAAAAATTATGTGGATATATTGAAGCAACATCTCAAGACATCAGTCATGAAGTTAAAGCTTGGTTGTAAATGGGTCTTCCAAATGGACAATGACCCCAAGCATACTTCCAAAGTTGTGGCAAATTGGCTGAAGGACAACAAAGTCAAGGTATTGGAGTAGCCATCACAAAGCCCTGACCTCAATCCCATAGAAAATTTGTGGGCAGAACTGAAAAAGCGTGTGCGAGCAAGGAGGCCTACAAACCTGACTCAGTTACACCAGCTCTGTCAGGAGGAATGGGCCAAAATTCACTCAACTTTTTGTGGGAAGCTTGTGGAAGGCTGCCTGAAACGTTTGACCCATGTTAAACATTTTAAAGGCAATGCTACCGAATACTAATTGAGTGTATGTGAACTTCTGTTCCACTGGGAATGTGATGAAAGAAATGAAAGCTGAAATAAATAATTCTCTCTACTATTATTCTGACATTTCACATTCTTAAAATAAAGTGGTGATCCTAACTGACCTAAAACAGGGAATTTTTACTAGGATTAAATGTCAGGGATTGTGAAAAACTGAGTTTAAATGTATTTGGCTGAGATGTATGTAAACTTCCGACTTCAACTGTACATGCCTCTGTAGATGCCATATTCAGACGAGCTATGTATTCACAGCTCTCATTTGACTGTGCAGCCAATAATTTTATACTAAATTAATAAGGTACCCTACTCTTTGCCTGTCTGATACTCAGTCACCATGACAACTCAATCAATCAGCAGATGTCACAAAGTGCTCATACAGAAACCCAGCTTAAAACCCCAAAGAGCAAGCGTTGCAGATGTAAAAGCACAGTGGTTAGGAAAAACTCCATAGAAAAGCAGGAACCTAGGAAAAACCCCAAAGAGAAGCCATGCTCTGAGGGGTGGCCAGTCTTCTTCTGGCTGTGCCTGGTGGAGATTATAAGAGTACATGGCCATTAAGGCCAGACCGTTCTTCCAGCTATTCAAACATTCATAGATGACCAGCAGGGTCAAATAATAATCACAGTGCTTATAGAGGGTGTAACAGGTATTTGTATTTGTATTTATTATGGATCCCCATTAGCTGCTGCCAATACAGCAGCTACTCTTCCTGGGGTCCAGCAAAATTAAGGCAGTTTATACAATTTTAAAAACATTACAATACATTCACAGATTTCACAACACACTGTGTGCCCTCAGGCCCTTACTGCACCACTACCACAGGTCAGCACCTCAGGAGTAAATGTCAGTTGGCTTTTCATAGCCGAGCCTTCAGAGGTCGAGACAGCAGGTGCAGTAGAGAGAGAGAGGGAGAGAGAGGGTCAAAACAACTGGCTTCTTTGAACCTTTCATTCATTTAGCGGAGATAGTGGAGAGGGTATAGGCTGCGGGGGTGGGAGGAGGAGGGTCGTCGATGAGGTCACCTTCCTAAACGCATCCCGCCAGACTCATCTTGATTTCTGTGTAAGTCAGTCAGGTTAAACAGTAGTTTGATTGAATGGCTGTTCACAGGCCAGTGTGAAATTCCAGCTCTATTGCAATGTGTGAGCAGGGAGGAGGGGTCTGCCCTGGCCTTTGTGTGGACCAAAGTCTGAGTGTGCAGCCCGCATTGTTAGAGCTCGACCGCCCAGCCCCTCAGACTCTCCCCAACCTGCTTGAGCAGCGTGACCATTTCCTTCATCCAGGGCAGGGCTAGGTCGTGACTTTGGTCACAAGTCCTCCCTGTCTGACTGTGCTGTCCTGCACGCCAATAAATACATGCAACGTTAGCCAGATGGACTGTTGTGACCTTACTGGGAAAAGGTAACTATTTAAATCCTAGTAAGACTGAGGAGAAGAGGTATGAACACAGGTACTGGTCAAGTAATATGGATAACTTGTATGCTTTTCTAAAAGCATTTAGGAGGTCAACCACTGACAGGATGACCTTAATGGTTGAATAAACCTGTGGGTCATGACTTAAATGGTTGAATACCCCTTGGGTCAATAGGTCCCAGCAGTGTGACAGTGGAGTCCGCACGGTCAAAGTGAGAGACATGTCACAAGCCCTAATAGTACTAATAGAGTGTAAAATATACAACCAGACTTACCAGTCGAAGATAACCTCTTGAATAACATTAATAATAGGCCCAGCTATTAGGCTAAGGAAGGTAAGGGGTAGAAAACAGCACCCCTCACTGGCTAACTCTGTCCTTAGGCAGGGGCTGCCTACCTTATCCAGGCAAGCCCTTGATATTGATAAGAGGAGGAAAGTCCAAAGTGCCACCAGGAGCAGCGTGGGCAGTTCAGGTCAACACAGTGCTGTGAGGGAGGCTGTCTTGAGAAGGGAGGAGGGAAGGATGAGAGGGATATTGCCTGAACAATCCCCCTGGGCCTTTGATCTCTGAGAGGCTGATAAGAGGTTACAGAGTGTCATACTGGGCGGACGAGCAGAGGGACACGGCAGGTACAAACAAGCACTCTGAGGGCTCTGAAGACAGCAAACAGTTACATAGGTCAGACTGTTGGGTGGGTTACTGGTCAAATTCAGGAGATGGAGGTTTTACACAACTTTCTCTCTCATAATACACAATCTGTGTGACGGTAAACTCTTTGGGGGCTCTATGCACTATGCACTAAAAGGATTATGGTTAAACAGTATGCACATGACTTTATACAGTCTAGTTGAACTTCTCTTCATGAACAATGACTACACTGTTTTTAAGATCTTCAAAAGCAATTCACTCAGCAAAGGTAGCTACTGGTGATCAATACAGGAACTGCTCATTTACTGAATTCAAGAAGCGGTATAAATGAAGTAGACAAAAAAAAAAGATATGGAGGATTTTTTTAAAGAAAAAGGAAAAGAAGGAGCCGACTCCACACACCACAAGTCTGTTGAAACGACTCCACACACCACGAGTCTGTTGAAACGACTCCACACACCACGAGTCTGTTGAAACGACTCCACACACCACGAGTCTGTTGAAACGACTCCACACACCACGAGTCTGTTGAAACGACTCCACACACCACGAGTCTGTTGAAACGACTCCACACACCACGAGTCTGTTGAAACGACTCCACACACCACGAGTCTGTTGAAACGACTCCACACACCATGAGTCTGTTGAAGGGACACTTGAATGTCACAGTATGTACACGTGGGGTTGCCCTCTGTAGTCTCTATGTGGTCATTGATTTAAATCAAATCAAATTATATTTGTCACATGCACTGAATACAACAGGTGTAGATCTTACCGTAAAATGCTTACTTACGAGCCCTTAACCAACAATGTAGTTTCAGAAATAGAGTTAATAAAATATTTACTAAATAAACTAAAGTTAAAAACAATTTACATAACAATAACGAGGCTATATACAGGGCTCAATGTGTGGGGGAACAGGTTAATCAAGGTAATTTGTAAAGTGACTATGCATAGATAATAAACAGCGAGTAGCAGCAGTGTAAAAACAAAGGGGGGGGGGGGGGGGGGTGTTCAATGTAATAGGTGGCCATTTAGGTGGCCATTTGATTAGTTTAGTTGTTCAGTAGTCTTATGGCTTGGGGGTAGAAGGTGTTAAGGAGCCTTTTGGTCCTAGACTTGGTGCTCCGATACTGCTTGCCGTGCGGTAGCAGAGAGAATTAAGGAGCCTTTTGGTCCTAGACTTGGTGCTCCGATACTGCTTGCCGTGCGGTAGCAGAGAGAACAGTCTATGATTTGGGTGACTGGAGTCTTTAACAATTTTTTGGGAATTTCTCTGACACCGCCTAGTATATAGGTCCTAGTTGTCAGGAAGCTTGACCCCAGTGATGTACTGGGCCGTACGCATTACCCTCTGTAGCACCTTCCGGTCAGATGCTGAGCAGTTGCCATACCAGGCAGTAATGCAACCGGTCAGGATGCTCTCGATGGTGCAGCTGTAGAACTTTTTGAGGATCTGGGGACACATGCTAAATCTTTCTCCTGGGGGGGAAAGGTGTTGTTGTGCCCTCTTCACAACTATCTTGGTGTGTTTGGACCATGATAGTTTGTTGGTGATGTGGACACAAAGGAACTTGAAACTCTAGACCCGCTCCACTTCAGTCCCGTCGATGTTAATGGGGGCCTGTTCGGCCCTTCTTTTCCTATAGTCCACGATCAGCTCCTTTGTCTTGCATTGAGAGAGATGTTGTTGTCTGGGCACCACACTGCCAGGTCTCTGACCTCTCTATAGGCTGTTTCATCGTTGTCAGTGATCAGGCCTACCGTTGTTGTGTCGTCAGCAAACTTAATGATGGTGTTGGAGTCGTGCTTGGCCACTCGGTCGTGGATGAACAGGGAGTATAGGAGGGTACTAAGCACGCACCCCTGAGGGGCCCTAGTGTTGAGGATCAGCGTGGCATTTAGGGCCTGCATGTGGAGGCCAGACAGAGCCTGGGGTTGGGAGTGCAAGCTGTGGTCTAAAACAAATGCCTTGCTGTCTAGCCCAGTGGTAGATGGGATGGAGGGGGTTCTGTTTGGTGAGGGAGGGAGGGCAGGACCGGGAGGAGGACTGCAGGTTAGTTCCCCCCCAGGCAATAGTTAAGCAATAGAGTGATATTCATTACACCTGCGCCTTGGTCTGTGTGTGTGTGTGTCTGTGTGCAGATGCAGGCCCAGGTCATATATTTAAACGGGTCACTTGTTTTAAGTAATTGGGATATCCTCCTCTGTGTAAAACAGCCATCACTCACCTTATATCCTCTTCTTTCCTTTGGCGCGTACATTTCTGATTTAAACCTTTTTTTAACAGGAATATTGTACAACAGTACAGCATTTCATTTTACTGCCCTAATCTAAAGGAAAATTCATAGGCCACTTTACATATCTCACTTAACTCCATATGTAAGCCTAACACCATATAACAGTAATTGACAGAACCAGATTGTGTACTATTTTTAAACATACAATATCCCATTACAGACATGGCGTATCAATTTGTAACATCCAAGCTCCAATAAAAAGGATCAAGACGTTAGGGGACTTCATTGTCAGCTCTGCCCTAAAGACATCAAAGGTGGAGTGAGAGTGCAGCTGCCCTCCCTGATGGTGTGAGTTTCTGCCCTCTCGCTGGCGCTGCGGCCAAGACAGTGTTTGTGTTGAGGATGTTTACCAATCCCAGGAAAGACAAACAGCTTCATTCTTGTTTGTGAGTCCCCTAGCTCAAACAGAGGGCCGTAGGTCCTTTGTGTTTGTGTGTGAGAGAGACAGAGGATGTGTTGCATTGTGTATATCTTGTCTCTTTTTTTCCCTTCTCTTTACTTCCAGCATTTCAAGTCAGCTGCCATGCCAGATTAATTGTAAATAAAATAAAATCAAACACAATTTTATTTGTCACATGCTTTGTAAACAGCAGATGTAGACTAACAGTGAGATGCTAACAGTGAGATGCTTACTTCCCCTTCCCAACAATGCAGAGAAAAAAGTGAAAAAGAATAACACAATGAGTAACGATGACTTGGCTATATACACAGGGTACCAGTATCGAGTCGCTGTGCAGGGGTACGAGATAATTGAGGTAGATCTGTACATATACTGTAGTTAGGGGTAAAGTGACTTGGCAAAAGGATAGATAATAAACAGTAGCAGCAGCGTATATGATGAGTCAAAAGAGTTAGTACAAAAAGGGTCAATGCAGATAGTCCGGCAAGCTATTTGGTTTACTATTTAGCAGTCTTACGGCTTGGGGGTAGCTGTTCGGGGTCCTGCTGGTTCCAGACGTGCATCGGTACCGCTTGCCGTTTACTGTGTGTTCTGGTGTGGTTCATAATAGAGCTTTATAATAGCAACAAAACAGATTAATTAATTTGGGCAAAATAAGATTGACATTTAGTCATCATAACAACTTGCAGTCATGCAGTAACTTGTTCATAACAACTTGCATCCTTGCAGAAACTTGTGCAAATGTATAACACCTTAATAAAAAAGACAGAAAAATACACAACATTTAAAAAAAAAAAATCCTTTAGAGAGGTACCCTTACTTGGGTCAGTGTGAAACAGCAACGCTTGGTCATTAAATGTAGGCTCAGCAAAATGACGTTGCCACGAGCAGCTCCACAGATATTGAAATGAGTGAGATGAAAGACTTCGCTCTCACACAGTCACACAGTATCTGTGCATGAGTTCGCTTCATGCAGTTCACAAGCGTGGTAGCCAGGGCACCAAAACAGAGAAGTTGAGCCTTGTGCTTCAACGCTCTTAGTTGTTGAGGGAATTGACCCACTATGCTGTATACTTTCTGTATCTACATCACATCACTGAGTCTATCTTTAAACATCACTGAGTCTATCTTTAACTTGTGTTAGTCATGCTACAATTGACCACATGGTGTCACTCTTACTCACCAAAGCTCATTCTCTTCAAGCAACGTGACAGTGTTAACAAGAGGCTCCTCATGCCTCTGTTCGATTCCAGTGGTCTACAGTAATTCACAAATGATTACCTCCCGCTGCTGGATATTGCAATTGTACCCTTGAATGTCAATCTTTAGATCTCTTCCATTGGATCTGTTGGTGGGAAGAAACAAAAAATGGTCTACGCTACAGTTAATAACAGAGTTCTAGATGTTTTTCTGAAGAGTGGGCTGTGATGTTATCACAAAACTGTTTAGAAATACATAGTATTGATCATGACAGTTAATTGAGGTTTGAAAGAATTAGGACACTACACATTTTTGGGATAAAAGTGTTGTTACACTAAACGATTTCATCCGGTGAGCACAACATGTCAACAAACGTCAGTCTTTGGATGTAGCTTTAACAGGCCTTAACAGAGAGGTTTTATGACGCAGAGACTTCCTTTCCATCCTGCAGGGGGTATGAAGCTAACACTGTTCATGTGTTAAAAGCCTTTTAACTGGCAGGGTCCCAAAGCAAGTATTATTACTTTATTGGGCACCATTCAGACGGCTCCTTTTCATTCAATGTGATTCTTCTTACCCATAAATCAGGGTTTGGGAGACACTGAAGGGAAAAGATAGCTTACAAACACTGTATTGTGTGTCACTTTTCTCACTCTCTAATGCAATGAGAGTTGAGAGAAACTGGGAATGTTATTACAATTGAAATGATCACAGTTACAATTTGTTCTCATAAAACTGTTATGGTCACACAACTCTGGAATCTCAATTGATCCTCAATTTATCATTCATACTCAATTGGTCATTACATTGTAGACTACTAGCAGAAAAATTGTCTTCAGCAGTAGGAACAATAAAAAAAAGTCCTTCCTTCCCCTGTTTCGGTAAAAAGCTAAGGGATGGGGCTGAAGCAATGTAACCACTCTCTAATTCATTGACAGATCTATGGATAAAAAGGACTAACCATCCATGATATCAAAAGGAGAGTTTTAAGCATGTTTTGAGGTTATACAGTGTTTGTTTACATTACATTTGTTTATAATCATTTGAGTAAAATAAGATTATATTTGGGTTCTGATGTCAAACTAAGCTCATGAGAAATTTCTAAATTATAATCTTCAAGAATCAATGTGTACATATCATTAATTTATAAGCCAAACAATGAATGTAGGAACTGCTGATTGACACTTAAGCATAAAATGGTCTTCAACATAGTGTTTATTTAGCTAATTAAAATCTACATTTCCCAAAATGTGTTTTATTAATTCCTAGGCTACAGTATAGGCTGCTACTATGTCAAAACTGAATCTGAACAAGGGACTGCCCTTGTTCATGCAGGTCCTTCCAACCCAACTTTGCTGTATAGTGACTTGTATCCTCTGCATCGTCAGGAAGGGCTCATAAACAAGCATTTCGCCGTAAAGTCTACAACAGTTGTATTCGGCGCATGTGACAAATACAATTTTATTTGGTGTTCAATAATTAAAGATAAAATGATACCTTTGCAGTGAGTGGTTTATGGCGATGGTTTATCACGCAATCCACGTGATACTGAGAAAGATTAATTGGAAAGTAAACAAAACATTTAAAAGTAACCTGGCTAATTTGAATCTCACTTTTACGTCAGATCCTACTTGTTTGTTGTTCGAAACTAGGAATATTGCCTGGAGCAAAGATGGAAGATAAATAAAGGTAGTTCACTCTGGCCATTTACCATTGAAAAAGAATGTCAGTTCCTGTCTACTTAAGGGGGTGGTTCTCCCATAGACACCAATGCGATAGCAGCTGGGTCTGGCCTACTTGGTTCATTGACTTCCATTGAAACATAAAACATGAGGGAGTGGGATGTCTCGCTGACTTTTCCATCTCTGGACTGTACAACCAACAACACCTGAGGCGGCGCATTGTGAAGAATGAGCTGTACTATTCACTCAGAAATATAACGTGTAGGATTATATTAATCGTTTCTAGCTTTATTATCGGAGCTTCTCGAGGCTATAGGCTACTTTATTCATAGCACGATTTCACGACTGTCTTTGTTTTATTACTTCCGGGAAAAATCCCTTCACTCAGGTAAGACGAGGAGTTTCGGTCTCGGCCATCTCTATGGTCTCGGCTCCCGCAAATTCTATTCTCTCATCAAACATGCTTGTTTTACATTTTTCAAATGTATTCTCACACATTTCATACAGTCCACCTATAGCATAATTGTATGAAAATATAGCCTAGCCTAACACATTCCAACTAATTAAAGGTAGCACATATCACCGGTTGTGTTGTTGAAGGTGAGAGAACGTAATGTGGCCAGTAAGTTTCTGTTTTTAGAGTGCGTAATGTTTCGCATTATTTTCCAGTGACTTGAGTAGACAAAATAATAGCCTATGCCATAAAATGTATAGGAGGGTTAACACGTAATAGATTTGCCATACGTGTGCAATGTATAAATGAAGGAAGGGGAATGTTCGCTCGGTTGTTAACCTCGTCATCAGCTGTTGGTGTCAGTGGGGACAGTGAATTATTTATGGTTTCTGACCAAGGAATTGACCAGCCCCAATGATGGCCTCTTTTCTACATTAACACCATGGTGCTAAAGCCTGTGTGTCAGCATTAAAAGTGGGCACTATCTGGTGAATGATGTAACATTATAGAATATAACTAGTTAAATAAAAAGAAACAGAAAAAGGTTTTATTCTATAGTACCAAGGCCGTGTTATTTACAGTGAATATTGAAATAATACAGAATATTGAAATGGTACATAATTTGACTTGAAGCATTTAAATAGAGGTAAAATAAGATTTGCTCATACAACCAGGATGTGCATGGCAATTTCAGACAGTCCTATTTGATTTTGAGGTGGTAGGGGCTACTGGTTAATGATGTTATTTTCGTTAATGCTGAGCTCCTCTCCATGGGAAACTGGTGTAATTTTTCCAAGAGCCTAAATCAAGAGGTTGGTGCAGCGGTCTAAGGCACTGCATCTCAGTGCTAGAGACTTCACTACAGACACCCTGGTTCGAATCCAGGCTGTATCACAACCGGTCGTGATTGGGAGTCCCGTCAGGGCGGTGCACATTTGGCCCAGCGTCATCCGGGTTAGGGTTTGGCCGGGGTAGGCCATCATTGTAAATACGAATTTGTTCTTAACTGGCTTCCCTAGAAAAAAAAGAAGATGGGCAATTCCACAGTAATGACTGTTTAAAATGTATGCCAAGGAAAAACCAAGTTTAACAAACCACATAACTATGCACAAGGACTACATTTAACAATTTCGACAGATTTTTTTTTACAAAAGCTAATTTAGTGGAAAAACTGTGCATATGTAAACTTTGTTCTTATGCGAACTCGTTTTTCAAAAACTCTTGTTAAATATCTGTAGTTTGTGACTACTATGATTTCCTATTGTAGCTAATTCAGTTGCAGTAATTGCGTTACAAATGTTTTGATAATTCTGTTAACAATTTGATATCATAAAAATAAATCACTATAACTAATTGGTAGGTCTACCGTTACTTGTTACTTCTGTGAACTTTCATTATCCTCCCTCCTCATGAGGGAGAGAAATTATAAAATATCTTCAAGATGTGTGTGTTTTTGGTAATGGAATTACAAGGCACAAGGCAATATTGCTTAAACTTACAGAAGGCTAACAATTTCTCCAAAACGAAATCTAAGTGTTGATATTAGTTGGCAGGGGTCTTTATGTCTACATTATTGTGTTTTCATGTATTTCTGATACCGTTTAAGACTTTTTCTGGTAGATGTTTTCTAAAACCTCCTTTCCATCTGTTTCCATCTCCTTTCCATCTGTTTCCATCTGTTTCCATCTGTTTCCATATCCTTTCCATCTGTTTCCATCTCCTTTCCATCTGTTTCCATCTCCTTTCCATCTGTTTCCATCTCCTTTCCATCCAAAAATCAAAGCCTTTACTTATGCCTAATTTTTAAGATGGACATTTTTGAAAAATGTATGTATGCCTTCATTTCCCCATAATATAGCTTTCACTTGGAAGAGGTACTTTCCTTTGAACCTGGGATAGAACCACATTGATTAATTCATGTTTTTATTTTTAATTCTCTCTGTATTGAATAGCAGACCTAAGTATATTTATGTGACCTATGACCTAGGAGGCCAGCTATTCTCTAGTTATGGATGGATATTCATAGATATTCATGATCAGAAGTTGATGTCTTGTTTCTGGAGCCCAGTGTGAAGTGTGCTCTTCAGACAGTGGTCCGCTACGGAACAGTGGGAGGATTAGAGCCTATGACTGTGCACTTTAACCTGGATGGGTCTCTGTAGCAGAGACTGTGGTACCAATGGGTACCATGCTCAAGGCTCCAGGGTGGGTAGCAATCATGCAACTGTCTGGTAGAAAGGGAGTGGGTAGATTATGAAGCAATGTGAATTTTAGGGGGGAGGTTTTCTGTTTTGGCATTGCTTGTATTTTCACTTTCAGTCAATCAGAGTCAAATCCTTCATGACAAACCCCTTTTATATGATTAAATACTGTCTCAGCCAAGGGAGTTGTTCTGTCTGCCTCATGGCTTTACCCCTGCATTCACTTCACGAGGGTGTGGCGGAACATGTGACATGGAGACACAATGGAAACATTTGTGAGGTGAGTTTTATTGTCAGTCAAATAGCAGTTATAACCACAGTAACTGAACAGCTGACAGTCCTGTCTGACTTAAAAGTTCAACTGGCTATGAATGACTGTAACTATGTGCGCTGAGAGTCGGGAAGCAAGTTCAGGGATTGAGTGTTTTAATAAAATAAATGGAAAATAATACAAAACAAGAAACACTAACAGCACACAGACATGAAACAGAAACAATGACGCCTGGGGAAGGAACCAAAGGGAGTGACATGTATAGGGAAGGTAATCAGGGAAGTGATGGAGACCAGGTGAGTCTGACGCGCAGGTGCGTGTAATGATGGTGACAGGTATGCGCCATAACGAGCAGCCTGGTGACCTAGAGGCCGGAGAGGGAGCACATGTGACAACAGCAAGTTGCATTGGAGAAAGGACACTTTAATGGTGAGCCAAGACATTTTTCCTAGAAAGCTTTGAATGTCACATGATTATTCATTGTTGTTTTTGGCATTTTCCCCCATCAAGGTGACTTTGTCAGCTTCAGAACATACCTTTCAACAGGATTCAACTTCACGTGAAAAGTTCAGTACTTAACAATGCAACATCACGTTGCCAATGTGAGAATGTATACCACTGCTGTCAAAGCATGTTTAGCCTGAGATAACGATTGACTAAGAATTATGAAAACATCAATACCACTGATGATTTTCCTCCTAGCAATTGCCTCCTAGCATTAGAAACCATTGATTAAAATATATGATATTGAACATTGAAGCTCCATGGGACTTCAGATCGGTTATACACGACAACATGCGCTTTTAGGAGATGAGTAGTTGAACAGACTTAATAAAGTTATAATATGAAAAAAGAATCAAAGAAAGGTTTATGTACAACCAGGGGATGTGTAAAGGCAGTAGTAATAACCAGGGGATGTGTACAGGGCAGTAGTAATAACCAGGGGACGTGTAAAGGCAGTAGTAATAACCAGGGGACGTGTAAAGGCAGCACTATTACCCAGGGGATGTGTAAAGGCAGTAGTAATAACCAGGGGATGTGTAAAGGCAGTAGTAATAACCAGGGGACGTGTAAAGGCAGTAGTAATAACCAGGGGACGTGTAAAGGCAGTAGTAATAACCAGGGGACGTGTAAAGGCAGTAGTAATAACCAGGGGATGTGTAAAGGCAGTAGTAATAACCAGGGGACGTGTAAAGGCAGCACTATTACCCAGGGGATGTGTAAAGGCAGTAGTAATAACCAGGGGATGTGTAAATGCAGTCATAATAACCAGGGGATGTGTAAAGGCAGTAGTAATAACCAGGAGACGTGTAAAAGCAGTAGTAATAACCCGGGAATGTGTAAAGGCAGTAGAAATAACCAGGGAATGTGTACAGGTAGTAGTAATAACCGGGGGATGTGTAAAGACAGTACTATTAACATAGTGATGTGTAAAGGCAGTAGTAATAACCAGGGAATGTGTACAGGTGGTAGTAATAACCGGGAGATGTGTAAAAGCAGCACTATTACCCAGGGGATGTGTAAAGGCAGTAGTAATAACCAGGGGATGTGTAAAGGCAGTAGTAATAACCAGGGGATGTGTAAAGGCAGTAGTAATAACCAGGGGATGTGTAAATGCAGTAGTAATAACCAGGGGATGTGTAAAGGCAGTAGTAATAACCAGGGGATGTGTAAAGGCAGCACTATTACCCAGGGGATGTGTAAATGCAGTAGTAATAACCAGGAGACGTGTAAAAGCAGTAGTAATAACCCGGGAATGTGTAAAGGCAGTAGTAATAACCAGGAGACGTGTAAAAGCAGCACTATTACCCAGGGGATGTGTAAAGGCAGTAGTAATAACCAGGGGATGTGTAAAGGCAGTAGTAATAACCAGGGGATGTGTAAATGCAGTAGTAATAACCAGGGGATGTGTAAAGGCAGCACTATTACCCAGGGGATGTGTAAATGCAGTAGTAATAACCAGGAGACGTGTAAAAGCAGTAGTAATAACCGGGGGATGTGTAAAGGCAGTAGTAATAACCAGGAGACGTGTAAAAGCAGTAGTAATAACCCGGGAATGTGTACAGGTAGTAGTAATAACCGGGGGATGTGTAAAGACAGTAGTATTAACCAGGTGATGTGTAAAGGCAGTAGTAATAACCAAGGGACTTTTAAAGGCAGTGGTAATAACCAGGGGATGTGTAGTGGCAGTAGTTATAACCAGGGGATTCTGTATGGTAGCTAGGCTTGTGGCGATATACCGTATATACCGGGGTATATAGACATACGGACGGTATGATTTTCAATACCGTAAAAACAAAATGGGTGCCACGCCACTGCTTATAAATACAAGTAAATTATCTAAGATGTGTCAAATAAATTATATCCAGCTCAGGGCTCCAGCTATGCATTTGGTTTGCTATTTGCTTGCTAGGTGGCAAGATCAAGCTTCTTGGTTACAGCAGAGACATTCAATCCCTTCCTGGATCAAGATCCATGTTGCTTAAATTATTTTGTGCGTCAAAAAATACAAGTAATAATAGCGTTTCTTGTGTGCACATCCAGTAATACCGTATACCCTGGTATGGTACAAAAACTGTATGACGGTATGAAAATCTGTATACCGCCCCAACCCTAATGGTAGCTAGTCTCACCCCTGCCATGAGCAGTGTGCATCCTTGAGGAACAGCCACAACATCGTAAACCACTGCAGTAGTGTGTGTCTAGGGGGGAGTGGACGTTGACACATGGCTTCCCAGCCGTCCCTACTTGGTATATGAGAGGGCCTGCACCATCCAGAAAGAGCTGGAGTGGAGGGGCTAAGGGGCTGAGCAGGCCATCCATCACATCCTGCCTGCCTGGCTCCTCAGTGGCCCACTGCCTTTAATAACAGCAAGTGCTGCCTCCTCAATGACACTCAATGGATCCTTACATTCCTTAAGACACATTCTCTGTCCAGCTTTCTCCTATTTAACATTTATAGACAATGTGCTTTTATGCTATGGCAAATATGCATATCAAAGATTATGAGGAATTTTATTTAGGCTAATCTCTGTCTTGGTCAGGCAAGTCTAAACATGCATGTGCTGAAAAGGAGGCATTCCACTCAAGTGGGTAGTGTTTGTTTTGTTATGTACAGAATTCCAATATAGGACACCCTTGACCTTCATCTGAAGTAGTCTCAGGTCAGATTGATTATTTGTAGAGCCATGGGGCCTGGTCATGTGAATTCCCAAATACTGTAAGTGGGGCAGAACCTTGGTTATGCTTCCTCCGCCCAGCCATAGGATCCATGATCCTTATCCATTACAAGATGAGGGATCACTTGAGTAACAAGAAAGAAAGTGGGCCGTCCTGTTTGACCTCAGGCTGTGTGTGTGTGTGTGTGTGTGTGTGTGTGTGTGTGTGTGTGTGTGTGTGTGTGTGTGTGTGTGTGTGTGTGTGTGTGTGTGTGTGTGTGTGTGTGTGTGTGTGTGTGTGTGTGTACACCAGCCTCAGTGTAATTGGTCAGCCCTCGGTTTGGTCTCCGAGTGTTTTGCCTGAGCTAGTGCGACATCAGCAGTCTTAGTCCCCCTCCACTCCTCCTCTCCCCCCTCTTCAGGAATCGACGGAGGCAGGCTGAACGCCTCTCTGCCGAGCTCCCCTGTGCCTAGTCACACCACTCCCCCTCAGTTTGCCACACACGCAAACACACACACACACAGATCCACTGACTGTGTGCCGGGATGTGGAGCTCAGGTTTCAGTCAGGCTGCAGGCAGCCAGTACAGCTGTTGGGTTTGAGGTTCTTGTTTGCATGCGGTGGCTGCCGACCGGCCCGGGGTTCTTGACAACGCTCATATCAGCTTCTCAGGTAGGTGGAACAAAGCTAATGACGAACAAGATAAAGAATCCGTCTGCTCTTTCACCTTGCTGACCTCTCAACGGGGTCAGAGAGGAGTGCTGGGACCGGTGAACGCAGGGAATCTGATCTTAACCATGTGACAAAGTGGAACAAGAAATGTTGGCATGTAAACACATCTCAGTATTTGCATCAGTAATGTTGGAGAGGCACTCCTACTCAGTGTACTTTGTAAACACAGGAGGCTGATGAGGGGAGGACGGCTCATAAAAACGTCCGGAACGGAGCAAATGGAATGGCGTAAACGTGAAACCATGTGTTTGATGTATTAGATACCATTCCACCGATTCCACTCCAGACATTACCACGAGCCCGTCCTCCCCAATCAAGGTGCCACCAACCTCCTGTGTTTGTAAGATGTTGATATATGCTTGTTAGTTTGTTTTGCAGTTTGTGGGTTTTACGATTCATTTGACGAGAGTGTTGATTGAAACGTACAAATCGGCTCCTTTTCTTTGCACATGTGTAGAGTTTGTTGCCAAAAAACCTGTTGCCGAAGAATGCATTTATAATCAGCCTCTCCTAAAGAGAGGGAATTAGTGGAGAGATTAGAAGCCTCACAGAGGGATGGAGACCTCTGCTGATTGGGCACGAGGGGGTCATTAGTGATGGGGATTGCATTTCTGCCCAGTTCATTCAGAGTTCTCATTCTCTCCCAGTGCCATGCCTTTGTTCCTACCATTAGCACGGTTTTCACTTTTAGTCATTTTTTCTCCTTTTCTCGCCTCATTTCATTTCCTTTAGTTCCTCAGGAAACCGGCTGAGAGGAAACAGCTGCGGCTGGCCTCCATATTGTTGCCGCTCTGTGGATTTGTAATTTCCTGTTGTACCGGTCGGTATGAGTAGGAAAAGTACCAACTCTAACAGCAGACCTCTTTGTGCTCCCCTCAACAGAAATCCAGGATGAAGACATGAGGAGGAGAGGACGAACAGTGGATCAGGGTTTCAACCTCAACCCTTTCAATGGATTCAGTCTGGGATGTTTGCCCCCTTATGAAATCATCTAAGCAGGCATTTCCTTTCTGGGATCAAGAGTGAGTGCAGGAACAGAGAAAGTTGGACAGTGGAACAAAGGAAGTTGAACTTGCTAGATAGCTATTCCAGCCAGTGGCCATGACGGAGCCCAATGTCCCCAACAGTAGCAGCAGCATCAGCAGTGCTGGCCTGGCATGGGCAAAGATGTGTAAGGACTGTGGCCAGCAGCATGAAGGGGGCCAGGAGAACCACCTGTATGAGTACCAGGATGAGGTAGATGATGAGCTGGTGTGCCACATCTGTCTGCAGCCCCTGCTGCGGCCCATGGACACGCCATGCGGACACACTTACTGCTTCCAGTGCCTCAGCAGCTTCCTGAAGGAGCAGGACTTCTGTCCCGTGGACCGCCAGCGGCTGCAGCTGCACCAGTGCCGGCCTTCCAGCCTGCTGGTCAGGAACCTGCTGGACAAGCTGACCGTGCTCTGCCCACACCACGCTGAGTGCCAGCAGCAGATGCAGCGGTGCGAGCTGCAGCCCCATCTGCACAACAGGTAAAGAGGGTTATGGCCAGGGCACAAGTGAGCAGGATTTGGAGATGGGAAAGATATTTTGTTTAGAGTTAGCTTAAAATGTCTGCTTTGCAGCAACAGTAAAAAAGCCAAAATAGGAACTGTCTTTTTACACTGGTTTAAATGTGTCTATTTCCCTCTGCCTGAATTTTTTTATGCCTATGCCTGACATGTATTTTCCTACGCAATTAATTTAGAGTTAATGAGTACACAGGCCTGTCAAATGTTAACCTAACATGGATACACTGACCATAAGTCAGTCACGTTTAGACTTCAATGAAATAGCTTTAATTACATAGTACCTGGACTCGAAGTAGAGGTTCAGTCTCAAATATCATACCCTCCGGGAGGAGTGTAATTTATGGATTAGTCTTCCCTTTCATCACGTGGCCAGTGTGGTGCTTATCATCTTAGTGGTTAGCGAGCAACAATGACGCAGTCAGGGTAAAGGTTGTTTTGTGATAGCTGGTCATGCTGCAGCCATCCGCCCAGTGCAAACAGAGAGGAGGCAAAGTTCAGACAGCAGGACCAGCAGCAGTAGCTCTCTCTCTGACTTAATCACACTCGACCTGTCCCCCCCTCAGACTCCCTGCAATGCAGTAAAATAGCCTCCTCATCTGCATAGCTCCTCTCCTCTTCCCATAGTCTCTCTCTCTTTAACTCCCTCACCAGTCACTAAATCTATTCATTTCCACACCTCTAGCTTGAGCCCCATTTGGCATTTTAGAATGATCCTCCTCACTGAAACAAATGAATAAACATCAAATCGTACTCTCTTTTTTTCTGGTGAATACTTTAGGTTACATTCACTGACTGTTTTGGACAAATGTCATGAGGGTTAAATAAAAGGACTGTTGAAGGTTGACCCCTCGTCTTCTTTCCCTTTCTCCCACTCCTCCCTCTCTCAGATGTCCTGTTTTCAGAAGGCTGAAGGAGGAGGCGGAGAGGAGGAAGAGACCCCACCGGAAAGCTCTTAAGGGGAACAGGGGCGAGGGGGAGTTGGATGCTGATGCCAAACACACCCCTACGATGACCCGCACCCCCACCCGGGGTGTCCTGCCAGAGCCTGGCCTCATCAACCCCGCCTTCGAAGAGAGCGAGGAGGGTAAGATGTCACACGTCACTCACTCCCTACTCTGCCCACACCGCAAACAGTTAGACGTCACACTGACGTCACTATGTCTGAAGTCTGATTTTATGTGTATGATAATGATAGTCTGTCAGTCTAAGTAAATAGCAGTGAGCTCCCATTGAAAACATTTTAACTTCTTAAGAATGGAAAAATCTATATCAGTTTAGGGCTGTGGCGGTCACGAAATGTTGTCAGCCGGTGATTGTTAAGCAAATAACTGCCGGTCTCACGGTAATTGACCGTTAATTAACATAAACACATTTAGCATTTCCTGGCTTCCACACACAGCCTACAAGCCACTGATACAGACCTTAGATTTATTATACTTTTTAAAATGTAGATGTTCCTATGTAATATAGCCTACACCTTCACAATAAATCCATTATTTATTTTAGACAGGCCTAAAGAATCATGATATGAAGAAAATGTAGTCTATTTCAGACGAACAGAATAGCATACTCTGAGTTGTCGTTATGTTAGGTCCTGATATGGCTATGCCATATGGCTGTGGGCTACACTAGTTCATTTAGCAGACAAGATTTGCTTAGAATTCCGTGGCATTATTTTATATAATTTTATAGTATGAAGAATAGAATTGAACAAAGCTGAATAAAATAGAAAGGATATGCCCCCTAAAAAATCCATTCCTTTTGCGGCCAGTGGCCGTTGTGCCCTTGGGCTAAATATAATAATTATAATTCCCTTATCCCTGAGTGCTGCATGCTCCGAAGCACCTCTCACTCACATGGCTCTCCATCAACTGATCGGGTATTTCTCACAGGCTACAAGTGAAGACAGACACATCGGGGACGCAACTGCGCGCGTCCTTATCCAATTCCGAGGTGCATATTGAAGATAATGGAAGAACTGTCCACATTTACTTTTCGTCAGCCAAGAAGATGAGTAGACCTAACGAACATCAAAAGCACTAGCCTATGTCAATCTACTATCCTCCTTAGTACAAAAGTTGACCAATTCTGTGCGAGAAATAAATATTCCAAACATAGTCTGGGACAGTTGTGGAATGCGCTAGATCCCAAATTAATACAACCACTAGCATAAAAACAAAACTTTTTTACACAACGTTGATAAACTATTAAGCTATTTCCTCACATTATGAGCGTAGCAATGCGCACACGACTATGATTCAAAAAAGTTGCAAAAAAAGGTATTGTTTCTTGCCTTACGCTGGGCATCATTCACAAGTGATAGGCTAATATTGTCACCCATCAGACTATTATTGATTTAATCTCGTCTTTACATACAGTATATTATTTAGTATATGTGTGAAATTTGTTTTGATTTAGAATGGACCATTATCATGCACCTGTCTCGGAACAGGGGCAGGGTAAAAATACATATAATCTATGCACTTGAATAGCGAATGGAGGACACTTTTCCCGTGGGTCATTTTCATGCCAGCCAGGTAGGCTATACTCCTGTTGTAAAGAAAAGCGATTTGCTTCATATTAGTAAAGTTGAGAAATAAATATAGTAGTCCTAGCCAATAGAAAGCTGATGGGACCCTCCTCTTTTTAATAGAGGCCATCACTCAGTTTTTTTTCGCGCAATTGCATAGCCTATAGAAATGTAGCACAACAAGAGCTCATGGGCTCTCATGAAGTGTTTGATTTGATTTTTGATTACATTTGCATTGATGCCAAAGTGATTAGAGGGAAAATAGAATGCTGAGTACCAGGCAGTTAGCAAGTTTGGTAGGCTACTAATGACCATCAACAGCATCAGAGCTTGGAGAAGCCTAATTACAGTGACTAAACGGTCACTTGGAATTTGACTGCCTTTGTGACTCGTGACCGCCAGTGTGGTGGTAATACAGTCACCGTACCAGCCCTAACAGTGTTAATTGGGTCAACGAAGATGTAAGGAGTTTATGAACGACCCAAGGGAACGGAAATGAGCGGAAACAGTCTGTCAGCTGTGTTGACTTGAAAACCCCAAACCCCTTTAATGTGGCCATCCCTGGCAAGAGAGCTGTCTAAGCTGGAGAAGAGGAGTATTGCTGACATCGTTAATTTAGCTGGGGGCTTTGGATTTCAGACACTCGGGCCAAATCATCGTCTGAACATTCAGAACGTGTATCAACCAGTCCTCCTACAGCTCCTCCCACCAGCCTCCCCTGGTATCAAATCTAAACTCTGTCTGGTCTAGCCTTAGAACCCCTTGAGCCATTTTGTAATCCAGTACCGTGGAACGAAGTTCATCAAAACAAAGTTACCTGGCAACTGGCGATTGATATCACAGAAATGATTACCTCATCGTGAGTGTTTCTTGGGGAATAGGTTGCTACCCGCCCTACTTGATTCAAAACCAGGGCTGTGTGTTGGAATCGGACACACAATAAAACCATGGACCATTGATGAAATGTGTTTGAGCATATATGAATCTGTGTGTGTGTGTCAGGTTGTATGTCTCAGGTTGTTTGTCTCTATATATGTAAACATGTGTACCTCCATTGCCCATGTCCGTCCCCTCGTCTCTCCACAGAGACCCCCCTGCGGTCCAGCCTGGTGGCCGAGACCAACGTGGTGGAGATGTTTCGGGAGCAGCAGGAAGAGGAGTTGGGCCTGCGTATCGTGGGAGGAAAGGACACGCCCCTGGGGAACATAGTAATCCAGGAGATCATCCGTGACTCATTGGCAGGCCATGACGGCAGGCTGGCCCCAGGGGACCACATTCTGGAGGTGAGACAGTTTCTTCACTGTAAATAAGAGGGATAATAGGTCACCTGGAAGATATGTTCAGTCCTCTCCCCTCCTTCCCATCCTCGTGTAGCTTTAGTGCTGTAGCTGTATACTTTGAAATGAACGCCTTGACGATGGTAATGGCTGCACTTTGTGTAGATAGTGCTTGTTAGGAAGCTTTGACCTATCCAGTCAGGATGCCCCCCCCAAAAAAACATACAGTGCCTTCAGAAAGTATTCATACCCCTTAAATTATTATTAATTTTAGCAAATCTATTGAAAATAAAATACATAAATATCTAATTTACATAAGTATTCACACCGCTGGGTCAATACTTTGTAGAAGCACCTTTGGCAGCAATTACAGCTGTGAGTCTTTCTGGGTACACACCTGGATTGAGCAACATTTGCCCATTATTCTTTTCAAAATTCTTCAAGCTCTGTCGCAAGAAAACCATTTTAAGGTCTTGCCGTAGATTTAAGTCCAAACTGTAACTCAGCCACTCAGGAACATTCACTGTCTTCTTGGTAAGCAACTCCAATGTAGATTTGGGCTTGTGTTTTAGGTTATTGTCCAGCTGATAGGTGAATTCATCACCCAGTGTCTAGTGGAAAGCAGACTGAACCAGGTTTTCCTCTAGGATTTTACCTGTGCTCAGCAACATTCCATTTTTTTTTTATCCTGAAAAACTCCCTAGTTCTTAACGATTACAAGCATACCCATAACATGATGCAGCCACCACTTGAAAATATGGAGTGTGGTACTCAGTAATGTGTTGTATTGGTTTTGCCCCCATCATAACACTTTGTATTCAGGACAAAAAGTTACTTTAGTGCCTTGTTGCAAACAGGATGCATGTTTTGGAATATATTTATTCTGTACAGGCTTCCTTCTTTTCACTGTCAATTAGGTTAGTACTGTGGAGTAACTACATAAAATGCTGTTGATCCATCCTCAGTTTTCCATTAAACTCTGTAACTGTTTAAAAAGTCACCATTGGCCTGTTGGTGAAAGGATGCCTGTATCTTTGTAGTGGCTGTGTATATTGATACACCATCAGATGTGTAATTAATAACATCACCATGCTCAAAGGGATATTCATTGTCTGCTTTTTAAATGTATACCCATCTACCAATTGTTGCCCTTCTTTGTGAGGTGTTTGAAAACCTGGTCTTTGTGGTTGAATCTGTGTTTGAAATGTACTGCTCAACTGTGGGACCTTACAGATAATTGTATGTGTGGGGTACAGAGATAAGGTAGTCATTCAGAAATCCTGTTAAACACTATTATTGCATACAGAGTCCATGCAACCTACGATGTGACTTGTTAAGAATTTTTTTACTCCTGAACTTATTTAGGCTTGCCACAACAAAGGGGTTGAATACTTAATGACTCAAGACATTTCAGCTTTTCATTTTTTATTAACTTGTAGAAATCAAAAAAAAAAAAATGTAATTCCTCTTTGACATTACGGCATAGGCCAGTGACATAAAATCTCAATTTAATCCATTTTAAGTTCAGGTTGTAACACAACAAAATGTGGAAAAAGTCAAGGGGTGTGAATACTTTTGGAAGGCCCTGTAAACCCACTTTCTTGATAGGATGGGTCTTATTTGGTTCCCTACAAATGAAAGTGGACACTAGTTGGTAGAGTAATGTGGCTATTTGTATATTCTGTGACCTTTCAGAATCTTAATGGTTTATTCAAATGGTACATTGTGGAGAGTAGATCCTGAACTATTTCAAAACAGATGTAAACAGTGCATTCACCTGGTTTTTATCCAGAGCGTACAACTAGGGTACAGAGATAGTACTGTATGTCTTTGAAGGGGGTTTCACAAAGATGCAGCTTCCTTTCTTCCCACGATCTTGCTCCCTCTCTCCTCCTTGGATTTCTCCTCCCCCCGGCTGTCCTGGAATGTGGCGGTGCTACTGTAAACTGAGCTGACACCAGTTCACTCTACTCTGGCAGGGGTGCAGGACAATGCCTGAGCCCATCTCTTCCTCTGAGCTGACCAATCAAAAAGGTGGAATTTGGAATGAAAACACCTCTCATCTAACCTCACTGGCTGCCTCGGGAGCAGTAATATAACCCCCCACTTTTTGGGTCTTTTGTGGACGGCTGGCTAGTGGCTATAAAGAGATACTGTATGCGTGAAGGAGCGGAGATTGCGTTCCTAATTTGTTGCAATTGAATCTCTCGCTTCCCCTTGAGTCGATCCATTGATTTTAAGAAGGGCTTCTCTTGGATGATGTTTGTAAAGCTGGAATTGCTCTAAATTGGGACCAACTATTTTGTACACCTATTCTACAGGAGGTCGGTACAATACAAGGATACCTTTTACCTTCAGTGCTCGGTTGTCTCCACAGGTCTGTCCCCAAACAATTTGATTTGCTGGTTTTAAGCATTAAACTTTCAAATAGCTCTTTGTTGACTGTTGCTGGGTGCTATTGTCCTCCATCAGCACCGGCCTGTACCCTTCCTGCTCTAAGCTCTCTCCTGGCCCCTTACACTAAGTCTGAATTTGTCCTGCTTGGTGACCTAAACTGGGACATGCTTAAACCACCTGACCAAGTCCTACAGAAATGGGACTCCCTAAATCTTTCTCAGATTATTACCAATCCCACAAGGTACGACTCCAAACACCCAGAAAAGGCTTCTCTCCTCAATGTTATCCTCACAAATAATCCTGATAGGTCATTACAGAAAACACCAGACTGATACCTTAGTGATCACTATTATACAGCCTGTGTTCGTAATGGCTGCTCAGTGAAACAACCTGTCCTGATTTGTCATAGACGCTTGCTAAAAAACTTTAATAAGCAAGCCTTCCATCATGATCTGGCCTCTGTAAAATGGTATAGAATCAGCTTGATCCCCTCTGTCGAAGACGCTTGGACCTTCTTTTTTGATATTTTCAGTGGTATTGTTAACAAACACGCCCCCATAAAGAAAATTACACTTAAAAACAGGTTCAGCCCCTGGTTCGACCGTGATCTTGCAGAGTTACTCCACCTCAAGAATTGCATTTGGAGAAAGGCTCGGCACATGCATACTCAGGCTGACTGGCTATCGTTCAGGCAAATGAGAAATAAGTGCACTCAGGCTGTCCAGAGGGCAAAAGTTAGTTACTTTAAGGAGCAGTTCTCTCTCTGTGGGTCTAACCCCAAGAAGTTCTGGAAAACGGTTAAAGACCTGGAGAATAAACCCTCCTCCTCACAGCTGCCCATGTCCCTTAATGTTGATGATGTGGTTGTTATTGACAAGAAGCACCATAACATCCATAACCGGAGCTCTTTAATCACAACTTCATTAAGTCAGGATCCCTATTTGACTCAGCTATGCCTCCTTGCCCGTCCAACATTTCCTCATCTCCCACCCTTTCTAATGCGACTATCCCTGATGCTTCTCCCACTTTTTCCCCTGCCCCGCTACAAAGTTTCTCCCTGCAGGCAGTCACTGAGTCCAAGGTGCTAAAGGAGCTCCTTAAACTTGACCCCATAAAACCATATGGGTCAGATTGTTTAGACCCTTTCTTCTTTAAGGTTGCTGCCCCATCATCGCGAAGCCTATCTCTGACCTTTTTAACCCGTCTCTCCTTTCTGGGGAGGTTCCCATTGCTTGGAAGGCAGCCACGGTTCATCCTTTATTTAAAAGGGGGAGATCAAGCTGATCCTAACTGTTATAGGCCTATTTCTATTTTGCCCTGTTTATCAAGTGTGTTGGAAAAACTTGTCAATAATCAACTGACTGGCTTTCTTGATGTCTATAGTATTCTCTCTGGTATGCAATCTGGTTTCCGCTCAGGTTATGGATGTGTCACTGCAACCTTAAAGGTCGTCAATGATGTCACCATTGCCCTTGATTCTAAACAATATTGTGCTGCTATTTTTATTGACTTGGCCAAAGCTTTTGATACGGTAGACCATTCCATTCTTGTGGGCCGGCGAAGGAGTATTGGTGTCTCTGAGGGGTCTTTGGCATGGTTAGCTAACTACCTCTCTCAAAGAGTGCAGTGTATAAAGTCAGAAAATCTGCTCTCTCAGCCACTGCCTGTCACCAAGGGAGTACCCCAAGGCTCGATCCTAGGCCCCAAGTTCTTTTCAATTTACATCAACAACATAGCTCAGGCAGTAGGAAGCTCTCTCATCCATTTATATGCAGATGATACAGTCTTATACTCAGCTGGCCCCTCCCCGGATTTTTGTATAAAATGCTCTACAACAAAGTCTTCTTAGTTTCCAACAAGCTTTCTCTATCCTTAACCTTGTTCTGAACACCTCCAAAACAAAGGTCATGTGGTTTGGTAAGAAGAATGCCCCTCTTCCCACAGGTTTTATTACTACCTCTGAGGGTTTAGAGCTTGAGGTAGTCACCTCATACAAGTACTTGGGAGTATGGCTAGACGGTGCACTGTCCTTCTCTCAGCACATATCAAAGCCGCAGGCTAAAGTTAAATCTAGACTTGGTTTCCTCTATCATAATCGCTCCTCTTTCACCCCAGCTGCCAAACTAACCCTGATTCAGATGACCATCCTACCCATGCTAGATTACAGAGACATAATTTATAGATCGGCAGGTAAGGGTGCTCTCGAGGGGCCGTCAGATTTGCCACCAATGCTCCTTATAGGACACATCACTGCACTCTATACTCCGTTGTAAACTGGTCATCTCTGTATACCCGTCGCAAGACCCACTGGTTGATGCTTATTTATAAAACACTCTTAGGCCTCACTCCCCCCTATCTGAGATATCTACTGCAGCCCTCATACCCCACATACAACACCCGTTCTGCCAGTCACATTCTATTAAAGGTCCCCAAAGCACACACATCCCTGGGTCGCTCCTCTTTTCAGTTCGCTGCAGCTAGCGACTGGAACGAGCTGCAACAAACACTCAAACTGGACAGTTTTATCGCAATCTCTTCATTCAAAGACTCAATCATGGACACTCTTACTAACAGTTGTGGCTGATTTGCATGATGTATTGTTGTCTCTACCTCCTTACCCTTTGTGCTGTTGTCTGTGCCCAATAATGTTTGTACCATGTTTTGTGCCTCTACCATGTTGTTGTTATGTTGTATTGCTGCCTTGCTATGTTGTTGTCTTAGGTCTCTCTTTATGTAGTGTTGTGTTGTCTCTCTTGTTATGATGTGTGTTTTGTCCTATATTTATATTGTATTTATTTTTTATTATTAATCCCAGGCCCCCGTCCCCGCAGGAGGCCTTTTTCCTTTTGGTATGCCGTCATTGTAAATAAGAATTTGTTCTTAACTGATTTGCCTAGTTCAATAAAGGTTTAAATTATTTATTTTTTAAATCAATGGAGGTACCTGCGTTTTTTGTATAGCACATGTCAAGGATAAATGTTTCCCCTATATGCATTTAGCAGCGGCGCACTGCCACTGCTAAATCGTGGCAGCCACTGCAAAAAATAATTAATAATTAAAATAATTTAATTTTTTTATAATAATAAAAATGTCATGGCAAGGCTCCCCCATTGATTTTGCCTTGTCACTTTATCCCTACCTAAATGTACATATCCACCTCAATTAACTCGTACCCCTGCACATCGACTCGGTACTCCCTGTATATAGCCAAGTTATCGTTACTCATTGTGTATTTATTCCTTGTGTTATTATTATACATTTTCTCTCTGCATTGTTGGGAAGGGCCCGTAAGTAAGCATTTCACTGTTCGTCTACACCTGTTGTTTACGAAGCATGTGACAAATAACATTTGATTGGATTTGAATTATATCTTGAAGAGGAAAAAAGTGGGACCAGTCAATTCCCACAGCTGTTGATACTCTGTGTATATTTAGTCCAGCTGCAGTGTTACTGACCATGTGGTGTTGTGTTTCTAGGTGAATGGCGTCAGCCTAGCCTCTATCCCACACGGCCGGGCCATCTCCGTGCTGCGGCGGCCATGTCCTTTGCTCAGACTCATCGTCATGCAGGAGAAGGGCTTCAACCCCCGTCACCCACAACGTCCTGGCCTCGAGCACCACCCGCCCCCCTCCCCCAACATGGCCACTGCCTCCCCTTCCTCTCACAGTCCCCACGGCACCGCCCACAGCCAGGGCACGGTGATCCAGGTGACGCTGGTAAAGAGGGACCGCTCGGATCCGCTGGGGATCAAACTGATCCGCAAGTCGGACGAGACTGGGATCTTCATTCTGGACCTGCTGGCGGGGGGGCTGGCAGCCAAGGACGGGAAACTATGTAACAATGACAAGGTGCTGGCCATCAACGGGCAAGATCTGAGACATGGCACCCCAGAGAGCGCAGCACAGATCATACAGGTATGTCTTATGTAGACAAGTTACAGCACGGCTATTTCACGGAGACCAAAGAATGGAAATAGGATTCATTATAATCCCTTAAAGAAACATTGACTTTTATGTTAGCAGACGTTCCCAGGATAGATTTGCTGGATGTGTATTGAATGTGAGACCTGAACGACGTGTGTGTATAATGTGTGTGTCTGCAGGCCAGTGAGGTGCGGGTGAACTTTGTGGTGATGAGGCAGCCGGAGCCCCAGGAGGAGGGGGGCAGCGGTGGAGAGGGGCAGGGCCGAGTGGCCAGGAGGGCTCCAGAACCCCAGTACTTCAGACGGCCCTCCACCTACATGAAGGTAAACAATCTCCTCCCCCGACGTTTAGAACTTACAAATCACTGTACCACAAACTGCTGTATATCTCAGTTAGTATTGTGTATGCTAGTGTAAGTTAGTGTGGACACACATGATTATAAGAGCCTGTCATGTTCACATAGTGTAAAGGTAATCATGGCACCACAGTCACACCCCAGCCCTCTGTTACCAGTCCAGACTACCTAGCACTTCCACAGAAGCCCTCCTCACTCAGACAGAGGTGAAAGGGGCCTTGGGAGCAGACAGACGCCTGTGTCCCTGTTCCAGAGATGAAAGCCCTTCTCTAGGGCCTGCTCACTCCAGATCAAAAGGCCCAGGGTGCTGCCTCACTCTGCCGCTGCGGGGCCACCACTACGTTTTGTTTGTTGCTTTGGGTGGCAGAGGATCAAAGCTGTTGGCAGTTAGCTTTCGCCTGCAGAGCCCAGGCTTTGAGTGTTACTTGGGGGGGGGGGGCGGTTCCCTGCTGGGGGAGGAAGAGGGAGGGCTCTCCTCCCCATCCCCTCTGAAGATTTACAGTCTCCAGAGAGCGAGAGAGAAACAAGGAAGCCGGCAGGAGCCGTGGATTTCGACACGTGCACTCCGCTACGAGAGTCAAGTGTCGACCTCTGGGTTCGAGTCCGCAGCTGCATCTGAGATGCTGCCTCACATAGGTTTGGACAAGCGGTTTCACAAGGAATCAATTAAGTCAAAAGATCCTTCTCACTTCTAGGTAATAGAGAGGGGAAGATAATAGCGGCACAGCCCAGAAGGGATGTAGTGTCAGGCAAATTGTGCCCGTCTTCTTTGACGCCAGTCTTCTCTGTTGGCCAGAAAGAATTCTTATGAAGTAGTTTTGATCTTAAGAACAGGAAGTCAATCTGAATGGACTACTGTATGCACCTAATGACTGTAAAGCAAATTAAGGGTTCTTCCTGGTTTTTCCCAGGATCCTCCAGGGGGCTTCTCCAGCCAGGAGAAGACAGTGAGTCTGAAGAAGGAACCGAGGCTCTCCCTAGGCATCACCATCGCTGGGGGGAGGGACTGCCGCAGCCGCTTGCCCATCTACATCACCAGTGTCCAGCCTGTTGGCTGCCTGCACCGAGACGGCACTATCAAAACAGGTACTCCTGCGATATTTGCTTTCCTACAACCACATGACAGTTTTCATTCCATACCTTGACCCCATGTAGTATGGCTAATGTTCAGATTTAAATGCCTACGGGGATATTTATGTTAGTGATGGGGAAGACAAAATGCATACCTCTTGCACATTTAACCGGAAGACCTTTTGATGTAAAACCAGCTTTGCATGCAGAGACTACGTTTTCTTGACTCGCTTCTGGTTTCGGTTGCCTAGGGGATGTCCTGATGAGCATCAATGGTGTGGATCTGACCCAGCTGACTTACAATGAGGCGGTGTCAGTGCTGAAGGCCCAGACGGCCCACTCCCAGGTAGTCCTCAGAGTCATCCAGACCATCTCAGAGGAGCCTGAGGGGGAGGGGGAGGCTGGCAAAGAGGAAATGGAGTCTGTGGAGAACCTAAGGGAGGATGATGTCAACTGGGCCCCGCTGTGGACCCACTGGCTGGGTCTGCCAAGGTAAACAACATTCTAATCATTGGTTTGGAAAATAACTCACCTCAAGTTTGCATGCCTTCAGTTCACATTCATCTGTGTCATAGTGAGTGATAATGTTCTGTACAGAATGAAAGAAATGAACCTATCAATTGTTTCAGGTAGCCATTTAAAACAATGGAGGTTTTCATTTTGTGCTTATGAAATGACACTGACACTTTAGAGATTCGAATTGGTCAACTTCCTCTCCTCCTTACAGTCACATGCACTGGTGCCGTAACATCGTGTTGCTGAAGACCAATCAGGAGAGCTGGGGCTTCAGCATTGTGGGTGGCTATGAGGAGAGCCACGGACAGCAGCCCTTCTTCATCAAGACCATCGTGCCTGGTACACCCGCCCACTTCGACGGACGCCTCAAGTGAGTTGCTTCACATGGACGATGCTAGTTTAATAATAAACCTCAGTGAGAAAATACGTGTCGTTACTATCTGTGTGGGTGAAATGGAGGAGAGGTGACGAGTTGTAAGGAGGGGGTTATGTTTCGGTAAGCCTGCAAAGTTATTTGATAAGTAGTATGTACTCCCTTTCAGGATTGAGGTCAATTCCAATTCAATTCAGAAAGTAAACCAAATTCCAATATCAAATTTTCCTCATTTAAAGCTGCAATATGTAATGTTTTGGGGGATCCAACCAAATCCACATAGAAATGTAGTTATAGATCTCATTTGTATTGAAAGTAAGTCTAAGCGATAGATCTGTTCTATGTGCGCTATCTCTATGTTAAGTTTCATTTTTGCTAGTTTTCCTTTCGGTTTTGTACACCAGCTTCAAATAGTTGAAAATACAATATTTTTTTATTGACAAGATATTGCACAGCAGTTTAGATGGTACAATGATTATCTACACTATACATTGCTTGTTTTGTCACATAAACTGTAATTAGGCAAACTATTAAAATCTTTGCAACCAGGAAATGGCAGAGCAATTCTGCATATTGCACATTTTAAAGCACACATCAATCTAAGTAACACAATTTAAAAAATCCCCTTCAAAATCCCTCTGTTTAAGCTAGAGATATGTTTTTGCATGGGCTGCGTCTCAATCCACCGTATCCTCCTGTCTGCATTGCACATCCGTGGTGGAAGGTGGCAGAGACCACAGCGGTGTTTGTCAGACCATGAGATATCCCAAAAATCAGTCTTCTCACGCAAACGTCTGAACGGTTTGGCCTAGAGGTTAAATGATTGAAGGGAGTTGGAATTTCAGTATACTTCCTGAATTTAAATGGAATTGACCCCAAACCTTCTTCTTTTTGTGCAGGCCTGCCTCTCCAAGGACAGGATTTAACAGAAATAAATACATGCTTTCAACATAAATTAAACTGAGTGTAGAGATGGAGCCAGCCTAGTCTCCAGGTTACATTAGATGTGTGATTCTCCTGTAGAAGTCCATTGTACTGTATTTAGACCTTACTGCACAGCTGTTAGGAGACTGATTAGAATTTGTTAACTGACTTGCCTAGTTAAATAAAATATAAAAATTAGGGTGGTGGGTAGGTCATTGTGTTACATGTATTGTACCCATCCCTGCCCCATGTTTACTGACTGTCCCTCCCTCTGGGTTGTCTCCAGGTGTGGTGATGAGATTGTAGCTGTGAACGGAGCCACCACGGTGGGCATGAACAACTCGTCCCTTATCCCCATGCTCAAACTGCAGAAGAATAAAGTTACACTGACTGTGGTGTCCTGGCCGGGGAGCCTGGTGTAGACACACACACACAAACACCCTGCCCTCCTCAGCTCATGTCTCCACTGAGTCTCTTGTCATCTCTGCACACAACACCCTAGAATCTCATTGGTGACATTCTTAGAAGGTTTGTTGTATTGTTATTTTCACCACATAATCTCTTCTGATGTGGATTGTAATATAAATGGTCAATTTGCACATTGCCCTAGCTGACTAGTGGGACTGAATTACACATGAGTTGATTCATTGCGTTGATTATTGTTGTTACTCAAAAGGGCAGTTGATGTGTGATTGTGAACAAATCGGGATAATCAGGGTGGAAGATTAATTGACAATCAATTAACTATATTTCAAGGTAAACTGGAAGGATCTTTATCGTTTGGAAGAATTGTTTTTACCCTGTGTCTTGAACGCTTTATGCATTTGTTTTCAGCAGATTTGACTTACTTGTTCAATACACATTTATGTTTGTTTTCCCACATTAGTTAATGATGATTTGAAAAAATGCTACTGGCCTATTTGTATTAGCCAAAACTGGGATATATATGTAGATCTCAGATTCCAAGTGAAAAGGGCCTAATTTAGGCTAGGAAATATGTATCCCTATCATTTCACAGTTAATGAAGAAAATTGATTTAATATACCAAATTTATTAGGAAAGGGAGACTGTTGACTATGTAGAAAGATGCCAGTCACACATGTACCCATCCTCTCCCAACACCTTTACCTTTTGTTTTTGTACTATTTAGATTTTAACAGATACTGTGTTGTTTTATCCATATATAAGGACATTCTAGTGGCTGCTGGTTTTTAATAATGATTTAGTTCCTAACTGTACTGTAGTCATCTCTTCAATTTCTGTGCAATGCATCATACCAAATGTCTTTGATTAATGTGGGTGCCTTGTACATGTTAAAGGACAAATCAAAGTTTGAACACTTGCCTTAATTGCCACAACCAAAAACATGTTCTTTAAGCTCCCACCTCTCACTTTCTTACCAATGAGAACGTGGAGGATCTGTTCATTATTATCCAGCATATTGTAGTTGTAATGTTCACAAGAGGAGGAGACCAGAGCTGCTGGCCTTAGTTGGAGCATTCATTAGATTCACTTCAACTGTTCTTTTCAGGGTGTCATAAAAACACTAGAGGTCTCATTGAATCCTGAGAATGTTATGGGAACCCTCTGTATAGTTTCATATTTCAGTTAAGGGAAATATAGGCATTATATATTGTGTAAATGGACCATCCCCTGTTTTGTAATGTTCTAAAACCTCAATAATATGTGTACTGTGTCTTTTTGTATTTTATACATAATATTTCCAAAGCACTTACAGCATCCCAGAAGAGCTTTACAATAACAGTACGGTTTTACAGTAGGCCTAGGTATGGGATTGAATATGTTTTCAAGTCCAGCACTTAAAAAAACAAGTATATTCCTGCATGGCCTTTCCCCCACAGGCCTGTGTTGTGCTATCCCCTCAATGGGGCTTGCTTTACTATTGGTACCCTGCTATCCTCTCAATGGGAATTGCTTTACTATTGGTACCCTGGCTCTGGCTGTACTGTGGCTGGGGGGATATCAGTCATCTGGAGTGGCATGATGCCACAGGAGCACTTTAGGAAGAATGTAAATCAAGACGATGGAATCGCAGAGTCGCAGAGCAAGCAGCACATTTGCTTTAAATCAACCCTGGCTCTCCAGCAAGGATCATGGCCTCAATTTCAGCTCAGTGAAAACTATAAGGGATGAAATGGTTGGTTAGAAACGGTTATATTAGTATCGTTATTGATCAATGAAAAGATTCTACTTGTTGCCTCTTGTTTTGTATCGTTACTGCAACGTGGTAATGAAAAGATCAGGCGTTATGGGTGTTTACTGCAGAGGATGTTGAGAAACAGCTGTTGTGCTAGAATACTGAGACGCCGGTAGAAACAGTTCTTCCCTTAGCTATCAATCATTCAAAAAGGTTGTTCTTGAATTGCGGTGGCATTTGCGTGTTTAGCCCTTTATCGTGACTCAGTTCCATTACATTACACATAAGAGTCATTGGACGAAGTTGCGTTCTGTAGGGGGAGTTGTTAAAAAAAAGCCCTGACGCTCATTCTGAACATTAACACGATTCGCTTGCAGTACAGGTTTTGAAAGCGTAAGAACAATTTAATAGCGACAAAAATTGTTTTTATTGATACGCACCTTCATAGGGTTAGTGTTCACACACTGCCATATCTCCATGTTACAGTGCTTGTTTACGGAAGACGGGCGGAATACAGAGGGACTAGCATGCTCGGAACACCTGTGTGTAATCGAGTCACGTTCAGATTTAGTTTTGGCTGCCAAAGCCAGTCTACCTCTGAAAATAACCTATAAGGTCCTTGAGGAGCAACGGTAGGCTCCTTAAGAGTATATCTCGGGCTATTGCGTCCTTTGTCTTTTCAACCATGAAGAACACTAAAATGACAAAAAGTTCTAGTTATTTATATAAGTTTGATTATATTGAACTGTTTTTCAATGATAAAACAATGCAAGTATTTAATATTGTATAGATCAATAAAAACATATAGCTATTAATATATAGTTTTAATTACTAGTATATCTGTCTTTTTATGTCATTGGTGTTACCGCTTTGAAAGTCACTCATTACAAATATACAAGGACCTTGAGCATTCCCTCCAGTAGCTAACTGTAGTCGGGGGAGGGGTCTATAAAGACAATTATTGGCTAATCACACCCTTTTAGTATGTCATACATTTGAGGACTCTAAATCCAGTGTCACTTGGGTGTTAGTCAATTTAAATGAAGGGACATTACATTGTGAGCTAAATTACTAACCATATCACTTTAGTAAATTATTTTTAAAGGGTTAATTACCTTAGATTTGAGCATCTGTGGCCTCCATTTAAGAACATCCTGAATTACCATTTGTTCATTGGTGTTGCTACTCCTACTGGTGGCACAATGTTATTATAATGGTAAAAATGATTTAAACGCATTATGCTGCCATGTTAGAGGATTTAGAATGGGAAGATTTCCCATAAGTAATGTGATGCATTTGTTACATAATGATGTGATTGCAAGTACACTCAATTAACTTCAACACTCGATATGTGATACTTTCAAAGCATTTAAATCATGTTTGCGGGGGAATATTGGTCCTTGTTTCTTCTTCTCATACTGCGATCAGGAAATTTGGAAATGTAGCTTTAAGGGTCAGATTTTATTAAACGAGACAATTTAGCCGAGACGTGACATGAATACAAAAGGATTAGACCTGCGGTGCACTGCTACACACTCATAGCTCATCTCCTCTCATAGTGTGTCAGTCTGCCCTCTGGAGGACAGAGGAAGAGAACCAGCCACCCATCTCCATATCTCTGAATTGTCACAAACTGCCTGAACTAAATCCCCCCAATTAGTTGTATATGATCTCTGATGGTAATGTTAGGCTTTTGGAAAGGGCACTAGAGGTCACACAACCCAAAGTGTGGTACTCCATTAGATACAGTAGGTGAAGTGAAGAAAGGCAACTTCCCTTGATCCTCTAGACCACAGGTGTCAAACTCATTCCACGGGGGGCCGAGTGTCTGCGGGTTTTCGCTCCTCCCTTGTACTTGATTGATGAATTAACATCACTAATTAGTTAGGAACTCCCCACACCTGGTTGTCTAGGGCTTTATTGAAAGGAAAAACCAAAAACCCGCAGACACTCGGCCCTCCGTGGAATGAGTTTGACACCTGTGCTCTAGACCCTTCAAACTCAACTCTGGACCTGGAAGTCAGTTCCACTGCATTTTTTTATTGTTCCCCTCTAATCAGGGACAATCAGTGCAATTAATTATCAGGTAGAACAGAAAACCAGCAGGCTCCGGACCTTGAGTACCCCTGCTTTAGACCTTTCCACATCCCAACTCCAATGGGACAATAAATCCAAGAACAAAGGGGTCTATAAAACAACACTCTACTCATTACAGTGAAGCCCACCACTCCAGTGTATGTATGGGGATTGTGATATAGCAACGTATTTGATTTTGGCCCCAAACTTAGGGGCCACAGTTCCATGTTGTGAAAGTGCTAGCTATTTATGGTAATCGTATTCCAGAGTTTTACAAATGTGTCAAGTAATTACAGGCCATCTTGTTAAGTTAACGATTCAACACCTTGTTAAACATGACAAATAGCCAGGTATCAGTAGCAGGCTCTGGCCAAAGTACATTACCACATGTCAATTAAGATGATCTGTATAACTTAGATGATGCTGAGTAATTCACCATATGGCAGTAAGGTAAGCATGTCAACATTTAATGTCAGCTTGTGGTTTTCAGTTGGACAGATGGACAAACTTGAAGACTCAAAGATTCAAAATCAACAATATATTTTAGCTTTCCATAGGTATTGAGTTGTCATAACAAACATTTACAAGTACTCTGTAACAGGGCCAATACTGGGAAGAGGGCCAGGGCTCTCCACAATACAAGTGAGCAGATGTCAGTCTTCACAACCACACCACTTCTCTGGCTGCGGTTCATCTACCATTCCAGAGGCACTATAATGCAGCAAAACTCTCAGCTACAAGTGAAGGAGACAACTCTGGACAAAATGAATAACAAAGGAAACGTTTATCTGAATATGTAATGTACTGTAGGTTGCACGTGGTTTATAACAACTAACAGAAAGACAAAACACAGTATAGGAAAATAAAAACTATAAAATGAACAAAGCTGCAATAAAAAGTTTGACAAAAAACAAGAGACATGGAGGTGCCAAGTTGGAGTCTGTTTCTAACAGTACATCATAAAGACAAGTAGCCATCTCACATTGAAATGGATGACACTTTTTTTTTAGTTGGCAAAATCACATAACATGCATCACTAGTATCATTGTAAAATTATTAAAAACCTCAGTTTGAAATCATTCTCTGAAATCCTGACATTTTGATAAACTCAAGTGCAATTTTCAATCCTAACTCTGGCATCACATACATTGTAAATGATATGGCTTACTAAGTAAACAGGTCCATATAAACTGGAAAGAGACATCTTTCATAAACAAAACTATGGTATAGCATTATCTTGGCAAAACAAATCAAAGATCTAAATAACAATGTAAACAACAGCATACCACTGTAGGCCTACAGTTTATACTAACATATTTACAGTTTTCTTTTTAAAGTTCCCTGTACAAAGGGTCATTTCTGAAATGATGAAAAAAAAAAAAAAAAAAAAACATGATGCGGACTTACATCATATGTTTGGCAAATTCAAGCATCCCATCTACTTTTTGTCACAGAGACGAATTGATTTGAGGAAAGTAACCCAAATAACCAGCATTTGAACTTGCTGAGCTACAAAATGTTTGTCTCCTGTCTTATATATAAAATGGCTTGTTTTACATAAGGCAAGGATGCTCTAGGATAAAGGGGTGTCAAATTAATTTTGCCCCGCGGGCTGCGGGTCGCACTTAAAATGTATTATATTTCCTTGCCATCAAAATTGGCTAAAAATAGTTTCAATGCTCCCGGACTGTCTAGCTTTCGTTTCAATGACTGTTAGAAAGCTGGACAGAGTGAAGAGACTATAAATGTAGGTCTATTATCATTACTACACAGTTTCCATTAGTTTTCCCTCATTTCAAATGTCCCAAAAATTATAATTACAACAATTTTTTTTTTTTTTTACTCAAACCACCCACGGATTGAATGTGCTCCGGCCCACGGGTCGTAGGTTTGACACCCCTGCTCTAGGAGGTGTCACATGTTTTCCCAAAGCAATAATGATATGATACATGGACTCAATTGATGATGGCTCTTTGGGCTAAATGCACTTTTCAACAGTGTTATTTTTTCAATCACTTGTTGTCATATATGTAACAAAAGCAAAGTATTAGTGTGCAACAAAGAGAGCATTTTTCTACTTCATCAGGAAATGTGCAAAATCTGCTCTAAAGAAAAGTGACAGTGTTGCAATTTGTAATGTACAAGGTACCGGGAGATGTAAGGGACACCGAGACACAGGTGCAGACCCTCATTCCAACATTTATACAAGGCACTAAGGATAGGAGTCAAGGGCCACACTGCAGGTCTCCCAACAGCCTCCTCAGCTCAGTCCGGTCGGAATATAGGATATTTGGGTAAGAATTCTATAAGAATTACCTGTGGAGGGAAAAGTTAATTTCATTTAACACTTTTCTTTCACCATTGAATATTTCCAGTAGGCACTCTTCTATAATACATTAATGCCCATATATTTTGACTCTGTTGTGATTTGAGTTTGTAATACTCAATAAGTTGGCAAGAATCATATTCTGTTTTAAGGGAGCATAAATGTACACTCACGTATTCCATCATATTGCTGCTTTCACATTTCCTTTTGCTGAGCTTCCAGTGCAGGCCCAGCTAGAGAGAAGAGGTGAAAGTGAGGACAGACAACACCCCGCGCGCGCGCACACACACACACACACACACACACACACACACACACACACACACACACACACACACACACACACACACACACACACACACACACACACACACACACACACACACACAGTCTGGTTAGCAAATCTGAGTGTGAGGGGAATTTAGGAACGCTTCAAACCATGTCTGGCTGGGGTCAGGTAGTGGCCAGACACCCTGAAGAGCTTCCTCCATTCTTCTGCTCAGTTACTAGCTGTCACTCATTGTTCCGAAACAAAACTAAATTAACATGCCTTTTACTGCTGACCTTTAGGTCTGGTCAGCCTCTGTCCACTATGTCAGATGAAAATAGCTTTGAGGGAAATTCGTTTTAAGGGTTAAAGTTGACATAATGAGTTAAAGACCATTATCCATCAGAAACCTGCTACTTTAACATCACTCAACCCTTCACAACTGACATAACTTGGTCTTTCAGACAGGTGCTAATATGCAATTTGTTCTTACCTTGTGATATAATTGGTTGTTTTCCCATTCTAACAACTTCTGAATAGATCTTCTCGCCTGTTGGGAAAGGAGCACATGCAATATCTTCTAGTATTAACCTCGACTTCAAACTCTTTTACAATTGACAACAACCTCAGTATTATGACAAAGAGCTGTTCATAGACTGAACTTCTACTTTTACCAGCTCGTAATTTCCACTTTGTTGTCAATAACACTGGGTTGGGGCACCACCTTTCAGTGATGTACCCTTCAGCAGTGCAACGTATCATTTCTACACAAAGACCCTAATTCCACACAGGTTGCCTGCTTAAGACCAATACGGCTGATTGCTAAACTAGTCCATGAGTAATAAGTGGACATGCTGATTTAGAGAGAGTGGGACTGTGCAGCACACATCACGTGAGGGCAGACTGAGACTTACTCTCTTGTTGAGGCATATAACGGGCCACAGACTGAAGCCCACCGTACAGCAACAGCACAGGCAGCCGCAAAGAAGCCACTTCACATTGACAGGCAACGTCTTCTTCAAGCAAGCGTTCACTCTGCTGATGCTGGTTTTAAACTCCTCTGGAGACACCTGGAAAAGAAGGGGGAGAAGGGAGGATGAAATGAACAGGAAGAATCAGACAGAGGAAAGAATGTGGTTGTAATGTATATAGCTTTTAATTTTATTATTGGCAATTCTCTCTCGGAGACAAATCAGATTCTTCATTATTTTCTATTATTTTGCGCTTAAAATCGTTTTCATCTGAAGCAGTAAGCAAAAACAAACCTCAAAGGGAAAGTAGGAGAACGACAACCATTCCTTTGCTCTAGTCTAATGTACTGACTGAAGTGAAAAATGGCACCAATTGTTTCAAGAAAAACCTGTACTGTGGTCTGTAGAATCAAAGAGCCTTAGAAAACAAACAGGTAGCCTAGATACTTGGAGATGCTTTCCAGAGATCAGATGAGATCTCTCACTAGTACGGCTGTAACTTGCTAACCAAGCTCTTGTCTATTCACGGCAGAGAGGAACTAAAGGGTGAGATAAGCTTAGTGCCTGTGGCAGCGGCCGTCCAAACAACATGAATGGATGCTCATTCCTCTCTGGGTCTGTACGCCATAAAACCGGGGTCGTAATATTTTATGACAGGATGCAAAGGTCTCTTTGCAAAGAGCGAAAGGCCTTAGAATAAGGGCCTACTGATCTGCACCCTTCAATCATCATAATTGTGACCTCTTCCATCACGTCACAATACTGGAGGGACTTTTTATTGCCCTGCACTTCCCTCAGCCTGCTCTTACCCCTTCAGCCTTTTTGTGTTGCAGTGTCCGACCCAGGAAGGTGCCCTTTCTTGTGTATGGCACAGTCTTTATTTCATTATTTTATCACCTGGAGCTGTGTCCTCCTGAACACTGGGCCCCCGACCAACTGGGCTCCAAAGACAGCTTACTCATTGACAGAGCTTCACTTCAGCTTTGGACGCACAGTGGTGTGTTGCTTGAAATGCATCAGCATCAGATAGAAGCCACTCAAGAGACTTGAAAGAGGTAATTCAGGGATGGTCTGATTTGTCAAAAGGGAAATAGAACAATAGAGCCACCATAATAGCTTAAATTGCTTGATTCACAGCCCAGTTTAAATCCGTTGGAAAGCCTAGCACAAGACATTGCTTAGGTAAAGTGCATACGAAGAATTTGGCTACTGTACCTTTCCCGTGAGAACTGAGGGAAACTCAGTGTCAAATTTGTTGCTCAATCCAAACCTGTCAAAAAGAGAAATACAAATGGTAAAGAAATTAAAAACTTTCCATTGAACATGTATAAAGTACTTCACTATGACTGGGCTGTCAAAGGAAACCTAGCAATGCTTTTTTATGGGGATGGAATTAGACACTTTGTACTCTCAATAAATAAATACCTATAAAATGTAGACCTTGTGCCTAACACTTTACAATGTCTACAGACAGCAGAAATAAACAAATTAATGTCCTGAATGACCTGTAATTTGTTTCATTATGTGAATAGCTTCCCCTGTCGAGACAATTCTATAGGATGACAAGGATACATCATATGCATAATGCAGTTGTGGACACTAGAAGAAGTATACATAAGTATTATGTCATCATTTGGCAAGGTAATAGGTGTTGTGTCCATTGCTGGTAAGCAGGGAACTATAAAACAGTAAACAGAATGTTAGGCTATGGATGGTAGCTAGCAAGCTTGTTGGAAATAATATGCTTGATTCATCACCACCATTTGAATAAGCCAGCGGCTGGCAAAATATTCACTACAGTGGTTAGCTATAGCTACTTATTGAATATCATGCAATTAATATTCGTTTGCTGGCTTGTCATTTTTGTTAAAGCAGATGCTTTCTCATTTCAGGCTAATTTGCAGAAACCCAGTGTACCTAACGTTAGGTAGCTAACTAGCTAGTAAACTATAAAGCAGGGAATAGCAGGTACGCAATAGATAACCCTAGCCTCGTCAATTAAGGCAAATGTAACAGTTAACGTTACGTCCTACGATAGGACCAGACAGCTAGCTGACTGTTATTGCCACGGCCTAGCTAGTAAGTTAGCTAGTAAGTTATATTTCACAGCAGGCATTGTTGTTAGCAGGCTAGCGTTAGCTAGTAACGGATTATAATGACAGCGTTAACAGTAGCTTTGAATTGCTTACACGGTGATGTGCCCGGACCCTCGCATAATCACAGGCTCTGAGCAATATCTAACAAGGTGTTCTTCACTCACTACCCGTTCATCTTCTTCGTCTAACTCATAGATTGTATCAAAGTCCGCCATGTTGGGTAGTAAGATGCTCATGACGTCTTCTTAACTGGCAGCATGACGTCAACAAGATATGCAAGGTGCTTTCAAGACAACTAGGAGCTCGGGGGGGGGGGGGGACGGGGACTAGCTCAAAACATGAAGTCAGAGATTTTCAGGAACTGGGAAGTCGGAAATCTCCGACTTCAATGCGTTCATGACTCCTGGGAACTCGAAAAAAAACGAACTTCGACTGGGGAAAAACTGTCTTAAACGGTCATCCAACTCTGAACTCTAAATCGGAAACTCGGGCATCTTTATAGAGCTCCGACTTTCCGAATTGGAATTCAGTTGGATGACCGTTTAAAACACTTTTTCCAGTCGAAGCTCGTTTTTTTCGAGTTCCCAGTAGTCATGAACGCATTGAAGTCGGAGATTTCCGACTTCCCAGTTCCTCGTTGTTTGAACGAAGCATCACACGACCACAAACATCCTCGGAAGCACTCAGTTTGAGTTCTGTAAATCTGTGTGCAAAAGTGAGGGATATCATGTCATATCACATAAGCTTATTATTTGGAAGAATACGATCAAATAGGCTTCCTAAACTAGCTAACAATTGCACAACTATAACTGTAGGCTACACACTCACTTGTTTATAGCATTTCATGGAAACCTATTATTGCCCATGTGACCTACAGATTTATCATCTGATTGAGGGTTAATTTACCCATATTCGATAAAGGATTAGGGCATACAAGTCATCATCCAAGTGCCATACAACAATAGTCCACAATTAGTTTATAAAAATTCTCATTTTGCATTTTGGCCTAGGCTAAACACCTTCTTACCAATTTATAAAATACTGGATTTGTCTTGTGGACAAGTAAATTGACCTCTGTCCAACAGGTTTGTTGAGGTTGTGCAGCACTTCTATACAGATCTCTTGCAAGTTTTTGGAATAGGCCTCGGCTATTTTATGAGGATGTTAATGTTTAATGACAGTCTTGGGTAACCTTTTTACAGGTTCATGATTGTAATCTATCCATACTACACTATGCACCCCATCGCAGCCCATAGACCAGACACCCAGCACACAATGGTTGAATCAACGTTGTTTCCATGTCATTTCAATAACATTATGTTGAACCAACGTGGAATAGACCTAGAACTGACGTCTGTGCCCAGTGGGTATAGTCTATATTACATCATAATGGCTCAAAGGTAAACATGAATTGAGAAGACAGTTTGACAGTTGTTAGTTGCTGTACTTGGACGAGCATAGTAGGCCTAGTCTACAAAAATCTAAAACTTGACACTAGAGTCCTTTACAAAAAGTAACTGTCTAAATTGCATGTATATTGCTTTGGCTAAATTAAGTTGCTTGGGCCAATTGCACTTTTTCTGGTGCAATTTATTGGACAATATCTTCCGATTTAATGTTACACACCAACAATCAAATGTTGCTTTTGACACATGCAGGGCTGACAGAATCCCATCCTAATAGTTTGGAAACGAAATAGAACGTTGATAAACTGACCTAATTTTTTTGCGGTTATAGGTATCAAATAATAAGAGTAGGTAAAACTATAAACAATGAAGTCTGTTTGAAAACAGTATACATACTCAGTCTGTTTTTTTGCAAAGTGAGCTATCCTTTTCCAGTCAATGAAATAAGTAGAAAAAGGTAACGTTAAAACACATTTTATTTACATTTTGAACATCAAACAAACGTTCTACCCGTATCTCACTTAAAACCTGATTCACTTGCCCCTGTAGAAAAAAGTTACGAAAGTGTGCTTTGCAATCAAATTGGAGCAGAAAATGCCTAGTTTGTCAAGCTATTATAAAAGCTCCAAATTAATGATATCCCTTTTCATTCCAGATAAACTTCAAATAAAATGTACCTGATTTTTTATTTTATTTACAAACACTTATACACTTCATTACATAGTCTACAGAAAATTATATTTATATCTCAATAACTCAGACACAAACAAACAATTTAAGCATTACATGTCTGAACCATATGTTGATTTTTGTATGTTTTTTTGAATTATTATTAGAACTATTCTATAAAAACTATATTTCAAGAGCCTCCAGCATTTTGTTGCAGTTATAAATCATCTTGTTTCTCGAAATCTCCTAATCCACAACATGTTCTTCAGGACGTTTGAATAATCCATTGGAATCCAAGTCTTGAGGAACGGTCCTTTCAGCGTGTTGGAGTGCTCAGTTATGTTGGATGGTCTAAATTCGATTCTACTGAGTGACAGTAACTTGCTGTATGTTCCTAATAGATGGCAAGTTGTTCATTCCGGGGGGTGGGTAGAGAGAGCCGTGAATATCCGACGGACTGAGTGAGCCTGGTACGGGCAGAGGACTCACTGAACCCGGGTCACTGTGCACTGATCCTCCACTGCCATCAGATCCCATTTTCTTTTTGATTAATTTCCTCTCCTTGGCTCTGCGATTTTGAAACCAGATCTTCACCTGTAAATGTAAAAGGAAAAACTTGTCAAAATTGTTATTCGTTTCGTATTTGATTTATCATTTGATTTGTCAAGTCTAGGGCCCTAATGCTCTATCAATTAATTGGTTTACCTGTCGTTCTGAAAGGCCAAGGTTCCCCGCAAGTTCTGACTTTCTTCTGATAGTGATGTAACGATTAAAATGGAATTCCTTCTCCAGTTCCAGTCTCTGGTGATCGGTGTAAACCACTCTGTATTTCTCCTTCGTTCTTGTTTTGCCTGAAATTGTGAGAAATTCAGAGGATTCAATAGGCTATGCTTCGTATGCCTAATATTTAAATAGCCGTCACACTGAACAACGAAAATGATGCAAAGCAACGATGCAATTTCATGGCATTAAAATTATTGATACATACAGGGGCAAATAGCTATTTAAACTCTAAAGTTAATTATTGTTTTAAATTCACCTTTAAATATGTAATTTTTAGTATTTATAGCAAGTAATATTAGAGAGGTAGGATAATCAACAGGCTACTTATCAAAACGCCTATTAAACTTTATACTTCGTTTATCTAATAACTCTCTAAATATGTATGACACGTCTTTAGGCGCTTTCAACTGAAGTGGTGGCTATCGTGTTAATCTAGATTGTGTTGCTTTGTTGGTAGCTATGCTAATCGAGCCACTGATCTTCTTTTGATGTCACTTTTTGAACAAACTGCAGAACAAAGAGTCTCAGAGATTTTACCTAAACTCCATTGATGTGTTAAGAGGCAACACACGACACATAAAGGAGTTACAAGGCAGACATTTCTCTAGCTTGGATCAGGTTGCTCTTGTAGATAAACCATAAACACGTCAGCACCTTTTCAGGTAGAAAATAATATTAGTCGTTTTGAACAACATTGAAACATTTTGATATTCATAGTTATAGCCTAGGTCATGCTTGGTAAGTTTTACAGGGCCAGAGATAGCCTCCTAGAATTAAACACTTGATAACAAATTTGATAGGCTTGCCTAACAAGAAAAATACACCTAGGCTATAAGATGGTATTTTCTGAATATTTAAATGTGGGTGGGGGGGATTTGACAAGTTAATAGGCTATAAAACAAAATTTACGAGTTAATAGGTTACTATGACTTAATTGATAAATATAGTCTACAATTAATGAATTCTATTATTTTTACACATTAAGAAATGTTGTGGTTTATTGCCCAGTTATAAAGCTTTGTATATATTCGTCAAATACATTTATTTGCTGTGAAAAACGCCACCCTTTCCGGCAATATAACTCTCGAAGAATGGGAGCCGAGGAAGACACTTTGGTGCATATCAAAGTAAAACGAGGTGTTGAAAGGGGTCGCCGCCTGAATTTGACGGATAACCCTCAAAACCAGAGACAATGTAGCAAGAAAAGTAGACCTCGCATCTAGTCGACGGGAGTAGAGAAATTAACATTACAAGTAGCACCTGGCGCCCTTTCTTGACACGTTCATCGTTTCCTCCACAAGGCTATAGGCCTGTATCAGAAAATAACTAAGATTGTTGTAATTGATATCATACTTTATCAGACCATTATCGCGATGGTAGGCTTACAGTTGCATTGCCCATAATTAATTTGATACGTTCGATCTAGTGCCTATCATTTTCCTATTTCCTCTTCTGTTTTGAGTCTGGTGCAATTTCCAATTTAGTGCCTTGAAGTTGCATCTTACATGTTTCAAAATAAGCCTAACACCAAACTGAATTATCAATTTCCAAACATTTCACATGCAACTGTGTAATTATGGTGACATCTCATTTAAAATGTGATTAGATGATTCGTTCTGAGACCACGAACAGTTACAAATTAAAGGAGAATTAGCTATTGTTAGCAATTCGTTACGAATATTACCTAAAATGTGCCCAAATGTACTCATTACGTCTTATGCATGAGGTTATTCGTTTTAACAGTGAGATGTATCACTTAAATTACGCAATTAATGTTTATATTGTATCCATTCTCTAAATACTACCTGTTGCACACGTTTATGAGCCAGCACAATTATGCATTTCCATGCAAGAGAAAACATAAAATGTCCGGCTCTTCTTAGGTAAATATGAAGATATAGTTTGACATGAGTTGAGGCTGTGCTCATTGCACGAATCATTTTAACAGTGGCATGCATGTCGTGACACAATATAGTTGCTTGTGACCTTTCTCACCCGTAGAAGATGATTGTACCGTTTTGCTCATCCACTGGTAAGAAGAATTGCGCCTTTCTCTATCCGGGGAAAGTTGAGCAACAGAAATATTATCTGGAGGTGGTTGCAATACTGCTGACCCTGGCGCGTGCATGGGATTGTATTCAGGTGAGCAATAGGAAGCTTGTCCCGGTGAGGAGTTGTTCATGGGCGTAGGAATAGTGTTTGGAGGCCCCAGACTATAGGCGCCCCAGTCCTCCCTCGGTGCGACATAAGGAGCTCCCCAAGCCCCCGAAGACTGTGTATGAGTATCCATGTTTGGCACATGATGGTATCCAGTAAAGTCGGAATATTGTGGCGTGGAAACAAAGTTCTGTGGTGGGATGTTGATTCCCGATCGTCTTACAGGTCCTTGGTGATACATGCTGCCTTCTTTATCCAAGAGGTATCCCACATACATGATTTGAAAAAAAAGTTACAAAAGTGACATTCAAGTCGACATAGTTTCCGGGCAACTCCTTCTGTAAATCTAAAAAACAATCCTCTTGCTATGGTTCTGATGTGTATAGTCCAATGGTGCTCCCCGAAATGAAATGCGAACTTGTTCCTGACTCTATACTGTCTCACATAATGTGGCGCTGTTGACAAGGTGGTGGTGCTAAAGGTATATTATGGTCTTCCTTCCTGACGTCAGATGAGTCTTCAAACCCTGACGATTTGCATTCAAAAGAAGAGTCAATAATGCTGCCAAACCCACTGTCCCCTAGCGCATTTTTTTTAACCTATCACCCCAAAAAGAGCAAACCCTGCACTTCAACTCTGAAATATTGGCGGCATGCATCAAAATATAATTGCAAAATTGAACTGCAACTTCACCAACAAACAATATGCTTAAATTAATATGCCCCTGATCACGTTGGGCCTTACACCTATCTCTTAGGCCTATGTATAATTGAAGTGTGCTTGAAATATATTTTCAATTTTCAACATTTGTATTTATTTAAGCCTACTCTGAAGCTGCATACATTATTCCTTAGAAAGTAAGATGTGATAGCCTGAGCCTAATTTTAATACAGGGCTATTACTGTGCTATAATACACTATAATTGTAGGCTACTAATGATATAAAGTGTAATTGTGGATGTCAGCTTCTTGATTGTGTTATTTTCATTGTGTTATGTGTCAGAGAATAATAAAAGACAGCATTAAACATTTACAGCGCTGTCAGAGCGTGCATGGTCACACTCCTCTCCTTTCGTTGAATGTCTTTGCGAACGCAACGTCTCCCACGCAACGTATCCCATGTCCGCAGCCACGTTTCACGCCTTCAGAGGCCGATCGTATTTGTTAAAGCTATTCACTTACAAAGGAGGTACAGCTAAGTATGATGATATTTTCTCCTGCAGCAAGGCGAACTATTCACATTCCTTCTAATTCGCACTTCATCACTTCAAGGTCGCACTTCGCAGCTAATTCCGGTTTAAAGGAACCTGAAGTATCACCTATGACTCAACGACAATGTGGTCTTGCTCCCGTGCGTGCCATTATATTTTGCATGATCTTGGTTGTTATCCATCCCTCTTTTGCAGAAGAGATTCCGTAATACATCTCAAATTAATTGCAATATCTACCATAAAACAAATCAACACAAATTGAATTTCAATTGTCAAACATATGCCTAGTCCCAGGCCTACTAATAACACATGTACCTTGGCCTACTAGGCTAACAGACATATACAACAAAATATACAATGTGGACCCATAGGATATCACTTCCAAGTTTTAATTAAAACACGTCTTGTTTCCAAAGCGGTCCTCGATGGTACAAAACAACAACACATGTAACTTGCCTAGTTAAATAACGGTTAAATAAAAAATGTATACAAATCATTATTAAAAGGCAAGACAAAATTACAAACAGACACATTACATTCATTTATATTGACATCCTAAAAAGTGGCGCATTTCAAATCAAATCAAATTTTATTTGTCACATACACATGTATTTCATGTATTTCCCTAACCTTAAAAAAACTATATATTTATTGCATCATCCCTGCTGCCCTATAGTTTTCCTCAAGCGTGCTTTTTTTCCGTTCAAAGTATGCAAAGTGTGGAAACAAATAGAGGTCTGTATGGCATCGGAATCTCATTGACCATACACTGATACAGAACAGGTGAATTGACGAACTATTCAGTAAGCAAGAAATTGCTTATTCCCTCAAGCCTTGGTGGAAGGATATTTTTGCTGAGATAATTGATGACCACTGCTCACTTGTGGATGCATACAGAACTTCCATCAGTGGCCAATCAGAGGTGAAATCCATCCCTAACAACTGTCATGTAGTCCCCTCAAGAGGGCACCATCTACCAGAGAATGAGATACTGTTCACCATGGAGTATGTTTGGCAACTTGTGCGCAAGACACTGATGCCTTCAGCAAAGGTACTTATCGAGAGCCATTTACAGTTCTAAAGTGCTGAATTTATATTACAATTCAAATAATTGCTTTACAGTAGGCCTGAATGGTGTACAAGTTCTCCCAGACTTTAACGGCAAAAATAATATTAATTACATTAAATGAAGAATTTTTTAAAATCCCCTACTGAAACCAACTCATCAGCTGATATCCCTCTGTATGTACCTTGATAAGTGCATTCCATAGGTTTGTACATTGCGTGCAACAGGATGTGTTGGAGTTACTTCGACATTTTTGGGGCACTTTTATGTATGTTTTTATGTGTGGATTTAGTTATAAATACGTGTAAATAGAATCTTCATACAAAGGTATTAATTACAGAACAGTGTAGTTTGTGCAGCTCCCTTTGACAACTGCTTGTCAGTGATTGCCCTCTGCTGGTGACAGAGTTAACCCCTCTTTGCACATTAATTCCTCTGTCTCTGTAAACCCAAAATCACTATGGAAATTTAACATATGTGGTAATGTAGTCTCAAAATGCCAACACTTCCATAAGTCCAATGAATCCATATTCTCTCTCTCTCTCTCTCTCTCTCTCTCTCTCTCTCTCTCTCTCTCTCTCTCTCTCTCTCTCTCTCTCTCTCTCTATATGTATATATATATATATATACAGTACCTGTCTAAAGTTTGGATACACCTACTCATTCCAGGGTTTTTCTTCATATTTACTATTTTCTACATTGTAGAATAATAGTGAATACATCAAAACCATGAAATAACACATGCAATCATGTAGTAACCAAAAAAGTGTTAAACAAATCAAAATATATTTTATATTTGAGACTCTTGAAAGTAGCCACCCTTTGCCTTGATGACAGCTTTGCACACTCTTGGCATTCTCTCAACAAGCTTCATGTGGTAGTCACCTGGAATGCATTTCAATTAACTCACACAAGGTGTGCCTTGTTAAAAGTTAAATAGTGGAATTTCTTTCCTTCTTAATGTGTTTTAGCCAGTCAGTTGTGTTGTGACAAGGTAGGACTGGTATACAGAAGATAGCCCTATTTGGTAAAAGACCAAGTCCATATTATGGTAAGAACAGCTCAAATAAGCAAAGAACAATGAAAGTCCTTCATTACTTTAAGACATGAAGGTAAGTCAATACGGAACATTTCAAGAACTTAAAAGTTTCTTCAAGTTCAGTCGCAAAAACATCAAGCACTGTGATGAAACTGTCTCTCACGAGGACCGCCACAGGAAAGCAAGACCCAGAGTTACCTCTGTTGCAGAGGATAAGTTCATTAGAGTTACCATACTCAGAAATTGCAGCCAAAATAAATGCTTGACGGAGTTCAAGTAACAGACACATCTCAATATCAACTGTTCAGAAGAGACTGCGTAAATCAGGCCTTCATGGTCGAATTGTTGCAAATAAACCACTACTAAAGGACACCAATAAGAAGAAGAGACTTGCTTGGGCGAAGAAACACGAGCAATGGACATTAGACCAGTGGAAATCTGTACTTTGATCTGATGAATCCAATTTTTAGATTTTTGGTTCCAACCGCCATGTCTTGTGAGATGCAGAGTAGGTGAACGGATGATCTCCGCATGTGTGGTTCCCATCGTGACCGCAGAGTAAAGGAAAAGCAGCCAACAAGTGCTCAGCATATGTGGAAACTTCTTCAAGACTGTTGGAAAAGCATTCCAGGTAAATCCCAAGAGTGTGCAAAGCTGTCATCAAGGCAAAGGGTGGCTACTTTAAAGAATATATTTTGATTTGTTTCACACTTTTTGGGTTACTACATGATTCCATATGTGTTATTTCACAGTTTTGATGTCTTCACTATTATTCTACAATGTAGAAAATAGTAACAATAAAGAAAAACCCTTGAATGAGTAGGTGTGTCCAAACTTTTGACTGGTACTGTAATGTAACAAAATGTGGAGTCAAGGGGTCTGAATACTTTCCGAAGGCACTGTATATACACAGAGTGTTCAAACCATTAAGAGCACCTTGCTAATATTGAATTGCACCCACTTTTCCCTTCAGAACACCCTCAATTCATCAGGGCATGGACTCTACAAGGTGTTGAAAGCGTTCCACAGGGATGCTGGCCGATGTTGAGTCCAATGCTTCCTACAGTTGTGTCAAGTTGGCTGGATGTCTTTGGGTGGTGGACCATTCTTGATACACACAGGAAACTGTTGAGCATTGAAAACCCTAGCAGCGTTGCAGTTCTTGACACAGTCAAACCGGTGTTCCTACACCTACTACCATACCCCTGTTCAAAGGCACTTAAATCTTTTGTCTTGCCTATTCACCCCCTGAATGGTACACACGTACAATTCATGTCTCAATTGTCTCAAGCCTAAAAAATCCTTCTTTAACCGGTCTCCTCCCCTTCATTTACACTTACTGAAGTGGATTTAACAAGTGACATCAATAAGGGATCATAGCTTTCACCTGGATTCACCTGGTCAGTTTATGTCATGGAAAGGGCAGGTGTTCCTGATGTTTTGTGTACTCGGTGAACATGTTATATGTCAGCGAGGTTTTGTTGGAGAAACTATGTTTAATATAACTAAATTATGTTGCAGGTGTTTTTAATGTTGTGTATCTCGTTTCTGCTACCATCCCAATATTGAACAGAAATCCGTCTTGAGATAAGGTTGGAGAAGCACAAGGTTTTAGTTGGTTGCATAAGTCCAGAGATGTTGTTGAGATGGACCCCAGGACATCACTGCAGGAGAAGTGCTCGAACATGACCCTGTGCTAGTATTTCTAGAGTCGCTGCTCTGACTGACCCATGTAAGGCCGATAGAGCAACAGACACTGGTTCTCAGTTTGTTGATGGGATGTAACGTCTTCACATGCACTCTCAAGTTCAAACAGGATGCTTGTTGAAGCCCAACTTAGGTTCAAGTATTTCAATCATTTTCTTCAGGGGATAACAGGAAAGGGGTGTTTTGCTAGCTTGTTGAAACAGCCTTTCCCTCCCTGTGTTTTATCATGAGATTTACAGTGAACACTTTGTGCGTCTACAGGACAGGATATGACAAGAGAAGTGAAGGATTTTCATAGAGGAAACATGTACAGGAAACTTCAAGTTGAAGACATCCCTCTCAGAGCACAATGTACTGTATGTGTATCAGCAGCTGCGCTTCCACTAGGTCCTGTCCTAGTCACCTATAGATTGATGAAACTTACTCTACACTGTTTAAGTGAGAGAAACAACTTACTCACAGGCTATAGTCATCAAGGAGTAATACAAGTATTTCATTCCATCAAATACAGTGCATTTCGGAAAGTATTCAGACCCCTTCACTTTTTCCACATTTTGTTACGTTACAGCCTTATTCTAAAATGTATTATTAAATAAAAAATGTTACTCATCAATCTACACACAATTTTACATTTTAAAATTAACCTTTATTTAACAGGTGTGTGCCTTTCCAAATCATGTCCAATCAATTGAATTTACTACAGGTGGACTCCAGTCAAGTTGTAGAAACATCTCAATGATGATCAATGGAAACAGGATGCACCTGAGCACAATTCTGAGTCTCATAGCAAAGGGTCTGAATGCTTACTTAAATAAGTTATTTAAATGTGCAAAAATGTTAAAAAAACTATTTTCGCTTTGTCATTATGGGGTATCCAGGCTGTATCACATTCGGCTGTGATTAGGAGTCCCATAGGGCGGCGCACAATTGGCCCAGCGTTGGCCGGGGTAGGCCATCATTGTAAATAATAATTTGTTCTTAACTGGCTTGCCTAGTTAATATAAGGTCCCACAGTTGACAGGGAATGTCAGAGCAAAACCCAAGCCATGAGGTCGAAGGAATTGTCTGTAGAGGTCCGAGACCGGATTGTGTCAAGGAACAGATCTGGGGAAGGGTACTAAGAACATAGTGGCCTCCATCATTCTTAATTGGGAGTCATTTGAAACCACCAAGACTCTTCCTAGAGCTGGCCCCCCAGCCGAACTAAGCAATTGGGTGAAAAGGGCCATGGTCAGGGAGGTGACCAAGAACCCGATGGTCACTGACAGAGCTCAAGAGTTCCTTTGTGGAGATGGGAGAACATTCCAGAAGGACAACCGTCTCTGCAGTGCTCCACCAATCAGGCCTTTATGGTAGAGTGGCCAGAAGGAAGCCACTCCTCAGTAAAAGGCACATGACAGCCCGCTTGAAGTTTGCCAAAAGACACCTAAAGGACTCTCAGACCATGAGAAACAAGATTCTCTGGTCTGATGAAACCAAGGTTGAACTCTTTGGCCTGAATGCCAAGCATCACGTCTAGAGGGAACCAGGCACCGCTCATCACCTGGCAAATACCATCCCTACGGTAAAGCATGGTGGTGGCAGCATCATGCTATAGGGATATTTTTCATCGGCAGGGACTGGGAGACTAGTCAGGATCAAGGGAAATATGAATTTAGTTTTTTATAAATTGATCAACATGACATTACATAACACTAATAACAACAAAAACATAACACTCAACAAGACAGCAAACAAGACAGCACCTTTCAACCATATATCAGTGGTTGGAATATTAAACAGCAAATAAAAACAAATAACAATACTTTTTTTTAAATGCAAAAAAACCCACAAATTATATATATATTTGTTCTAACTTATGCCCTAGCTTCTCACCCGCACGTCCCTTATATAATTCAAAAAGTGTTCCCATATCTTACTAAATTTCCCTTTCCTCTCCTGTAATTTTGCTATCATTGATTCATAAGATGCAGTCTCCACCATGAGTTTGAGCCAATCTGTTGATTTCGGACTATCTGCGCTCTTCCAGTTACGTAGTATGAGTCTAGCCGCAGTAAGAAAACCCACTGAGGCAAGACCAAACTCTTCTTTGCTAATACCTGGTGGTAAAATATATATATCCCCTAATAAGCACAGCTGTGGGGACTTACAGAGATATTATTGGTGAAAACTTACTCCAGAGCGCCAGGACCTCAGACTCAGACTGGGGAGTGGCTTCGGGACAAGTCTCTGAATGTCCTTGAGTGGCCCAGCCAGAGCCCGGACTTGAAACAGATCAAACATCTCTGGAGAGACCTGGAAATAGCTGTGCAGCGACGCTCCCCATCCAACCTCCCCAAATACAGGTGTGCCAAGCTTGTAGCATCATACCCAAGAAGACTCGAGGCTGTAATCGCTGCCAAAGGTGCTTCAACAAAGTACTGAATACATTTCCTTGTTTTTGAAAGAAAGTTTAAAAAATGGTCCATTAAAATAACATCAAATTGATCAGAAATACAGTGTAGACATTGTTAATGTTGTAAATGACTATTGTAGCTGGTTGAGTATCTGGAGCATCAGCATTTGTGGGTTCGATTACAGGCTCAAAATGGCCAGAAACAAACATGTTTTTTCTGAAACTCGTCAGTCTATTCTTGTTCTGAGAAATGAAGGCTATTCCATGCGAGAATTTGTCAAGAAACTGAAGATGTACTACTCCCTTCACAGAACAGCGCAAACTGGCTCTAATCAGAATAGAAAGAGGGGTGGGAGGCCCCTGTGCACAACTGAGCAAGAGGACAAGTACATTAGAGTGTCTAGTTGGAGAAACAGACGCCTCACAAGTCCTCAACTGGCAGCTTCATTAAATAGTACCCGCAAAACACCAGTCTCAACGTCAACAGTGAAGAGGCGACTACGGGATGCTGGCCTTCTAGGCAGAGTTGCAAAGAAAAAGCCATATCTCAGACTGGCCAATAAAAATAAAAGATTAAGATGGGCAAAAGAACACAGACACTGGAAAGAGGAAGATTGGGAAAAGGTGTGTTATGGAAAGACTAATCTAAGTTTGAGGTGTTCGGATCACAAAGAACATTCGTGAGACGTAGAAAAAATTTCAAGCATGGTGGAGTCAATGTGATGCTCTGGGGGTGCTTTGGTGGTGGTAAAGTGGGAGATTTCTACAGGGTCAAAGGGATCTTGAAGAAGGAAGGCTATCACTCCATTTTGCAATGCCATGCCATACCCTGTGGACGGTGCTTAATTGGTGCCAATTTCCTCCTACATCAGGACAATGGCCCAAAGCACAGCTCCAAACTATGCAATTACTATTTAGGGAAGTAGCAGCCAGCTGGTATTCTGTCTATAATGGAGTGGCCAGCACAGTCACCGGATCTCAACCCGATTGAGCTTTTGTGGGAGCAGCTTGACCGTGTGGTACGTAAGAAGTGCCCATCAAGCCAATCCAACCTGTGGGAGGTGCTTCAGGAAGCATGGGGTGAAATCTCTTCAGATTACCTCAACAAATTGGCAACTAATTTCATGTATGTTTTCATGGAAAACAAGGACATTTCTAAGTGACACAAAACTTTTGAAAGGTAGTGTATGTAAATGTGACATTTCAGTGATTTTATTTTATTTTATTCATTTGCAACAAAAAATAAAAAACTGTTTTTGCTTTGTCATTATGGAGTATTGTGTGTAGATTGATGAGGGGCAAAAAATATTTGATCAATTTTAGAATAAGGCTGTAAAGTAACAAAATGTGGAAAAAGTCAAGGGGTATGATTACTTTCCGAATGCACTGTAGCTTTGTCTAAATACTAGGCCATTGTAGGCCATTGTTGCTTTGGATAGAATGTGCTGGAAATGACTAATGACAACAAGCTAAAAGGAATGCAGAAAAACCGAGCATGATATGCATGTGTTCGACAAATGCACCTTAGAGCCAGCTCATTTCAAGACTGAATACTCTTCCAAATAAACAACAGCAAAGATCTCATTATATGTATGGTTCATCACTACTCATGTGTTGTGCATTAGGGAGATGAGATGGACATAGCTCAATTAGGATTTTAAAGAAAGATTTTGAAAAACAGATGAGCGGAACAATGGAATGTCTGTGTGGAAGTCTGTATTTGTATCAGAAAGGCATGCCATTGTGGGAAACACTAATCAACTCAAAGAGATATTGCACAATGTTTACTCTATTCATGGCGTGTTTCCCTCCTGTCGTTCTCTATTTGTGTATCTGCGGGTAAACTGAAAACTCACTACATGATTATCAGACAAACTGACTTAATCTGAAGATCTGCTTCCAGTTTTCACAAATATTACAGACTGCAGACTAAACTGGACTTGTAAACCTACATGATGGATTTGGTTTTCGTCCAAGATCTGTCAAAAACATCTTAGTCCTCACCGAAAATGTAATTGACTAAGTATGCCAACCATTAGCCAGAGAGAGAATGCCTGCATATTTATCCCTGCCAATCAAATGAAAAACTCAGTGAAACCAGCTCACCCGTGTTGCCACTGCATCAGGGAACACAGAGAGAACGCAGTGCTGAAACCATCAGGGGGGCATGGGAAAAATGCAGAGACTACCTTGCCATAATCAATTCCGAGGAACGCCGCAGCTATTTATGAGCACAAACCCAAGTTTGTGGCAGGCTGCGGCGCTAATCCTGGTTGCCCAGACCCCTCTGGCTGGGTCTGGTGGTGCTGAGGCTTCCATTCGGAAGACAACACATCCCGGCCGCCAACCCACCACCGCCTGCTCTGTGTCTAGGATGCTCCCTGTCAACTGGTCCCCATGTTGGACATCACATCACTACTTCCTGTTGTCTGTCAGCATCAACCAGCCGTCCTCAGATCTGTGATGGTGAACGTGCGGAGTTCGGTTTAGCCTAAACTCCTCTGGGTCTTATGCTACACAGTGCCAACATTTTCAGCACTTTTGTGTGGCTTAAATGATCATACATAATTCATGAATAAATGAATGAACGTGTAATCCCATCTCTTGTTTTCCCTTGTATTGATTTGCAGGCCATTCTCTTCAATGTCAGGCAACAGGGGCGGTCTGTTTAAGACAATGCAGTTACAGTAGAACAGCTTTTGGGGGATTCTGTGGTCCAAATCAAATGATAAATTGGAGGGCTTTTATTTCTAGACCTCATTCTGCTTTGCCTTGAAACACTCTCGCAGATGCAATGCATTTTCTTTGCAGTCTAAATGGATTTTAGAAGTTTAAGTGAAAAAAACAAAAAGTGAAGACATTTATGTTCCCTTTAAGCCCCAAACCTCAGTCACTGTTTGTAGAGGAACCAGCTAATGTTTGCTGGAACTCTGATGGTCTATACACACAGTGATTCTTTCTCACACCCGTACACCTTGTACTGCACCCCTGGAGTTTCCAAGTCCATTTTTGGGAGGAATCTTTATTTAGTTGCACTTATTGTTGCTTGTGATACTTCCTTGCTGCTTAAAGGTGGGGTGAAGCTCCAGCTAGTCTGTCTTTGCAGACAGCATCCGGGCCATTGTTCTGCTTCTAGGTGAGAGGAGGTGCGGACGTGACCCACAGTCCACCTTCTCGGGGCAAGGGGTCTGGGAATAGTTATTGGGCATTATTGTGTGGTGGATGGCTTCAAATGGGCACATGATAGGATTTCAAGCTGCTTTAATTTCCCCTTGATGAAGGGAATGTGTTTTGGCATGGTTTCAGAAGGCCCTCAATGTGTCGCCTCTGTTATAGTGATTAATGTAGAATTCTGCTACGAGGGGGGCGTCTGTATTTGTGGAAGTAGGATTTCAGGGAAGGGGGGAAATTTCATAAATACAATAGTTAAAGGAAAGAAAGGAAAACAGAGCTCAATAGGTGAGGCCCTTTAATTAGAGGCAAACTGGATGGGTTTTTTTAGGGTCCGTTTTTAGTTGTTGTTGCAGAGTCCATTGGGTTACCTGGGGCAACACACAAACTGTGACTAACAGCTTGTTTTGTGTTGGCTTACAGTCAAAGCATTGTATTAATGATGCTTCATCACAAGCCCTGGGTGCTTCAGATGGCAGATTTATGTGTTTTTTTGTCATCTCTGTGTAGGTGGTTTATTAGTCATGTTTCTGATCACCAGGCAAACAATATACTCTGGTGATGGTGGGCTATGCTCACGACCATGAGGAAAGCTGTTTTAGGGGCAACGTTCATGAGGAAAGCTGTTTTAGGGGCAACGTTCATGAGGAAAGCTGTTTTAGGGGCAATTTCACTGTACTATCAAGATGGATGTTTTGATTTGAGAGGTTCTGTTACGAAAGACCACCGCCACTCAATTTATTTGGTTTCTGCTTTAACAATGTTTTATGTCTTTACTGGCAGAGCAGTTCCAGTAATTACACATTTCTCCTAGATCTATCCACTCATTGCATCATACAGTGCATTCTGAGACTATTCAGACCCCTTGACTTTTTCCACATTTTGTTACGTTACTGCCTTATTCTAAAATGGATTTAAAGAAAATGTCCCCTCATAAATCTACGCACAATACCCCATAATAACAAAGCAAAAACACATTTTTGGGGAAATATCAAATTTACATAAGTATTCAGACCCTTAACTCAGTACTTTGTTGAAGCACCTTTGGCAGCGATTACAGCCTTGAGTCTTCTTGGGTATGACGCTACAAGTTTGGCAAACCTGTATTTGGGGAGTTTATCCCATTCTTCTCTGCAGATCCTCTCAAGCTCTGTCAGGTTGGATGGGGAGCGTAGATGCACAGCTATTTTCAGGTCTCTCCAGAGATGTTCGATCGGTTTCAAGTCAGAGACTTGTCCCGAAGCCACTCCTGCATTGTCTTGGCTGTGTGCTTAGGATCGTTGTCCTGTTGGAAGGTGAACCTTCGCCCCAGTCTGAGGTCCTGAGCTCTCTGGAGTAGGTTTTCATCAAAGAACTCTCTGCACTTTTCTCTGTTCATCTTTCCCCTGATCCTGACTAGTCTCCCAGTCCCTGCCTCTGAAAAACATCCCCACAGCATGATGCTGCCACCACCATGCTTCACCGTAGGGATGGTGCCAGGTTTCCTTGGCATTCAGGCCAAAGAGTTCAATCTGGGTTTCATCAGACCAGAGAATCTTGTTTCTCATGGTCTGAGAATCTTAGGTGCCTTTTGGCAAACTCCTAGCGGGCTGTCATGTGCCTTTTATTGAGGAGTGGCTTCCGTCTGGCCACTTTACCATAAAGGCCTGATTGGTGGAGTGTTGCTGAGATGGTTGTCCTTCTGGAAGGTTTTCCCATCTCCACAGAGGAACTCTGGGGCTTTGTCAGAGTGACTATCGGGTTCTTGGTCACCTCTCTGACCAATCCTGTCTCGGAGCTCTACGGACAATTCCTTCGACCTGATGGCTTGGTTTTTGCTCTGACATGCACTGTCAACTATGGGAACTTATATAGACAGGTGTGTGCCTTTCCAAATCATGTCCAATCAATTTAATGTACCACAAGTGGACTCCATTCAAGTTGTAGAAACATCTCAAGGATGATCAATGGAAACAGGATGCTCCTGAGCTGAATTTCGAGTCTCATAGCAAAGGGTCTGAATGCTTATGTAAATAAGGTATTTCAGTTTTTTATTTTTGATACATTTGCAAAACTTTCTAAAAACCTGTTTTCATTATGGGGTATTGTGTGTAGATTGCAGAATAATTTAAGCAATTTTAGAATAAGGCTGTAATGTATGAAACTGTGGAAAAATTCAAGGGGTCTGAATACTTTCCAACGGCACTGTAGTTTATTGCAGCAATGGTGTCACATTGAATTCTGCCTGTATTATAGTGCCATCCAAGGTTCATGGATGCATGTTAAAGGAATTGGTTTGTCGTATATTTTGAATTAACGCAATACAACTTCCATATCCATACCGTACAGTACACATTATGATAATATTTTATCAATATTCTGCACATTATTAGCTTCAAATGCAGTTTTTGCAATGTCAATTGTTTTAGGAGATTCCTATTTGACCTTACTCAGAAGTTATGACTGCTTAGTACTCACAAAGAGGCATTGTCTGTCCGGTGACCAGCCCTGAAGAAAGGCCCAGGGAGGTTTTCCTGCTTGTGTCTGTCTGTGGAAAACTACAGATGTATGATCTTAATTTGAGCCAGTTTGTTACAGCAGGAAAATAATCACACAGTAATAGGAAATGTGAACTATTACGTAAATTATAATTCATGGACATTTTTGTAGGGTTTGATACAGTTTTTGTTTGGGCAAATCAAGTCTGAAATTTAAAAGTGAAAATGACAAACTTTAGAAGCTTTTGAAAACTTTTGCATTTCCTGATCAAATTAAGATCCTACATCTGTACTAGGTGTGTGCGTAAATACGCAAACCCTGATGTGTTAAGGTCCCTAACCCCCAACATGCTTCTCATGTTTGTTTACACTCTATTTTCCAGAATCAGTTTACATCGGAGCTGAACTGCTTGGCTTGAGACTTCAATTATCCACTCCGTTGGTCCTGTACATCAGGAGTGTTTTTGTTAAGCATTCTCGATCACCTATCTGTAAACACAGTGAATCTCCAGAGTGATGAGCGGAGACAGTGGAGAGCCCAACCTGTACTGCATGGCGTTCCCAGTGGACACACCCTGTGCCAGTAACATGGGTCGGGGGGGGGGGGGGGGGGGGGGCACCGTGGCCTCGTAGGAAGCCCCCTGCGTGGTGACGTACCAGGATGATTAAGGGCCCCTTCCTTTCCCGCTTCGAGGGGCATTGTCCCGGTGACAGGTACATTTTGCCCCGCTCAGGAAGTGTGTCTCGCTGGTCCATGGAGCAGGACGAGGGGAGAGTAGCCTACTGATGACACACACCAACGGTGGACACACGCCTCACCCATCCCCACATTCCCAGCCAGAGACAAGTTGTGCTACACACATTTTTAGAGTCTGTACCGTTGTGCTAGGTGCTCAAATAGTGTTGATGACCTGGTGCCAGGACTTCAGAGGGTAGAAAACGGTAGAATGTCCTAGAGAAAGCTGAGGGTTGATATATTAATCAATGTTAGCAACTTCAGCAACTAGCAAAAAATATCTCTGGACTAGAAGTAATGCATAAATATATCGATCTTTATTCATTTATTCACTTCTTATGCTTAGTTAATAACACAAATACATTTAGAGTACAAAAATCTATATTTGATAGAAAACAAAACCAGTGCATACACTTTTTTCCTCCACAATGGACACAAGACCCAATCAGTCCACATTAACAATACAAACATCATTTGGCAGTATTTAAGGGTGTAGAGACAGCATTCATAATAAATCTTATAGAATTACGTATTGTGCGGCAAAGTATTATCTAGCAGTTTACACACACAAGCTATTCCCTCTCTCATATGTGTAACGAAACACTAGCTGGAGTGACTGGAATTTTGATTGAACCAAACATTTTGAATTATCCAAACCTTTAGACTCTTCATCCTGATCTTTTTCAGCCTTGTTTTAAAGGTAAGTACGTAGGCTAAACGTGCTAAAGGAGTCACCAGTATAGTGACCAGCCTGGTGATAACAAGTAGGTTACGTAGGCTAAACGTGCTAAAGGAGTCACCAGTATAGTGACCAGCCTGGTGATAACAAGTAGGTTACGTAGGCTAAACGTGCTAAAGGAGTCACCAGTATAGTGACCAGCCTGGTGATAACAAGTAGGATTCCTGGAGCCTGCCCTGCAAGCTTTAGTCACACTTTTAGCACAACAAAATGCATCAGTAACAGAAGATTTCCATTACAAACATTCCTGCTTACAAACAGTAAATTCCTTCATCTTTACTAATGTAATTATAGTGTATTCAGCAGTGCAAACGGAATATACATCTGGAATTAAATACTGGAATGTTACATATCGGGTTGTCAAGGAGGCAGCGGGTACAAATCCTTTGGTTAAATCTTCAGTGTGAAATTAATAAGTGACATTGTAGAATATAAACCTAAATAAATATGCATTGTTTATTTCACTGGTGCTTTCATAGACACTCTTCATATGAAATTGTAACCCAAGCTCATGTTTTTAACTAGCTTTGTACACATACAAATAAACCAGTCTCTCTCGTATCATCCAATTTCCCCTTTTCCACTCGGCCATAACAATAATACACAGAGTTAGTCCCATATCGGGATAGGGGAAGGAATCCAAATATAACTTTTCATTTCAAATGGCTTCACGGTAGAGATATAGTATTAAATCCAAAGCAGTGTGGTCTTCCTCTCTGTTCTGCCCTCTCATGTCCTCTTCATGCCTTGACCCCATTCAGAGACGCTGGGAGCTGGGATTCTATTGGCTGTTTAAGCTATTACTACTCAGACTGAGCCTAAGGGACTATGGGCCATATCCATCTACTGTAGACAACCCTGTCAACCCATGTGTCTCTCCATCTGAGTTGAAGGGAAAAAAGATTCCAAACAACAACAACATGTTGACTGGGAATACTGGAGATTGGAGTACTCAAGTGAAAAATCTTTTCAGACGGGCACATTCGATTATTCACAAACTGTTCCTGTAATCTGTCTGACAGGCTCTTTTTTTAAATCAGGAGCTTTAGCTCAAGTCAACCTGAGGAATATGCTTGAAAAGATCAAATTTGTGACACAAATATTTTGTCAACCTTATATCAATAATCATTACATAATAAAATAAAATAGCACATTACTTTCCAGTTTTCAATTCTATAAAATATTTGTACAGAAATAAAATAGTATCAATGAAAACACCCTAATTCTCCCATCTGATTTCCTTCTCATCTACATTTTGTATCCCCATGGTAACACATTTTTCATTTACACTACAGTATAAACTGCCAATAATACATTTCATGGGACTGTCATTCGTTACAAGTCTGGAATCGGTTGTGCTTCTTGGTGTTGTTCACAGTGGATTATAGGAATACCTGAGGCTGTCTATAGGTCTACAGAAGTCTATAGGGATCTTTCTATAGGTAGCTGTATGTGTGGCTATCAGAGTGAGCTATGGAGAAGGCCAGCAGTACATAGGCGAACCTCTGGGTCAGGCTGAGACCTTTACAGAAGAGGGGAGGCTCTTCTTCCTCCTTCCTGCAGAGTGGGCTGATGGGAAGCAGGCAGGCTAAGTGCAGATCTACAGTAAGTTGTCTCAGAGTGTCCCTAAGTAACAGATCTCACGTTGTAATAAAGCGTCTCAAACGTGTCTCTCTCTCAAGCCTCGGGGAGGAGGAGAAATGGAAGAAGTTAAAAAGAGGGAGGCAGCAGCCGTTTTACAGTGCGCTGTGAGGCCCGGAGACAGAGTCAGAACAGAGGAGAACAAAGGAAAGGCCTCGAGGCATTTAGTCAGATAGATTCTCCCTGGGGCGGAGGGTGGACGGAGGGGCGTCTCCCACGGCGACGGCGTGGGGCTACACAGGTGGGGTGGAGTAGCGCACTACATAGCTGTAGTCAGGGGGCGGGCTGTGGCACTCCAGACCGGGCTCCAGGGACGAGTCGTCCAGGGTGAAGTCCAGAGAGGAGACAGGATGAGGGTACTTGTCCTTCTCTCCCTCAGTCAGCACCGACTCCTTACTCCTACTCACTGCCTTCATCCTGGAGAGAGAGAGAGAGAGAGAGAGATGCAGCGAGAGAGAGAGAGACAGAGAGAGAGAGACAGAGACAGAGACAGAGAGAGAGAGAGAGAGAGAGAGAGAGAGAGAGAGAGACAGACAGACAGAGACAGAGAGACAGAGAGAAAAACAGCACATACATGGTTAATAACAGACTCAGTAAAATATAATTGACTTAGCTGCTGCCTTGGCAGGAACTAATGGGGATCCGTAAAATACAAAAATATAACAATAATGCATTTCCATGGTAATTGTTCATAAAGCATATCATCAATCACGTTCTCTGGCCTCTCTCACGGATGTTGACTTCTTCTACTCCCGTAAATGCTCCAAATATGAGTAATTGACTACTATTGTCTTCTGGTTGCTAGGAGTTTCCAGAACCTCTCTCACAGGGGCCAAGGTCGGCTCTCAGTGGGGTAAATCGCATGACTGACTGGCTGCATTGACTATGAGAGTGGTGAAATGACAGGGTGGTGTATTACAATGATTATATTCTAGAATGGATCAGTAAATGTTAGATTGGTGAGTCAAGTACTGACAACAATACTATCCCAAGCATTTCCACACATCTACAAGGAGAGAGAGAGAGCTAGAGAGAGAGAGATAGAGCTATAGAGAGAGAGAGCTCTACAGAGAGAGCTCTATAGAGAGAGCTATAGAGAGAGCTATAGAGAGAGCTATAGAGAGAGCTATAGAGAGAGCTATAGAGAGAGCTATAGTGAGAGCTATAGAGAGAGTGAGCGCTATAGAGAGAGCTATAAAGAGAGATATAGAGAGAGCTATAGAGAGCTATAGTGAGAGTTATAGTGAGAGCTAATGAGAGAGCTATAGAGAGAGCTATAGAGAGAGCTATAGAGAGAGCTATAGTGAGAGCTATAGAGAGAGCTATAGTGAGCACTATAAAGAGAACTATAGAGAGAGTGAGCGCTATAGAGAGAGCTATAAAGAGAGAGCTATAGAGAGAGCTATAGTGAGAGCTATAGAGAGATAGCTATAGACAGAGCTATAGAGAAAGCTATAAAGAGAGCTATAGAGAGAGCTATAGAGAGAGCTATAGTGAGAGCTATAGTGAGAGCTATAGAGAGAGCTATAGAGAGAGAGAGCTATAGAGAGAGCTATAGAGAGAGCTATAGAGAGAGAGCTATAGTGAGAGCTATAGTGAGAGCTATAGAGAAAGCTATAGAGAGAGAGCTATAGAGAGAGCTATATAGAGAGCTATAGAGAGAGCTATAGTGAGAGCTATAGAGAGAGCTAGTGAGAGCTATAGAGAGAGCTATAGTGAGAGCTATAGAGAGAGCTATAGTGAGAGCTATAGAGAGAGCTAGTGAGAGCTATAGAGAGAGCTATAGTGAGAGCTATAGAGAGAGTGAGCGCTATAGAGAGAGCTATAAAGAGAGCTATAGAGAGAGCTATAGAGAGCTATAGTGAGAGCTATAGAGAGAGCTATAGTAAGAGCTATAGTGAGAGCTATAGTGAGAGCTATAGAGAGAGCTATAGAGAGAGCTATAGACAGAGCTAAAGAGAGTGCTATAGAGAGAGAGCTATAGAGAGACCTATAGAGAGAGCTATAGACAGAGCTATAGAGAGAGCTATAGAGAGAGCTATATAGAGAGGGAGCTATAGAGAGAGCTATAGAGAGAGCTATAGAGAGAGCTATATAGAGAGCTATAGACAGAGCTATAGTGAGAGCTACAGAGAGCTACAGAGAGAGCTATATAGCGAGCTATAGAGAGCGCTATAGACAGAGCTATAGACAGAGCTACAATGAAAACTATAGAGAGAGCTATATAGAGAGCTATAGACAGAGCTATAGTGAGAGCTACAGAGAGAGCTACAGAGAGCGAGAGATATATATAGAGAGCTATAGTGAGAGCTACAGAGAGAGCTACAGAGAGAGCTATATAGAGAGCTATAGAGAGAGCTACAGAGAGAGCTACAGAGAAAGCCATAGAGAGAGCTATAGAGAGAGAGAGGGCGCTATAGAGAGAGTGAGAGCTATAGAGAGAGAGCGCTAGAGAGAGAGAGAGGACTAAAGATAGCGCTATAGAGAGAGAGAGGACTAGAGAGAGCACTATAGAAAGAACGCTAGAGAGAAAGAGAGGACTAGAGAGAGCGCTAGAGAGAGAGAGGACTAGAGAGAGCGCTATAGAGAGAGCGCTGGAGAGAGAGAGGACTAGAGAGAGCGCTAGAGAGAGAGCGCTGGAGAGAGAGAGAGGACTAAAGATAGCGCTATAGAGAGAGCGCTGGAGAGAGAGAGGACTAGAGAGAGCGCTAGAGAGAGAGCGCTGGAGAGAGAGAGAGGACTAGAGAGAGCGCTAGAGAGAGAGCGCTAGAGAGAGAGAGAGGACTAAAGATAGCGCTATAGAGAGAGCGCTGGAGAGAGAGCGCTAGAGAGAGGACTAGAGAGAGCGCTAGAGAGAGAGCGATAGAGAGAGAGGACTAGAGAGAGAGCTAGAGAGAGAGCGCTAGAGAGAGAGGACTAGAGATAGCGCTAGAGAGAGAGCGCTAGAGAGACAGGACTAGAGAGAGCGCTGGAGAGAGAGCGATAGAGAGAGAGGACTAGAGAGAGAGCTAGAGAGAGAGAGCGATAGAGAGAGAGGACTAGAGAGAGCGCTAGAGAGAGAGCGCTGGAGAGAGAGAGAGGACTAGAGAGAGCTCTATAGAAAGAGCGTTAGAGAGAGAGGACTAGAGAGAGCGCTAGAGAGAGAGTGATAGAGAGAGGACTAGAGAGAGAGCTAGAGAGAGAGAGCGATAGAGAGAGAGCGATAGAGAGAGAGCGCTATAGAAAGCGCGTTAGAGAGAGAGGACTAGAGAGAGCGATAGAGAGAGAGCGATAGAGAGAGAGGACTAGAGAGAGAGCTAGAGAGAGAGAGCGATAGAGAGAGAGCGATAGAGAGAGAGCGTTAGAGAGAGAGCGTTAGAGAGAGAGGACTAGAGAGAGCGCTAGAGAGAGAGCGATAGAGAGAGAGCGCTGGAGAGAGAGAGAGGACTAGAGAGAGCGCTAGAGAGAGAGCGCTAGAGAGAGAGCGCTGGAGAGAGAGAGAGGACTAGAGAGAGCGCTATAGAAAGAGCGTTAGAGAGAGAGGACTAGAGAGAGCGCTAGAGAGAGAGCGATAAAGAGAGAGGACTAGAGAGAGAGCTAGAGAGAGAGAGCGATAGAGAGAGAGAGGACTAGAGAGAGCGCTATAGAAAGAGCGTTAGAGAGAGAGGACTAGAGAGAGAGGACTAGAGAGAGCGCTAGAGAGAGAGCGATAGAGAGAGAGGACTAGAGAGAGAGCTAGAGAGAGAGAGCGATAGAGAGAGAGCGATAGAGAGAGAGCGTTAGAGAGAGAGCGTTAGAGAGAGAGCGTTAGAGAGAGAGGACTAGAGAGAGCGCTAGAGAGAGAGCGATAGAGAGAGAGCGCTGGAGAGAGAGAGGACTAGAGAGAGCGCTAGAGAGAGAGCGCTAGAGAGAGAGCGCTGGAGAGAGAGAGAGGACTAGAGAGATCGCTATAGAAAGAGCGTTAGAGAGAGAGGACTAGAGAGAGCGCTGGAGAGAGAGAGAGGACTAGAGAGAGTGCTATAGAAAGAGCGTTAGAGAGAGAGGACTAGAGAGAGCGCTAGAGAGAGAGCGATAGAGAGAGAGGACTAGAGAGAGAGCTAGAGAGAGAGAGCGATAGAGAGAGAGGACTAGAGAGAGCGCTAGAGAGAGAGCGCTGGAGAGAGAGAGAGGACTAGAGAGAGCGCTATAGAAAGAGCGTTAGAGAGAGAGGACTAGAGAGAGAGGACTAGAGAGAGCGCTAGAGAGAGAGAGCGATAGAGAGAGAGGACTAGAGAGAGAGCTAGAGAGAGAGAGCGATAGAGAGAGAGCGATAGAGAGAGAGCGCTATAGAAAGAGCGTTAGAGAGAGAGGACTAGAGAGAGCGCTAGAGAGAGAGCGATAGAGAGAGAGGACTAGAGAGCTAGAGAGAGCGAGCGATAGAGAGAGAGCGATAGAGAGAGAGCGTTAGAGAGAGAGGACTAGAGAGAGCGCTAGAGAGAGAGCGATAGAGAGAGAGGACTAGAGAGAGAGCGCTAGAGGGAGTGTTAGAGAGAGAGGACTAGAGAGAGCGCTATAGAGAGAGCACTATAGAGAGAGAGGACTAGAGAGAGAGCTAGAGAGAGAGAGCGATAGAGAGCGCTAGAGGGAGTGTTAGAGAGAGAGGACTAGAGAGAGCGATATAGAGAGAGCACTATAGAGAGAGAGGGCTAGAGAGAGAGCGATAGAGAGAGAGCGCTAGAGGGAGTGTTAGAGAGAGAGGACTAGAGAGAGAGGACTAGAGAGAGAGCGATAGAGAGAGAGCGATAGAGAGAGAGCGTTAGAGAGAGAGGACTAGAGAGAGCGATAGAGAGAGAGCGATAGAGAGAGAGCGATAGAGAGAGAGCAATAGAGAGAGAGCGCTAGAGGGAGTGTTAGAGAGAGAGGACTAGAGAGAGCGCTATAGAGAGAGCACTATAGAGAGAGAGGACTAGAGAGAGAGCTAGAGAGAGAGGACTAGAGAGAGAGCGATAGAGAGAGAGGACTAGAGAGAGCACTAGAGAGAGAGCGATAGAGAGAGAGCGCTAGAGGGAGTGTTAGAGAGAGAGGACTAGAGAGAGAGCGATAGAGAGAGAATTTGTACATTGTTACAACACTGTATATATATAATATAACATTTGTAATGTCTTTATTGTTTTGAAACTTCTGTATGTGTAATGTTTACTGTTAATTTGTATTGTTTATTTCACTTTTGTATAATATCTACCTCACTTGCTTTGGCAATGTTAACACATGTTTCCCATGCCAATAAAGCCCCTTGAATTGAATTGAATTGAATTGAGAGAGCGCTAGAGGGAGTGTTAGAGAGAGAGGACTAGAGAGAGCGCTAGAGAGAGAAGACTAGAGAGAGAGAGGACTAGAGAGAGAGCGCTAGAGAGAGAGAGCGATAGAGAGAGAGCGTTAGAGAGAGAGCGTTAGAGAGAGAGGACTAGAGAGAGCGCTAGAGAGAGAGCGATAGAGAGAGAGCGCTGGAGAGAGAGAGGACTAGAGAGAGCGCTAGAGAGAGAGCGCTAGAGAGAGAGCGCTGGAGAGAGAGAGAGGACTAGAGAGATCGCTATAGAAAGAGCGTTAGAGAGAGAGGACTAGAGAGAGCGCTGGAGAGAGAGAGAGGACTAGAGAGAGCGCTAGAGAGAGCGATAGAGAGAGAGGACTAGAGAGAGAGCTAGAGAGAGAGAGCGATAGAGAGAGAGGACTAGAGAGAGCGCTAGAGAGAGAGCGCTGGAGAGAGAGAGAGGACTAGAGAGAGCGCTATAGAAAGAGCGTTAGAGAGAGAGGACTAGAGAGAGAGGACTAGAGAGAGCGCTAGAGAGAGAGCGATAGAGAGAGAGGACTAGAGAGAGAGCTAGAGAGAGAGAGCGATAGAGAGAGAGCGATAGAGAGAGAGGACTAGAGAGAGCGCTAGAGAGAAAGCGATAGAGAGAGAGGACTAGAGAGCTAGAGAGAGCGAGCGATAGAGAGAGAGCGATAGAGAGAGAGCGTTAGAGAGAGAGGACTAGAGAGAGCGCTAGAGAGAGAGCGATAGAGAGAGAGGACTAGAGAGAGAGCGATAGAGAGAGAGCGCTAGAGGGAGTGTTAGAGAGAGAGGACTAGAGAGAGCGCTATAGAGAGAGCACTATAGAGAGAGAGGACTAGAGAGAGAGCTAGAGAGAGAGAGCGATAGAGAGCGCTAGAGGGAGTGTTAGAGAGAGAGGACTAGAGAGAGCGCTATAGAGAGAGCACTATAGAGAGAGAGGGCTAGAGAGAGAGCGATAGAGAGAGAGCGATAGAAAGAGAGCGCTAGAGGGAGTGTTAGAGAGAGAGAGGACTAGAGAGAGAGGACTAGAGAGAGAGCGATAGAGAGAGAGCGTTAGAGAGAGAGGACTAGAGAGAGCGATAGAGAGAGAGCGATAGAGAGAGAGCGATAGAGAGAGAGCAATAGAGAGAGAGCGCTAGAGGGAGTGTTAGAGAGAGAGGACTAGAGAGAGCGCTATAGAGAGAGCACTATAGAGAGAGAGGACTAGAGAGAGAGCTAGAGAGAGAGGACTAGAGAGAGAGCGATAGAGAGAGAGGACTAGAGAGAGCGCTAGAGAGAGAGCGATAGAGAGAGAGCGCTAGAGGGAGTGTTAGAGAGAGAGGACTAGAGAGAGAGCGATAGAGAGAGAGCGCTAGAGGGAGTGTTAGAGAGAGAGGACTAGAGAGAGCGCTAGAGAGAGAGGACTAGAGAGAGAGAGGACTAGAGAGAGAGCGCTAGAGAGAGAGAGCGATAGAGAGAGAGCGCTAGAGGGAGTGTTAGAGAGAGAGGACTAGAGAGAGCGCTATAGAGAGAGCACTATAGAGAGAGCGCTAGAGAGCGAGAGCTAGAGAGAGAGAGGACTAGAGAGAGCGCTAGAGAGAGAGAGAGGGAGCGCTAGAGAGAGCGCTAGAGAGAGAGCGCTAGAGAGAGAGACAGCACTATCGAGAGAGAGAGAGAGCAGAGAGAGAAAGAGAGAGAGAAAGAGAGAGAGAAGAGAGAGAGACAGAGAGAGAGAGAAGAGAGAGAGCAGAGAGAGAAGAGAGAGAGCAGAGAGAGAGAGAGAGAAGAGAAAGAGAGAGAAAGAGCAGAGAGAGAGAGAGCAGAGAGAGAGAGAGAGAGAGAGAGAGCTACTACAGCCCTCCCTTGTAAACCTCCAGAAGGGCAAAGGTGACAGTGATCGAGCGGCGACCCAGTGAGGGTTCTCTCCCCTCAATAAATAGATCATTCTCTGTATACCTCTGGTGACTGGTTCTCCCATGGCAGCGGCCATGGCAACATGGGTAAGGCTGTGGCTGTGCTCACAGGTTGTGGTCTCGTCACTCTCTGCCCAGCGTTGTGCATCACATAGGGGCACAGAGACGAGGGGAGCACTGTAAATGAGTTGATGGGTGTGTGGGGGTGGATTGTGGCTGGGAGGGTACAATGGTTGCCGAGGGAGAGGATCCAGAATGTTTTTAATCAAACATTCTCATCAACCTTCTGGTATGTTCATTTGGGGTTCGGAAGAGTTTCATTAATCGTGGTGAAAGCCACCGGCCGGCCCCATAAAAATGATATCAAACTCCCCTCGCCTTTTTATTTCACGCTCCCTTTCTGTCAGTTTAGGATTATTGCATAAAAAAAATTATCCTTTGTTAGCTGTCCTTGCTCATTTGAATATGCATTCGTACTAATCTTTTTTTTTGTCCAGGGAAGAGGTGTTTGTGAGCTGGGCATTTGAAAGATCTATATATATATATTTCACGCAATTCTGCTCCTTCAAGTACACAATGGATAATGTGTCATTTATGGCTGGGAGAGTATCTGCAGCCTAACCCGTCCTCAGCCCTGGTTCCTCTCTATTCCACAGGTACGACGGGTTATGACAAGGAGTGGTAGTAACTCTAAAAGTGGGTGGTTGCTCGCTGTATCACGAGAGTAAACTCTCTATAACCCGAACGCATCCCCTTGTTTACTCAGCTTGAACGCTGCTCGTTCTCTGAGCATGTTGAGGACCAGAGTGTAAGGAGAGAGAGCCCAGGGGTGTGACCTGCTACATTAACCCTGCGATTGGCCGACATTCAAAACGATAAACAATCTCTCAGACCTAAATCATCCACACAATGTACAGGCTGATCTGGGACAGTGGGTGTACAGTACATGCATAATTGAATGTTTTCTCTATCTGAACATCAGCTCTCAGGTCATTGCATAGTGGAGCCTCAAAGACGCAGGGCGATGGTAGACGTTTCCTCAGACACCACAGTCTGTTTATACCAGACCAGATAACATCCAGGGCGATGAGACACCTGAGTCCACAACTGTTCCTCAACCAATGACAGTGTTGTTCTGACGACATCTGTTATATTGACTCTGGACAGAGTCTGTATCACAAACCTCTTATGTCATCTCAAACTATGGCGGTTGATTGACGTATGAAACACTGCCTCTACTCTGAACCTTGACAAGTAAGCTGTCGGAGGACGTCTCAATCAGGCCCGGGCAGCCTTTTGGCGAACGCCAAAGCGAGTTTTAGTGCGTGCTCTTAAACCACCCAGGCACTGAGTCACACTTCCACTGGGCTTTTGTTCCCTGTCGTTTGGGTTGTCACCTTGGGGCAATATTCCTCTATTCCTATAGCACGCTTTCTTTTGACAAAAGTGAAGACCAGTCATTGAGGTTAAGGGGGTGAGAGGGACTGTGTGTGTGTGTGTGTGTGTGTGTGTGTGTGTATATGAGTGTGTGTGTATATGAGTGTGTGTGTGTATGAGTGTATATGAGTGTGTGTGTGTGACAATTCCAACGTCGACATTCCAGGCCAGCAGGTGGGTTTCCAGGGCAGGGCCAGCGGCCTTCCTCCCCTTTTCCCCCTGGCACTTTCTGCCTCCCCTAACTCTTTATCCTGCTTCTCTACCCCTCCCTGCCTCCAGTGCCTCTGCATGTGGCTCCTCTGCCTCTTTCTGCCTCAGCCTGTGTCTCTGGATGCTGTCAGTGACAGGGATAATGTGGACTCACGCCAGGGCCATGATGCTGAGTGGTCGGGCCAAGGACTCCAGGCGCTTCAGGGTGTTCATATCATCAGACGACAGGCCCATCCCACTGTCCGACTGGCCCCCCTGCACGTGCAGACAGAGGAAGGAAAATGGGAAAGAGAGGGATAGAGAGAGAGCGAGAGAGAGAGAGAGAGCGATAGAGGGAGAAACAAGGATGAGAGAGAGAAAGAGAAAGTGTCAGAGTCCACCAAAATGGTCTTACATGTCTATTCTTATAGGCCAGATGTTTTACACCCTACTGACGTGGCAGCTCTGTACGCGTGGTTCAGAGAAATCATCATGTTAGCACGGCAAACCAAAATTGGTTCTGTGAAAGTTCCCAGAACATTCATTAGGTCGTGGCAAATGTTCTCATAAGGCAAAAACTTTCCAGTCTGCTGATGATCATAGAATGTTTGTATAAAACATTCGCCCAATGTTGCGAGAACGTTCCTAGAAAAACATTTAATCTGTTCTTTAAAGGTTCCCATAATGTTTCATCAGGTGAATATTTTTTGCAACCTAAAATAAACATTGTAAATTCAGCAAAAAAAGAAACGTCCCTTTTTCAGGATCCTGTCTTTCATAGATAATTCGTAGAAATCCAAATAACTTCACAGATCTTCATTGTAAAGGGTTTAAACACTGTTTCCCATGCTTGTTCAATGAACCATAAACAATTAATGAACATGCACCTGTGGAACGGTCGTTAAGACACTAACAGCTTACAGACGGTAGGCAATTAAGGTCACAGTTATGAAAACTTAGGACACTAAAGAGGCCTTTCTACTGACTCTGAAAAACACCAATAGAAAGATGCCCAAGGTCCTTGCTCATCTGCGTGAATGTGCCTTAGGCATGCTGCAAGGAGGCATGAGGACTGCAGATGTGGCCAGGGCAATAAATTGCAATGTCCATATTGTGAGACGCCTAAGACAGCGCTACAGGGAGACAGGACGGACAGCTGATCGTCCTCGCAGTGGCAGACCACGTGTAACAACACCTGCACAGGATCGGTACATCCGAACATCACACCTGCGGGACAGGTACAAGATGGCAACAACAACTGCTCGAGTTACACCAGGAATGCACAATCCCTCCATCTGTGCTCAGACTGTCCGCAATAGGCTGAGAGAGGCTGGACTGAGGGCTTGTAGGCCTGTAAGGCAGCAACGTCGCCTATAGGCACAAACCCAACGTCGCTGGACCATTTAGGACTGGCAAAAAGTGCTCTTCACTGACGAGTCGCAGTTTTGTCTCACCAGGGGTGATGGTCGGATTCGCGTTTATCGTCGAAGGAATGAGCGTTACACCGAGGCCTGTACTCTGGAGCGGGATCGATTTGGAGGTGGAGGGTCCGTCATGGTCTGGGGCGGTGTGTCACAGCATCATCGGATTGAGCTTGTTGTCATTGCAGGCAATCTCAACGCTGTGCGTTACAGGGAAGACATCCTCCTCCCTCATGTGGTACCCTTCCTGCAGGCTCATCCTGACATGACCATCCAACATGACAATGCCACCAGCCATACTGCTCGTTCTGTGCGTGATTTCCTGCAAGACAGGAATGTCAGTGTTCTGCCATGGCCAGCGAAGAGCCCGGATCTAAATCCCATTGAGCACGTCTGGGACCCGTTGGATCAGAGAGTGAGGGCTAGGGCCATTCCCCCCCAGAAATGTCCGGGAACTTGCAGGTGCCTTGGTGGAAGAGTGGGGTAACATCTCAAAGCAAGAACTGACAAATCTGGTGCAGTCCATGAGGAGGAGATGCACTGCAGTACTTAATGCAGCTGGTGGCCACACCAGATACTGACTGTTGCTTTTGATTTTGACCCCTCCCTTTGTTCAGGGACACATTATTCAATTTCTGTTAGTCACATGTCTGTGGAACTTGTTCAGTTTGTCTCTGTTGTTGAATCTTGTTATGTTCATACAAATATTTACACATGTTAAGTTTGCTGAAAATAAACGCAGTTGACAGTGAGAGGACGTTTCTTTTTTTGCTGAGTTTATAATTATCCACACCACTGGACAGTTTTTTGTGTTTTGGGAACATATCTTTTGTGATGTTCCCACAATGTTTCCACCAGACTCTTCCCACAACCTAATGAAACATTCTGTAAACTTTTAAATTACAGATAAAATGTGTTCTGGGAACGTTCTTGCAACATCAGGCGAATGTTTTATACAATCATTGTATAATAATCAGCACGACTTGACAGTTTTTGTGTTATGAGAACATCTACCGCAACCTAACGAATGTTCTGGGTACTTTCACAGAACCAATTTTGGTTTGCTGGGAAAACATTAACACTCGGCTCCCGAGTGGCGCAGCGGTCTAAGGCACTGCATCTCAGTGCTAGAGGTGTCACTACAGACCCTGGATCGATTCCAACATTCTTTTAATGTTTTTGGGATGTTATCATGCTAATGTTAGATACAACCCTAACTAGAACTTCATGGGAATCTTAGCTAATGTTCTGGGAATGTTCCCGGTTTGCTGGGAGGTTTGGGTCACTTGCTGTTCAGCGTGAGAGTGGGATAGGGGTGATGGGTTAATTCACCTCATGGTTGTCGTTAGAACCGTTCTCCATGGTAACCTCATCAAAGGTCTTCACACTTGCTGGACGGATCTTAATGTTCCTGAAAGAAAACAATTTCTAAAGTCAGATCCTAATGTAGGAAAAATGTCCCAGTCAGGGAAATCCAAGATTACACAGGCGCCAAAAAGCATTGAAAAAACACAATAATCGGGAACATAATCAATTCAATCAACAATTACATAGTGTCGGGGGAATTGATCTTTAAAAATAAACCCTATTTTCTTGGCTTTCCAACACAGAGAGAATCAAATAACTGCTTAATTCAGCTTAAGGGATAACTGACATTAAAGCATTTTAATACATTCTCAATAAACCCACTCGTAGGACCTGTGAAAATACGAGGGTTTAACAAATATTATTTTAAGTGGACATATATCCTGGTGCAGGGTCTGTGGTTTGGGAGGAAAATCTTCGAAGGGGCCACAATGCTTTGGGCTCCCTCACCATCAGACTGCCAGTGTATATAGTTCTCATCCCAATCTTTATCAGGTCTTTCATTGTCCTCAAGCAGATCTACTTGCACTTCTTTAAGAGTAAGTACCTGACCCGCCAAGCAAAGCATATGTAAAGAAAATGGAGTGTGCTTTGGACAATGTACTGTATAAAGAGTGGGGAAATGATTGGTTGTTATCTTAACACTCAGTTCAGTTAAATATAACACAGATTTAAAGAGAGATTAACGTTACCATTAAGCCAAGATGCCCGTGGAGACATTACATTTCACTGTTGAAATTTCTCTATTAAATGGTATATAATGTACATAGACTTACGGCAGAATTCTTCAACTAAGCGCTCTTAAATATGTATATCGCTGAAGCGTTACAGATTGCGTGATAGAAATGTTAAGATAATTTCCCATTGAGCCGACTTATGCAGTGTTTACCGCGAATGCAGTCTGCACTAATGCGGGAACATTGCCTTTAGATTTCAATCACGCTGTAATGCTGAACTTCCACAATGCAGATTGAATAGAGCCCTAAATTGCAATACAATAAATGTGAGAACCTTATTCAATACTGTTGTGAGTCACAGGTGTGAGTGTGATCTTGTGTGTTAGGTTGAGGGTAATATCTCTCTGTTAGGTTGAGGGTAATATAGCTGGGTAATGTCGTGTACCGACTGGCCAGCTGACAGACTCATCCTTCTTACCAGGTGCTCCCTGAGTCGCGGTAAGAGAGTGGCCTGGTGTTGGTCTCCTCTGACAGGGCCGTATTGGAGGGGTCTCCCTCCTTAGACAGCAGGGCTGCTATAGGGATGTAATGCTTTCCCTCCTGAATGGACAGAAAGAGGAGAGAACACAACATGTCAGACCAGAGGCCTAGCTTGCAGCTATCATAGACGAGAGGTCTAGCTAGCAGCTATCATAGACCAGAGGCCTAGCTAGCAGCTATCATAGACTAGAGGCCTAGGTAACTGCTATCATAGACGAGAGGTCTAGCTAGCAGCTATCATAGACCAGAGGCCTAGCTAGCAGCTATCATAGACTAGAGGCCTAGGTAACTGCTACCATAGACGAGAGGCCTAGCTAGCAGCTATCATAGACTAGAGGCCTAGGTAACTGCTATCATAGACGAGAGGCCTAGCTAACTGCTATCATAGACCAAAGGCCTAGCTAGCAGCTATCATAGACCAGAGGCCTAGCTAGCAGCTATCATAGACCAAAGGCCTAGCTAGCAGCTATCATAGACCAGAGGCCTAGCTAACTGCTATCGTAGACCAGAGGCCTAGCTAACTGCTATCATAGACCAGAGGCCTAGCTAACTGCTATCGTAGACCAGAGGCCTAGCTAACTGCTATCATAGACGAGAGGCCTAGCTAGCAGCTATCATAGACTAGAGGCCTAGCTAACTGCTATCATAGCATGACGGAAAGCACATGTGTGTGATAAGCGTGTGAAGCTTAGGGAGATTTGAGCTTGATACTGTTCGTGTGCTTCACAAAAATCCATCCAGGACTAGCAGGGAATGTTGCCAAAGAAACCAAGGTCATGCCTAATAAATCCAATGTGGAATGTCTGAGGAGGGGGTGATGATGCTGGTGGAGACAACATCGCTGACTGGCCTGTAAAGGAATTAGTCTGTATGTAACAGACCTATATTAATGAAAGGGTTGAAATCCTCCCTGTTCAGCTCTTTTCTGTACTGTCAGGATGGGTTCCCATGAGGTTGGTTTTCAGCGAGAGTGATCTGTTATGTTATAGAGTGTTTTAGTTCTGTGGTTTTATTCTGATGGGAGGTCTGGCCTGCTATCATCTCTTTACTATCCCCACCACAGTCTGGTCTCATTTTAGTCCTGTCTGTGTGTGTCTGGGTCTGTCTGCAGTTAATGAACTATCTGGACCTGGGCCCAGTTGCATAAAACATCTTAAAAAAAAAAATATATATATATATTTTTTTTACCCCCTTTTTCTCCCCAATTTCGTGGTATCCAATTGTTAGTAATTACTATCTTGTCTCATCGCTACAACTTCCGTACGGGCTCGGGAGAGGCGAAGGTCGAAAGCCATGCGTCCTCCGAAACACAACCCAACCAAGCCACACTCCTTCTTAACACAGCGCGCATCCAACCCGGAAGCCAGCTGCACCAATGTGTCGGAGGAAACACCGTGCACCTGGCGACCTTGGTTAGCCCGGCCCGCCACAGGAGTCGCTGGTGCGCGATGGGACAAGGATATCCCTACCGGCCAAACCCTCCCTAACCCGGACGACGCTAGGCCAATTGTGCGTCGCCCCACGGACCTCCCGGTCGCGGCCGGCTGCGACAGGCATAAAACATCTTAAGTGTTACCTAAGTGAATTGTTTAATGACGTTGCATAGAGCCCCTCAAACATTTCCTTAGGTAAGGGCATACTTAAGGGGTTTTACGGTAGTTTCAAGGCATATACGGCAGAAAGAGTATCTGTTTACCATGGATACGGCCTGAGATCGCATGTATTCTGTGAGATGGCAAAATAGTACTTCTACAATCAAGACAGGATAACCAAATTGATTCAGAAGATAATAAAGCATGTTCTTGTAGGGATTTTTTCTCTCAACTTGTTTCTATTACTTTCTAGCACATCAAGCGAACTTACAGAGTAGCTAGCTATCTACGCAGCTACTATAGCTTTGTAGCCATGGATAGTGCACCTTCCATTGTTTAGCTAAGTAGCTAACTGTTAGCTAACTAGCTAGCTGGTTGATGTTTTCCTTTTGAAACCAGGGCAGAGGAAAGCAAGATTCACCTCCATTCTGAATGAAGCACCCGTAACTTGTTAACTTCATTTAAGGGGGAAATGCACCTTACAATATTTTGTGCAACTGACTTAAATTTAAGGAAACTTTAAGTTAAAATGAAAGCTAACTTAGGGTGTTTTATGCAACCGGGCCCTGGGCCTTATGTCTGGGAGAGAGGTGAAACTGGGAGCATGGCTGTAGATATCTGAGGAAGTCTCTTCCATTCTCTCAGTGACTTTGTTTTAAACTGTCTTTTAAACTCAAAGTTTTGGGCATTATAAGGACTTGATGGGAACCTATTGTTTTGTTCTCGCTGGGGAAACAGCCAATTTTCCATCAGCACTCACAATCGCTAATTTCCTTCTCCCTCTCTTGATTCCATCCCTCATTGTCAAAATCATTCCATTACCACAAAAGCAGCCCTTTCTTTATTGATAGTGAAGGAAAGTATAGCACAAGACTATGTTTTTGTGTCATGGTTTCATGGCCTAAATGATTTAGATGTGTTCAATCTGGTCATCTTTCAGCTGGTGGTTGGGGCTGGTGATGAGGAGTGATGGTAATGTGAAATCTGTAATCCTCCAGACCTTTGAGGACGATCTGTCAGTTTTTACGATCAAAAGTGATCCTCCTCATTCCCTGCTGGGTTTGGGATGTTTCCATTGTCATAAATGGCCGTTGTGCTCAAGTTCTCCAATGTTAAATCCTCCCCAAATGTACAGCCTCCCTCCCACATATACTACTGCTGCACTAAATTGACCACATTGTGAATACCTTAATACAGAGCTTATGATATTGCATCATATTAGTATTACTGTTGTTTTTCCTACAGTTTTGAAGTGCGGTTCCTCTTACGCGCTAGCTACTTTTTCAAAGGGAGCCGAGGGGGTTGTTGAGTGTGACTTCCCCTCCAAGTTCCCGTGAGCACCCCCCTGGGCCAGACCCCTTTGCATCATCTCCAGTCTGTAGTGCTTTACTCAGAGGAGCCTGAATAGTTGCAATTTGTGTGAGTTACCATCCAGAACCAGGGACTAATTTCATTGTTAAAAGTGGTTTTGTAAGGACAATGTGGCTCAAGTACTTCACTGGGTTTTAGCTTACCCCACGGAAGTGGTTTTGAGCTATTTGCCTAAACTTGACTTACTTAAACCCTTTTACTCTGTGAGGAGCATACGTCATCCACAAATGTTCTCCTCCACACTGTTTTGGCTCTTGCCTCAGCTACAGACATTTACTGGTCAGAAGAAAAACAGTACGTCACCACAAGCCTTAAGCACTTAGATGAAACAAGGCCCTATCCACAACTCAACTCCTCTGATCTCCAGGTCACCTTGAACCTGGTCTTCATCATGTGACACACCTTAACCCTTCATGGGTTCAACCACCTTCACCTAGTCACTCATTTCAGATTAGTGGTACCCTCACGGGTGGAAGGAATGATAGAACAAAGCCATGGGGATCTTACCTGCTGTACGCTGGCCTGTAGCAGGTCTCCTAGTCTCTCCACCAATTCAGTGAAGGTTGGCCGGTCTCCTGGCTCAGCCTGCCAGCAGTCCAACATGGTCTGGTATCTGAGGAAAAATACACATCATGTCATTATGCTGGCTCGCAAATGCACATTAATAACAAAGACACACTGTGTAGCTATACTGTTGAGCTAAACTCAAATAAATTATGGTAATAACATGATAATCGCAAGTATTCACATCCATATGGGTTGCTAGACTTGCTTCTCTCTGCAGTGCCTTGAGAAATTTAACCATAAGGCAAACAATACTCAATCTTTTACAATCAGGAGTGTTTTGACATTCATAGAAACCCAATGCTCTCCTCCTCCACCAGACAGGCCCTGTGTGTGTGTGGACGCTGACTGACACGAGAGATGACCTGTAGCTGGCATTCACCCAAATCAACTGTCATCTACAATACTCATATACCAAATATTTCATTTTCCAACGATCATCTGGTCTCTGGGGCTGTATCTCGTTCTCTAGGTCTCGGTGTGAACATTAGGAACCCCCACCCCTCAGCTCTTTGACGAGCTGTCAGCGTCTCTGCCCATGTGGGAAGACTCAGGGCCGTTATGTGCTGTGTTTTCACTGCAGCAGTGGCCTGTAAAAATGGCCGGACTCGGACGTGGAGGAATTCAGAGACGGAGCGCCGGCCGCTGCTGCTGTTTAAATCAAACCCCATAGCCAACGTGGTGAACGAGCTCGGCCGGGGTGTTGATGAATCCCTAGCTCGCTTCATACTATGGAGCGCGGCCCCCAAACACAGAGGCCCTTACGTAAACACAGCCAGGTGCCCATTAGCTCCATTATGTTCCTCTGATTGGCACCAGATTGAGTCAATTTGAGTTTGGAGAAAATTACAGTAAAAAGCAGATGGTCCATTACGCCCTCGATCCTCCCCCATACCCTCGCCTTTTGCCCTCTCCATCTGTGTTTGTATTCAGGACACCTAGACCTTGGCTTGGCAAGACGTCTCCTCTCCCCTCTGTGCGGTGGAGATTGGCTGGAGGAAGCGGCTGGGCTGTGATTCCCATGTTCATGAGTGTCCTTGGCCAGGTGGAGGGACTCCTAACATCCTCAGTGACAGGATGGAAGCCCAGAGTAGACCACCATGGCCCACATGGCCAACAAATCAAGAGGAGGGGATGTAGACAGCATTGTAGACAGCACAATTTCAACCCTGCTTCCTGTCTGCTTCGTAATGGGAAAAAATTGGTTCCACCCCTCTTCTGTCTCTTTAGGGAATACGCTGCCGTGGGGGGCCATTGTGGTGGTACGAATTCCAAAGTCCACTTCTCTCTTCCCTGCAGGAAAGCTGTGGGACGTTGGGAGGTGGACATCCGTTTTTCTTGATTCCTGCGTCTTGAGGAGCGTCTTGCACATTCTGATGAGGATGCATCAGATCGGAGCGCCGTTAGGCTGATGGAGGAAGTGGACTTTCCAATCTTCTAAACGGAGGGACACATTCCTGATGAGCCAGTGCAGCAGCAGCAGGGTAGATTTACCACCCCATATCGCCTGGCCCTACGGCCCCTTTCATCATCCATATAACGGAGGGTTGGGGTCAAGGTCAGGGGCTCTGGATCCCAGGCTCCCACACACATGATCAACATCAGGCCTGGGAGGCTCTGAGGAGAAGTGTGGGAGACAGGGGGGTATTACCCCTGTAGAATAGAGTGCGTACCGTGTGTACAATAGAGTGCGTGCGTTCCCATTTAAACTGATATCAGCAGGTTGTAGTTCATGGTTCCTTGGCATGAGCTTAGCAGAGTGTTATCTGCTCTCTCTATCTTAATTCGGTCAATGGAGCACTTTGCTTTGAACCAGAATTGAAAGGATCTTAGAGAGGAGAACTTGGCACCAGTGGGTCTGACTGGATCTACAGAGCTGCTATTTAGTTCTATTCCCAGTCCCCACGCTCTAAGACTCCAGTCTGGATCATATTTTTGCAGGTCAACTCTAATCACCATCTCCCATGTCTCCGTGATACATCCATTCAATTGGCTGCAGTTGGCACAAGATGTTTTAAACATTCTGGACATCCCGGTGGTAAAGGGTTATAAAACATAAGTACAGGATTGATCCTTTCCAAATGAATAAGACAGAGGGAGTTTAACTCCACCACGCTTTGTCACAAATTAAAACCAAACGCTACGCACAGAGACACACACACATAGATTGAGAGCAGTGCTCAGGGTGTGAGAGCGAGGGGTCCGTTGGGAGTAGGTTGTAAAACTCGCAGGGTTGGGTGCGTTACTTTCTAACTGTAATCCGTTACAGTTGCTAGTTACATATTCAAAATTGTAATTAGTAACGTCATTTTTGGATGACAAAAACTCTGTAACATAATCTGATTACTTTCAGTTACTTTTAGATTACTTTCCCCATAAGAGGCAATATTACCAATTGAAAAACATCTATTGCGGGATACATCAGTGTTAGAGTTTACATAGCTGGCCTTAAATGGATGTTGCATGTTATTTTATGGGTTGGTTATGTAGGCTTCTTCTAACCCATTGCTTTCTACTACAGATAATAATATATTAGCTAGGTAATATCTTTACATTAAAAAACAAAGTCTCTCAGATTTACAGTCATTCCAATTAATTTAACACACCTTGATCTTCAAGAATACGAATTGGAAATAAAATAATAAATAAAATGATTTGGGGCGTGCTTATATTTAGACTATTTCACACATGTTCAAGTGTGTATTAAAGCACATGTGTGAATTGGACATTTTTTATTATTATTATTATTTTTTGCATATTCCACTCTCCCTGAGACACCCTCGGAGAGTGGGGTCACAACCAGGGGCTGACATTATCAATGGCAGCCCTGGAGCAATTAAGGCTATGTGCCTTGCTCAAAGGCACATTGACCTATTTTCACCTTGTTGTCTTGGGGATTCTAACTAGCGGTCTGACCTTTCGGTTACTGGCCTAACTTTCTCACTGCTAGTTTACCTGCCACTACCTGGAAATATAGATTAGCCAAATTGTTTTACCGGAGCATAACCCAAAAACTAAAGACTAATTATACTACTCTGTTGTTTATGATTTTGTTGTCATGGAGCAAGGTTTCCCAAACTCGGTCCTGGGCCCCCCTGGGTGCATATTTTATTTTGTTGCCCTAGCACTACACAGCTGATTCAAATAATCAAAGCTTGATGATGAGTTGGTTAATTCAAATCAGCTGTGTTATGCTAGGGCAAAAAAATAAAATATGCACCCAGGGGGGCCCAGGACCGAGTTTGGGAAACCCTGTCATGGAGGACTGATTGGGCTCATTGCTTCAAGTTGAAAAATAAATGCTGCTCTCATGGAGTGGCATGCTTTGAGCAGTACCGATATCTCAATCATTTGCAGCTGTTGAAGTCTATCAAAAGTGTGCGAGTTTGAGCATTTGTCCATTAGGCCTATGGATATTAAACAAATTATATCAGCAAGAATTAGATTGAGCAATAAAAGCCCCACTCGTGGTCTTCTTAAATGAAACTTGTTGTTGACACTGTGGAGCACAATACCACGGAGGAGTTTAGAAGGGAGGAACTCCCTCAAACTTTGATTCCACAGGCTGGGATCCGCACTGTGCAGCTGTTGCAAAAGCACATTTTCAACTGTCTGTCCACTGGTCGCAAAAACAATGATTGATAGGCAGCTTAAACTTCTTGAATTCAACCATCATTGGGTTAAAATACACTTTTGTGAACAGCCATCCACAACAACCACAATTTGCAAGGCACAAAAAATAGCTAAATGAGAGAGTAGCAGAGTGATCCACATCTTTACACTATGTACAGTTGAAGTCAGAAGTTTACATACACTTAGGTTGGAGTCATTAAAACTCATTTTTCAACCACTCCACAAATTTCTTGTTAACAAACTATAGTTTTGGCAAGTCGGTTAGGACATCTACTTTGTGCATGACACAAGTCATTTTTCCAACAATTGTTTGTTGGAGGTGTACCTGTGGATGTATTTCAAGGCCTACCTTCAAACTCAGTGCTTCTTTGCTTGACATCATGGGGAAATCAAAAGAAATCCGCCAAGACCTCAGAAAAAAAATTGTAGACCTCCACAAGTCTGGTTCATCCTTGGGAGCAATTTCCAAATTTCCAATTTACTAGGATTAAATGTCAGGAATTGTGAAAAACTGAGTTCAAATGTATTTGGCTAAGGTGTATGTAAACTTCCGACTTCAAGTGTAGATACTATATCAATAATAAGGGATATCTGTATCGGCTACACTCTTAGAAAAAAGGGTTCCAAAAGGGTTCTGCGGCTATCCCCAAAGGAGAAGCCTTTTTGGTTCCAGGTAGAACTCTTTTGGGTCCCATGTAGAACCTTCTGTGGAAAGGGTTCTACATGGAACCCCAAAAGAGTTCTACCTAAAAAAAACAAAAGGGGTTCTTCAAAGGGTTCTCCTGTGGGGACAGTCGAAGGACCCTTTTTGGTTGTCGTGAGCATCTTCTTTTTCTAAGAGTGTACACCACTGCTGTCGTCCTTACCTCCAAGCGTTGTATGAAGTGTATGTATAATCTTTGGACGCCGACATCAGTCGTAAGACATTAGCCTAAAAAAGGCTATTCCTTCTCTTTTCACTCGATCCATCAAACACATTTTGTGAGTCATCATAGAGGTCTCTGACTTGTGGTCACACTTGCTCAGGGGGACCAAACAAAAATGTTTGTCTTTTTCAATTATGCTATTGTCTCATCGCTGCAACTCCCCAACGGGCTCGGGACAGGTCGAGTCATGCATCCGTGACCCGCCAAACCGCGCTCCTTAACACCTGCCCGCCAGCTGCAGCAATGTGTCGGAGGAATCACCGCTCAACTGACGATCGAAGTCAGCCTGCAGGCGTCCTACCCGCCATAAGGAGTCACTAGAGCATGATGAGCCAAGTAAAGACCCCCCGGCCAAACCCAACTGTGCGCCAACCTAAGAGATTCCCGGTCTCGGCCGGTTGTGACACAGCCTGGGATCGAACCCAGGTCTGTAGTGACACTACAAGCACTGCAATGCAGTGCCATAGACCGCTGTGCCACTCGGGAGGCCAATATTTTCCCTTTTTTCAATGTTGATTTGAATGTCATTGAAAAAACAGAAAGGTGTCATAGGTTCCTTTCTGAATTTAAAAGTAATCCTAGAAGTAATCATCTAGGTTTTCAAAAGTATCTGTAATCTGAATACAATATTTTTGCTGGTAACGTAACAGATTAAAGCTGCAGTTTAAAAAAAAATCTGTTACATGTAATCCATTACTCCCCAACCCTGTAAACTCGGACGTGTGCCATAGCCTGGGACAGTGAGTGAGAGAGAACCCCAGGACTTAGTCCTCCCTGCTGAGAAGCCACCCAGTCACCTCATAAAGGCAACAACAACCCCAGATCCCCCTGTCCAGTGACCTCATAAAGGCAACAACCCCAGCTCCTCCTGTTCAGTCCACCTCTCTGCTAGACTAACAGCACTGACACCACAGGGGCAGGAGAAACCACCCTAGACTCCCCCAAAGATATTCTGTTTCAGCAGCACCGTCCACATCTGCCCTGCGTCTGATCCCCCTTGTGTGGACAAGGGAGGGGAGTCTCCCGCTCCTTGCTCTCATTACCCTGTGTCCGGCTACCCCCTGGCCACTCCCCACTCCCACAGTCTTTAATGTGGGGCTCAATTACGACCGCATCGATGTCAGTCTGAAAACGGATCCGCACCTCGCCGCCCACCACACCCCTCGGTAAACTGCCAATCAGCAGCACCTGTCTCCCCTCCGCATTCAGAGCTGGATTACCCATGATGCCTATCAAGCCCTGTCACTCATTCAGACGAATGAAGGAGCAGATACAAGCACTCCTTTCAGCTCCAGTATATCGATATGGGAGGCTTTTCTTTACTGCCCTCTAATGTGTTGCCCTGAGTAAGAGTTCCTGGTGGATAATTACCCTCAGGAGAGGTTGGGGGATACGTTGAGAGGACTAGAGGCATGCGTCGGGGTCTTTACAAGTTTCACGAGCCAAGGGAGCTCGATGCATTATGCACTGCCAAGAGGTGAGAGAGCTTTCTGACATGGGCCACTCTTCAAACTGCAAGTGTGTTCTTTTTTTTGCCCTGAGTTAGATGGTGAGATTGGGGTTTGTATGTTAAGTAATGGAGTAACAAAGATCGCTTGATCCTTACATTTCAGAGGAGGAGTATTCCGGAGCTCTCATCCTGGTCCCTTCCTTCAGTCGGCAGCAGAAGTCCTCGTCGATGTGTAAGCCGGGATACGGAGAGGCACCTGGGGGGTGGGGGATTATCAGACACTTCAATCTCCCACACAGAGAGGGCCCGGATACTTTTCACAGATTAGACAAGAAAGCTTCATAAACAGTCAGTTAAGACTTCAACTGATTGACCTTGCACATGGACAATGTCATGACTCTCCTCACAACAACAATGATATTATTCACTGAATAACATCTAGAGACAGAAATATGATTTAATTGGACTATTGGGGCTGAAGTAAGACTCTTTCTAGAATAATTTGAATTTATGCTTGGCTCAGCCGAAATGAAAACAATAATACACGACTAAGCCAACTTGCATCGAATATCCAATCCAGTTGGGGTTTTGGAAAATATTGCCCACGCCATCTAATCCATAAACATGTCCAGACTCATGAACCAATATTTTCATGTACCCGACTGACATCCCTGACACAATATCAGATAGCATCGAAAGCTCCAGAGCACTATGTCGATACGATGTAACATCTACTAGTACGCCATGTTATACTTTCTCTCCATCACATCAACCGAACATGCTAAGTAAATAGGCAGATTACCGCGTAACACATGTCTAACACAGAAACCGAAGTGTAGTTGAAGGTTTGGCACCTAAACTAACAAGACGGTGAAAAAAAACACAAGGCAAAACTCAAGCTGCTAGACTGCGGGTCACGTTGCGATATGCATGTTCCAGCACCTTGGGACTGCAGCAAACTTTTGACCTCTAAACACCTATCTGTAACAGATTGCCAGACTTGAGTGTTTGAATTTTTTTTGCAGTTGTTTTCGTGTCCTAATTTATCTTTCTGAGACCATGTTAACACCACCCAGATGTGTGAGTGAGTGGTTCTTTGAAGGTATATGTAGTTCTGTGTGTGTGGTTCTGACAGAGAAAGATTACGGGAGAGTGAGAGAGAAAGAAAGAGAGAAAGAAAGAGAGCGAGAAAGAAAGGAAGAGCGAGAGAGAGAAAGAGAGAGAGAGAGAAAGAATGAGTGTTTGAATGCCCCCCATGTCTTGAGGTATTTGAAATGTCACACTTTCTTTTGGACCGAAGTCCTCGAAAATGATTGGCTTCATGGCAGAGGTTGAAGTGTAGATGCCCAATGAATCCTCAAGCCCTGAATCGATGTACTGTTCTTTCCTTACACTTTTGTAACATTTACTCTGAATGTTGTCCTTGCTACCTATGGTGACATTTGAGCATACAATATGTCATGTGGAGTCTTGCTATAGAACAGCTTGGTCGGGTGAGGTGCACGGTGCATAGACAGTCATGGACCTACATACAATGGCATTTTAAAGGTGTCAGTGGTTTCACAGCAGAGGCAAACATTTACATTGATCGGCTGCTTGGATACACGGCGTTTGCATTGCCAGCTGGGAAGGCAACGGCCGGCTTAAATGGGAGGTATTCTTTCTTTTTAATGGCCCTTGCCTGTGATAGAATTCACAGTCCAAGTTCACTAATGTTTTTGCAGGAGCAGCATGAAAATAGTTTTCGCAAGCTGACAATGCGCCCCTGTTTGTCCCAGAGGCACAATTACGCAGTAGCAGAAGCCAGTTATGACCCAGTGCATCTGGAGGAGCTGCATGGCTGGGGGCACCTTGCCTCGCCTGGCTAGCTGACTGGAGACTTGTCTCCTTGCTGAACCTTGCTGGCTGATGACAGAAAGAAACCTCTCCCTCCTTTGGAAGGAATACTGTGTGCAAAATTTTAAGATTATGTGTGCAAATAATTATACAGACAAGAGTTTTTTTCAAACTATTTTGTGACTATTTGATAAAAACAAATTATAAGCAGTAACATTTTTACTGAGTAATAAAAAAATCATAAATAGGGTCATAAGAATTCTCTGATATAAATCCATTACAGGCCAGAAAAGATCAAGTGTGCACCAAAGCAGTCTATGTTTGCAGTTTCATTAACAATCCTAAAACAATAGTCCTCGTAGACGTGATTCAGGACCTACACAACAGAGGAAATCTGCATTGAATAAGTCTGTATTGTTCCAAATGGCTGTGCACAGATGTTTGTTAATTTTTGCTCATTCATTCTGCTAACGGGGAGGTCAGGTGAGGTATTTGTTTTTGTATTTGTATTTATTATGGATGACCATTAGTTCCTGCCAAGGCAGCAGCTACTCTTCCTGGGTGGGGTCCAGCAAAATTAAGGCAGTTATACAATTTTAAAAACATTACAATACATTCATAACAGATTTCACAACACATTAAGTGTGTTCCCTCAGGCCCCTACTCTACTACCACATATCTACAACACAAAATCCATGTGTACGTGTGTGTATAGTGTGTATGTTATCGTGTGTGTGTATGCATGTGTCTGAGGGACTACAAGGCATGGTGAGTCATTCCTGGTATGTATATTTACCCAGAGAGAAGATCTCCCACATCAGAACTCCAAAGGACCACACATCGCTCTGAGTGGTGTAGATCTTATCAAAAATGGCCTCTGGCGCCATCCACTTGAGGGGCAGTCTGGCCTGTGAGGGGAGAGATGGAGATAAGAGACGAAAGCTCTTTTAAATGAGTATCTCATCTCACCTGTGTGACTGGCTGTCTCATCAATACCATCAATAACCAACCTGTCACATCTGAGGAGAAGCAGAAGGGCTTTTTGAGTAAAGTAGGGTAAATGCCCTCATGGCATAGTACTACCAAACATCCTCAACAACAAAACGTCCTCTAGTCTATGTAGACAGACACGTTTAATAAATATTCAGACAAACAGTGAAATCTGCCCAGAATATCTGGCATTTCCCAGATCTCCTGCATTTATTCGATCGCTCTTTTGTTTTTGCCAAGTCGGTAGTAACAGAACACGTGTTCTGGTTCTTTTCCATCAAGCTGAGTGTTTTTGAATGTCTCTCTCTCTCACACAACAGGCGATAATCGACGTCAAGTCGTTGGTGCGTTTCATCACGTGTAATTGACTTATTATGTCAGATGAATAGCAGCACAGCATAGCATTGTAAAATAGATCAGATTGCTGTTCATACTTACATCTCCTTTGCGAACGTAGTCTGGGTCTTTGTAGATGTCTCTGGCCAGTCCAAAATCGCATATCTTCACAACATTATTCTCAGACAGTAGGATGTTTCTTGCAGCCAGATCACGATGAATACACTAACAAAAGGAAGAGAAATCATCCAGTTAGATTTGGATTGACATCGATGCATGACTTTACATGAACGTTTGAGTTATGTGGACATATCTCAAGTTACGATTCAGCCTAATGTGATAAAGCATGGCTAGGACTATTTCCTGACCATGTGACCTGATAGGAAACACTCAATGCCCTGTGCATGTCAGCTAAGACAACCATATGGAACAGTCATCAATTGTATTCGGAATGCGAAGTGTTCCATACCCAGGTTAAAGCCTTCTCTCTAATATTGACAACAATGGGTTCACTAATTAGTACCATCCGCTCTCTCAGAGCTTGTGACAGACCTTTAAATCTGAATGAGTTTTAGACTGATTATAGCCAATAGACTCGCAAGGAACATAGTGTTCTATGAATAAAAAATGTGAACAAAACAACTTCCCCAGCTGTCAAAATACAACAGCCTTTTATTAAATCTAAAGTCAACTGGACTGAATAAAGCTTTATAAAGTGGTATTAGATTAATACCCAACATGTGTGTCACAAGACTACCTTTAGCAAAGTATTTTGATACTGTCATTTGCCTGGAGGAGGTGCATACCTTGCGTGAAGCCAGGAACTCCATGCCTTTTGCAACTTGGAAAATGTAGCAAATCAAATCTTCCATTGTCAGCACTCTCTTGTACAGATCCTCTGGCTCTGAGGGCAAAACGGAACATAAAGTGGAAATGAATACAAACTATTTTCATGAACATGATTTAGTACGGTGTAACACGTACAGTGAGCTCCAAAAGTTTTGGCATGAAATTATATGATACAATGACTATGAGGTTAAAGTGCAGACTGTCAGCTTTTATTTGATGGTATTTTCTTTATCCATATTAGGTGAACCGTTTAGAAATGACAGCACTTTTTGTACATAGTCCCCCATTTTAATGGAGCAAAAGTATTGGGACAAATTCACTTATGTCTATTAAAGTAGCCAAAAGTTAAAATAAAAAATGTAAATATAAAAATAAATAATAAATAAATTGGTTCCACATTCCTAGCACGCAATTATCACATTTGTCACATCAAGCTTGTGACTTTACCATTTTTATGCATTTGCAGTTTGTTTTGGTTGTGTTTCAGATTATTTTGTGCCCAATGTAAATTAATGGTAAATAATGTATTGTGTCATTTTGAAGTCACTTTTACTGTAAATAAGAATATACTTCTACATTAATGTGGATGCTACCATTATTACGGATAATCCTGAATGAATCGTGAATAATGGTGAGTGAGAAAATTACAGAGGCATAAATATCATACCCACCCCAAAATGCTAACCTCCCCTGTTATTGTAATGGTGAGAGGTTAGCATGTCTTGCAGGCATGACCTTTGTGCACCTGTAACTCTCACTCATCATTATTAACGATTCATTCAGGACTATCCGTAATCATGGTCGCATCTACATTAATGTGGAAGTGTTTAGAAACATATTCTATTCTTATTTACAACAAAAGTGACTCCAAAACGACAATACATTATTTACCATTCATATATATTGTTATATATTATATTTAAAATGGCCGACGCGCCAGCAGCAGGCAAACAGTCAGGACAGAGGAGGATGTCAACAGAGGCCTCCTCCTCCACTCCTTCTTTTCCTCCAGGCCCAGTGGGTATCAGCCCGGGGTTCCTGTCCTATCGATTTAATTTCTGAATAGGAGGAGGAAACGTCCCATCAGGCCCAGGGAAGAAAACAATCAGGGGGCATGGGAGTGTGGGTGGAGGTGAGAGGGAGGGGTGAAGGGGGCGGTGAGGGGAAGGAAGACGCTGTTGGCTCATTTAGTTTACCTTCCTCCTCTTCCTCTGAGTCGCAGTAGCTCTTATCTTCCACAAAGCCGGAGCTGGCCGAGCTTCCGGTGCTGGCCACGCTCTCCAGGCGCCGCTTGATGAGCTCGCTGAGGTCACAGCCCGACCCCGACGTCACCACCTTACCGTCCTGGCTCTGACATACGAGACACACACCAGATCAAAATTACAGATGCAAACCTTGAGTCACTTCAGAAAACGGTTCTTCTGACAATCTGGGGTTTTCCTATTAGGTTGAGAAATGTACTGAACCATAAAGGTTTTGACAGCTAAGTAGACTAAATCATGAAGGTTTTGACAGCTAAGTAGACTAAATCATGAAGGTTTTGACAGCTAAGTAGACTAAATCATGAAGGTTTTGACAGCTAAGTAGACTAAATCATGAAGGCTTTTGACAGCTAAGTAGACTAAATCATGAAGGATTTGACAGCTAAGTAGACTAAATCATGAAGGTTTTGACAGCTAAGTAGACTAAATCATGAAGGCTTTTGACAGCTAAGTAGACTAAATCATGAAGGTTTTGACAGCTAAGTAGACTAAATCATGAAGGCTTTTGACAGCTAAGTAGACTAAATCATGAAGGTTTTGACAGCTAAGTAGACTAAATCATGAAGGTTTTGACAGCTAAGTAGACTAAATCATGAAGGCTTTTGATTTGATGAGAAAGCAGGATTTCTGAAAGCTGCTGATTTACCTTATAAACGATGAAATCAGCCCTCTTGCTTCTCAAGTAGTTTGACAAGTTTCCATATTTGCAGTACTCCACTATCATCATCAATGGACCTGAGAAGAAAGAAGCACGGAATTCAAAGAAGATTCCAAACAAGTAATGATTCATAAACAGTAAAAACAGGATTTTCTCTGAGATTCCAACAATTTATAAACGTACTTCACAAATTGTATGCAAGTCATACAGTGTGACTAAGTTTAAACATAAGAGTTAACCCTCTCTCTCTCACCTCCAGGCTTGGTGCAGGCTCCCAGCAGGTTGACCACGTTCAGATGATGACCAATGTGGATCAGGATCTTCAGCTCCGACATCAGAGCCTTGCGCTCATTTGTCGTAGCTCCTCCTGTTTCAACATAAACACAGACTATTTACAGGGATGAAGGTTAAATGTACATGTCCTACTGCGGGGATACTGTTTCATACAACTCCACAAAAGAGTGGATGTATTTTGGACTTTAAATTAAATGTCATATAAATTCTTTATCTTCGTTTAAGATTACTCCAACTGATGTACGTTCATGGACGTCTGGAAACCAAACAGTATAGATGGAAAATAAAGAACAGATTTGTACGCATGCGGAGGAGATTTTAGATAGGCAAGACATTTTTCACATAAGGTAACATGATTATCTGCATGAGAACATTCAATGTGCAAGGTTAAGATGGTATGCAAAGATGGACAGCGGGAAATAAATTAAGTCATCATGGGAAAATATAGGACTTAAAACACAAACATCAGCATTCTCTCACATTAAATTAGATACTTGCATACATGAGGGCACAACCCAAAGCACAGCAATACATTACATCACAATAAACACTGCAGCACACATGGAGAGTCAATATGACAGTAACATTATTTTTTCCCAGAATATAAAATGCTGTTTTGTTTCTCAGTTGTATAGCCAGTCTACACATCATATAAGAGGCCGATATCTTGGTCAGGAATGCTATGAGGTCAGAGGGAGGGTTTTTCTTAACCACGTAAACTAAACACCATCAAAGTGACTCATCCTTTTTGGGGGGGGCATCGACGCAAAGATTAACGGTCCCTCTAAACCTCTCAGTAACATTGATCTCAAAGACTGTGGAATACCAACTAGTCAATGTTGGGTGGCAGCCTAATGCGTCCAATGTGCCTGTGTAATGTCTCTCTTTTATTATCTGAAAAGCTCTTCTGGACACAGGTGGTTGGAGTTAGCAACGGTACCAATAATGTCCCTAACTGATAAACAGAATGAAAACATTGACTGAACAAAATGGTGTTGCGAAATAATCTTGCTCTCAGCCATCACGGACTCCCTGGATGTGGTTTACTCTAACAGGGATTTTGGTCGATTTAAATAATGAATCAACGACTTGAATTTAAAAAATGAATGGAGAACTTCCGATGACCAAATTACCAAAAAATGGAGGGGAAAAAACGACCAAATTGTCCTCTAGTGGCCTCATGGGTGGAAGGTTATTCATATTTTCCATAATTTCATAATTAATAAACATGAATAAGCATGTTATATTTCAGTCTTCTGTGATGTATATAAAGTGTAATATTGGGATGCAAACTCAAAACTGAATACATTTCAACTCTATATCTGACATGGTACAGGTGTCTTCTTTTTAAAGCCCATAACCATGTGTGTGAGGTGTATACTTTATTTGTTTAGAACTACCAAGAAACACTCTGTGCGACCCTGATTTAGCCCACTGCAGTAAAAGGTTTTAAACAATGAATCAATTACTTGGATTTAAATAATAAATGGAGAACTTGTGAATTGTGGGACTGTACTTCTGCTCTGTCTTATGTTGGCTCATCACAGTGGTCCCAGTCTGCTCTGGAAGCTGGAGTTGACTGACGGTGAGTCTGCACGGAGGGTCAGTTTAGGGAAGTGAGCTGCTTTTCATTATGTTTGACCTGGGGGGCCTGGAGTAGAGCAGTAGAGCAGCGTAGCAGCAGCCGGCCTGGTGAGCTTGGTTCCTCCATGATTAATGGAAAGAGATGATTAATGCCTTGACACTGACAGAAATATCTAACAAATGGCCTGATTTATCATCCCCATGTAGCTAGATCTTTCACAACACCATCAGCATCCATCTGTGGTCCCATTACTCTACAGAGTTAGAGTTGAATATCCTAACAGAACCAGGAGGAAAGTTAGTTGGACCACATCAACCCTAAGGGGATACAGCCAGTGTCAGTGATATTGGGCTGAAATGTTTATTCTGCTAAGATCACTAGGTAAAATTCCTTGGACAGTCTCTCTCTCTCTTCCCCTCCCTCCCTCCCTCCCCTTCTCTCGGAGTCTCTCTCCTTCTGCATTGCTTTTTACTGCTTTTTACTCAATTGTTGATGGGATAAATATGCTCTGCCAGATTTAGAAAGACTGAAATGACCATCATTTATGGTGAACATAAATCATATGTGGGAAGCAGGTGGGGGGGGGGGGGGGGGGTCATTGTTTCCAATTGTTTGTGTATCTCCAAAGCATCTGGGTTACAATTATTAATAACCACTTTTATTTTTCAAACCTTTATTTTACAACTTTTTTATTTTTTACACTTTTAAACTTTTCAATCGCTAACACCAAATATAATGCTATCCTGATTCCTGTCATATCTGCAGACTGTCATCCTCATCAGGGACACCAAGGTCCTAATCTCACTCAGGCCAAACAGTGAGAAGCAGCCAACGCACGCCTCCTTTGAACAAATAGCCTGTGCGCGACTGTTAATTACACGCACGTGTGCTAGCACGGCTTTTGAATTCATATCATGCGCGAGAAACCAAATTGTCTGCTGAAATGACAGATGGCTGTTTTACATCTGTTACACCCAAAACAATGGATATTGTGTTTGTATTTGGCGAGGAGCACCTTTATCAGTACCATTTCCACCAGGTGTGAGCAAAAGGAAGCTATGTGGAAGACAGCCTGTATGACTTTTCAACATGGTTTTTCAACAGAAGTGCACATGAGAGTACTGTAAATTAGCATATATAAAATGTTCAGATGAAAGTCTTGATAATAATGTTTCTTCCATACCTTTCAGCATTTTGACGGCCACAGTCTTGCAGGTCGAGAGCTTGTCAATCCCAAAAGCAGAGGCCTCCACCACTTTCCCGAAGGCTCCATGGCCCAGAGTTTTGCCTGGAACAGAGAGCGAGAGAGAGAGAGGGGCCAGTGGGTTACAATAGGTCTACATGTAAATGAAAGTGGCTGGCCCCTGGGGAGTAGTACATCTGGTTGGGTCCTCTATCAGGGGAATTATGGGTAATTAAAACAACCTGCTGAGGTTCTGACCACTGGGCCCGTGAAGCGCTCCTCCAGGGGATTTATAGTGCCGTTAAGACCAGGCGACAGTGGAGGGTCGCTAATGAGCAAAGACGCTACACCCTCTTCACAGGGGGGTGACACCTCTGCCACATACCATCCTCTCTGGCACTATATTTCAATGTAATGGGCAAACAGGGTCACACAGTTTAAGAGGACCCAGAGTTATGGGTGCCACCTTATCACCATGACATTAACCTGTGGATGTGAAATGTAGGCTGGACAAGTAAATACGCTTACAGTAGGTGCCAATTCATGGTGCGTATAGGCCTTTGAGTTACAGCGTGGTCATGGTGAGTGACTTCTTAGATTGTACCAGTGCTGTATGGTGTAGTAAGGTACTCACCCAGTCTGAGGCGGTCTCGGGGAAACTCCCACTTGCTGCCATCGTACTGCAGGCGTTCACACTGCTCGTCCAGAGGACACTCGTCTGGGTCAATGATGATGGATGGACCCATCATGTAGTCCGGCTGGAAGGGGGGAGAATAAAATAGAATGAAATAGAATAGAATAAAATGGTGATGGAGCGCATTGTGCAGTAAGTATGTTAACTAAAAGACAAGAACACATGCTCTACTATCACTGTTAACATCAATATACTATTACGGAAACTATTCAAATCAAATCAACGTTTATTTGTCACATGCACAGAATACAACAGGTGTAAACCATTCAGAGAAATGCTTCCCCCCCCAAAATAAAATCCAGAATAGAATCTAAAAAAAGCATGGACTGGCCTCCCAAGTGGTGCAGTGGTCCAAGGCCCTGCATGGCAGTGCTAGCTGTGTCACTAGAGATTCTGGTCTTCCAGTCGCAGCCGGCCGCGACCAGGAGACCCATGGGGTGGCGCACAATTGGCCCAGCGTCGTCCATGTTAGGGGAGGGTTTGGCCCGGCAGGGATGCCCTTGTACGATCGCGCACTAGCGACTCCTGTGGCGGGCCGGGAGAAGTGTACGCTGACACGGTCGCCAGGTGCACGGTGTTTCCTCCGACACATTGGTAACGGCTGGCTTCCGGGTTAAGTGGGCATTGCGTCAAGAAGCAGCGCGGTTTGGTTGGGTTCTGCTTTGGGGGACATACGGCTCTCGACCTTTCGCCTCTCCCGAGTCCGTACGGGAGTTGCAGCGAAACAAAACAATACACGCAAATCCACCAAATCTAAAGAAAGGAATTAAGAAATATATATATGTATATATGTTAGAACGAGCAATGTCAGAATATAAATACAGTATACTGTATATGTACAGTGCATTCGGAAAGTATTCAGAACCTTTTTTCCCATTTTGATACGTTCGAAGGAATAGTCCATAGAGCTCCGAGACAGGATTGTGTCGAAGCACAGATCAGGGGAAGGGTACCAAAAAATGTCTGCAGCATTGAAGGTCCCAAAGAACACAATGGCCTCCATCAAATGGTAAAAGTTTGGAGCCACCAAGACTCTTCCTAGAGCTGGCCGCCTGGCCAAACTGAGCAATTTGAGGAGAAGGGCCTTGGTCAGGGAGGTGACCAAGAACCCGATGGTCACTCTGACAGAGCTCCAGAGTTCCTTTGTGGAGAAGGGAGAACCTTCCAGAAGGAGAACCATCTCTACAGAACTCCACCAATCAGGCCTTTATGGTAGAGTGGCCAGAAAAATGTCACTCCTCAGTAAAAGGCACATGACAGCCCGCTTGGAGTTTGCCAAAAGGCACCTAAGACTCTCAGGCCATGAGAAACAAAATTCTCTGGTCTGATGAAACCAAGGTTTGGCCTGAATGCCAAGGAAACCTGGCACCATCCCTACGGTGAAGCATAGTGGTGGCAGCATCATGCTGTGGGGATGTTTTTCAGCGGCAGGGACTGGGAGACTAGTCAGGATAGAGGGAAAGATGAACGGAGCGAAGTACAGAGAGTTCTTTGATGAAAACCTGCTCCAGAGCGCTCAGGACCTCAGACTGGGGCGAAGGTTCACCTTCCAACAGGACAACGATCCTAAGCCAACAGCCAAGACAACGCAGGAGTGGCTTCGGGACAAGTCTCAATGTCCTTGAGAGGCACAGCCAGAGCCCGGACTTGAACCCGATCGAACATCACTGGAGAGACATGAAAATAGCTGTGCAGTGACGCTCCCCATCCAACCTGACAGAGCTTGAGAGAATCTGCAGAGAAGAATGTGAGAAACACCCCAAATACAGGTGTGCCAAACTTATAGCGTCATACCCAAGAAGACTCGAGGCTGTAATCACTGCCAAAGATGCTTCAACAAAGTACTGAGTAAAGGGTCTGAATACTTACATAAATGTGATATTGAAGTTTTTTTTAAACTTCGTCATTATGGGGTATTGTGTGTAGATTGATGAAAACATACATATACATATATATTACACATGGAGTCCTTAAAACTAGTTTTTCAACAACTCCACAAATTTCTTGTTAACAAACTATAGTTTTGGCAAGTCAATTAGGACATCTACTTTGTGCATGACACAAGTCACAATTGTTTACAGACAGATTATTTAACTTATAATTCACTGTATCACAATTCCAGTGGGTCAGACGTTTACATACACTAAGTTGACTGTGCCTTTAAACAGCTTGGAAAATTCCAGAAAATGATGTCATGACTTTAGAAGCCTCTGATAGGCAAATTGATATCATTTGAGTCAATTGGAGGTGTACCTGTGGATTTATTTCAAGGCCTACCTTCAAACTCAGTGCCTTTTTGCTTGACATCATGGGAAAATCAAAGGAAATCAGCCAAGACCTCAGAAAAAAATTGTAGACCTCCACAAGTCTGGTTCATCCTTGGGAGCAATTTCCAAACACCTGAAGGTACCACGTTCATCTGTACAAACAACAGTATGCAAGTATAAACACCATGGGACCACACAGCCGTCATACCGCTCAGGAAGGAGACGCGTTCTGTCTCCTAGAGATGAACGTACTTTGGTGCGAAAAGTGCAAATCAATCCCAGAACAACAGCAAAGGACCATGTGAAGATGCTGGAGGAAACAGGTACAAAAGTATCTATATCCACAGTATCGACATAACCTGAAAGGCTGCTCAGCAAGGAAGAAGCCACTGCTCCAAAACCGCCATAAAAAAGCCAGACTACGGTTTGCAACTGCACATGGGGACAAAGATCGTACTTTTTTAGAAATGTCCTCTTGTCTGATGAAACAAAAATAGAACTGTTTGGCCATAATGACCATCGTTATGTTTGGAGGAAAAAGGGGGAGGCTTGCAAGCCGAAGAACACCATCCCAACCGTGAAACACGGGGGTGGCAGCATCATGTTGTGGGGGTGCTTTGCTGCAGGAGGGACTGGTGCACTTCACAAAATAGATGGCATCATCAGGCAGAAAAATTATGTGGATATATTGAAGCAACATCTCAAGACATCAGTCATGAAGTTAAAGCTTGGTTGTAAATGGGTCTTCCAAATGGACAATGACCCCAAGCATACTCCCAAAGTTGTGGCAAAATGGCTTAAGGACAACAATGTCAAGTTATTGGAGTGGCCATCACAACGCCCTGACCTCAATCTTATAGAAAATGTGTGGGCAGAACTGAAAAACCTGACTCAGTTACACCAGCTCTGTCAGGAGGAATGGGCCAAAATTCACCCAATTTATTGTGGGAAGCTTGTGGAAAGCTACCCGAAACGTTTGACCCAAGTTAAACAGTTTAAAGGCAATGCTACCAAATACTAATTGAGTGTATGTAATCTTCTGACCCACTGGGAATGTGATGAAATAAATAAAAGCTGAAATAAATCCTTCTCTCTACTATTATTCTGACATTTCACATTCTTAAAATAAAGTGGTGATCCTAACTGACCTAAGACAGGGAATTTTTACTTGGATTAAATGTCAGGAATTGTGAAAAACTGAGTTTAAATGTATTTGGCTAAGGTGTATATAAACTTCCGACTTCAACTGTACATATAAAGTGGGTAAAACAGTATGCAAACATTCTTAAAGTGCCCAGTGTTTTATAACTATGTACATACTGTAGGCCAGCAGCCTCTATGGTGCAGGGTAGGGTACCGGGTCGTAGCCAGGTAGTAACAGTGACTAAGATCAGGGCAGGGTACAGAGCGGAGGCTAACTAGTGGTGACTATTTAACAGTCTGATGGCCTGGATATAAGAGCTGTGTTTCAGTCTCTCGGTCCCAGCTGTGATGCACCTGTACGGCCTCCTCCATAGATGTTAGCAGGTGAACAGGCCGTGGTTCGTGTGGCTGAGGTCCTTGATGATCTTTTTGGCCTTCCTGTGAAACCGGGTGCTGTAGATGTTCTTGAAGGCAGGCAGGCAGTGTGCCCCTGGTGATGCGTTGAGCAGACTGCACTACCCTCTAGAGAGCCCTGCGGTTGTGGACGGTGCAGTTGCCGTACCAGGCAGTGATATAGCCCGGCAAGATGCTCTCAATACTGCATCTGTAGAAGTTTGTGAGGGTCTTAGGGGCCAAACCAAATTTCTTCAGTGTCCTGAGGTTGAAGAGATGTTGTTGCGCCTTCTTCACCATACTGTCTGTGCGGGTGGACCATTTCAAGTTGTTCGTGAAATGTATGCCGAGGAACTTGAAGCTTTTCACCCTTTTCACTGCGGCTCCGTAGGTGTGGATGAGGGTGCCCTCCTCCTTCTTTCTCCTGAAGTCCACGTTTAGCTCCTTCATTTTGTTGACATTGAGGGAGAGGTTATTTTCCTGGCACCACTCCGCCAGGGTCTCGTCGTTGTTGGTAATCAGGCCTACCACTGTTGTGTCGTCTTCAAACTTGGTGATTGAGTTGGAGACGTTCGTGGCCATGCAATCATGGGTAAACAGGGAGTTCAGGAAGGGGCTGAGCATGCACCCCTGTGGGGCCCCCGTGTTGAAGATCAGCGTAGTGGATGTGGTGTTGCCTACCTTTACCGCCTGCGGTCGGCCCATCAGGAAGTCCAGGACCCAGTTGCACAGGGAGGGGTTCACACCCAGTGCCCTGAGATTAATGATGAGCTTGGAGGACACGATGGGGTTGAAGGCTGAGCTGTAGTCGATGAACAGCATTCTTACATCAGTGATCATCTTGTCCAGATGGGATAGGGCATTGTGCAGTGTAATGGCGATTGCCTCATCCGTGGATCTGTTGATGCGGTATGCAAATTGTAATGGATCTAGGGTGTAGGGTAAGGTGGAGGTGATATGATCCTTAACTAGCCTCTCAAAGCACTTCATGATGACAGAAGTGAGTGCTACAGGCGATAGTCATTTAGTCAAATCAAAATCAAATCAAGTGTTTTCCTCAATGCAGTCGAAGAAGGTGTTTAGCTTGTCCGGGAGCAACGCGTTCATGTTCACGACATGGCTAGCTTTCCCTTTATAATCCGTCTGGAGTCCCTGCCACATACGTCTCGAGTCTGAGCCGTTGAATTGCGTCTCCACTTTGTCTCTGTACTGACGTTCAGTTACCTTCGCTTTCTTGGGTACAGGAACAATGGTGAACATCTTAAGCAAGTGGGGACAACAGACTGGGATAGGGAGAGATGTCCAGCGGCGGCGGCGGCACTGTGTTTTCCTCGAAGTGAGCAAAGAAGGTGTTTAGCTTGTCTGGGAGCAAGGCGTCAGTGTCCGCAATGTGGCTAGGTTTCCCTATGTAATCCGTGATTGTCTGGAGTCCATGCCACCTTTGTCTGAGCCGCTGAATTGCAACTCCACTTTGTCTCTGTATTGACGTTTTGCCTGTTTGATTGCCTTGCTGAGGGCATAGCAGGACTGGTTGTACTTGTCCATGAGGGTGTGTGTGTGTGTGTGTGTGTGTGTGTGTGTGTGTGTGTGTGTGTGTGTGTGTGTGTGTGTGTGTGTGTGTGTGTGTGTGTGTGTGTGTGTGTGTGTGTGTGTGTGAAAGTGTTAGTGTCTGTATCGTCAGTATGTGTATGTGTGTGTGTATATGTGTGTGTGTGCGCGAGAGTGAGAGTATAAGTGTTCAGAATAATGGAGCTGTTTGTAACAAATTTTACGTCTGTTAAGACGAGGGGTGGGGGTGTGTGTCTATTTGTCAATAAATGCTTGTGCACGATGTCTAATATTAAAGAAGTCTCGAGGTATTGCTCACCTGAGGTAGAAAACCTCATGAGAAGCTGTATACCAAACTATCTACCAAGAGAGTTCTCATCTATATTATTTGTAGCCGTCTATTTACCACCACAAACTGATGCTGGCACTAAGACCGCCCTCAGCGAGCTGTATAAGGGCCTAAGCAAACAAGAAAATGCTCATCCAGAAGGGGCACTCCTAGTGGCCGGGGACTTTAATGCAGGCAAACTTAAATCAATTTCATTGAGGAGTATACCACCTCAGTCACCGGCTTCATCAATAAGTGCATCGACGATGTCGTCCACACAGTGACTGTACATACATATCCCAACCGGAAGCCATGGATTACAGGCAACATCCCCACCGAGCTAAAGGCTAGAGCTGCCGTTTTCAAGGAGCGGGACACTAATCCAGATGCTTATAAGAAATCCTGCTATGCCCTCAGATGAACCATCAAACAGGCAAAGCGTCAATACAGGACTAAGATTGAATCCTACTACACCGGCTCTGTCGCTCGTCGGATGTGGCATGGCTTGCAAACTATTACGGACTACAAAGAAAAACCCAGCTGCGAGCTGGCCAGTGACGCGAGCCTACCAGATGAGCTAAATGCCTTTTATGCTTGCTTCAAGGCAAGCAACACTGAAGCATGTATGAGAGCATCAGCTGTTCCGGACGACTGTGTGATCACGCTCTCCATAGCCGATGTGAGCAAGACCTTTCAACGGGGCCAGACGGATTACCAGGATGTGTACTCAAAGCATGCGCGGACCAACTGGCAAGTGTCTTCACTGACATTTTCAAGCTCTCCATGACCGAGTCTATAATACCTACATGTTTTAAACAGACCACCATAGTCCCTGTGCCCAAGAAAGCGAAGGTAACCTGCCTAAATGATTACCGCCTCGTAGTACTCACGTCGGTAGCCATGATGTGCTTTGAAAGACTGGTCATGGCTCACATCAACACCACCATGCCAGAAACCCTAGACCCACTCCAATTCGCATACCGCCCCAATAGATCCACAGATGACGCAATCTCAATCGCACTCCACTTTGTCCTTTCCCACAGTGACAAAAGGAACACCTATATGAGAATGCTGTTCATTGACTACAGGTCAGCGTTCAACACCATAGTGCCCACAAAGCTCATCACTAAGCTAAGGACCCTGGGACCAAACACCTCCCTCTGCAAATGGATCCTGGACTTCCTGACGGGCTGGCCCCAGGTGGTAAGGATAGTCAACAACATATCTACCACGCTGATCCTCAACACTGGGGCCCCTCAGGGGTCTGTGCTTAGTCCCCTCCTGTACTCCATGTTCACCCACGACTGCGATGCCAAGCACTACTCCAACACCATCATTAAGTTTGCAATGACACAACAGTGGTAGGCCTGATCACCGACAACGATGAGACAGCCTATAGGGATGAGGTCAGGGACCTGGAAGTGTGGTGCCAGGACAACAATCTCTCCCTCAATTTGACAAAGGAACAAGACAAAGGAACAAAGGATCTGATTGTGGACTATGGGAAAAGGAGGGCCGTACAGGCCCCCATTAACATCGACGGGGCTGTAGTGGAGCAGGTTGAGAGTTTAAAGTTCCTTGGTGTCCACATCACCAATGAACTATCATGGTCCAAGCACACAAAGACAGTTGTGAAGAGGGTACGACAACACCTTTTCCCCCTCAGGAGACTGAAAAGATTTGGCATGGGTCCCCAGATCCTCAAAAAGTTCTACAGCTGCACCATCGAGAGCATCCTGACCGGTTGCATCACCGCCTGGTATGGCAACTTCTCGGCATCTGACCGTACAGAAACTCCAGCTGCTACTCGCTGCTTATTATCTATGCATAGTCACTTTACCCCTACCTACATGTCCAAATTACCTCGACCAACCTGTGCCCCCGCACATTGACTCGGTACCGGTACCCCCTGTATATAGCCTCGCTATTGTTATGTAATATTCTTGTGTTACTTTTTTATTATTTTTTTTACTTTATTTTATTTAGTAAATATTTTCTTAACTCTATTTCTTGAACTGCATTGTTGATTAAGGGCTTGTAAGAAAGCACTTCACGGTACACCTGTCGTATTCGGCGCATGTGAAAAATACAACTTTATTTTATTATATTTGAAGTGTGTGTGAGTGTGTGGATAGAGACCTATAAGTGTGCATAGAGTCAGTGCAGATAGAGTCAGTGCAGATAGAGTCAGTGTGTAGGTAGCCATTGATGAGCTATTCAGCAGTCTTATTGCTTGGAGACAGAAGCTGTCTCTGAACCTATTATTTCTCAACATGCAGTACACAAGCACTTCTCCAATGTCAGGAAATGTGGAAATCGTAAACATAGAGATAAAATTATCCAAAGTAAATTGCATTTCGCAAGAGAAATGACTCAGTGATGGCAGTTTGTGGAATTTGTATAACGAGATTGCTTCCACTCCTGAAACACATACAAAAACCTCAAAAATGTAGTGTGGGTGTTTGAATAGGTCTTGAGAAGAATTTTCTTTAAATGGCATGATGCAAAGTGCTCAGTGCAGTATCCAAACAGTTTACACTCTCAAATGTCTTCACAGTCAAGAAGAGTGAGAGACGCTAGAGAACTAGCTGTGATTGCAGGGAGATCTCTTGTTACCTTCCTCAGCTTGCGGATGAAGAGGATGAGCATGAGCCAGAGGAAGGTGGCAGCAGCTCCTGTACACACCAGGACGATCACCTCAATGTTGGGCTTCCCCTCATCACCTGGAAGGAGACCACAGGAACCGTTAGTCAACTGTTGTTGCATTGGGTGTTTTATATGCTTGTTGAAAAATGAATACGATATGATAACTGGCAACAAATATATACAGGGACATACACAACAGAGGAATGGTTTTGTTTGTATTACGACATATTAGAGTAACATGACACTGACCTACTTATGCAGAACTTGAAAGTCCATTTTGCCAAGTGAATCCAAGGACGGGAATTAAACAACGCATTTCTCTGAAAGTTCTTTTTTTTTTTTTCTAGATTAACTCATTTCCGACAAGTTGGGTACGCACTAAAAGTCAAAACACACTCCATTGTTTATTTCTTAGTTTGTTTTGGCTATGCATCCGACATTGTTGCACATTCATCTCACATTAAACTATTTTCTTAACTATCCATCTCAACATTCACTGTCCTAGCCATTCATAAAGCGTTACGAAGTTGTCAAAAAGTTTTGATAGAGTAATGCCACATTTTTGACATTTTCTTCTAGTAATGTAATGGATTGTGCTGACACTGGGGTTGGACGTTGAGGGAAATTGACATTTTCTTCTAGTAATGTAATGGATTGTGCTGACACTGGGGTTGGACGTTGAGGGAAATTGACATTTTCTTCTAGTAATGTAATGGATTGTGCTGACACTGGGGTTGGACGTTGAGGGAAATTGACATTTTTTAGGGGAACAGGAATTCATGTCTGGTGCCAAGTCTAGTCGTCAGAATACCGTCACATGACCTTGTCCCCCCCCCCCTCCCTCCCAGTCTGTGTCATCATGTTTCCAGTCCCATGGTTCTTTAACGAGAGGACTTCTCCCCTGGCCGTGCCCACAGTCATTAGTGGGAACTCTTCACACACTTCTTGCAGGTCACGTCCCATGGGTGGGGACCTCAGAGCTCCATGAGCCCCCCCCCCCCCCCCCCCCCCCCGGCCAGTGGAGGAATTCGCTGGGCATTCTTGGCAGACTCTTGGCTTCTCTCTCTGGGGAGAGTTTTCATATTGAAGTCTGGCCAGAGCTATTTGTACTGGTGACAAGAAAACATAGCCCAGTTTGGCCAAGAGCTGTGATTGGTCCGGCTTTGGCTGTGCTGGTTGAGTTCATGGTGTGTTTGTTCACTGGTGTGTTTGTTCATGGTGTGTTTGTTCATGGTGTGTTTGTTCATGGTGTGTTTGTTCACTGGTGTGGTTGAGTTCATGGTGTGTTTGTTCATGGTGTGTTTGTTCATGGTGTGTTTGTTCATGGTGTGTTTGTTCATGGTGTGGTTAATGTACTGTAGTTAGATTCATTGTGTTTCGCTACCAGCATGACATGGATTATCGTAAAGACCATAATGACGGAAATAAAGAGGTAAGTGACTCACCCACGACAGTGACGACAGCGCTGGCTTTCACACTCCCCTCATCGTTGCTGGCCAGACACTCGTACAAGCCCTCATCATCTTTCTTCACTCTCTCGATCGTCAGCACCCCATCCTCCCTCAGAGTAATACCTGGTACACAGCATGAAGTCTACAGCTCAGATTTTATGGAGAAAATTATAATAAAACACATTTCAGGGGATGGGGTGTAGATATATATATATATATATATATATATATATATATATATATATATATATATATATATATATATATATATATATAACACACACACACATATATATATATATATACACTACCATTCAAAAGTTTGGGGTCACTTAGAAATGTCCTTGTTTTCCATGAAAACATACATGAAATTAGTTTCAAAATGAATAGGAAATATAGTCAAGACGTTGACAAGGTTATAAATAATGATTTTTAATTGAAATAATAATTGTGTCCTTCAAACTTTGCTTTCGTCAAAGAATCCTCCATTTGCAGCAATTACAGCCTTGCAGACCTTTGGCATTCTAGTTGTCAATTTGTTGAGGTAATCTGAAGAGATTTCACCCCATGCTTCCTGAAGCACCTCCCACAAGTTGGATTGGCTTGATGGGCACTTCTTACGTACCATACGGTCAAGCTGCTCCCACAACAGCTCAATCGGGTTGAGATCCGGTGACTGTGCTGGCCACTCCATTATAGACAGAATACCAGCTGGCTGCTACTTCCCTAAATAGTTATTGCATGGTTTGGAGCTGTGCTTTGGGCCATTGTCCTGATGTAGGAGGAAATTGGCACCAATTAAGCACCGTCCACAGGGTATGGCATGGCATTGCAAAATGGAGTGATAGCCTTCCTTCTTCAAGATCCCTTTGACCCTGTAGAAATCTCCCACTTTAACACCACCAAAGCACCCCCAGACCATCACATTACCTCCACCATGCTTGACAGATGGCGTCAAGCACTCCTCCAGCATCTTTCATTTTTTCTGCATCTCACGAATGTTCTTCTTTGTGATCCGAACACCTCAAACTTAGATTCGTCTAAATGGACAACAATACTTAGTCTTCTACTTCCAGCTTCAGCTCCCCTCAAACCCCTCCCATCTATCTCTGAAGACCATCCTGTCCCACCCTTCAGCTCCCCTCAAACCCCTTCCATCTCTCTGAAGACCATCCAGTCCCACCCTTTAGCTCCCCTAAACCCCTCCCATCTATCTCTGAAGACCATCCAGTCCCACCCTTCAGCTCCCCTAAACCCCTCCCATCTATATCTGAAGACCATCCAGTCACACGCTTCAGCTCCCCTAAACCCCTCCCATCTATCTCTGAAGACCATCCAGTCCCACGCTTCAGCTCCCCTAAACCCCTCCCATCTATCTCTGAAGACCATCTAAAAACAATGAGTAGGGCCCGACCATGGAAACCTCAGGGCCCCTAATCACGAGTCATTTCCAGCAGTCCTTACCTGGACCCTCCTGTACTGGTAGCTTGTCTTTGTACCAGGTGATGTAGGGTGGCGGCACACCCAGGGCGTAGCAGGCCATAGTCAGAGTACTGCTGCTGTTTACATCCTGATTGGTCAGGTTCTGTCTCAGCCACGGCCTCTTCCTCTCTGAATCAACCACAAAAACATATCTGAATTAGATCACTCTGCTTTTCAAGACTTTCCCAGACAAACTCATCCCCTTACTGGGTTGCATAATCACGAGTGTGATTATATCCAGCAACAGTCACCTTTTACCGAAATACGATGTAATACAACCATATTACTCTTAGAAAGAGTTGAGCAATACCCGTATGACATGACAGTGGTGCGGCAATTACTGTTCTGATAGATCTCATTGATCACCCAGCAGGCAATACTCCTCCTGTCTCCTACTCACCATCCACAGTCAGCACAGTCTGGACTATGACCCTCTTGCTGTGGAGGTTACCCGCCCAGCACTGGTAGCCTGTTGTGTGACTCCTGGACACGTTGTGCAGGGAGAGGGAGAGAGAGATAGCGTAGGGGCTGAGCTGCAGGGCCGTGACGTTGTCGGGGGTGACAGTGTAGTTCTGAGGGTTGTGCCACTGCAGGTCTGTGTACAGGTACCGAGTGCCGCGACAAGTCAGAGTGACGTCATCACCCTCGATGGCAGTCTGGGGCTCGATGGCCAGGTGCTGAGGGTGATCTGGTGGGGGAGAGGGGAAAAACACATTAGGTCATAAGGAGTGTTAGAGCATCTTTTTTTGGGGGGGGGGTGGGGACACACCCCATTTGGGTACCTAGTAAAACTATCAAGCATAAGTATTGGTTAGATTATGCAATACATGAACACATTGTCCAGTATGTAAGTGGGTTACAAGAGCATCAATGTTACTACAACTCTCTCTTCTCACTCAGGGAGATAGACACGTAGCATGAGATAGTCAGCTGACTGAAGCTGTCCTATCCTGGGAAAGTACATCTCTAAAACATCAAGCTGCACATCACCATGTTAGGAATTTCAAATTTGCAGTTATTTCCTGTTTCATCACTGTGTTAATTGGAAGCAGGTTGGCGGTGTACAGCTGTCCATTAGGAGTCAGTCTGGGGGCCGGGCCTGAGGTGAGCCAGACTGCTCTGGGAAGCATTCTGTGTTCCGTAAAAGAAGACAGCTGTTATTACAATTCCGCCGTCCTCTTTTTCAGCAGCAATCCAGCGCTCTCAGTCACCTCCACCTCAGGAATGGTGGTACATTTCAGCGCTTCTTCCTGAAAATGATCTATATTCTCATCCGGGTCTTCAGAGTTTGGCATCATCAGCAGTGTCCCCAATCACAGTGTCACCACCATTCTCAATTCCAAACTATCATCAATCAGCTTTCAACTTCAAATCGTTCAAGTTTGTAATTTTTGAGGACAAAAAGTGATGACTGGTTGCATGGCCTGCCAGCTGATTTCTCTTGTCATTACACAACTGGACTAGATGGAATTTTCATTTCATGAACATTTGGAACTGTTCAGATGCATATAACAAGTGAATTATGCAGCAGCAGGCTCAAAGAAGAAGATGAATGACCGTTTGTTTTTAGACTGTAGCATATGGCTCAGGACGTTTGACCTCTTCCGTTCGGTCCTGAAGCCTGCCTGCTCCGGAGGAAGACTGTTTCAATTAATGTCCACCCGGAGCAGCTCTCCTTATTACACAATAGATCCTGTGCATTCTAGCGATTGCCTTGCGATTCATTACAGTGCATATGTGTAAGTCATTGGAAACTAAACGTCATGTATGTTACAGCTATTCTGTACGCCTGGCCCGTAGAAATAAAAACCAACCAGCATTTTGCCTTATGCTATACAAAAAATCTCCAATGTTGATCTTTCAACCAACTCCCCATGCTTTGTAGTGTTAGGTTGACCCACTTACCGTCCACATAGAAAGGGGTTCTCAGTGTGCAGGTGCCAAGTTCATTCTCGGCCACACAGGAGTAGATCCCCGAGAAGTGAGCCACTCCCACCACTAGCGTACTCACAGTCTATGGAGGAGAGAGAATAAGTCAATCATTAGATCTACAGTACAGCCAGCGAATGCTGTACCTATCTGCTGTACATGTCTCTCCTGCAAAATAGATTTCACCTCAGTGAGACCAACCTGTATAAATAAAGTTTCATTAACATTTTTCCGATTGGCTTCATTATACAGTACCAGTCAAAAGTTTGGTCACACCTACTCATTCAAGCATTTTTATTTATTTTTGGTATTTTCTTCATTGTAGAATAATAGTGAAGACATCAAAACTATGAAATAACACATATGGAATCATGTATCAACCAAAAAAGTGTTAAACAACTCAAAATATATTTTATATTTGAGATTCTTCAAAGTAGCCACCCTTTGCCTTGATGACAGCTTTGCACACTCTTGGCATTCTCTCAACCATCTTCATGAGGTAGTCACCTGGAATGCATTTCAATAAACAGGTGTGCCTTGTTAATTTGTGGAATTTCTTTCCTTCTTAATGCGTTTGAGCCAATCAGTTGTGTTGTGACAAGGTAGGGGTGGTATACAGAAGATAGCCCTATTTGGTAAAAGACCAAGTCCTTTTTATGGCAAGAACAGCTCAAATAAGCAAAGAGAAATGACAGTCCATCATTACTTTAGACATGAAGGTCAGTCAATCCAGAAAATTTCAAGAACATTGGAAAGTTTCTTTAAGTGCAGTCGCAAAAACCATCAAGCACTATGATGAAACTGGCTCTCATGAGGACCACCACAGGAAAGGAAGACCCAGCTTTACCTCTGCTGCAGAGGATAAGTTCATTAGAGTTACCAGCCTCAGAAATTGCAGCCCAAATAAATGCTTTACAATATTCAAGTAACAGACACATCTCAACATCAACTGTTCAGAGGAGACTGCTTGAATCAGGCCTTCATGGTCGAATTGCTGCAAAGAAACAACTACAAAAGGACACCAATAAGAAGAAGAGACTTGCTTGGGCCAAGAAACACAAAATCTGTCCTTTGGTTCCAACCGCCGTGTCTTTGTGAGATGCAGAATAGGTGAACGGATGATCAGCGCATGTGTAGTTCCCACCGTGAAGCATGGAGGAGGTAAGATGGTGCTTTGCTGGTGACACTGTCAGTGATTTATTTAGAATTCAAGGCGGACTTAACCAACATGGCTACCAGAGCATTCTGCAGCGATACGCCATCCCATCTGGTTTGTGCTTAGTGGGACTATTATTTGTTTTTCAACAGGACAATGACCCAACACACCTCCAGGCTGTGTAAGGGCTATTTGACCAAAAAGGAGCATGATGGAGTGCTGCATCAGATGACCTTATTTAACACTTTTTTGGTTACTACATGATTCCATATGTGTTATTTCATAGTTTTGATGTCTTCACTATTATTCTACAATGTAGAAAATAGCAAAAAATTAAGATAAACCCTGGAATGAGTAGGTGTGTCCAAACTTTTGACTGGTACTGTACCTCAGAAGACTTTCCATCAACACCAGTGTGGTTATTTGCCATTAGCAGGTGGGTCAGAGGTCTGCCTTAAGCCTGTTTTATTCTCTTGAGTTAGTTCACATTAATGGAAGGATACATCTGGACTTTTTAAAACCTGCCGCGTCTCTCCTAGCAGCACCGCTCCACAGAACGAGCGCCTGGCCCTCCATGTCATTTCCTGAAGAGCATTTACAATGCCACACTAGATTCTATCGCCGTTGGAGTGGAACCCATTTAACGGCTTAAGTAGACATAATAGTGAGTAAGATTTGGGCAAGGGGCCAGATTGCGTGGGGTTCTGTTTTGTGTTCAGAACGACATCTGTTTTCAGAGCAGCTACATCAAAGGTGCTGAATGCTGTGGCTGTATTGTCTAGGTGGTGTCAACTTCCTGGGTTTCTAGCGGCATTGTGCTCTGACCCTCAGAAACAGGGCTTTGGTAATGAGACTTGACTGTGTGTGACACATTTTCACTGTTTCAGTACGTTTTTAACATCCCAGCTCATATTGTGCGGTGTTTAAACATCTTTGGATGGAAAAGCTAGCTAAGTTGTTTAAAGTTGTGTTACGTTGTCTACCCTGAGTTGCGATGACATTGGTCAGAGTATTGATGGAGTAGTTGTGTGGTGTTGCGTTACTGCCATTACCAATGATAATGTAACTTGAGCTGGAAAACAGTTGTTTCAGAAAGTGCACTCTGTCCCTAAGTGGTGACTTGACCAGACGCACTGTGACCCTCTGAGGCCAGCCCTGCAGCCCTGACCAACACTTTACTCTCGTTCACGGGGCACGGCGATTTATGAGGGGTGACAGAGAGGAATTCACTCCCAACAAATCCCTCTCTTTTAAACCGCCGCTTGTTATCACTGACCCTTAGTCCTCACCCCTATAAAGCACCGGTGTTTGGGCCGCAAGCGCTTGTAAATAAGGAGAGCCTCCCTATTTATGTCAAACAGAGATTGGTAGTGCTGGAAGTGAATGAGGCTTAGGCTCTCTATTACTACTTGTGTATGTATACAATTAGCATGATTCTAAATGCCATCAACCATGTATCATCAGCCGGGGGAAACGCCTTCATAAATCTCCCTTTAGGGTAAAGCAGGAGAAATACCATTTAATAAAAGTTTACTACACCAGTATATGTGTTTGGGTAATGGCTAATTACCAGTATTTTCTTCACTGGTTGGTTTGCTTGTGCTGTTGAAATATTTATATGCTGACTGGATTTATGCCCCAATTTGACCCAGTGTGTTGGAACGGCTGTCTTTCAACTAATCCAATAGGCTTTTGGGGAAAGCAGTTGAGGCCTGCACTTAATTATGTTTGGGGTGAATGGTTTTGGTAACAAGCTCCCCTAGGATATGTGCTGCAATGTCTACAGTCTCCATGTTCAGCTTTGGGAACGCATGCCAAGATGTGGGCCATTTTCAGTGAGAGGAGATGTAACCATTACCTTCAGCTATACCATAATAATACAGATATGACAAAAACTATGAAAATAACATATTATTCCAATTTTCAAACTTAGTTTCAATATTTTCAAATCAAATCAAATGTTATTTGTCACATGCGCCGAATACAACCCTTAACCAATAATGGAGTTTATAGTAAATAGTTTTTACTAAATAAACTAAAGTGAAAAATCTAAAATCTAAAAGTAACACAAGAAAATTACTTAACAATAACTAAGCTATATACTAGGGATACCGGTACCGAGTCAATGTGCAGGGGTACAGGTTAGTCGAGGTAATTTGCAAAGTGACTATGCATAGATAATAAACAGCGAGTAGCAGCAGTGTAAATAGTCCGGGTGGCCATTTGATTAATTGTTCAGCAGTCTTATGGCTTGTGGGTAGAAGCTGTTAAGGAGTGCTTTGGTCTTACACGGAACCCAGACCGGCTACGCGCGTGCGCCATCGTGCATAAATGTATTTTGTCCCCCCACACCAAACGCGATCACAACACGCAGGTTAAAATATCAAAACAAACTCTGAACCAATGACATTAATTTGGGGACAGGTTGAAAAGCATTAAACATGTATGGCAATTTAGCTAATTAGCTTGCACTTGCTAGCTAATTTGTCCTATTTATCTAGCCTGCTGTTGCTAGCTAATTTGTTCTGGGATATAAACATTGAGTTGTTATTTTACCTGAAATGCACAAGGTCCTCTACTCCGACAATTAATCTACACATAAAACGGCCAACCGAATCGTTTCTAGTCATCTCTCCTCCTTCCCGGTTTTTTCATCTTTGAACTTATATGGTGAATGGCATCTAAACTTTCATAGTATTACCACGACAACCGGCAAAACATTTAGTCTTTCAATCACCCACGTGGGTATAACCAATGAGGAGATGGCACGTGGGTACCTGCTTCTATAAACCAATGAGGAGATGGGAGAGGCAGGACTTGCAGCGTGATCTGCGTCAGAAATAGGAATGACTTCTATTTTAGCCCTTGGCAACGCAGACGCTTGTTGACGCGCGCGAGCAGTGTGGGTGCAATAATTGAATAACATAGATTTCTAAATTTATTTTGCAACGCTCGCGCACGCGATGCTAGCGGTGTGGTCAGCCTATTAGGCATCAGCGTATTTGGTTTCAGCGTATTACAGCTGATCTGTTCACAGGTCAGTGGAGTTAGGAGGGAACCTATTAAAGGCCATTCTCCTCTGTCTGCACACGCATGGCTTGAGCCGTATGGCTGTATTGTGCCATCTACACGGAGCTCCACAGCCCTCAGTGATCCAACAGACAATGATCCAGTGATGTCAGAACAAACGCTGCTCTCTGGCTGAGCAGGCAGAGCCTTGGCTGGAGCTTCAGGCCTAGCTTCTTTAGATCCAATGACCTGCGTTTTGTCTGAGGGTGTTTTTCACTCCAGCAGGGTGAAATGAATGGTGTCTGTCAGTTGAAGGGCAGACGAATGAACGACTCAGGAGAGCAGCCCTGAAGAGAGCCAACATGCTTTTTCTTCATGGTAGTTCTGGCGCTCAACTTGCTTTGACTATAATTGAAGGCTAAGGGGCTTCTTTTAATCAAAAGCAAATAATGACAGATTTGATGGTCTATTTGTTGCTGACTATATATGATTTGACTTGTGAGTTGCTTATAAATGCCTGGCAGTTAAGACAGCGTTAACAATAAAGTGGGATTCCTTGTCATAAATATACCTACTGATATACAATAAATGTCCTTTACCATATATTGCTTTCCCCCTGTACATACTGTATTTTATACAACAATGTATAAATTAACTGTATTTACGATGTACTGTACTATATTTCATTATTGACCCTTGTGACCTAAATAATTATGGCCTTATTTATAAACTTTCTTGCCTAGCTAAAATATTAGAATCCTTGATTAATTCTCAGCTAAGATCTTCCTTATCTAAGAAATGTAATCATTAATGTACATCAGTCAGGTTTTAGACCAGGTCATAGCACTATCTCTGCTGCATCCCTAGTTATAAATGATGTGGTTAACTGTATGGATAAAAGGCAACATTGTGCTGCCCTCTTCATTGACCTGTCAAAGGCCTTCGATACTGTTGATCACTCGCTGCTAATTCAGAGGCTTTCCTTAATTGGCCTAGACCAGGCTGCATGTTATGGTTTAAAAATTACTTGACAGAAAGAACTCAACCATCTACCGATGGTGTTAAATTAGGTTTCCTGAATATTACAAAAGGTGTCCCGCAGGGGTCGATTCTGGGTCCTGTACTTTTTACTGTTTACATTAACAATATCGACTTGTCTGTAAAAAATTGTAACCTGTACTTGTATGCCGATGATACTGTTGTGTATGCTATTGCCCCCTCGGTTGACTAGGCTCTATCTGAACTACAGTCTGCCTTCATTGTATTAGAGAAAATCATTATTGACCTGAAATGAGTATTGAATGCAGGTAAAACTAAGTATATGTTGTCCTCTAGAGCGCATAAAAATAACTGATTATTTCAGCATATGTACTTTGGATGGTGTCCATATTGATCATGTCCCTGCTTACAAATATCTGGCCATATGGATAAATAAAAAGCTGTCTTTTAAAAAGCACATTGATGAGTTAGTTAAGAAGCTGAGAATAAAAATGGCTTCTTCTATAGAAATAGGTCCTGCCTCTCGCTAAATAGTAGAAAGCAGATTATTCAGTCGACGTTCCTATCGGTCCTAGACTATGCCACTTCATTCAAGCCGTTAGATGCAGTTTATCATAGAGCACAGTGCTTTATTACGGGCAACAATTTTAGTACTCATCACTGCATTCTCTACCAGAAAGTTGGCCTTCTTTGATTTCATGTAGGTTGATACATTGCTGTGTTGTCATCTATAAAGCAATTGTACAAAAACTCCCACTTTACCTAACGTCATTACTAAACTTAAGACAGGATTTACCACACCTGGTCTCAGGGACGGCTGCCTCTGGACATTCCTTTGCTCTCTACTGAGTTAGGTAAATCAGCTTTTAGTTTTCTTGCACATTATTTGTGGAACAATCTTCAAAACATTCTTAAAATGTCATGTTCTGGTGCCTCTAGGGCAATTCAGAAAGATGATAGAGGACCTTATTAGTGATGAATATGTTAGTTTTTTTTATGCCCGTGGTTTTCTTTCTGCTTACATTTTGTATTTATATTTTGATGTGTCTATTTTCTGAAAGTATTCAGACCCCTTGACATTTTCAACATTTTGTTATGTTACACCCTTACTCTAAAATTGATTTTAAAAATGTTTTTACTCAACACTCTACACATAATACCCAATAATGACTGATCAATTTTTTAAAAATTAAATAAAACAATTATAAATGCATATTGATGTTCCTTCCATAACTTTTGGCTACATTTACATAAGTCTAAAGTATTGCAGATAGAATGAACCATTATATAAAAGTTAAATAATAAGGCGTATTGTAAAGTGTAGATGTGGCGTCTCAAAGAGAACGATCGTGGAGAATCCCACTTCAGTGTTGATCTCTCAGAGAGCTCTCTCTCTCTATCTGGACATTTAATCTAGATCCCTTTTTCATATAAATCTTAAAGTAATTGTTGTATTGACTGACCCTAAAGGACTATTTTGTCATGGAAATTGATGCTCAGTATCAAACATGCATCATATATGACAAGCACACATACATGAATCATTGTTCTATGTTGTCCAACGTTAAGAAGTGTCAGTTTCTCTGAGTATATAACAAATCTAATGACATCAAAACTATACTATAAGCATACCTTGTTCTTCCCTTTTACCAGTTCAGTTTTGTTGTATATGTTCTCAATCCAGTTGTGTGAGTAGTTCCCCTTATCGTCCATTTGAACTGGGATTGGCTCAGTGTAAAGGGTACACCTATAGGACAGAGGAAACCAGTCATTACTGATCTAGATGAAACGGCTGCAGGTTACCTAAAGTATAAAGTCCGTTTCGAAAATTAGTACAGAACAGTGGACAAAACAGAAGACATCCTTTCCTATATTTCATTAGTGGGAATCAGAAATGACACTATGGACCAGCGAAAGCGGTACAAACAGTTTTACAACGTGTCGCTCTGAACGGTCAGGCATTTAGCCTTATGAGGCTCTGACTAACATTATAGATTTTGTGTGGCCTTTTAGGGCGAGTAACAGCCCAGGCTGCCTAGGCTTGTTAAACCAGACAAACACCAGCCAGCCTCTCCTCCTCTCCTCGCTTTCCTCCTGTCTACTGAGGGGAACAATCAGACTGATGAGGAGTGAGGCGGCCAGGCCAAGCGGGCTGGGAGGCAGGAGGAAACGGCAGGGTGATAGGAAGGGCTGTGCTATGCGTCACCTCGCACAGGAAACCCCCTCATTCTCTGACTAGAGAAGATAAGGCTAATCCCCAGACCTTGGTGGGTCAACAACAGACAGCTGATACCTTCTTACCCTGCTGCTGATAAAGAAAGAACCCTTCCTGCCTCCTTCACCTCTTCCATCCCTCTTTCTTGCTATCTAAAACGTTACGCTTCCCCAACCACAAGGGGACTGTGATTTATACGAGGTCTGATCCTGAAATGGTAAATGGTAAATTTGCAATGACAGGTACTGTACTTGAAGGGGGTCTGAACTGTATAAACAAACATTTGGCTCAATCTGCCTCCAACTAGGCTGTGGCTGGGCTGAAACCTCTATTTGATGCACCTCCCTCATTAGCTGTTGAAAAAACAGGCCCTTTTCAGCTTCAATCGTTTATGAGCAACTTTTTCCAATGCCAGAGCTGATTATCTTTAGGGCTGCAGAAATGAGGCACCTTGACACAGCTTGAACCTCCACCATAATTTCTGTTACAAATTTGGCAACCAGGAGTGTTATTTTATTATTTTAACGATATGATGGATAATTAACAGAAGCATTTGTCAAGTTACAGCGCCTGAAGTGTAACATAATTCAGGCCCTCCATTGTGAGGCCGTCCCGAGCCGTGTTTTTCTAGCGGTGTTGGGTCCTGATAACCAACACTTGATAACCCCGCAGTAATGGCCCATTGTTTGCCTTCGCCTCAGAAAGGACCCCTGCTGTCACTGACAGGGGTATGGCAGCTCTGGCTCTCAGGGAATGTTCATGTTGTTTATGAAGGTTCACTAGCCGCCCAATCACTCATAGCACAAGCTCTGTCCCGTTCAGCTTTATAAATATGGAACGCTGTTGGGTCTTTGCATGTCAAAAAACATATACTTCAAATAAGCTTGTTGACCAATCAGAACCTGGATATGACTACACGCCACATAATCATTTAACACGTTGATAACATTTTAAATATTACATATTGATTACACTATCACTCGTATTTCATATGTCACAGCGATTTACCGATACGTATGCTATGATGCTGGTAAAGTTTTGTCTCACACACCTGCCGCTGCGGCACAAGCTCTGGGACAGTGCTGGTCAGAAAAAAAAGATAGCTAGTTGATGGACGCAAAAATGTTCTTCCCCAAAAACATAGCAAAACGACATAATCTGTTTCAGTAGCTATAGTTAGTTAGCTGACTATCTAGCTAGGTGTCATCATCTAAAAGACCCCTAATTTATAAAACAGTTTGTATTTGATTAATGATGGTCGGACCCACCTATGTGAAGCTAGCCAAAATAATGATTGGCCCCAAAAGTGGAATTTGTATTTCGCCTTCAAAATAAAAGTCACTCATAGAACGTGATGCAAATTAAAACAAATCGTGGAATCATGCCATAATGGAATAGATCATGCTAAACAAGGTTGGAATGTTTGTTATATAAATTCAACAAAAGACAATGATTTGTTAATTTGACAAAAATCTGTTGAAATCACACTGGTTGTATTAGACTTTAGAATTGCATTGGGGGCATACTTATTTCACTGTAGAGCCTTACCTATGGATTGTGGATCAATGACATGGGGTATCAGTCTTCTCAGTGACACCCACAGAACACAATTGCGAAGAGATTACACAAATATTAGCATTTTAGCTCTTATTGCAGGACTCTCCAGAGGAAAAACAATACAACGTGGATGTTTTGGAGTCTGAGAACTCGGGAAGGAGGAAGACTTTGGGGAAAAAGCACTTGGGTACAGAGTAGACTGATATGCCATTTTATTGACCCCCAATCCTTATGTGAGGCTGTACAGTGCCATATGAAAGTCAATACGTACAATAGGGTGACTGGAGAGGTGATTTCCATTAGTCAAAGTCTCGCAATGAGAGCTAATATTTGTGTAAACTCTTCACAGTTGTGTTCTGTGGATGTCACTGAGTAGACTGATAACCCATTACATTGCTCCACATACCAACACTCCAACCTTGTTTAGCATTATCTAGTCTAAATATGGCATGATTCCACTATTTGTATCCATTTGCATCACGTTCAAAGAGGGACTTTTACTTGGAAGGCAAACCACAAATTCCACTATTGTGGCTTATCCTTATTGTGGCTAGCTTCACATAGGTGGGACTGCCCATCATTAATCAAATACGAACTGTCTTATAAATTGTTCATGTTGTTTATGAAGGTTCTCTAGCAGGTCGACATTCACGCCCATACCACACGCTCTGTCCCGTTCAGCTCTATAAAAGCTTGGGGAGTCTGAGACTAAAATATCCTCTCTCCCCACCCACAGAGCCACTGGCCACAAATGAGTGGGGAATTCTCCGGGGCTGCATTTCTTTGACAAATGTCTGTATTTTGGGACAGAGTCAATTAAATGGATGCAAGCCTGTTTCTGGAGAGGGAGCCTCGGGCTAGCCCGGTGGTTCTGGACTCCAGACTCACAGACTCAGTGTGTGTGTGTGTGCGCGTGTGCGCGCGTGTGTGTGTGTGTGTGTGTGTGTGTGTGTGTGTGTGTGTGTGTGTGTGTGTGTGTGTGTGTGTGTGTGTGTGTGTGTGTGTGTGTGTGTATGATCCAGTTCCAATACTCTGACAGCTGAGCTCAGCATCAACAAACCCTAATGTAACGCAGCAGGCGTAAAAGTCCTGATCAGAAGAAATAAACTGCCGGGGGAGGTTCTCTTCTGCACTGTTGAACCAATCCAGTAAATGCGGAGGAGGAGTTAAGATGGAGTGTTGCCTTGTTAACACCCAAAAGCGTAAGTCGCGTCAAAGGCTCTCTTTCCATTTCCCCTGAACACCTAATGCATCCGCTTGTTGCCGGCCCCCCTGAGGGTGATCAAACGTAAACACTCATCCAAAACATAACCAGGATGTGCGCTGGCAGGGACAATGCTGGTCTGCTTCACTAATCATGTCCATTGATAGAGACCAGAGAGAGGACAATAAATCTCAGGGTCTGTGTGGACATATGGACGATACGAGGATGTATGACTGTCTTGCACTTCCAAGAACCAAAACAATAAATTCAGAATACCCAGTTTATGTTACAGAAATAACTAGAAATGCGCAGTGACCCTCCCCGTGATCCGGTAGTTTCTGTCAGTCAGATGATTCTGTTGACTCAGAACATTTTGATTCATAGACTGGGTTTTTGAGAAAAAAGATATGACTTCATCACAGTTCGGAATTTAGTGCTTTGTTTCCTGGAAGTGGTGCCTTATGGTTGTTTCCTGGAAGTGGTGCCTTATGGTTGTTTCCTGGAAGTGGTGCCTTATGGTTGAGTCCTGGAAGTGCTGCCTTATGGTTGTTTCCTGGAAGTGGTGCCTTATGGTTGTTTCCAGGAAGTGGTGCCTTATTGTTGTTTCCAGGAAGTGGTGCCTTATGGTTGTTTCCAGGAAGTGGTGCCTTATGGTTGTTTCTTGGAAGTGGTGCCTTATGGTTGTTTCCTGGAAGTGCTGCCTTATGGTTGTTTCCTGGAAGTGGTGCCTTATGGTTGTTTCCTGGAAGTGGTGCCTTATGGTTGTTTCCTGGAAGTGGTGCCTTATGGTTGTTTCCTGGAAGTGGTGCCTTATGGTTGTTTCCAGGAAGTGGTGCCTTATGGTTGTTTCTTGGAAGTGGTGCCTTATGGTTGTTTCCTGGAAGTGGTGCCTTATGGTTGTTTCCTGGAAGTGGTGCCTTATGGTTGTTTCCTGGAAGTGGTGCCTTATGGTTGTTTCCTGGAAGTGGTGCCTTATGGTTGTTTCCAGGAAGTGGTGCCTTATGGTTGTTTCCAGGAAGTGGTGCCTTATGGTTGTTTCCAGGAAGTGGTGCCTTATGGTTGTTTCTTGGAAGTGGTGCCTTATGGTTGTTTCCTGGAAGTGGTGCCTTATGGTTGTTTCCTGGAAGTGCTGCCTTATGGTTGTTTCCTGGAAGTGGTGCCTTATGGTTGTTTCCAGGAAGTGGTGCGTTATGGTTGTTTCTTGGAAGTGGTGCCTTATTGTTGTTTCCAGGAAGTGGTGCCTTATGGTTGTTTCCAGGAAGTGGTGCCTTATGGTTGTTTCTTGGAAGTGGTGCCTTATGGTTGTTTCCAGGAAGTGGTGCCTTATGGTTGTTTCCTGGAAGTGGTGCCTTATGGTTGTTTCCTGGAAGTGCTGCCTTATGGTTGTTTCCTGGAAGTGCTGCCTTATGGTTGTTTCCTGGAAGTGGTGCCTTATGGTTGTTTCCTGGAAGTGGTGCCTTATGGTTGTTTCCTGGAAGTGGTGCCTTATGGTTGTTTCCTGGAAGTGGTGCCTTATGGTTGTTTCCTGGAAGTGGTGCCTTATGGTTGTTTCCTGGAAGTGGTGCCTTATGGTTGTTTCCTGGAAGTGGTGCGTTATGGTTGTGCAAGATATTGATACTACACAGTTCTAACATATTCTTATTGTTTACAATAAATAACAGAACATATCGAAGTACATCAGGAACGAAGGAACATTGTGAAAATTTAAAACAAGAAGTGCAGAACACAGAATTGTGTAACTGGAAGGCTCAAAGGCACTGACACCGTAGGTGAATACCAACAAAATGGTCTTCACAGTTTAGTTAACGATTTAGTTAATATAACCACCTGGATTACCCAGGATAAACAGCCTTGGATGGCTCACTCTTTGTTAGTGACTCACTCTTTGTTGGTGGGGTCAGGATGGCATGGTTGCCAGAGCCACGTGATGTCGGGCATGGGCACTCCAAAGGCGGTGCAGGTTAGCTGGTGCTGCTTGCCGAACATGTAGGGCTGCACATCCTCCGAGGCCACCTCCTCTTCGGAGATCTTTGGCCTCACTGTGGGAGACACATACACAAATACAGACAAAGAGATCAGACACTGTTGCATCAACAGTTACACCTGGCCATTGGCGGTAATAATGTCTTTATAATGAGAGAGAGGTTTGTCATCATGATGAATAACCATGGAAAAGGTCCCATGGACACCAGTTGTCTTCTAACCTCTGAGAGTCGGCTGTGAAGTGCTTGAAAAAGGTTGAGTAATTACATAGCCCTGATATCCTGGGGGTTGTCCATCACATCAGGGTGTCAGTGTCTCAGAGCTTGGTCCAGTCTCTACCCAGCTGCCTTTGGGCCAGATGTGGCCCTATGCCCCGTCCCAGGTCAGTGGATCAGCAGTGTGGGAGAGCACAGCAGTAATCAAAACCAGACTGACGGACTTACTGCCTGGATGCCACCTCAAGAGGAATGCTCTGCTCACATCAGTTAATCATTCTCCACCAGTCAGTGTGTGTGTTGTGTGTGTGCGTGCGTACATGTGTGCGAATGTGCAAAGTCGTGACATGGTTTCTCTCAGTAATGTCCTCAGTTCAAGCCCCGGCTGCTGAATCCATTTGAGATCTGGAACACTGGGGCTGGACTTCAAACGCTTGATGAACGATGTTTAAAATAGTTCCCTAACTGTTCCCAGGAATTTCCTTTATATTTCTCCTTCCATTGTTTGTGTCTGTGAGAGTGAGTATTTTTTTTGTCATTCCAATAATAATGATTCGTGGAGCAAACGGGAACGTGAGGGACTATAAATACAATTTATATGGGGCTGACCTTTACACTTTGGCAGAGTAAGGGGATTCTTGGATAATGTGCAGGGAACGGAATGGAATACTTTGTGATGCATTTTTTTGCCCCCCCATCGACAGCTTGGAGTAGTATCTGAGTGGCACATGTGCTGCTCAACACAGTTCTTAACGGCAAGCACATTGCACTCCCCGACTCTCCATCCAACCCACTATCAAAGCCCCATAACATAATACCGACCACGTTTATAACCGCTAGTGTTAACGACCATCAGTATTTACATGGCAATCATTACAATATATTTGTTTCAAATGCTATGCTAAATCATAAACAGTACACATATAGCCCTGTATCATGTTGTTTACATGAGCGGTGCTGTAGGCTACATACACATAAATAAATGTAATAAATGTAAATAAAGGTCTAGAGTGGGTAGAGTGAAGAGACAGGGCCATTTACACAACCCGCGAAGCCCCTTCAAAAAGAGCCTGGCTAATCAACACCAGCTGGCCCGGCTACGTCAATCCACTGCTGGAAACAACAAACCCCACAAGCCCCCAGGTTCCTGTCATGCTGGAGCTTTTGCTACCTGCAGCCCTGCACCAACCAGGGGGTACACAACCCAAAGTGCTGAGACTGCTCGAAATGCTGAGGCCCAAAGTCCAGGGCATTGCTTCATTTCCTCAGGATCGCCAGTCATTTGGAGGGATAAAGGACGGATATAAGACGGGATATCATGGGGATATAAGAGCTTTACCTTGGACTATCAGAGTGTAGCTGAGATTCCTGTAGAGGCCTCTCTCTTTGTTGCCCAGGGCGATGGTGAAGACCCCGGCATCCTTCTGCTTCAAGTCCTTGACGAAGAGGTTGTAGCCTGAAAACTCGTAACAGGTGGAGTTCTCGTTGATGGGGATGCCATCCTTATACCTGGGAATGGGATACACCCACATTTACTTTAGAAGTTCAGCAAATCGTAACATACTGATATGAAAGTTGTGATGATAATAGATCAGCAACTCTACGTCCCAAATCGAACACTCCAGTTTAGTGCACACAGTCACAACAGTGCCATTATATTCATCAGGAGTTGACAATACATTCAGTGAATAGTCCCAGCAACTGAACTCAGTCTTACCATGTCATAGTGTCGGGTGGTGGCAGTGCATTGACCTTGGGTTCAAACATCAGCTTGTTTCTACCCTCGGTGTAGACCACTCTCCTGGCCCGTTCATTCTTATAGGACACATTCAGGTATGGATGTTCTGAAATCACACAGAAGACCAATAGTGAGAGCATGAAAACAACTGTTGAAAAACAACACCATAAATATATTATAAATGAGATCATAAACTGGGTGGTTCGAGTCCTGAATGCTGATTGGCTGACAGCCGTGGTATATCAGACCGTATACCACAGGTATGACAAAATATTTATTTGTACTGCTCTAATTGCGTTGGTAACCAGTTTATAATAGCAATAAGGCACCTCGGGGGTTTGTGGTATATGGCCAATATACCACAGCTAAGGGCTGTATCCAGGCACTTCGCGTTGCGTCGTGACTAAGAACAGTCCTTAGCCTTGCTATATCGGCAATACACCACACCCCCTCTGGCCTTATTACTTGATCACACAATCGTTGCCGAAGATTAACATTACGATGGAGTTATGTCTGCCTCTGCCTTAGCTCAGTGAGACCTTGCCTTCACGCAGTACCAGTTCCTAACACAGTGACCCACCGTAGATGGTGACTTTGGCTGAGGCGTGCTTCTTGTTCCGCATCTCAGCGTTCCCTATATCAGCCGTGCACCTGTACACGCCCCTGTTGTCCATGGTGATGTTGGACAAGGTGATTGCTTTGTACATACTGGTGACCAAAGCTGGATCTTCTTTGGACTTGTTGATGATAGGGTTCCGATTGACCTGGGGACACAAAGGCACTCATCAACAACCCTGAAACAGCGGATTCATCGACCAGTAATCTTAAAGGATGTTGAGTGACTTAGAACTTACCATCCTCTTTGGGTATTCCCAAGTCAAGTTGATCCTTCCATTGAAGGTGGTCTCTGCGGAGCAGTTGAGGACCAGGCTATCTCCCACTAACAGCTTGATACGTCTTGGGTTGATCTTCACGTTCCTCAGCAAGATAGCTATGCAAGCAGAGATAGAAGGGAAGACACAGTGAATTATCACCATCAGTAGTTTCCCTGTCGCTCTAAGAGCTCAACAAGAAAAGGAGAAGATACTCACTAGTCCTCAGAGGGATGTATTTGGACTGGACCCGTTGGCCGTTGACGCTGGTGACACAGGTTAGGAGATTATAGGATTTGTAGGGACCGTATGGGATCTTGAAACCCATTTTGGGGTCCCATTCCTTCCCTTGTTCAACCTCCTTTGATAAGGATGGCCACTGAAAGAAGAGACAGGTAGAAAGGTGTTTATGAAGGGGCTTATATGTTTAGTGGAGCTTCTAGTTCTGCAGTCTTTAAAAAGCACTCAGCCAGTCAGACTGAAGTACGATGCGGGCAACTGGGTTTGGTATGAAACTCCACGCTCCAATGAGCTCAGCTGGCGACACCTGCCCGTCAGAACCGACATCTAATTCCTTTTTGCGGTTTTATGGAGTGTAACCATCGCAATTATCCACGCAGTGATGCGCGGAGCACTGTTGACTTTGAACAAAGGATGAAATGGATGGATGTGGCCAAGGCCTACTACTGCGGCTGTTTGTTCTCCAGCCAAGTGTTATGCTGCTAGGAGAGAGAGGGGAAGGAAGGAAGCAGGCAGGAAGGAGAAATGCCATAGATCTTCCAATAGCAAGGTCACACAACCCACTATCTTTGCCCTCTGAATAAGACTTGTTTGTCCATGTCCAAGGCATTGTGACACGCAGCTATATATCAACCCTGTGAATACAAACACAGCCATCTATTGTTGAGGGCGGTGGCTCTGAGCTGTGGCATCGTGAAGGAAAAGAGACACTCTGTTCACTGTTGCACGTGATTTATAGGAAGGCCGTCTCGTGTTAAAGGCTACTGCAAAAAGACAAGGAGCTTGGTCACATCGAGAGAGATTTCCTCCTAATATAATTGTATTAAAAATCACTTAACTATACCCAGGAGCATCATCGGCCTATTGTTTCCTCTGATTGGATATGGATTGTTTTTTAGATCCGCATTTCCTGGACAAGATGTTTAAAAAGAGGTCGTCTATATTTAGAGAGAGATTCTATTCCGAGGAAAATCTGTCTTGGAGGACCTTCCTGTTCTTAACAGGAAGCAGACAGGATGACTCCCTTTTCTGTCCCTGCCCCTGAGCCTCCCTTCTCCCTGGCCACTGTCCTCCGGCCGTTTCCGCATGCCTGAATGGCCTACCGTTTGATGGGTGTGAGAACTCCTATGTTGTCCATTGTGCAGAGGGCCTTTGTTTACCATGTCTCTTTGCGATCTTGGCTTTATAGATGTCTTTCAGACATTGTCAAGGTACACTCTGGTAAAGTAATCAATCTCATGCCCATACTATCTAATACAACTCGTCAACATTGCTAAGTCTCATAATAAATGTTAACATTTGCTCTACTTTGAAAGACAATGTGAATGATATGCCCATTTCAAATTACGTTTTAAGGTACAGAAACAAATGATCATGAAAAGTCTTACCGCTTCAAGAGTGACGATCTGGTCAGGAGAAGTTGTCCTACAGGGAATCACTAGGGTGGCTTCATGTCTGTAGCTAAACAGGGTGGATGGATTGCGGAAATGGTGCTCCACAAACGGATGTTTTTCATCTGTAGAACAAATCAGAAAATATCAATAATTATTTAAGGTCATAAGTTTATAATATCGTTTAATTTAACTAAATTATTTTGCTGTATTAAGTTGAAAGTTGTGGTCCTCAGCCTAAAGTGAAGCAGGAGAGAACATTTTCTTTTAAAATCAGGTTTTAAAAATCAGAGTGAGGGTAATGTTAGGCCATCCATCTCACACAGAGATCAAATAGAATTTTCCAGACCAGTGAGATCCGCTCCTACCCTAAACCCCCTCCTGCTCCTCCTGCTAGGTGCAGATCTGGATAAAGAAACAGGGTGGAGACGGAGCTATCATAGCTATCACAGCTCCAGTCTTTCTCACCAGGGCAGGCATCCAGAGCCTCTCTGACTGGCTGTTTCTTCACAGACCTGCTGTGGGAACTTCGTGGTTACACAAATACTTGAGTGATTTGTGGCAGGCTGAGCTGTTTAGGCATGATAAAGGGACTAGTATTTGAAAAATAAACAGGGAAAATGATGTAATAAACAGTTGAAGGGCTTTGAAAGAGTCCTGGTTAGACTAAACACTTGGCTACCAGGCTGTCAGATCGCCAGGGGAGACAGAGAGAGGAGTCAGGCTAGGACCTCAGTAGGAAGACACTCAACCTGTCCAGTGCTTTTCTGCGTCACAGTGTTACTTTGGCCACGAATATCAGCATTTGTTCTAAAGGTCAAACATTAAGAAAAAGTAGTGCACGCACATCACAGGAGCTGGAGAGAAATATGTGCTGGACAGAAATGTGTCCTGGAGAGAAATATGCCCTGGAGAGAAATATGTCCTGGACAGAAATATGTCCTGGACAGAAATATGTCCCGGAGAGATAGAAAGGACCTCTCTGTTTTTCTTCTAGAAACGGTTATTAATCAGGCTTGACATTCATATCTCTCTCTGCCCAGATATTCTCTGCCCATGAGACGTATCCCCACCACAGTCCCTCAGACTAAGACTAAGATTTTTAAAGGGACACTGATGTCAATCTCAACTATGACAATGTTTTAAGATATTTAGTGTTGTCCTGCATTGCTCTCACAGAGTAGAGCCAATTCTCCACGTTTTAAGGGAGGACTAGGCCTGTAACATGGGAGAGACCATAGCCGGTATCGTGAGAGGCTCCAGGACAGACTGACTGGAAAAACAGAAGCCGGAGGGAGCAGGAAATAATAGTCAATGACCAGGGCTTCCGATGCGATCACACTCTCCTTCCCTGTTCCAGAAGGAGTCGGGCAGCGGAGGAAAGCCTTCCTCTCTCTGTTAGAAGCACAACTCCTTCTGCCTGGCTTTGACTAAACCCCCCCCCCCCCCCCACACTTTTACATATACTCATATACCTGTAGTGACATCCTCTTTATAACATGTGGAGAGCTTGGCTTTTGTTGCTAGACTAAATTAGGTGTGGAATGGATGGAGCCTCTCCTTTATAATTATTATTTTTCTCTTATTAAAAAACTTTTTTGGGGGGGGGAAATCATGCAGGAAAACGTCAGGCTGTTCAGTGACCGTGGCCCTACCCTGGCCGTTAAGAGACTCTAAGTTTTGTTGTATTTGTTGGCTCTGTTTACATCACACTGCGCTGGAAGGTGTCGGCCCATTTAACATCACCACCCATTCATAGAGAGAATGTCTTGAACTTATGTTGCTGTGAAACAAACCAACTCAAACAAAAAAATGATGGAGGAAAACATCAAAAATGTGAAAAAGGTCCTTATCGGCGTTAAAGTTAACAGAATCCAACAACTGATTTAATGTGAGATCCCTTTCATTTCCATTTTCACACGCTGGATTTCAATGGACTTCATTGGAGAATGTCATTATAGAACTCAACAATGATGATCTACTCTGTCAGCATGTACATGTAAAGCAATTTGGGATGCAAATACAGTATTGTATGTATGAAAGGTGCTATACCATCATCGTTAGAATGTCTGAACGGTATAAAGCGGGTCTCACCTTTGACATATACGTAGGTAGAGCTGATGTGGGCGGAGGACTGGGCGTACCTGCAGCTGTAGAGCCCCGTGTCGTTTGGGATCAGGTTTCTCACCAGCAGCTTACTACAGTGGGCGTTCACCCGGGGCTCACACTCCTCCACATGAACCCCCTCCGAGGTCACGTTCCGCCAGGGCAGCCTCCAGTACAGCTGGGCCGCACCTCTGATAAAGACAGCAGAAGTTATCCATAAGAACTGACACAGGATCAGATATTATTTATTATCCCTAATGGTTAAGATTTAGATTGAGGATAGGGACATCTGATTGGAGATCTGTGGTTAAGGGCAACCTCTAAGTCAAGTGACAAAGTAAAGAGGGTCCATCTGAGAGGGTCAGCCAGACCACCTGCATCATCACTATCTTATTACCCTCCTACACCTCCTAGAGCTCTGGGTCGTCATCCTCAGGTCAGCATGCCATCACCAGGTCAAACACCTTCATTGTCTCACCTGATTTATGCACATAAACATGCTCTTACAGGGCACAGGCACCAGCTCTCAAGATTCAATCTCAGTATTACTTAGACATAGAATTTATAGTGAAATCAGTGTTAAATGCTGGCTTTGACCTGACTTGACTTTGATAGTGGCCCCTCCCCTCTGGACCTCTCAAGTTGTGTTTATTTGGAAGTGTTCGAAGGCCGTTCCAATAACCTGGAGTCATCTTGATAACAGGGACTTTTACATGGGAACATGGCTGGGATCTCTGGGACAATGTGTTCAAATAACACATTATCTCCAGTGTTCGTTTTTAAGGTCCCATTAAAAGCGATCCCGGTGGAGATTGAAACATGTCTCACTGCATACCACTGCCTCTGCCTACATTGCCTGGGGTCAAGAAACTCTCATCCAGAGGCCAGACCCATAGACAGTTATCGTCCGGGGCCTTTTTAGCACATGGCCTTGTAGGGAAGCGTTGCATTGGGCCACAGGGGTTAGCATTCCTGGCGTGCCTAGAAAATGATGCAAGGCTCTCTAAACGCTTAACAAATGTGTGAACTTCAGACAGACAGGGGTCCCACCGGCCCCCCGAAGGAAATTGGAACAGATTGATAAATTGGGACCACACTGGTTGCCTGGCTGGGAGAGTCACTGCCTATCTGCCTCTGTGGTCTGATGCTCCAGCAATCCTTTTCATATATACTCTCTCTCCTCTCTTTATCCTGGCCTAGCTGTCTAACGGGGCCAAATCAGAGCCTGGGTCTTTATTGCTTCAGTGATAGTCCAGAGAACAGCCATCAACTGGAGCAGGACCAGGCCTCACCTCCTGACTGACCCTGATCTAATGAATAACAGGGGGAGGGGGTTGCATGAACCTGTTGGTTTTTTGATGAAAGCCTTGCCAGGGAGTTGAGATTATTTCCTTTACCTCTGTCATCAAAATGAATGACACATTTTAACAGTCATCTCCCCCTTTGTTCTGTCCATATGACCTGACCAAGAAAAACTTGTGTGGTCAGGAACAACTCTTGTTGTTGGGGAACTTGACATTAAGTCTTTTGGTTCAGTGTGTGTGTGTATAATACCTGCAGGTGAGGTTGAGTGAATTCCCTGTGTGCAGAAGGTGTGTGTCCTCAGAGGGCAGCAGCAGAGGGGCTGGAAGGCTGACCTGACCTGTACAACAGAGAAACACACACACACACACACACATTCAGACATTGGCTAACACTCTGAGTCATTGGATACAAGAACACACTCTGAACACTTCAAAGTGGCGCTTCATAGTACTCTCATACAACAAATTACACCATGCCTCCATTTACAGTCAACCAGTTCCTCTCTCTCTATGAATCCTACAGTCTAACTCACCAGTGGTGTGATAAATGCATTGGGAGTTTTCTCCTGAGTACAACCCATGTGTATTCACTTAGTGCTGGTCTATTCTGCTGTGAGGGGGTGGGAGGTGTTTACGGGGCAGTCCGTGCAGAGTAGGATGCTGGAGGATACTGGTCTGGTCTGGTCTGATAGTGATGAGTTATGTGAGTGTGTTTGAGAGGAGTGGGTGTGAGGCAGATGAGAAGGGGAGGGGGGAGTAGGGGGGACATGGGGAGCAGCTGTGCCCCTCAGCCAGAGAGGTCACTCCAGTCAGAACCGGGGAGAACTGGGCAGACCCAGATGAGCTCCGCAACATGTCCACAAGTACTTCCTCCAGCTCAATCAGTCAATCTAGTTTGGTGGGGACTCTCTCTTCCTTTCTTTTTCCATTATATAACAATGCTGACACACACTTACAGTATATGGGCAGATTCACTTTTTGATTGACCTCTGACCTTGCTGCATGCGCTGTATTCTATTATTACATTTATAGAGAAGAGGAACAAAAGGGGAAGTTGAAACGGTGGATTAAAAATCCCAGTTGTTGGTGGGTCGGCTGAAGCTGTTGATAGGTGCTGCTCGCGGTGCTCAGCATAGGAAGCACTGTCATTCTCTCTGCTGTCCGTGAGTTGTGACCGTCTCACAAGTGATTTCCTTCCTTTGACTCTCTACTCCCCAAGCAGCTTGTGTACAGTCAACATGTGGTTTCCAGGCAAACACGTTTATAAAATGTTCTCTTTAAGAGCAAATGTCTGCCTGCCCAGCGCTGACAGTATCCAGAAAGACAATGGAATTACACAACAAGGCCAATTCCCTGGGTGGACTCCAGAAACATAGACACACACAAATGCAGGTGAACACACCAAACACACACGCATACACACTCAAAAGTACACAGAGTAGCAATTTGTTTTATTGTGGGGGTCTAAACAGCTGTTGTCCAAGAATGAACTGCCCATGCCAATGTTGGCACTCAATATCAACTTCCTTCCAAAATGTTGTAGCATCATTGTTTCATAGTCCAAGGTTATTTGGAGGGGAAGGGATGTGGTCAAAGGTTTTCAAAGTGATGAAAACATTCCTCTCAGTATGACAGAGTACTACCAGTATAGGGTCTAAGTATACTACGTCGCTCTCTTTAATACTTCTACTTCTGCGAAACATAATCAGAGATCAGAATCTCCAGACAAACACGTTATTAATAGTCTGTAGATATTACTCAGTTGTTATTGCCCATGTGTGTATTTACATATGGATAGATCGATGTACATAAACAAAGGCCTTGAAGAACTTGCCGGTGCATCTTGAACACGAGCTGAGAAAAAAGAATGTACACTGAGATTCCTAGAAAACTTTCCATTAATGTTTATATATATATATATATATTCCTAAAAAGCTTTATTTACGGTTCACAAATTGCCTCCAGGATGTTTAGGGTTGGACATGCATGGGTCCTTATTGGTGTCTGGGACACTACTGTTGATATTACGTTACCACGCTAAGGGATGGACCTAGAGAAATGCAACCACTATCATGGATGGTCATGGACTGAACATCCATGATATCAAAATGAGAGTTTTAACCATGTTTTGAGGTTATACAGTGTTTGTTTACATTTACATTGTTTACAAACATTGGAGTAAAACAAGCTTATATTTGGGGTTCTGATCAGGTACAACAGTTGAACTAAGCTCATGAGGCATTTATAAGTTATATTATTCAAGAATCAATGCGTATATTTCATGCATTTATAAGTTCAAAAATGAAGTCCAAAAATGAATGTAGCAACTTTGGAACCAAAAACAGTTTCCCCGCTCTGCACTATAACAAACTACAGATGGATGGTTCAGCAGGGGCCCCCGACAGCCCACTTAAAAAGCCCCCCCCCCCCCCCCCCCCGGCTTACCCCCTTCATCAAGCCCTCCACTCCCTGCCCTGTCCCTGTCTCTCTCCACCCACAGCCTCCCATCCCATCCTACCCCCACCTGCCTGCCCAGGCCCCCCGCCACAACCCCCCCGAACAGCTGTGTGCTGCATTCCTCCAGTGGAACGCCTGAAAATGCTAGAAATTGTGCTTGTTGTGCTGGTTCAGTTCAGAGGACCTGGTTTTCATTAGGAGACATTAAAGAAGAGGACAGACATGGAACCAGACCATGCCTCCATTTACAGTCAACCAGTTCCTCTCTCTCTAGGAATCCTACATCAATGCATTGGATTTTATGGACATGGAACCACTATCTGATGTCTCTCTAGGTTGCCATACTCAGCTCACTCTGCTGGCTGGTGTTGGGCTCTTGTGCAAGGTTATCAAACAGCAGTTGACATTGTCAGTGTTAGTCTGGGACCCCCATTCATAAGTCCCAAGCCTCCTGTGCAGAGCTGGGGCACCCTCAGCAGGGTCGGTACAAACTGGAAGCATCAGATTTTCAGAAGAAAAGCAAAGAAGATGCTTCCGGTTTCATTTGACCCCGCTCAGGTGTTTCTTTTACGCCTGGTACGTTACAGATGTAGGATTTTCATTTGATTACTCTTTTGTTGCTGAAAATTGTCCTGCAATGCAGGAAATGCTAACTTGTACTATAGGTTTAAAAAGGCTTCTAAAGTTTACAATTCCCACTTTTAAATGTCAGACTTGATTTGCCCTTATCAACCCCTATAAAACAAGTCCATTAACTATAATCAACATAATAATTCACATTTCCTGTTGCTGCAGGATTCTTTTCCTGCTGAAGCAAACTGGCTCAAATTAAGATCCTACACCTGTAGGTTATGTCACGTCCACCCCAGCTCCCCCTCTCCGGCGATACTCGTTATTACACACACCTGCCGCCATCGTTACACGCACCTGCACCTCATGAGAATCACCTGGACTCCATCACCTTCCTGATTACCTCCCCTATATCTGTCAATCCCTTTGGTTCATTTCTGTTTTTGTGTTTCATGTCTGTACGCTACTCGTGTTTCTTGTTTTGTTTTATGTTCCGTTATTTGTTACATTTAGTCTCTGTACTTGCTTCCCGATTCTTAGCGTACACGTTACAGGTTAAAGCTGGGAAAACAGCACAGGACATTGCAGTCGCTACATTTCTTGCAGTCGCTACATGACTTTTGCTCCCAAATGATGTGATTCCAAGTTCTATTCTGAAGTGTTTGTGGTCAAGCCAAACAGAAAACAAAGAACAGAGAACAAACAAGGCCTCCAAACAATGACCAATTCCAACATTGCTAATTTGACCGTTTTTAAACTAATCCAAACCCTATCTTTGTGTCTAGTCCCCATGGAAATCAGTGTGCTCTTGAAAAACCCCCAAATAGTTTCAGCTGTGCTGCCAAACACTTGTGTAATACAACAACTATCTCATGATGTTGAATCCTTTGGGTAAGAAACTGCTGAACCCAATGTGAATCTGCTTAAAGAGGAAGAGAGAGAGACAGAGAGAGAGAACAAAAGCAAGAGCGGGTGAGAGAACAAGAGTGGGAGTCTGAATGTGGCTGTGCCAGGCAGTCCGGGCTAGCGGCCAACAGCTCATGTCTGATACTATGTAATAAAACCCTATTTATTACGGTATGAGATGACTGTACTGTCACTGTGTTTGTGAGGAAATCCCCAGTCATACCTTAAAGTGCAGGGTATAATGTACGGAATTCCCTCATCTGCGGCTGGTACACGTCTCCCTGTGCTTCCCGTCCTACCATGTACCAGCAACGCCATCTCTGGAGTGAGGAGGAAATATCTTTTTTGGGGTCTTCAAGGCAAAAACAACAATGTGGAATAATGACTCCCTCGTTTAACCTTGCCACTCCATCTCTTTGTATGTCCAACATGGAGAACAAAGGGAGAGAGAGGATGGTGGGGGGGCGCACTCCTTTATGAAAGAGAAAGGTCAGAGGCTTGTGAGTCATCTTCGCTGCAGTGTGTCCATGGATATAGCAGAGAAGCACAACAGTAGTCAGCGGTAGTCAGTCAGTGGCCACTGACATGATCACTGGCTTCCTGTATCGCACTGTGGTGCTCAGGGCCACCATTTTTACCTCAATGGAACATTACAATATTTCCACATATTTATCACAATATATTTTGGTTAAGCAACTGGCTTTAATGCTGCTGTGAATTTCCCAGAAAAGGAACTTAAAATGTTCCATTTCCAGGCTTTACTGGCTCACAGTTGGTGGGCTATACTGGTTTTGTAAGGTTACATTGGGGTTAACCTGTCCTGTACTGTTATATTCCTCAAGTTCATTGCCTCATAGTGTGAGGATACAGCCATCCCGCTGAGATGTTGTTCTGAGACAGTGGTATTTCACGGTGAGTTGTCTCTAGTTTGAGTCTTTCAGAACAGAAAAACAGAAAGACAAACTCGCAAGATGTTTTATGCTCTGGTGGCAGATGTACAACAGAGACCTGAAAACCATGACAAGAGTACTGCCAAAAAAAGAAGTTGCTACTACTATTTACTGTGCAGTTAAGAGTTTCTAACTGTTGTGACTGCACTCTCACGCTGGGTCCTTCAGAAAGCACTGCACTCTGCCAACAATATGGTTAAGACAACAGTAAGAGAGAGTGACTTTTTTATTAGTCCGTAGATTAGCTTTGGGAGTTTGGAGACAGAATGCCTTAGCCTCCCCTTTAAAAAAGCTGAATAAAGGAACATCTGGCCAAGATGGGTGGCCAGTCAGCTTTTCCTGGTTATATAGAATTAAACGTGGTTAACTATAGGAAGATCCTGTATATTGAGATTCCTACAAGCTCTTCCACTGTGTAAGCCAGGAGGATTCTTGAAATTGAAATCCCATGCAGGTATTAAAACTAAATATACAGCTGGCTCAGCAAGAGAGATATATGTCTTATAGAGGGGGATGCTGCTATCATCCCTGTTAACAACAGCAATAGCAACTGAATAGCACCTTGGAATGACACTGCACTGGTGGCTATGTTGGCAGTCAATCAAAGAGAAACAGAGACGCTTGGTGTGTGTGTCAGGAGGAAAAGCAATAGGAAAGAGGATTTAGCAATTTCAAGCATCTACAGTGTAATCAACGCTTCCTATTTCACCTATCACCAGCATTGCCTTACAAATCCACCAACAATCTCAATGCTAAACAAAGTAGCACCACCAATACTATAATGGGAAGGGGATACCTAGTCAGTTGCATTCAACCGAAATGTGTGTTCTGCATTTAACCCAAGGAATAGATAGATGCCTGTTATTCAACTTAGTTGGGTTTATTTCAGATTGTAGAGGACAAATCACCCCCCCATCTCTGTGGTGCTGTACCGTACCTGTCCCACTGACCAAACCTCTCCACATCTGCCTCAGTCTTGAGATGAGTTTACTACGAATGGCTCTACCATACAGCCTACCGCCATGCAGAAACAATGGTCCACCTTTGCTCAGCCTCATTGTCTTGAGATTGGGGCTTGACATACATTGGTGCTTCACTGAGAGCGTAGCGTGTCACGTTTCCGTGACCTCTATTGGCCAGAACAATTCCAGGGTGCCTCCTGCCCTCCCCACCCCTTGTCTGTTTCTTCTTTGTGTTTTTCCCATGCTCTGCGTGTGGACAGTGAAGGAAATCTACTTGGAAACAGTGTAGATAAAGCTAGAGGGACTGAAAAATATTTGGACATTGGGAGGAAGACATATCTGTGTTGCACACCGGGCAAGACAGAATGTAGAGGAAGTACTGCTCCATCTTGTTTAGGGACAGATCGAAATGTACAGAATGGTTACCTGGAGGAAAATGGGGGAGGGTCATGCTTTTTCAATTTCAGTCAAGGGGAGGGTTTAGTATTTTTTTTAAATCTAGTCAAGGGGAGGGTCATGCCATTTTGTAATTGATGAAATGTCTATATTTCTCAGTGTTTAAAAAATAGTTGCTTATTAGGCTATATATTGATGTGTGCCCAATGCCGCCTCTGATCTCTGATTTTCTGCTGGCCGCGAAATATCAAATGCGCCTATAGGATATTTAGTGTGGTCTCAATCAAATGATTACATAGCCTATAGGCTATAGGCTACGAAGTGCATGCATTTCTAAAATAGCTGCTTTGGGATGGTGTAAATAAAACTAGGCTGCATTACACACTGCAATGAGTATTCCAATCCTGGGCCCCGGCCTGCTCTGCTCATGCTGATCAAAGAAAAATGTGTGTGCTGCCTAAGCAATGTCTGTGCTGTGTAAGCCTACTGTAGCAGTTCAGGAGGAGAGTCAAAGGCTTCTTCTGTTTTTATTTTATTTTTATTAGACCTAGTCCAAAAAATGCTATTTAAGAAATAAGAGGTAGGCCTACCTCTGTGACAGACAAAATTAGGCTATAGTGCTATATCCATAGATTTGTCGGTCAATTCCTCCACCCACCATGCACTCTTTAAATAGCCTACCTCTGTGTCAATGAAGGGCTGTTAAGTTAAAACCGAGACTTGAATTTAGGCGGTATGAGAGGGTATGCCATTGGTCTACGTTTATATTAAAGAAAATGGCAAAAAGCATTTGCTAGCTTAAGATTTGTAAGAAAATAAAACGGATCCAATTTAATGAAGTGATCTATAACAACGCTTTGGTCCGCAATACTATATTCTAGAAAGAACCTGTAAAATACTCGGGAAAGAAGTGACTCCGATGCATATGGGAACATATTGCTCAACATTATTGCTCAATGGGATTGACATCCAGGCTCTTCGCTGGCCATGGCAGAACACTGAGATTCCTGTTTTGCAAGAACGAGCAGTATGGCTGGTGGCATTGTCATGCTGGAGGGTCATGTCAGGATAAGCCTGCAGGAAGGGTACCACATGAGGGAGGAGGATGTCTTCCCTGTAATGCAGTGTTGAGATTGCCTGCAATCTCAGACCACGACGGACCCTCCACTTCCAAATATATCCCACTCCAGAGTACAGGCCTCGGTGTAACGCTCATTCCTTCGACGATAAACGCGAATCCGACCATCATCCCTGGTGAGACAAAACCACGACTCATCAGTGAAGAGCACTTTTTGCCAGTCCTGTCTGGTCCAGCGACAGTGGGTTTGTGCCCATAGGCGACGTTGTTGCTGGTGACGTCTGGTGAGGACCTGCCTTACAGGCCTACAAGCCCTCAGTCCAGCCTCTCTTAGCCTATTGCGGACAGTCTGAGCACTGATGGAGGGATTGTGCGTTCCTGGTGTAACTCGGGCAGTTGTTGTTGCCATCCTGTACCTGTCCCGCAGGTGTGATGTTCGGATGTACTGATCCTGTGCAGGTGTTGTTACACGTGGTCTGCCACTGCGAGGACGATCAGCTGTCCATCCTGTCTCCCTGTAGCACTGTCTTAGGCGTCTCACAGTACGGACATTGCAATTTATTGCCCTGGCCACATCTGCAGTCCTCATGCCTCCTTGCAGCATGCCTAAGGCACGTTCACGCAGATGAGCAGGGACACTGGGCATCTTTCTTTTGGTGTTTCTCAGAGTCAGTAGAAAGGCCTCTTTAGTGTCCTAAGTTTTCATAACTGTGACCTTAATTGCCTACCGTCTGTAAGCTGTTAGTGTCTTAACGACCGTTCCACAGTTGCATGTTCATCAATTGTTTATGGTTCATTGAACAAGCATGGGAAACAGTGTTTAAACCCTTTACAATGAAGATCTGTGAATTTATTTGGATTTTTACGAATTATCTTTGAAAAACAGGTTTCTTTTTTTGCTGTGTTTATATAGCTAGGTGTCGTCATATAAAATAACCCTTGTTCATAAGACAGTTCTTATTTGATTAATGGTGGTCGGACCCATCTATGTGAAGCTAGCCACAATAAGGATTAGCCACAAAAGTGGACTTTGCGGTTAGCATTCAAAATAAAAGTATGGCATAATTCTACTATTTATATTCATTTGCATCACTGTCAATGACACACTTTTATTTTAAAGGCAAACTGCAAATTCCACTATTGTGCCTAATCCTTATTGTGGCTAGCTTCACAACACATAACCCGGTCCGGTCGAGCCTCACTAGCCAGATGAAGTTAGCTCGCTGCTTATAACGTTACCTTTGGGCAACAGGGTTAAGGAGCTGGCTAGCTATTTATTTTCATGAACTGAAGTTTAATTTCAATAGGTGAACAACAAGTGGCAACCTAGCTAATACTTACTCGCAAGGATTCCTAAATCATTGCTAAGAATAATGAAAATGACTGCAGTTTCTACTGGTCATTGTTTTTATATATATATATATTTATATTGGTTGTATTGGTGCTAGCTAGGTACCAAGCTAAAGCTAGCTATCCCAGAAGTTGCGGTCAAACAAATAATGCTGTATTACCAACGCGTAATTGTAAACACATCTTTCGTGGCCGGTGTTGGCTTATTTGCAGACTTTTTTGTACAGCTTTGACAGTGCTACTGTATCTTATTTGACACGCAAAGACCCAAACGGCGTCTTTGCGTGTCAAAGGCTGGCTGGCTCTGGCGGATCCTGGCTGGCTGGCTCTGGCGGATCCTGGCTGGCTGGCTCTGGCGGATCCTGGCTGGCTGGCTCTGGCGGATCCTGGCTGGCTGGCTCTGGCGGCTCCTGGCTGGCTGGCTCTGGCAGCTCCTGACTGGCTGGCTCTGGCAGCTCCTGGCTGGCTGGCTCTGGCAGCTCCTGGCTGGCTGGCTCTGGCAGCTCCTGGCTGGCTGGCTCTGGCAGCTCCTGGCTGGACGGCTCTGGCAGCTCCTGGCTGGACGGCTCTGGCAGCTCCTGGCTGGACGGCTCTGGCAGCTCCTGGCTGGACGGCTCTGGCAGCTCCTGGCTGGACGGCTCTGGCTGGTCCTGGCTGGACGGCTCTGGCTGGTCCTGGCTGGATGGCTCTGGCTGGTCCTGGCTGGACAGCTCTGAAGGCTCAGTACAGACGGACAGCGCTGGGCAGGCAGACAGTTCAGACAGCGCTGGGAAGGCAGGCAGTTCAGACAGCGCTGGGAAGGCAGGCAGTTCAGACAGCGCTGGGAAGGCAGGCAGTTCAGACAGCGCTGGGAAGGCAGGCAGTTCAGACTCAGGCTGCGCTGGAGAGGAGGAAGGCTCTGACAGCGCTGGACAGGTGGGAGCAGCTGGAGAGACAACCCGGAGAGACAGCCTGGTGCGGGGGGCTGCCACCGGAGGACTGGTACGTGGAGGTGGCACCGGGTATACCGGACCGTGAAGGAGGACACGCGCTCTTGAGCACCGAGCCTCCCCAACCCTACCAGGTTGAATGGTCCCCGTAGCCCTGCCAGTGCGGCGAGGTGGAATAGCCCGCACTGGGCTATGCTGGCGAACCGGGGACACCATCTGTAAGGCTGGTGCCATGTACGCCGGCCCGAGGAGACGTACTGGAGGCCAGATATGTTGGGCCGGCTTCATGGCACCCGGCTCGATGCCCAACCTAGCCCTACCAGTGCGGCGAGGTGGAATAGCCCGCACTGGGCTAAGCACGCGTACTGGGGACACCGTGCGCTTTACCGCATAACACGGTGTCTGACCAGTACGACGCCCTCTCACTCCACGGTAAGCACGGGGAGTTGGCTCAGGTATCCTACCCGGCTTTGCCACACTCCGCGTGTCCCCCCCCCCAAGACATTTTTGGGTCTGACTCTCGGGCTCCCAACCGCGTCGCCGCGCTGCCTCCTCATACCAGCGCCTCTCTGCCTTCGCTGCCTCCAACTCCGCCTTGGGACGGCGATATTCCCCTGGCTGAGCCCAGGGTCCTTTGCCGTCCAGAATCTCTTCCCAAGTCCAGGAGTCCTGGGTCTTTTTCCGCTGCTGTTGCCGCCCTTCTCCACTCCGCTTGGTCCCTTGGTGGTGGGTGTTTCTGTTACGGCTATCGTCATATTCTTCCTCCTCCTCGGACGAGGAGAGGCGAGACGGATCGGACCAATACGCAGAGTGGTTAGTGTTCATAATGATTTATTAAAACGAAACTGAATAATGAATTACAAAACAAATAAACGAAGTGCATAAACCGATACAGTACCGTGTGGTGCAACAAACACAGACACGGAAACAAACACCCACAAAACACACGTGAAACCCAGGCTGCCTAAGTATGATTCTCAATCAGGGACAACGATTGACAGCTGTCTCTGATTGAGAATCATACCCGGCCGAACACAAACATCCCAACATAGAAAATCACACATAGACAAACCCACCCAACTCACGCCCTGACCAACTAAATAAATACAAGAAAAAGGAAAACAGGTCAGGAACGTGACAATATAAGCATGCACGGCAGCTTTGACATCGGTTTTTAACATCGGCGTTAAACTAGACATCGGGCAGATACCGATGTTGGCATTTTTAACTAATATCGTCCGATTCCAATAAGTTCACCGATATATCGTGCATCCCTAGTTTAAACCCAGACAGTTTTTGGGGAAACACTTCTCTTATTGGGTTAAGCAACGGAAGAAGAGTAGCCAGCAGTTAAAAATTACATTTTTCTGTGTCTAGGCCTACTCTGTCTGGGGTGGAAAGGTAGGCATAACTTTTGAAAGTACCATGCACAGATTCCTAATGACATTTCAGATTTAATTATTTTTGTTGCAAACAAAATTTGGCATTAGAGAAATATGATGAGATGAACACATAGGCCTAGCTCTCTGTCCATTCTTAGCCTGTGATTTCGGTAATTTTTGTGATATTAAAAAGATACTGCTAATATGTAAAATAATGTAGAATTGCATGAAATATTTATTAATGGTCCTGTGTTCTCAGACATGCAAATACAAGGATAGATTAATTCAATGCTTTTACAGATCTTTCCAACCCTACTCTTGTGGTGGTCTGCGAACCCACAACCTTCTGGCCCGAAGCCCTGTGCGCTATCAAAATTCCTGCAATGCCATGTAATGCTTACAGGACAAAAAACAGTTTTTAAAACTGCATATGTAAGGCTCTGGTCTGTCCAATAAGTGAGGATAAACAGTAGGCATGTTCTTTGCTATCCAATTTATGTGTTAATTATTATTTTGGTATAGGGGAGGGTCACTTGTTTTTTTTTAAGCGTTCAGGGATGGTTTGCATAAAAGATATCATTTCCATTTCAGAGGTCCAATTTTCTCCATGTAAGCCTTATTATAAATAATGTTCACTCCCTTATGTGGAGAGGCATCACGATCCTGGAACTGGCAAGTGATAACAATGTGGCTTACTTTGTGAAACACATTCTATTCTCAAGATGTTGAACAACCTTTCACTCTGGAGATCCGCATGACAACAATGCTGAAATAAATATTTTCACCATAACTGTAAACACTGGTTCTGTTTTCAAATATATTTCACCTCCTCCAGGGGCCTAGTTAACTGTAACACATCTGAGAACTCCACCAATGTCCAATACAGATTCTTAATACACAAAAAACTACATGAACAAATTTGAGATTAAGTGGGAACAGTCAACTTAATAAGGTGTAGATAATAAACTCTTAATTATATGTAATAAACTCATAGGTAGGGTAGGTATAGGTAATAAACTCATAGGTATAGGTAATAAACTCATAGGTAAGTATAAGTAATGAACTCAGGTAGTAATAAACTAAAAGGTAGGTATAGGTAATAAACTCATAGGTAGGTATAGGAAATAAACTCATAGGTATAGGCAATAAACTCATAGGTATAGGTAATACACTCATATGTATAGGCAACAAACAAATAGGTATAGGTAATAAACTCATCGGTATATGTAATAAACTCATACGTATAGGCAATAAACTCATAGGTAGGTATCGTAATAAACTCATAGGTAGGTTTAGGTAATAAACTCATGGGTAGTTATAGCTAATAAACTCATAAATAGGTATAGGCAATAAACTCATCGGTATAGGTAATAAACTCATATGTATAGGGAAAAAACTCATAGGTATAGGTAATAAACTCGTAGGTATAATTAATAAACTCATTAAGTAGGTATAGGTAATAAACTCATAGGTATAGGCATTAAACTCATAGGTATAGGTAATAAACTCGTAGGTATAATTAATAAACTCATAGGTATAGGCAATAAAGTCATAGGTAGGTATAGAGTACAAGTCAAAAGTTTGGACACACCTACTCATTCCAGGGTTTTTCTTTATTTTGACTATTTTCTACATTGTAGAATAATAGTGAAGACATTAGAACTATGAAATAACACATATTGAATCAAGTAGTAATCAAAAAAAGTGTTTTATATTTGGATTCTTAAAAGTAGCCACCCTTTGCATTGATTGGCATTCTCTCAACCAGCTTCATGAGGTAGTCACCTGGAATGCATTTCAATTAACAGGTGTGCCTTGTTAAAAGTTAATTTGTGGAATTTCTTTCCTTCTTAATGCGTTTGAGCCAATCAGTTGTGTTTTGACAAGATAGGGGTGGTATACAGAAGATAGCCCTATTTGGTAAAAGACCAAGTCCATATTATGGCAAGAAAAGCTCAAATAAGCAAAGAGAAATGACAGCATCATTACTTTAAGACATGAAGGTCAGTCAATGTGGAAAATTTCAAGAACTTTGAAAGTTTCTTCAAATGCAGTCGCAAAAACCATCAAGCGCTATGATGAAACTGGCAGGAAAGGAAGACCAAATTTCACCTCTGCTGATAAGGATAAGTTCATTAGAGTTCACTGCACCTCAGATTGCAGCCCAAATAAATGCTTCACAGAGTTCAAGTAACAGACATCTCAACATCAATTGTTCAGAGAAGACTGCATGAATCAGGCCTTCATGGTCAGATTGCTGCAAAGTAACCACTATTAAAGGACACCAATAATAAGAAGGTACTTGCTTGGGCCAAGAAACACGAGCAATGGCCATTAGACAGGTGGAAATCTGTCCTTTGGTCTGATGAGTCCAAATTGACATTTTTGGTTCCAACCGCCGTGTCTTTGTGAGATTCAGAGTAGGTGAATGGATGATCTCCTCATGTGTGGTTCCCACCATGAAGCATGGAGGAGGAGGTGTGATGGTGTGGGGGTGCTTTGCTGGTGACACTGTCAGTGATTTATTTAGAATTTAAGGCACACTTAACCAGCATGGCTACCATAGCATTCTGCAGTGATAAACCATCCATCCCATCTGGTTTGCACTTAGTAGGACTATCATTTGTTTTTGAACAGGTCAATGACTCAAAACACACCTCCAGGCTGTGTAAGGGCTATTTGACCAAGGAGGGTGCGTGATGGAGTGTTGCATCAGATGACCTGGCCTCCAAAATCACCCGACCTCAACCATATTGAGATGGTTTGGGATGAGTTGGACCACAGAGTGAAGAAAAAGCAGCCAACAAGTGCTCAGCATATGTGGGAACTCCTTCAAGACTGTTGTAAAAGCATTCCTCATGAAGCTGGTTGAGAGAATGCCAAGAATGTGCAAAGCTGTCCTCAAGGCAAAGGGTGGCTACTTTGAAGAATCTCAAATATAAAATATATTTTGATTTGTTGAACACTTTTTTGGTTACTACATGATTCCATGTGTGTGATTTCATAGTTTTGATGTCTTCACTATTATTCGACAATGTAGAAAATATTAAAATAAAGAAAAACCCTGGAATGAGTATGTGTCCAAACTTTTGACCAGTACTGTACAAAATAAAATCATAGGTAGGTATAGCTAATAAACTCATAGGTATAGGCAAAAAACTCATAGGTACATGCAATAACTCATAGGTAGGTATAAGTAATAAACTCATAGGTAGTCATAGGTAATAAACTCATAGGTAGGCATAGGTAATAAACTAATATGTAGAGGTAATAAACTCATAGGTAAAGGCAATAAACTCATAGGTATAGGCAATAACTCAAAGGTTGGAAAAGGTAATAAATTCATACAGTAGGTAGGTATAGGTAATAAACTGATAGGTAGTTATAGGCAATAAACTCATAGGTATAGGCAATAAACTCATAGGTATAGGTAATAATTCATAGGTAGGTATAGGGAATAAACTCATAGGTAGGTATAGGTAATAAACTCATAGGTAGGTATAGGTAATAAACTCATAGGTAGGCATAGGTAATAAACTCATAGGTAGGTATAAGTAATACAATCATAGGTATAGGTGATAAACTCTAATGTATAGGTAATAAAGGCATATGTATAGGCAATAAATGCATAGGTAGGAATAGGTAATAAACTCATAGGTAGGTATAGGTAATAAACGTATAGGTAGGCATAGGTAATAAACTCAAATGTATAGGTAACAAACTCATAGGTAGGTAAAGGTAATAAATTCATAGGTATAGGTAATAAACTCATAGATATACATAATAAACTCATAGGTAAGTATAGGTAATAAAATCATAGGTATAGGTAATAAACTCATAGGTATAGTTAATAAACTCATAGGTATAGGTAATAAACTCATAGATAGGTATATGAAATAAACTCATAGGTATAGGTAATAAACTCATAGGTATGCATAGGTAATAAACTCAGGTAGGTATAGGTAATACAATCATAGGTATAGGTAATAAACTCATAGGTATAGGCAATAAACTCAAAGGTAAAGGTAATAAATGAATAGATATACATAATAAACTCATATGTATAGGTATTAAACTCATAAGTATAGTTAATAAACTCATAGGTATAGGTAATAAACTCATAGTTAGGTATATGTAATAAACTCATAGGTATAGGTAAACTCATAGGTATAGTTAATACACTCATAGGTATAGGTAATAAACTCATAGGTATAGGTAATAAACTCATAGGTAGGTATAGGAAATTAACTCATAGGTATAGGCAATAAACTCATAGGTATAGGTAATAACTCATAGGTATGCATAGGTAATAACCTCATAGGTAAGTATAGGTAATAAACTCATAGGTAGGTATAGGAAATGAACTCATAGGTATAGGTAATAAACTCAAATAGGTAATACACTCATAGGTAGGTAAAGGTAACAAACTCATAGGTTGGTATAGGTAATAAACTCATAGGTGTAGGTAATAAACTCACAGGTATAGGTAATAAATTCACCCAGGTAACACACTACAGCAGCGTTTACTCAATTACATCCTCTCTTCAATGGAAAGTGACTACCTCTACTGGTGACAAGTTGTACTGCAATGTCCATACGTGTATGGATTCCTCACTGCCGAACCTCAACCTTGGATTGTTGGACGTTTCAATGAACTTGAATTATCATATTGACTCAATTTCAACGACATGGAATTTCAATCCCAAGAAACAACATGTGCATTCAACTTCAGCAACAGGTGACATTTTAACTCAGTTGGATTGTGTGATATGGTCATGCTTTAAGCAAGATTATCCTTGCCGCATCAACATCATATTTCGTAAAAGGGTACAAGTTCAAAACAAATTTAGTTAATCTCTTCAAACCATTCGAAACAAATTGAATAGAAAAACGCCTTCTACTCATTAATAAGCTGCATTCCAGCATAATAACAGACCAAATGTGAATATCAATCTTAATTTATTCATACAGGAAAATAAATCACCAAATGTAGAGGCATTAACTTTAAGTGACTTCAAGGAACATAATTATACTGCGGTCCAACTCGAATAGCCAAATAATAAAAGGAGAAACCTTCTCTGGATACATATGGAATAATTCTTACCGCTTATAGTTGTGATTAAATGAAAGACGACTGAGAGTTTGGCACAGTTGAGCGGGGCCATTCTGTCCACCACCGATGATACCCCCAGAAAATCCCAAGAAAGAGCCACAAGTGTTGGCTGAGAATAAAAAGCGATATAGTCTCTCAGGTAACAGTCCAAAAGTGATATAAATGAAAATATGTCCTTTTAGTTTTTAATCCAAAAAAATCCTTAGATCAAAATGTAAGAAACTCAGCAGTTTTCCACGTATCCCATAGCTTGTTTTGCAGGACAGCTCCCCTGTGCAGTTTTGGTTCCACTCTGACTAGTACTTGCAACTGAAGAGACAAATGAGTGCAGTCCCAGAGGGCAGGTGCGACCTGTGCGACGTTTTCCCCCCACTCTTTGGAACTGAGTGAAAGGAATTTAAACAAGCATTGCCACCAAGTGGGTGATTCTTAAAATATTTGGTAGAATAAAACAAAAGCCTCAGATTTCAAACAAACACAGAGCAAAATCAGCCATTCATCCTCTGAACAACGGTAGTGTAGATTAATTCATGTGCAACTGTCTGAGAATTTATTATCCCGCCCCTGTACTCAGCACTGCTTGCAGTCCACGCGCTGAGTCTTTATAGTGAAAAACAGAGGAAGGACGCAACGTCAAAGACAAACTGCAGTGACAGTGTGACGTTCTAGAATCACTTTCTACATTATTTCACTGTATATGACATGTGAATAGCCTACATAATTTTTTATATTTATTGATGACGTGTTGGCCTCACCTATTCTACATCAAACATTTGTATTGTTTTATTGGTTTTGAATGACGTGAAGAACCTTTGAAAGAATTCACTGACAGGAAGAGAAAGAATTTTAATGAACCAGTCAGACACCACAAACAGATGCATTTAGTGCAACATCAACATTACAGTGAATTTAAATTCTTGAATTTACTGTTTCACAATTCACCAACTTACACAGCCCTTTATTGCCCAAAACAAGTCACAATGTTGTATAAAGTGAATGTAAAACCAGCTACTTTGGTTTTGTGCCTGCCCTTGACCTTGATCAATTGAAAATAGCAATCCTAGTATCTAAAAGTAGAGATGATCTTGTCTGGGGTACCCATCAGCATGTCAGAGGTGTTTTTTTCTTTCAAAAAGTAAACAACCATTGTCATATCTGATAGAAGGTATCGGTCCGAATGTTTACAATAAATATTTGCTGGATTTATTTTTAACTTTGGAAACAGGATATGCAGCTTTTTATATCAAATGTAAATACCGGTAACACTCTGTACATGGCAGGAGACCTCTGTTCCCAAGCAGCACCCCATGGTGTGTGGATGTGCAGCAGACTGTTTTCCTCAATCACTGCAACAAATGGCTCTGGCAGCTCTCTGTGGCAGGAACTGTAAATAAGAACATCCTGCCTCACCTTTCCGCCCATCACAACTCAAGACCTGCATGACCTACCATTCTGAGGAGTTGAGCAGCAGTGCAGTACCGCAGAGCCAATCTGGGCTGTGTTCCCTCATGGCCCCTGGACAACTGATAGGTGAGACCCACTACTTACGCCGTGATCTGTGAAGAACAACATTCTTCCTTCCCCTGCAGTGGCAAAAATGGTGATATGGTACATGAGAACATGGGAAAGAATTGATAAAGCTCGAATTGTAGTGGGAGTAATGCCATTTGCTCTGCAAGTGTGTGTGATGACTTAACTCTCCCTCTAGATAGAAGGAATTAATCATGAATGTGACAGTATAATAAATGTCAAAACCCTTACCAGATTATTGAAGGTAAATAATATGTCCAGAAATGCAGGTTCAATCACTTTTACTGACGCACATAAGTCAATCATACATCAAGAATACCCTGTCCTGTGGTATGTTTTATGTCTACTTTTTCGATTTTACGTATCAATAAAAAAATCTAAAAGGTTGAAAAAAATAACTCATAGATTGGCCTACCACAAGATTATGGGCTACATAATCCTCTAAAGAGGCCATGATTATGGGCTACATAATCCTCTAAAGAGGCCATGATTATGGGCTACATAATCCTCTAAAGAGGCCATGATTATGGGCTGAGTGAAGAATAAATAGAGACATCTCACTGACCACAGATAATGGAAAGAGGACAAAAAGGCAGGAGCATATATTCAATTTGTATGTAATCTGACTTCATAATATGATGAAACAATGTTATTTTCTTCATCAAACCTTTTGTTCCTGACCACATGAGAACGTGTGAGACTGGTCATGTGGTCACCATGTTCCACCCAGAGTGAGGATCTAGCTGCTATGCAGTGTGTTCACTAATATGATGGAGTCTTCAGAGAACAGAGCACATTACCCTTGGGAAAGGGAGGGCAGCAAGATAAGACTCAGGCAGAAACAATTGGTGGAAGTGGAGAGCTGAAAGGAGAGGGGTTTTAAGACGTTTATTTTAGAATCTGCGGTAGGAAACACAATAAGGCCAGCTCTACACACGCAGCTTGCAGTCTTTCCTCTGTTCCAACAATAAAAGGCTTAGTAAAATGAGCGCAAGTAGCAACAAAGACTTTCTTCAGTGAGGCCCTGACCGCCGGTGACCAAATGACCATGATGGGAATAGGATGTAAATGATACCCCTCATTCAAAAAGTCTCTTTGTCATACGATGGCAAAGGAAGGTGGAAAACATCTTGACATATGCAGTACACTGCATTATGTCCTGGCCATCGGGTTATGTTCAGTTTGTTTTGATTGATGTTTACAAAGCATCATCCAACAATCATCCCTTGATTAATATGTAACTTTTACCTGTTCTAAACTTGACCTGGAGTAATTGGGAATTGCATTTTATGTAGGCGATGTCAAGACGTTTATATTAAAGTTATATTAAAGCCATTTGATAAAAAACATAAACATGATTAAAAGGTTGTTGTTTTTTCTTAATAGTTTATTATCCTCATTGCATCTTTATTAACCTACATAGACCATGGTGGATAGCCAGGCTCAGGGATAGGCAGCTGGTGGCCGCTGCCCCCTTTTTGTATTGCCCCCCCCCCCCAAAAAAGAAAAATACTTTTTTTGGAACTGAGTTGGGGTCTCAACATACTGTTGAGAGTTAGAATAGTAGAATACACAAGGTGCAATTTCAAAATTTGGTAGTGCATCAGCAGTTTTCTTGTTATGACAGTCAATTGGTGAATTAGTCTAGCGGCAAGCTACCTAAACTTGCAGTAATCATTACCGACCAGGTGGCCCCCATTGATTTGGTTAGCCAACAAAATTTCACATATGAATGAATGTGGGTAAGCAGACCTGTGAGCCACTGCGGCCCCTCATGAGTTCTTAATTTTTGTGGCCCCCACCCCCATCAACAATGCTCATCCCTGGCCTAGCTCAATAGACTGTATTTTGGATCAGAGCATAGATAGGCTACATTAATGACTGCCGTAGGCTGTTCAGTGCTCCAGTATATGACACCATCTTGTGGGTGTAAAATAGAATTGCACCAAAAGTTTTCACTAGAAGAGGGAAAGAACAGTATACTTTATTTTTCAGCTCTAAAACGTTTACATTCAATTTCATTTACAAAATAATTTTGACAAAAATAAACACTATTTCTATAAAAAGTGAATTAGGCCTGCCTGACAATTTGATGCTTCAATCCCTAAAGACAAATCTAGATTTCAGTCTGGCAGGTGGCTCACCTTCATTTTGGCTGCTCTCCACATCCCTGTGCAGTTCTTCATCACCTCACGAGAGTAGCTCGTGCTACGCCAAGATTACAGCTGTCATTGTGACATCTGACTGGAACATTAGCTAGCAGTTAACATTGACTTGCGAGATAATAGTTACGTTAGCTACTTAGTTACATTATTTGTATTTTTAACGCCATGTTACATTGAAACCTGACCCTGTCTGTCTCAAATGGGAAATGTGAGTTCATAGCTACTTTTTTCGAAATTTGAGAGCGAACTCTGTGTAGCAGAGATGGCAAATTAGCATTTAAAGCTACCTTCACTTTTTGCTGTGAAATACATGATTCATGCCATTGTCATCATCACTGACTTCTCCTTTTGTGACGTGTTCCTCCCTCCCCCCCTCCCTGTTTGTCGTCAGTGCTTCATGTGGCATGCAGACTGCTGTACTCCTGTGCAGGGTTGCCAGGTCTAGCTAAGAGTTTTAGCTCAATGACCACGCAAAAACCACCCAAAAGGCCTGAAAGCTAGCCCAATTTTTCAATATTTTATTGAGCCAATTAATTAGGGATATCAATGTAACTTGTAACTATGTTAGAAGCAAAATTCAGTTTATCAAAATAATAATTACTGCAAACTATGACATGACTGAATAAACAAATGTTAATATGTTGGAAGTGAAAAGATAATTTGCCGCCTCCTGAGTGACGCAGAGGTCCATGTCCCATTACCCTCTAGTGACTCCTGTGGCGGGCCGGGCGCAGTGAACGCTGACACTGTCACCAGGTGTACGGTGTTTCCTCCGACACATTGGTGCGGCTGGCTTCTGGGTTAAGTGAGCATTGTGTCAAGAAGCAGTGCGGCTTGGCGGGGTCGTGTTCCAAAGGACGCAGAGCTGTCGACCTTCGCCTCCTTCGCCTCTCCCGAGTCCGTACGGGAGGTGCAGCGATGGGACAAGACTGTAACTACCAATTGGATATCACGAAACTGAGGAGAAAAAGGGGTAAAAAAAAATCTATAATAATATATATTATTAAAAAAAGAGATAATTTGCCCCCATTTTCCATCAATGGATGTCAACTTATTGTCTGTTTCATATTAGTTCACTGTTTGCTGTTCTACATTTCATCATTGGAGAGGCCACTAAACTTTCATGGCCATTGTTTATTTGTGGTTGTCACCTCTGCCTTTTCTCTCCAAAGTGTTACTGTTTGCATCGTGTGTGTGCTTCACACCTATGTGAGTCACTGTACAGATAAAGTTTAGGCTTGGTGTTTTTACTTTACAGTTATGTCGTTTAGTAAATTTAGTCAACTGTAATTCTGGGTGTCTTACAACAATATATCCCTTTATTTTAGTCACCATAGAGTGGAGGATGCAGAGGATTTGGATGATGACGTTTGGTAGCCACCCCTCCCCAGCAAGCGCCCTTTCCTGTCAAGATCTTCACCCCCCACTGCTATGTCAATCATCCCGTCTGATAGCTTTACATCCACCACTCGACAAAGACCCCACTCCTCTTCAACCAACCCCATTGCAGGCCCTGGCACCACTCCCCTCTCTGCAAGATCATCTGGAGGTGCGGGGGCAGGGAGGAGATCTAGGCCTCAACAGAGAAGAGGGAGAGGCAGTGGAAGCAGCACAACAGAAGGAGATGAAACTGAGGACAGGTGGCATACATTCCTTGAAGATGATGAGGAGCCATTACAGTTTATGTTTAAACCCAAATGACCTGAAGTCCCAGTTGGTTAGTGATGAAACATACACCCCCTTACAGCTGTTTCACCTCTACTTTACCACCTCTGTACTAGGAACACAAATTAGTAATACCAACAAGTATGGGGACAAGAAGCATCAGGGGGGAAGGAAGATGTCCTGGAAATCTGTCACCATGGGTGACATGCTCAACTACATTTCCTTGGTGATTTACATGGGACTGGTAAAGGTATTAAGACTAGATGACAACTGGAGCAAGTCCCCACTCTATTGGTTCCAGTTCCCCACCTCCATCATGAGTGAAAACCGATTATTGGCCATCAACCGTACTCTTCACATGAGTGACCCACAAAAGGATTAGGAGAATGACCAGAAGAAGGGGACTGCAGGGTATGATCGTCTTGCAAGAGTCAAGCCCCTTACTTGGAAGTGGGTACAAGCTCTTTGTGGACAATTTTTATACTCCTCCCATGCTTTTCATAGACCTCTCGAAAAAGAAAAAATAGGGGCTTGTGGCACCATTCGTCCTAACAGAACCGGTTTCCCCAAGACCAAGGTAAACAACATGACACAGACATCGGAGAGGTGGACCATGTGTTGGATCAGGACTGACAAGCTGCTTTTTGTGAAATGGAAGGACACTAGGGAAGTAACCATGCTCACCACACAGCATAAGGCATTCAATAACAACCATGTCTCAAGGAGGGTGAAAAATGCCAATGGGGCATGGGTGAGGAAGAATGTCCCCATTCCTGTTTCTATGAAGGACTACAATGCCAGCATGGGCGGTGTCAACCTATCTGATGCTCTGATAGGCTACTACCAGGTCCTCCACAAGACCAGGAAGTGGTATAATACTTTTTTTTTTTACCACTTTGTGGACATTGCTACAGTAAATTCAGTAGGGCTCCCGAGTGGCGCAGCGGTCTAAGGCACTGCATCTCAGTGCTAGAGGCATCACTACAGACACCCTGGTTCAAATCCAGGCTGTATCGCAACCGTCCGGGATTGGGAGTCCCATAGGGCAGTGCTCAATTGGCCCAGCGTCGTCCGAGTTTGGCCAGTGTAGGCCATCATTGTAAATAAGAATTTGTTCTTAACTGGCTTGGCTAGTTAAATAAATCTCCACAAGCAGATAGCCAAAGTACCCCTCTCCCCCAGTTGGCCTTCCGAGAGCAGCTGGTATTGGTAATGGCTGAATTGGGGGCCCAAAGCAACCTCACAAACATCACAATACCCCCCAATCAAAGTGAGCGCCACTATCCAACACACATGCCAAAAGACAAAGAAAGAACTGCACAACTGCATTGCACAAAACACAGGGGTAAAAAAATTGTGAAATTCCAGTTCGCTTTTTTTTTCCTGGCAGAGAGGGACTGCTTCAAAGACTATCACGACGTGCACAAGCTATGGTGAAAGTGAAATCTAATCATCTACACCTAAAACCAACACGAATGCCATTTGTAAATAGTTCAGCTTATTTCTATTTTCAGTGAGGAACACGTGTGTAACTATCATGACACAAGGTGAGACCCAAATGCAGACACAGGAGGCAGATGGTTGGAGTATTACAATATTTATTAATCCAATAGGGGAAGGCAAGAGAATGGTCGTGGACAGGCAAAAGGGTCAAAACCAGTTCAGAGTCCAAAAGGTACCGAAGGGCAGGCAGAATCAAGGTCAGGGCAGGCAGGATGATCAGGCAGGTGGAAAGTAGTCCAGAGTCAGGTAGGGGTCAAAACCGGTCAAAACTAGCAAAAAGAGAATAGCAAAAGGAGTACGGGAAAAACACGCTGGTTGACTTGACTAACATACAAGACGAACTGGCACAGAGAGACAGGAAACACATGGATAAATACACTGGGGAAAATAAGCGACACCTGGAGGGGGTGGAGACATTCACAGGTGAAACAGACCCAGCACCTCTCCTCCGGGCCATAACCCTCCCAGTCAACCAGGTACCCCTGCCCCGTGGTCAAACCTTCAAGAGGTGTCTCACCGTATACGCTGGCTGGTCACCGATAACCCGGGGGGGAGGGATGGGCCTGGAAACAGAAGACAAAGGACAGTGAGATACAGGCTTAATCCTAGACACATGAAAGCTAGGGTGAATGCGGAGGGTACAGAGTAACACAAGACGGACAGCAGTGGAACTCAGGACTCTGGAGATAGGAAAAGGACCAATGAAACGAGGGGACAGTTTGCGGACTCTACCTGAAGGGGCAGGTCCCGTGTGGACAGCCATACCCTCTGCCCAATGTGGTAGTGGGGAGCTGGGGTCCGGCGACGGTCCACTTGTCGACGATACCTGGAGTTAGTCTTGAGAATAGCCGCCCGGCTCTTCTCCAGGTACGTCGACAGCGGCGGACAAACATCTGGGCCGAGGGTACGCTGACCTTCTGCTCTTGTTCAGGGAAGAGTGGAGGCTGATACCCCATGGAGCACTCGAAATGGAAGAGTCCCGTTGCAGAACTGGGAAGAGCGTTCCAGGTATACTCCACCGAGACCAGTTGACGGCTCCAGGTAGTGGGGTTGGTTGAGACCAGGCACCTTAAGGTGGTCTCCAGATCTTGGACTGACCGTTAGCTTGGGGATGGAATCCGGATGACAGGCTGGCCGACGAGAAGGCAGAATGCCTTCCAGAACTGAGACGAGAACTGAGGACCCCGATCAGAGACCATGTCTACCGTGAGTCCATAGATCCGGAAGACATGCTGCACCATAAGCTGGGCCGTCTCCTTGGCAGCAGGTAGTTTGGGGAGAGGGATGAAATGGGCGGCCTTGGAGAACCGGTCAACTACCGTCAGAATGACAGTGTTGCCATCAGACGGAGGGAGCCCAGTGACAAAGTCCAGAGATATATGAGACCAGGGACGATGAGGAACCAGTAGTGGCTGCGGGAGGCCAGAAGGAGCTTGCCGTGGAGTCTTGTTTTGAGCACACACAGTGCATGCAGTGACGAAGGCAGAGACATCAGGGACCATTGTGGGCCACCAGAAACGTTGTTGAAGGAAGGCTAGTGTACGACGGGACCCTGCCCCTCCACAGTACAGACAACAGTTATTATTCATCCTCCGTGAGGGCTCCCAAACTGATAGCCTAGTTCTTCCCAACTGCATAGGCTCAGGAGTATCCAACTCACCCGTCGAAGATTCACGAGAGAGCTCTGGTGGCTTCGACTCCTCTCGGAAGGGCTGCCTTCGGAAACTTCCGGATTCCATAGGAGGTGAACACGCCATATCGGGTGCACGAGTGTGCCCGAGACCAGACCTCCTCTCACTCTTGCGTTCCCTTAGACGTCCATCAATTTTAATGGTTAAGGCGATAAGGGAGTCGAGGTCCACCTGCTGTTCCCGAGCAGCTAGCTCATCCTTAACCTCCTCAGATAATCCGTGCAGAAAAGTATCGAAAAGAGACTCCGGATTCCAGGCATTCTCGGCGGCCAACGTGCGAAAGTAAACCGTGTAGTCTGCCACACTACGGGAGTTTTGACGTAAGTCGAGCAGTTTGCTGGCCACCTTTCTCCTGATTACCGGAGACTCAAAAACTTTTCTCACCTCTGCTATGAATTCCTCCAAATGCCCGCAAATGACAGATTGTTGTTCCCAAACTGCCATAGCCCAGGAGGGCGCCCTTCCCGACATAAGCGTAATTATATACGCTATCTTCGATCAGTCTGAAGAAAACGAAGATGGCTATAGCTCAAAGATAAGCGAGCACTGAGAAAGAAAACCCCGGAAGGCACCAGGATTCCCCGAATATCGCTCTGGAGGAGGTAAGCGGGGTTCACAGGGAGTCAGGATAGGCTGTACCAACTCACCACAGATAGGGGAAAATTACTGGGTGATTGGGGTTTATCAGAGGTGGCAGACAGTCTCTGAGCTAGCTCCCTGATTTGCTCCATAATAGCCTTTAACCCATGGTCGTGGCGTTCCGTCAAGGAACTGAGCCCTTCCAAAAGGCTCTGTAGCAACTCCTGATGTCTCCCAATGGTGGCTTCCTGCAGGGAGACAGCGTGGCAGAGCTGGTCAAAGTCTGCTGGGTCTGTCATGGCCAGTTTGTACTATCATGACACAAGGCGAGACCCAGATGCAGACACAGGAGGCAGATGGTTGGAGTATTTCAATATTTATTAATCCAATAGGGGAAGGCAAGAGAATGGTCGTGGACAGGCGAAAGGGTCAAAACCAGTTCAGAGTCCAAAAGGTACCAAAGGGCAGGCAGAATCAAGGTCAGGGCAGGCAGGATCATCAGGCAGGCGGAAAAGTAGTCCAGTCAGGCAGGTTTCAAAACCGGTAAGACTATCAAAAAGAGAATAGCAAAAGGAATACGAGGGGAAAAACGCTGGTTGACTCGACTAACATACAAGACGAACTGGCACAGAGAGGCAGGAAACACAGGGATAAATACACTGGGGAAAATAAGCGACACCTGGAGGGGGTGGAGACAATCACAGGGACAGGTGAAACAGATCAGGGCCTGACAGTAACCAAGTTTGTGTTTGATGATGGTCAAAGATCAAAGTAAAAAAAATAAAGTCAGGGTTCGAATCCAGGCTCTGTCGCAGCCGGCCGCGACAGGGAGACCCATGGGGCAGCGCACAATTGGCCCAGCATCGTCCATGTTAGGGGAGGGTTTGGCCGGCAGGGATTTTCTTGTCCCATCGCGAGCTAGCGACTCCTGTGGCAGGCCGGGCGTAGTGCACGCTGACATGGTCGCCAGGTGTACTGTGTTTCCCCCGAAACATTGGTGCGGCTGGCTTCCGGGTTAAGTGGGCATTGTGTCAAGAAGCAGTGCGGGTGGGTTGTGTTATGGAGGACGCACAGCTCTCGACCTTCGCCTCTCCCGAGTCCGTACGGGAGTTGCAGCGATGAGACAAGACTGTAACTACCAATTGGATACCATAAAATTGGGGAGAAAAAGGGGTAAAAAATTAATTAATAAATAAAGTCCAAATAAAACATAACAAAATGTAAGCTTGAATGACACTGTGTTGTTACAGTGAATGCTGGTTTGAGGCTGATGCCGTGCAGGTCTTTGTACACATGCAATATACACACACTCTCATTCAAATGCACACATGTGCACATACACGGACACACATGTAAATAGTGCCATACATGCACTCAAACATATTCAGTTGGCCTTGCTGTTATGATTTTAGTTGTCCTTGATGTCTTTTGTTTTTTGCATTGTTGTTTTCTGTTTTCCCTTTGTCTTTCTCTTTTGTTCATTTTGTTGGTTGTTGGTGCATTGGGGGACGGTCTTGGGGGGTGGGGAATTAATTTATTTTAAAAATTCAAGGGGAGGGTGGGTCTTGGATGGTTGAGGGGCAGCTCTTGGGGAACTGTGAGGAGGATCTTGGAGGGCTGGTGGCCTGGTGATTGGGAGCTTGGGCCGGTGGCTGATGGATCGCTGGTTCGGGTCCCCGTTTTTGACCTTGTAGGAGATCTGTCGACGTGCCCTTGAGCAGGGCGTTGAACCTTGTTGCTTCTGTGTGTCGCTCTGGATGGGAGGCTGTTAGATGACTAATGTGATGTAGTTGTTGAGCGGCTTCACTGCAAGTATATTGTATATTTTAAATATATATATTTTTTTTAAAAGATGACATTTTTATATATATTTTTAATGTATATCTGTTGCTTTTATATTGTTTTTGTAAACAGTTAATTTGTATGTGGGACTAATACTTTGGATATGCATAGGCTAAAAGTTCAGGCAATTTGGAGAGGTTGAAAAAACACTTGGATATCCCCTGTATGTCCCTGACACAACCACAATGTTTGAGAGAGGTTGTTGTTGTAGAAATTTTGTTTTTATAGTGAACAATAACTTTTAGGCACATCCAGTGTGCAAAACCAGTGCAATTACCACATTCGGACACTTTGGAGAGGTTGAAAGGACACTTGAATGTACCCTGGATACAGCCCGTAGCAGTGGCATATTGCCATATACCACAAACCCCTGAGGTACCTTATTGCAATTATAAACTGGTTACCAACTTAATTAGAGCAGTAATCTTCTCAGATTTCTGTCATAACACTCTGCCATAATACTGAATTCACATAATATATTCCATAACATTATTTGACCAGAGTTTGCAGACATTATACAGCCAACTTACATCCCGAGGCGATGGAGGGACAGACATCAACACATCGAAAGGAGATGTGGAGAAGGACCTGGTTTGAGTTATGTCTAATCAAGCAGAGGTACAACAATGTTAGGCTTATTTTTTAACTAAAAGTGACATTTTCACACACGAATTCAGTATTATGGCAGAGTGTTATGACAGAAATTTGAGAAGATTATCAGCTCTCTTATCTACTGTAGTCATCATAGGGTATAGTTTGACATATTCAAGTTTACTTTGACAGCAAGACTTATTAAGTTATCAGCTAGCTGGGTTCTTTTTTCAATCTAGCCAAGTTCTTCCTGTCTTGCTGGCCATCTGTAAAGAAACAAGAATTCGGAGTTTTAGTATAATTACAGTAACACAGACGTATGCCTTACAGCGCAGCGGTTTATTTCATGTGAGACGATTCACTGACAGGATATGTTTGCGCATAGCGCCCTCTATTGGATTATCAAGCACACAGGAGCAGGGTTGCCATGTTCGCGGTTTTCCTGAAATTGGGCTACTTTGAAAATGATGTCGCGGGTGAAAATGTATTAGTTGTAGGTTTTTGGGCTACTTGTATGTTGCCTTTTCTCAACAAAAAAAAAAATGTATTCCACTGTGAACTGCTGCTGCTGACTATCAGGCAAGTGGACATTTCTAATGGAAGTTATGGAACTCCTTCTCGTGCTTCTGTTATGGTGGAAAGTCCTCAATGAAACAGACCTTGAACGTGGAGAATGATACATTTGCATCTGTTGGCCATCAAGTAGGCTATTAATTTATATTCCATTGTAGGCTACCATTTGAGACAATAAATATGTTGAAATGACAATATCACTGGAGTCATTGCAAATCAATTTGTGCCACTTGTGTATCCTACCTGGAGCTGGCAAACTGATACAATAAATAGCCTATAACTTCAGTTTATTGCTGTTGTAGCCATGTGTTATTATGCTATTATTAATGGCTATGTTTAGTTGATTAAATTGGAAGTTATCAAAGCTCTATCGCAATTGCCGATCAGTTGTTAGAACGCATTAGATTGAAGGTAACAGTCAATCAGATAAAACAATTAACTAGAGATGGATTCACACTCCAACAAGTACAACGTTAGGATTAATTTTGAACTAAAAGTGACATTTTCACACACCTGTGTGAGGCAAAAAAATATGTATTACCCAGCTATAAGAGGAAATGTGTTTTCTGTTCACATATAGCTTTAACTTACTGATGTACTGGCACAAGATAAGTATCTCTCTCGTGCTATAACTTTGAAGTAGATTGTCCTACAATCTGTAAAAGTGTGAGGCCAGTTCCTTTTGGTTGAGATAAATAGCATTGACTGTAAATCAATTATGTTACTACACATAAAAGGAGGCATTACAGAAGCTCAACATCTGAAATACGTTACTTATTTTAATTACAGTATATTATAAATATCTACACAGTTTTCCAGACAGTTATGATATAGGGAAGATTAATATAAAATAGTCCTCTGGTGCTGAAGTGCAAGTAAGAGAGTACTGCAATTTATAGTTCTTTCACTAGTACTTCCTAGTTATTAGAAACAGCAACAGTTCCAATGTATCTAATTAGTCCTTAATTACAGTGCAGTACAGTAAGTTGCTGAAACCTTTCCCTTAGTCCAAGGTCCTGAGGCTCCTTGTCACTGACTATCTAGAGTAGGGCTCTTGTTGATACTCTTTAATATTAAGCTAGATTATTTTGCTTTCTATTAATACTTTGCAATTTGACAGGAAAGTGTGAATCCCTCTGGCCTCTAGCTCGAGATCAGAATTCTACTCAGATGTGGGGCTCAGGATGATCACATAAGAGCTGGTGAGTAGGACATTACCCTGCTTCTCTCTCTTTCTGCTCTTGAATGGCTTGGGTGGGAGTTTTATATCAATTTAAGGACTCCAAGTCCTCCATTTACAGTACTATATAATGCATTACCATTTCATATTGCTGTCTCCACTCAGGAGTGACATAGCTGCTGGAGTCTGAGGTTCCTCTGGAAGCCTCCAAGAACTTTGGGTACAGTAGAACTATTGAAAAAAGTGATATGTCATAGTCTGTTTGTGTTGTGATACAAGTCATTTTCCTGTCCCAGGCTAAGAACTTCTCAGAGGCTCTGGAGTGGTATTACTACTCAATGAGTTTCTACAGATGGAGCCCAACCTGGCTAAGCTTCAGAGGAACAAAGCCTCCTGCTTCCTGCACCTGCTGGACAAGGTGACTCAATACTGTGACAACACATACACACAGCATGTTGTAATGGTTACGTAAGAGATCATCAACGAAGGGCAATGCGTTCTATAGAAAAACATTCACGACGTGGAAGGTGCTTTCCACAACGTGGTAGCGTAGTGGAAATAACCTTCCACGGAGTTGCATTATTTTCCAGAGAACGCATAGAGCACCGAGTTGATTATCCCTTTTATACCATGGCTACAATTTAACACATTTGTCGCTAGAAATGTGTTCATTTGTCCGTATAAATGTTCAACATCCACTGAAGTAGCTAGAAAGTTTAATAGAGAGCTGCAGTGGTTGCCATGGTAACCAAACAAACAGACTTGCTAGTTTAGATAACCAAACCATCAGTCCTAGCTTGCCATTATGAGAATCGAATTCAACAATACCAATAATGTTTTCAATTCGTCTTTTGCTTTCAAAAGCATCTCAAACATAGAACATGTAAGAATGAACTATAGCCATTGAATTCTACCGTGCAAATATACCGTACATTATAGGGAAATAATACACATTCTACAATGCCCTTCAAGTCAATCAGAAACGAGTATTTAACAATGCCATGATATAAATATGCAATAAGGTCTGAGGGGGTGTGATATATGGGTGGCTAAGGGCCGTTCTTATGCACAACGCAACGGAGTGCCTGGACACAGCCCTTAGCCGTGGTATATTGGCCGTATATCACAAACCCCCGAGGTGCCTTATTGCTATTATAAACTTGTTACCAACGTAATTAGAGCAGTAAAAATATATGTTTTGTCATACCCATGGTATACGGTCTGATATACCATGGCTTTCAGCATTCAAGGCTCGAACCACCCAGTTTATAATGTATAGTAATCTTTCTGTGTGTACTTTTTGCATCCCTGAGTGTGCGTGTGTGTCAGGCCAAAGAAGCCACAAAGGAGGCAGAGAGACATGATCCAAACAGCATCTTCACTCAGTTCAGTGTTTACAAGACAGCATATTACATGTGTGGTGAGTTTGGGAGTTTTGGGATTGACTACATGTATCCAGGCCCTCTGTACTGCTCAGTCTGAAAACCTGTTTCTATCAGCTTCAGGGGCAGTGAAGGCCATCGGGACTCTGGCCCAAGGTCCTGTGACTAGCGAGGACAGACTGCTGGTGGCTGAGAACGCTGACTCCAACTACCATCAGTCTGGCTGCTCATATCGCTCTGGAGGTGAGTCCCCATTAGTGACCTACCTCTGGGAAGTATGGTGATAATGTTGGTGATGATAATGATGATGATGACAATTCTTGAAGGAGAACATACCCATCATCACCGTGAACAACAGGACACAGCCACGAAGGCTCTGGAGAGTTTGCGTGAAAACTCAAAAGATGAAGCTCAGGTCGTCACTGCTCTCAGGACATTTACTAACACACAAAATCAGTGAACTCTTGTCCAGCAAGATCGGAACACTTTATGTGAATCGTAATACATACATTATGTTATCATAAACATGAGATAACCTACAATGACAGTTGATTATGGCCATTTGTGTCACCAGTCTCCCACCATAAATGCATTATAAAGCATGTAAGCATTTTGCTACACCCGCAATAACATCTGCTAAACATGTGTATGTGACAAATAAACTGTGATTTGATGACACATGGTGCTGTGTAAGGTTTCAGTGAGGTTTCACTGTCTCCTAGATCCATTGACGTACATCTTCTTTCTCCTGTGAAATATGTGCATCTCAGTTCAGTGTTAGTAGGTGAAAGGAACTAGGTCCCCAGTCCTCATCATCGTTGTCTTTTATAGGCATTTGGTTCGACTGGTGCCATCAACAATAGAAGAAGCCAGTGAGGAGACAAGGCGAGATTGTATAATTCATCATGTTTAATGATATCTCATCAATGGTGTTTAAATGCTTAATTTCTACCAGGAGTGTGACATTTAAATACATTTGAGATTGTTAACGTTTAGAAAAAAATCCCTAACCCCAAATCCATTTTCTTTAAAAAATAAATAAAATCAGTGCCAAAAATGTAACTACCACTAACAGGTCTGGGTCATCATCATAAAGGCAAAAGAAAAAATCTACAAATAATGCAAAAATGCTGTAAATAGGATAAATTATTTGCCAAAGATATAAAGCGCTCCGCACGTCATCGTCGTTAAAAGTTGGAAAAATGGCAGAGTGAGACAGGGCAGCGACAGCAGCGAAGTCCTGTAGGGAAATACTTTGAGAAGTTAAATGAGAAGAAGGTGATGAATTGCAAACTTTGCGAGGTGGGATTGAGCTACAGTGGCAGTACAGGTGCAAACGTGAAAGGGAGGCACCGCGGGACCCAACCCGTTGCTGGCTGCAGTGCGGTAAGGGACGGAGTGAGAAAATCACAGGGCGGATTACAGAAATGATTGCAGTTGATATGCAGCCATTGTCAATGGTAGATGATGTCGGCTTCAATACCCTAATGGCATATCTAGAACCAGACTACAAGAGGCCATATCGAGAAAAAAATGTGAAGGCCCTGGTGGAGAAATTGTACAATGATTGCTCTGCAAGTACAAAGCGCAAGCTCTCAAACACCATACGTGGTGTTAACAACAAACTGTTGGATGTCTATGAACACACTGTCATACATCACTGCAACGAGCCAACACATTGATGAGAACTGGGACATGAAGTCCCATGGACTGACAACTGAGAACATGGAGGAGAGGCACACAACAGAGAACCTAAAACAGCATTAATACCATACGCTGCTCAATGGGTGGGGGACAGCAGTAGCGCCGTCCGTCCTCTACATATAGACATGCAAATCTGGATGTCCTGCTGTCATATCTAAAAATGGGTGAGTACAATGTATAACAATCCCACAGCTACATTCTTCTCTTCATATATGAGTTGCCTGAGGTAATGCTTTAGCACCGATTCTATTTTTATCTGCTGTGCAATACTTGGTTTTCACCACAACCAGTGTTTGTTGTCACCAGCACAGAAATGTAGAAAGTATCACAGCTCATCCCTGGGCCTAGCATGGCTGTGGAGCAGCAGTGCAAAGAGGGAGGCCAACTGGTTCACTAGCATGGCTGTGGAGCAGCAGTGCAAAGAGGGAGGCCAACTGGTTCACTAGCATGGCTGTGGAGCAGCAGAAAACAGAGGAGGCCAACTGGTTCACTAGCATGGCTGTGGAGCAGCAGCAAACAGAGGGAGGCCAACTGGTTCACTAGCATGCCAGTAGAGCAGCAGCAAACAGAGGGAGGCCAACTGGTTCACTAGCATGGCTGTGGAGCAGCAGCAAACAGAGGGAGGCCAACTGGTTCACTAGCATGGCTGTGGAGCAGCAGCAAACAGAGGGAGGCCAAGTGGTTCACTAGCCTGGCTGTGGAGCAGCAGAAAACAGAGAGAGGCCAACTGGTTCACTAGCATGGCTGTGGAGCAGCAGAAAACAGAGGGAGGCCAACTGGTTCACTAGCATGGCAGTAGAGCAGCAGCAAACAGAGGGAGGCCAACTGGTTCACTAGCCTGGCTGTGGAGCAGCAGAAAACAGAGGGAGGCCGACTGGTTCACTAGCCTGGCTGTGGAGCAGCAGAAAACAGAGGGAGGCCAACTGGTTCACTAGCATGGCTGTGGAGCAGCAGCAAACAGAGGGAGACCGACTGGTTCACTAGCATGGCTGTGGAGCAGCAGAAAACAGAGGGAGACCGACTGGTTCACTAGCATGGCTGTGGAGCAGCAGAAAACAGAGGGAGGCCAACTGGTTCACTAGCATGGCTGTGGAGCAGCAGCAAACAGAGGGAGGCCAACTGGTTCACTAGCATGGCTGTGGAGCAGCAGAAAACAGAGGGAGACCAACTGGTTCACTAGCATGGCAGTAGAGCAGCAGCAAACAGAGAGTGGCCAACTGGTTCACTAGCATGGCTGTGGAGCAGCAGCAAACAGAGGGAGGCCAACTGGTTCACTAGCATGGCTGTGGAGCAGCAGAAAACAGAGGGAGGCCAACTGGTTCACTAGCATGGCAGTAGAGCAGCAGCAAACAGAGAGTGGCCAACTGGTTCACTAGCATGGCTGTGGAGCAGCAGCAAACAGAGGGAGGCCAACTGGTTCACTAGCATGGCTGTGGAGCAGCAGCAAACAGAGGGAGGCCAAGTGGTTCACTAGCCTGGCTGTGGAGCAGCAGAAAACAGAGGGAGGCCAACTGGTTCACTAGCATGGCAGTAGAGCAGCAGCAAACAGAGGGAGGCCAACTGGTTCACTAGCATGGCTGTAGAGCAGCAGCAAACAGAGGGTGGCCAACTGGTTCACTAGCATGGCTGTGGAGCAGCAGCAAACAGAGGGAGGCCAACTGGTTCACTAGCATGGCTGTGGAGCAGCAGAACGTTAATATCTGGAGATATACTGTTATCTATCTTAATGTTGTACATTTATCTGGATCATCTTGCTATTTTACGAGTTACAGTGGCACCGTGAAAGCATCATAGTGCACTGTGCATTTTGTCTCGTTTTATTCCTGTGTGTGTGTGTGTGTGTGTTTGCGCCCACGTGCTTGTGTGTGCCCATGTGTGTCTTAGTTTGGAACTCTGCGCTGCAGTGAGAACAGCCCTGACAGGATGAGGGATTTCTTTGTGTTACCAGACAAATCCTCTTATTAGCATCGCTGGGAGAATAGGTCTGTATCTGTGCAGGTGTAGATCAATATAACCCACAGGGAATGAGTGTTGCCATAGATAAAGAAACATAAAGCCCTGCCGCTTCAGTACAAAACAACTTGGTCAGTCATTATATCCTCACTCCCACAAACACACAGACATGGACTTTCATGCAGGCACACTCCGTTAAATGCGTTCTCTCTGTGGTCCTTAATTTTATGGTCCTCTTAATATATATATATATATATATATATATATATAACGCAAGAAGGAAAGAAATTCCACAAATTAACAAGGCACACCTGTTAATTGAAATGCATTCCAGGTGACTATCTCATGAAGCTGGTTGAGAGAATGCCAAGAGTGTGCAAAGCTGTCATCAAGGCAAAGGGTGGCTACTTTGAAGAATCTCAAATATAAAATATATTTTGATTTGTTTAACACTTTTTTGGTTACTACATGATTCCATGTGTGTTATTTCATAGTTTTGATGTCTTCACTATTATTCTACAATGTAGAAAATAGTAAAAATAAAACCCTTTTATGAGTAGGTGTGTCCAAACTTTTGACTGGTACTCTATGTATGTTTATGTGTGTGTGTGGTAACCCTAGCTGTCCCAGTTCTGCCCCCTGGAACGGGCTGAGTAGACGTGCCTGTTGATAGCTGCTGCTGCCTCCGGAGCTCTGTAGGAAGTCTCCACACTCTGACCAGGTGCCACCCACTCTCCCTCAATCCCTCTCTGCCTGTCGTCAACATTTAGCTCCCTCTCCATCCACATGGATGGAAATTTACCAAGACCAACGAAGAGGAGAGTTGATTAACCGTGTTATCAGTGCCAGCGTAGGTGGTTATTTTAAATCCTGCTGTTACGGGTAGCGGCCACAATGTGGCGATGATGAATACTGAATGACAATGTCACTGTGTCTTCATGTTTAGACCAAGCAGCTGACACAAGCCCTGAAGATCTGCTGGGAGGTCCGGAAGACTCTTAAAGCCTCTAATTATACCTCCTCTTTCCATTCCATGCTATGCTTAGTTCTGGCATGATGTTGGATTACGTTGTGTGAGGAGAATAATCTGACATCATCCGATACGCACTCCCAGGGAACTTGTCCAAGGACCCAACAGACTCAACGACCCCAAGGTGGAGACAGTGCTGGAGCTGGATAACATTGAGACCAAGGTGTTGGAGACGATGGCAGGTGAAGTTCTCCTCATGTTCTCCTCATCCAGGCGTTGTTTGTTGTGATGAGTTTCTTCTGTTATGGACCCTCCTGCCCACTTCCCTCTGCTGTGTGAGAAGGCCTTGAGGATTGCTCTGTCTCTGTACAGAAAATGACCACAAACAGACCTGGCCCGCTGCAGGTGTGCCCATCTCATCTTCGATTCCATCAGGAAAAAAAAGGGGGAAAAAGCCTCACAATTTACAATTGGTCCACTAAATGGGTCCATCAGATACTGGTATATAATCCAGTCAGATATTTGCTGTGACAGAGCTCCAGTGTGTCCGTGCATAGGTTGCTCTCTCTCTCGCTCTTCCCCTCTCGCCTCTCAGCCAGCGTGTGCACAGCCTGATCCAGCTGTCACTGCAGAGTGGTGTGTCTAAGGCGGCGGCCCGTGTGCTGGAGGAGGATATGAGGGCTAATATGAGGATGGCCTGTCCATCATCACAGCCACAGTGAGTCAGCACCAATCACGCCCCCGCATCCCCCAGCACTGTCATTACCACCCCTCATCCTTTCGCCCCCCTCCGCCCACTGCTGCTGCCCTGAAAGCATCTCCTGTTTGTTTTTATCAATGGGCTTTCAGCACCACTTCAATTAGCAGATGCTTCCATTCACCATCCCCTTCCTGCCAATTTGAATGGTAATGTGCTGTACAAGCCATCACTCTGCTGTTGAACTAAGAGCTTTATTGAATGTTATTGAAGCATTACCAAGCTTTATGTTCACAGGCACATTTTCATATGCAGTTGCTACTCGAACCGTTGCCATGCATATTTTTCCATTACACCACCTTGAAATTGATACATTAAAACAAAACAATGGATGGACAAGTGCCTAAAAAGGACAAGTTTACCCAAAATCCAGAAACTACCAAGTGATTCAATACATTTAAACTAGTTCAGTGGAGTTTGCCCTCTCCCCCTCTCTCTCCCTGTAGTGCCGTCACGTGACTCGTGACGTTGCTGGATGCAGGCCTCGCTCCGCTCCATTGCCAGTCAATTCATGATTCAGAAATCGGCGAAGTTTGGACCAATTCATTGTTTTTATAAAGCGTATGGCCGAATTAGCTATTTTTCAGCTTTGGGTCAGGAAATGTCGTAGGTGAAATGTACACGTGTGATTATTTTATATAATTATTTTATGTAGCCGACCGCCACAGCAGTGGAGATGGATAACAACTGTGCATGTGTGCTCTCGGGGGAATCAATGCTACATAGAAACGGCACGTAATGCCCTAATTCGCAGATCGACAGAAAAGTGAATTTAACTTTACACATTATCAGTGGTGTAAAAATACTTTCAAGTACTATTTAAGTAGATTTTTTTGGTAGGTGTACTTCACTATTTATATTTTTGACAACTTTTACTTTTACTTCACTACATTCCTAAAGAAAATAATGTACTTTTTACTCCATACATTTTCCCTGACACCCCAAAGTACTCGTTACATTTTGAATGCTTAGCAGGACAGGAAAATGGTCCAATTCACACACTTATGAAGATAACATCCCTGGTCATCCCTACTACCTGATCTGGTGGATTCACTAAACACAAATGCTTCGTTTGTAAATGATGTCTGAGTGTCGGAGCGTGCCCCTAGTCAGTAAATTTAAAAAACAAGAAGATGGTGCCGTCTCTGGCTTGCTTAATATAAGGAATTTGAAATTATTTATACTTTTACTTATCAGACTTAAGTACATTTTAGCAATTACATTTACTTTTGACACTTAATTATATTTAAAACCAAATACTTTTAGACTTTTACTCAAGTAGTATTTTACTGGGTGACTCACTTTTACTTGAGCCATTTTCTATGAATGTATCTTTACTTTTACTCAGGTATGACAATTGGATACTTTTTTCACCACTGCACATTATACAAAGTAAATAACAACCTACAAATATGTCTGACGATGAAAACTTGCGAGTGATGAAGAAAACTACTGGAGGGGCACCCAGGTGTTATTGAACCATAGTTATTTGAGCCTGAGTATTCGGACGAAGAATTGAGGCAAATTGAGCTTCAGACATCTAGCCACCATAACAGTAGCTAGACCACAGCCCCAACCCATCCCCAGGATCACCACCCTTACAAAAAGCATTGCAGTTTTGAAACTGCAGTAAAAGTGCAGTAACCGCATTTGACTGTGGTATTTTGCACGCTGTAATTGCAGTTATACTGCACTCTAACTGCAATAACACTGCAAAATGACTGTTATTTTGGACGCAGTATTTGCAGCATACTGCAGTTATACTGTAATCTTTTTTCGGAAGGGCACAGACTGGTGGTGCAGTTGTGGCAATTGAGCTCCAATGCCTCGAATGAGGAATCTTTGTGCTGCAGATTATTCGAATATGTGACTACAATTCTTACAGAAATGGAGAAACGTGATGATGAGTTGCAGTTAGTTTGCTTTTGTGACGACAGGGATATTGCTGCCCACATAAACCCTGATGTCCTGAAAACATGTTTACATGTTGGAGACAGCTGGGCCAAATGGACAGTTCTCTACTGGGTAAGTAGCTAAACTTTACTTTATAGAATGATCGCTTATCATAAACCTCAATGAATGGGACGTTAGTGGATTTTATGTTTTCATATTAGCCCAAAACACTGAGTGTTCAAAACATTAAGAACATCTGCTCTTTCTTGACAGACAAACAGGGGGAGAGGGGAGTTGCAACTCAATATTAGGAATGTTCGGTAGCCTATGTTAATTTATTGCAATGTTTCTCCCCTCGTCATAAATACATAGTTTAACCGGAGAGCACCTAGGCCTACGCTAACCGGAGAGCACCTAGGCCTATGTCTACACGATATGGTGGAATGGTAAAAACACAATAAGAACACCTCGAACTTCAAGAATCAGGCTAGGCTACATACCTCCGCACGCTTGCTTTGTCGCTTTCTCTTCTCAAACGACTATTTGTATTCTGGCACTGCGCCAGATCCAGTCCATGGATCCAGTAACAACATCTGTATTTTTTGTATCCTTCGGGTTTCTGTCCCCATAATTTCAGACACCATATCTCGTTCATATGCATCGTCGCTGAAGTGCTTGCTACACACGCAGTGATGCAATGTTGGCTGCAGGAGTATTTACATCGTATTTACCATTTCGAATGGCTACTAGCCATCTTCTGCATCTCTCCATATCTTTTATCGGAAAACACTGAAATGTGGTGCCTTTTCCAGCCTTTCCAGTATGTGGTGCCTTTTCCAGCCTTTCCAGTATGTGGTGCCTTGATTTCCAGTATGTGGTGCCTTGATTTCCAGTATAAAGTGCAGCCCCGTACCAAATACCAGCTTACTCTTGCTGCCATCTCTTTATCCACTTTGCGTAACTAACTTTACCTGCGATACAGTATACCAGTGGCGACCCGCCATTCAGGGCAGGTGGGGCTGTTTTGAGCGCCACATTTTTAGCAAAAAGAAAGAAATAAATATATTTATTTTGGGGGGTCTTGCCTGTTTTGCATGTTATATTGGCATTAATACGTGTCACATATCTGTTTGAAAACAATGTAAAAAATATATAATTGAGTTAATAAAGCCAAATACAAACATGGACTCTTTTTTGTTTTCTTGAGTAAGGGAGCTCCAAAATGCAGCCTAGCTCAGTGCTTTCTGTGGTGGTGGGGCAAGCCAGCAGAAAATACGGAGCGCTGAGCCGTGATTGGCTCAGTGTTCTGTCACTCATGGGGACACTACGTCACCTCCAAGTCTAAGGGTAGAGCTTGAAAATTCTAGCCCCTTGGGTGCTGCCATATAGTTATATTAGAAGTAGCCATCGAAGAAGGCTCAAGGTCATTGGTCACAGATAAAATTACGTCAAATCACGTTATATCTACAGTAGCTTTGATTGGACTGAGGTCAATATCATACTTAGCTAGCAGTCATCATCATGAATCAAGTCAACAAATCTACTGGTAAATCCTTTTTAATCCTTGTCATATGAAGAGAAATAATGAAGAGAAACTATAGATAAAACGTATCAGTGCTCATCGGCCATTGGACATAAACCTTACACAACAAGTTGGAAATCGTAAATTCAATGAGTGGTTTGTAAGGAATCCGTGGCTAACTGCAAGCATTGCAAAGCAATCATTAGCCTGCTATTCAGGAGAGTGGCTGTGTGGTCCCAAGTCTAAGATTAAGGGTCTCTTTTCCTAGTTTAAAATGATAAACACTCAACATTGGCCATGCTGTTAATGAAGGATGATTTGTGCCGCGCTCAAAACAACAGTAAACTCGGAACTGCAAAATCTGACTTTAGTGAGTTCAAGACAACTGAGAACTCGAGAAAAATGAGCTACGACTGGGAAAATACGTTTTGAACTTTCATCCAACTCTGAATTGTAAATCGGGAACTCTGGCCTCTTTCTAGAGCTACGACCTGAAGATCACTGACGTCATCATGATTTGATCTTTTTTTTCCTCAGAGTTCCCAGTTGTCTTGAAAGCACCACAAATCCAGAGAATGCCAGACTTTGATTACAAAGTTTGATGACAAAATTTGCCCACAAAGGACCACTGTGCCACCTTCCTGTTCAAGTGAGCACATCACAACAAGGTGAGTCCAAAAATGTATTGTATGCTGCTGCATAAATTATGTAATATGCCAGCTACTGTAGCTAAGAAAGTAATACTGAGTGTATGTTGTGTAGTAAGCTGTTAGTAGCCCATGTGCCCCACCCTAATAATTTGGTTTATTTTCACATCTTAATTTTGCCTTCTGTTCTGACTTGGTGGTGCACATGTAGCCTATAACCAGTTTTTGAGAAATGTAATCATCGAATATTCATTGTCTGCTTTTATGCCCTCTTTATTTATTTTACGGTTCTGACTTGGTGTACAGGGAGAACACTGTAGGAACGGCCCATGTTCTGAATGCTGTCGCTGTACATATCAAAAGTGCTGAACAAATAGATATTGACTAGGTCAGTCCTAGCTCGCTCATTAATGTCTTAATCGAAATTACGGATTGCCTCTTATCCGCTTGTTGTCCCCTTATGTCATAGTTTGTACATTTCAATTGTCAGTAGAAACCACATTTGTTTAAGCAAGTCAGCCATATCTGCTATGTTTTTTTAAACGGCAGTAAATGAGGCTGAATGAACTGTTTCGCTGCCAGACAAGGCTCCGCCGATAGCCAGGTGTAGCAGTGGTAAGGTGTTGGGACAGCTTTATGTAGGCCCTAACAGTTTGTGGGCACCGTTTGTCACCGTTATAGTACAATTCATGTATTGTTTAGTGTTGTGTTGTGGCTTTGCTGGCATGCATCCCACTTTTTTTTTTATTCGCCCCACCAAGATTTATTTACATGCTAAAATCGCCACTGGGTATACCTAATTCTATCAACATTCGCATCAGCTCGTCCCTCACGAGCTCCATATAAGGTAATACCGAGACGTTTCTAAGTACACATTTAATTACTCAAAACAGGTAATACTTTTGACAAAAATAGTTAATTCGGCCATATGCTTTCAATAAAACAACGAATTTGTCCACACTGCGTGGATTTCTGAATAATGAATTCATTGTCAACGGAGCAGAGCACCGAGTCACGTGATCCGTTTTATCGTTGTCCAGACACTTAAACGACACACCCTATCCCCTCAGCCCTCAAATTAAGTGGACACTTCTGATGACGTATCATGACGTCTGACGAGTATACACTTGCAGGGCAAGGGAGGAAGGAATGATATAAAAATATATATTTTTTTTTTTTATTCAAATACAGATCAACAATTTATATTCTTACATCATACAAAACAGAACGCAGGTATTAATGAGAAAATACTGGAAAAAAACAAACAAATAAATAAAATAAAAAACAATTCTAATGCAATTGTAATCACTCTGAAAAAATCTTATTGTAATGATTTAGGAAAATGTTATTATTGTTATTGTTCACTAGGGTTAATGTTTTAATAAAATAGTTCAATTCAATCAAAAAATGTGTAATTTTGGTGTATAATTTTTGTTTGTGTATGAAGTATTTGGCAACAAGAATAAAAAAAAAATTACAATCATTTCAGTGGTCTTGTTATCATTGCAATAGTAACATATTATATCTTTCATGTCAAAAACATGGGCAGTGTTCATAATGGTAAATAAGTATTTTGGAAGGTTTTCACAAAATTCTGACACAAATTTACATTCAAAGAACAAGTGAGACAGATTCTCACCTTCTTTTTCATAGAAAATGCAGATGTCATCAATAGCCACAAATTTGGATATCAGAATTACATGGATATATCTTATGTAAAATTTTGAAGTGCACTTCCTTAACTTTGTTTGGTATACAGTATTTGTAAGGCCTTAACCATGTATTTTTCCAGACAATGTCAGGAATAAGCATGTTCCAGAAAAACTTTCCTCTCGGTGTAAGTTGGTTTTGTGAATGAAGAATTTGTCTTATATATTTATTACAACAAGATTTCTCAAGTAAGCCCACGCCTTCCAATCTGAGTTCTGGATAAACTTTGTGATCGTTACCAAAGCTAAGATGAGTTTTCATTCGTGTAGTTAGACCACTGGGAATGGCTTTGATCACAGAAATAAACTCTCTGAAAGGTATTGGAAACTCTTTCAATGTTATAAATTGTTCATATGTGAGAATATTACCCTTGTTGTCGAAAATATCCAGAACAAAGTCAATATTCCTCTCATGCCAGCTGGGGTAGAACAATGACTTATTCCTTATAGTTATGTCTGAATTATTCCACAAACAAGTTTTATGTGGGGAAAAATTGTGCAGGAAACATATTTTCCAGGCCATTAAAGCTTGTTGGTGAAACCTAGCCAATTTAGCAGGTAATCTTTCAGGAATATAATTACATTTCAGTCAAAATTGAAGACCTCCCAATTTATTAAACACATTATTTAGAATGAAATACCATATTGAATCAGTATTGATCAAACATTCTTTCAACCAGTTTATCTTGAAAGTGTTATTTATGTCAACAAAATCCAACACTTCCAGACCGCCTTCAGCTCTTTTGTTAGAAAGAACTGATTTTTTTAGTTTGTGAGACTTATTTTTCCAGATGAAGTCAAGAAAGGTCTTATTGATCTCTTTACAAGTAGCAGGATTTACACATAACGATAATGAGGGGTACACAAAACGGTACAGTCCCTCTCCCTTGGACAGAAGTACTCTCCCAAGTATAGAAAGATCTCTTTGTAGCCAATTATTAAATATATTTTTAGTTCTCTTAATTTTAGGAGAGAAATTCAAATGTTGTCTGACTAAGTGTTTTTTTGACAGATGTATTTGTAAATATTTAACACAGTCCTTTACAGGAATATTTTCTATTTCTTTATCATCCGAGTCAAATAAACATAAGATTTCACATTTAGAAACATTCAGTATTAATCCTGATGCAATAGAAAATGCAGTTATAGCATTAAGGGCATGGGCGACCTGGTCTTTGTCTCTTAAGAAAAGAGTAGTATCATCAGCCAGTTGGGAAATGTTTATTTCTTTGTTAAAAATGGTTAAGCCATACAAATTTGCATTATTCAGAATATCTAGAGATAGAAGTTCCACAACCAAAATGAATAAAAATGGGGAAATTGGGCATCCCTGTCGTACACTTCTGTTGATACTGAATCTATTGGAAGTATTAAGGTTTTCACATTTAGAATATTTTCGACAACAAGGGTAATATTCTAATAATCACAGAACTATTTATGTCTTTGTAAAACATGCAAATTACTTTAATAAAATTTTCACCAAATCCAAAAAGTTTAAGAGACCTAAAGAGAAATTCATGTTCAATTGTGTCAAAGGCTTTACAGAAGTCCAAAAATAAGACAACCGCATCTGAGTCAATTGCATCTGAATAATCTATAACGTCCAAGACTAAACGAATGTTAGAACTTATGTGACGGCCCTTCATAAATCCTGTTTGAGTCTCATTTATAATGGTATCTATTCCTTTCTTTAATCTTTTGGGATAAACCAGAGCAATCAATTTGTAATCAATATTTTAAAAGTAATTGGTCTCCAATTGCAATGAGAGAAGGGTCTTTATCGGGCTTTGGAATCAATGAAATAAGGCCCTGTTTCATAGTGGAGACCATTTCCCCATTTTTAATGCAATCTTGAAACATATTGAAAATTGGGTCTTCTATAGTAACTCCCAAAACTGTCTATAGAATTCAACTGACAGGCCATCAGGGCCAGGTGATTTCCCTTTTCTCATTGAATTCAGAGCCTCTCTAATTTCTTCAATTGACACAGGTGAATCACAAACTGAGTGGAAATCATCCTCAATTACAGGGACATAATTCTGAATGTGGCAAATGTAGCTTTCACAACCATCTTCCTGAAATTGAGAGCTGTAAAGGTTTTCATAAAAGGAATTGACAAATGATGATATTGCAATGGGATCTTTGCATAAAACATCATTAATTTTGAGTGCAGTTATAGATTTTCTTTTGTAGTTTCTCTTTTCAAGTGCAAAAAAGTAACTACTGTTTCTTTCCCCCTCTTCAATACACTTTGCTCTTGACCTTACAAAGGCACCCTTTGCCAGATCTGTGTAAAGCTGTTCTAATTCTAGTTGTAAAGACTTGAATACAGACTCCTCTTCTTCAGATAGATTATCTTTCTTTAGAAAACTGTCAAGCTTGCTCATCATCTCCTTTTCTCTAAGGTTCTTTAATTGCATCAACTCTTTGGTGCGTTTAATGGCTACCACTCTGCCTTTATATTTGAAAAATGCCCATCTACTTCCATGACCCAAGTCTTTTCTTGCAAAAAGGAGGAATGATTTGTAAATGGGCCACCCTTGGCCGGAAATTCGTCACTCGTTCATCCCGCGATGATTGTGTTTTTAGCCACCGGTAGTTGTGGTGGTGGTTGCTTTATATGCGCTAGTCAATTATGAGTGCATGTCTATATATTATAATATATAGAATCTATATATAATGAGTGCATGTCTATATATAATTATTAATATACGCCTACTGTATGACAGTTAGCTACCTAACGCTCGCCTGCATAGCTGGAACTTCTGAAGAAGGAAAATGATTTATTTCTACAATTTCCAAAATATAACCAAACAAAAACATGTACTTTGTACGAGACGTGTTTGTGCCGTCATGTGGATTAGAAGCACAATGTCTAACTTATTTGCATTCGCTTTTACTTACACTTGTATGTTGACTTCTCCATTGATGTTGTTTTTAAGTTTTCGGGGACTTTCTTAGCGGATGTACAATCGTCGGAAATTGAATTATGGGGTGTTTCAGGCCCGGAGTGAACACAATTGGACACCTGCAAAGCCGACTAAAACGAGGGCTGAGGGGCTTACGTTGCAAACTTCCCTTGCTTGGCTAATCATTTGGACCACCCGCCAAGATGGCGACGGGGATTTCCCCAAGGGCATAAGGCAAGAAGAGTAAGTGGACGAGGATGTGTCTTTTCAGTGTTTGGACCGCCACCCCAGTGTTCCAACACAGCACTACAGGGAGAGAGATGGGGAAACTCCACTGAACTAGTTTCAATGTATGCATTCACTTGGAAGTTTCTGGATTTTGGGAAAACTTGTCATTTAAATCAATATACATCAAAATCACATTTGAGTCTTCCTCAACAACTCTAACACGTGTTGTCGTGTATAAAATCCTATATTTTCTGACATTGTGTCATTCCCAGACTAACTATAGACATTAAAAGCCCATTCATATGCATACCTGGACTCTGAGGCCATGTAGGTTATCACAGGTGCTTCTAGACAGATGGACTGCAGCAGCATGAATGTGTGTGTTGTCTCCTCTCCTGCCTGAGGACTTCCCTGAGATGGAGATCTTGTGGCAGCTGACCTGCTCCTGGAACACAGGCATCCTGCTTTACAGCCTGGCCGAGTACCCCGAGGGGTGGTGTGGCCTGGGCATGAGCTTCCTCCGCCACCTGGGCTCCCTGCAGGAGAGCTACCAGACACAGGTACTACTGACTGACTGAGGGGACAGCAGTGGAGTGTGACAGGGCTGAGTCAAATGAGAGGCTTTGGCCCATGGAATACTGAATTGTATATATATTTTTTTAAATGTAATCTTTATTTAACTAGGCAAGTCAGTTAAGAACAAATTCTTATTACTGATAAGATGTCTTAAGAAAAGTTTGGTTTTATACCTGTAAACAAAAAGAGGTATAGACCTAGCCATTTGTTTCTTAGATTGCTAATATCCAATATTGTTTGTCCACAGATGTCAGATCTGTACACAGGTCCTAGATAGTCTGGAGAAAGGCAAGAAGAACCTCATCGTGGAGGAGTGATTTGTGCTGGTAGAGCTTTGCAGAGCTCTTTTACTGTCTGGTACCTGATATTATTCATGTGGTAGCTGGGATGGTAGTTTACTGTATGATGTCTCACTGGTTCTTGTATGACTGGTCTCAGTTTAGTCAGCTCCTCCAGAATGTGCTGCATCCTGCCCTCCCCCAATATTTCCCTATGGAGAGTTCAGATAACCGTTTCTAGTTAATGTTTTGGTACTTCTGTTAATGAATGGACTTTATTTTATGCCTCTCGCATATATTACATTCATATGAATTTTACATGTAAAATTCATATGAATGTATTTGTCTTATTGAAACAAATCATCTTAAACTGCCAATACCAGTGGACTCAAATAAAACACATCAAAATCATATAACCGAGTCACATATTTTATTATTTTCAAACAAATAAACTCTTGTCCAGTCCAAAACAAAACCCCAAACAAAATAGGTTGCAGGACTGTTCCCTCATGACTAGGACAGGGAAGACCGTTCGGCCCAGCGTCCTGATAGGCTCTACCACCTGTGGTGTGACAGGAAGGAAACTACTGTACAATCAAAGGGTTCACAAGCACTTACTGCACAGGTGTGCTGTCAAACAACTCATCACCCAGAAGGACAAACCATAACCCGACCGACCCCACCCCCCCAGAGCTCATGTCTCTCACTGGAACAAAGACCCTCATCAATTATACAGAGGCATTTCGGTTCAATCTTGTTCTACCGCAACAGCAATAGAAATAATACAATTAAATCTAGTTCTTTGGGCTTTATTGACATGGCTGACCGAGGTATAAATACCAGACGTTAACAGTCTGGTGTATAGTTGAAACACAGCTGAGGAGCAGTTCTAAATGAGATAATGATCAATGCACCTCATGGTTTCTGGAATATCACCTTGTAGGTTGCTGCCTGTCTCTCATCTTCATTTTTTACATAATTGTTTTAATCTATACACCCAGACACCATTTTCCACAAGAAATAACATGTAGACGGGCCCTACTTGAGGGAATTACATTCCCAACTGACAAACATTTTCCCAATAGGCAGCTGAAGATTTGTCTATAGAGAAATACCAACATTACAGCACATTTGTATGGAAATTATATCAGAATAGCTCAGTTTACTTACCTGACATTTGTGATCTATAAAACATGTTTTGCCCCAGTTTGTTTCACACATGCATGAAGCACAGGTGAGGGGGATCTGCTGGGGGCATATTTACATTTGACAGCTACCACACCCTTTGAAACAGTCTGTATGCAGTTTATAAATGGCTCTGTTCCCTTCGGTTATTCCCTGAACTCTGGTTTTGACACAGGTAATGACAGCTGGTTTAGCAGTGGTGCCTGGCAGGTGGGCACACCTGTTCAGAAAATGCCTTCAGGTACAGGTGCTTTAGGGGGAAGTAGGGGACCCAGAGGGCTAGGTGACAACTTCCTGTGGGCATATAGAAGATGGTCTGGCTCTCAGGCATCTGAGGAAAACCCTTTCCCCTCAACCAAAAAAAGGTGGAAAATCAAAATGTTCACAGGGTAGGGGGCCACAGCATTCCTTATTCTTCAACAAGTCCCCTCACATGTACACAAACACACAGTGCCAAGATCCACAAAGGGAGATGGGGCAGGTCATTTCAATCCTGTTGAATCCATACAGCCAACTCAGGCAAGGGTTTACCACAGAAGTGGTCTTCACAAAGCTTCACCGCATCATAAGATAGACATATTACATTCGCTTATTAAATAGTTCAATGCAAATGCCTTTAAAATCACTCAGATCGTTCAGTCAATTACTCTCATTCACATTTAACAGCTTTGAACTCTCCTCCTTGAAACATGGCATTTCAGTCACAGGGGAAATTAAATCTGTGTTAGATTCCTGAGCTGACCTAGCTCGCCCCAGACATGCCATTGGGTTCATAACACAGTGGTTCAACACATGCCCAGAACTAATTCAAAAATTATTTAAAAACTTTAGATACACAGAGCATATACAGTGTATTCAGAAAGTATTCAGACCCCTTGAATTTTTTTTTTTTTACATTTTGTTAAGTCACAGCCTTATTCTAAAATTTATTAAATACTTAAAATCTACACACAATAACCCCATAATGACAAATCAAAAGTTTTTTAAATGTTAGCAAATGTGTATATATATATATATATAAAACTTAAATATCACATTTACATAAGTATTCAGAACCTTTACTCAGTAGTTTGTTGAAGCCCCTTTGGCAGCAATTACAGCCTCGATTTGTCTTGGGTATGACGCTACAAGCTTGGCACTCCTGTATTTGGGGAGATTTTCCCATTCTTCTCTGCAGATCCTCTCAAGCTCTGTCAGGTTGGATGGGAAGCGTCACTGCACAGCTATTTTCAGGTCTCGCCAGAGATGTTCGATCGGGTTCAAGTCCGGGCTCTGGCCGGGCCATTCAGAGACTTGTCCCGAAGCCACTCCTGCGTTGTCTTGGCTGTGTGCTTAGGGTCGTTGTCCAGTTGGAAGGTGATCCTTCGCCCCAGTCTGAGGTCCTGAGTGCTCTGGAGCAGGTTTTCATCAAGGATCTCTCTGTACTTTGCTCCGTTCATCTTTCCCTCGATCCTGACTAGTCTCCCAGTCCCTACCGCTGAAAAACATCCCAAAAGCATGATGCTGCCACCACCACCATGCTTCACCGTAGAGATGGTGCCAGGTTTCCTTTAGGTGTGATGCTTGGCATTCAGGCCAAATAGTTCAGTCTTGGTTTCATCAGACCAGAGAAACTTGTTTCTCAGTCAGTCTTTAGGTGTCTTTTGGACAACTCCAAGCAGGCTGTCATGTGCCTTTTACTGAGGAGTGGCTTCAGTCTGGCCACTCTACCATAAAGGCCTGATTGGTGGAGTGCTACAAAGATGGTTGTCCTTCTGGAAGGTTCTCCCATCTCCACAGAGGAACTCTGGAGCTCTGTCAGAGTGACCATTGGGTTCATGGTCACCTCCCTGACCAAGGCACTTCTCCCACGATTGCTCAGCTTGGCCGATCGGCCAGCTCTAGGAAGAGTCTTGGTGATTCCAAACTTCTTCCATATAAGAATGGAGGCCACTGTGTTCTTGGGGACCTTCAATGCTGCAGAACTGTTTTGGTACCCTTCCCCAGATCTGTGCCTCGACACAATCCTATCTCTGAGCTCTACAGACAATTCCTTCAACTTCATGGCTTGGTTTTTGCTGTGACATGCACTGTCAACTGTGGGGCCTTATATATATACACACACAGTTTTGTGCCTTTCTAAATCATGTCCAATCAATTGAATTTACCACAGGTGGATTCTAATCAAGTTGTAGAAACATCAAGGATGATCAATGGAAACAGGATGCACCTGAGCTTAATTTCGAGTTTCATAGCAAAGGGTCTGAATACTTATGTAAGTAAGGCATTTCTGTTTCTAATACATTTGCACAACTTTCTAAAAACCTGTTTTCGCTTTGTCATTATGGGGTATTGTGTGTTGATTGATGAGAAAAAAATGATTTAATCAATTTTAAAATAAGGCTGTAATGTAACAAAATGTGAAAAAAAGTCAAGTCTGAATACTTTCCGAATGCAATGTAGGTTTTAATCAAACCCCTCTTTAGTGTTATTTTGGGTGGAGGGAAATGGGACAATCCAAAAGCAGGTTAAATTGCCTCTTTGTTAGGACATCCAATACAAGTATTGTCTTGTTCTACCCGTTTTTAAGGCCACCTTCATGATGGCATATTCAGGACAATACCATGTGACCATTCAATCAGAAGACGCACTCCTCCTGGAAGGTAGAGAGTGTAATAGGGTGATCTGCTGCTCAACGTGGGTGAGGGAGCTATGGCTGCCTAAATTGAAATCCAATCAATTCTTAAATTACAACAAGAAAAGGGTCAAAAAGAATACAGGGGGAAGATAGAAATCCACAGAAGTGCGATGCGTTCGTCTATTGCACTCACAAGTTAGGCCTCCTGGAAGTCAGGAGACAACGCAGAAAAAGTCAACATTTAAAATAAAAAGTTCCATCTGTTTTTTTCATTGTCAATTAATTATAGCTTCCCTCAAAGTACAGGTAGTAATATAACAATTTGTATTTGATGTAAGGCAATTTGGTGTTTTGCAGAGAGCCCCTTTACACTTCTCTACCCCCATCCTTTACACAGAGCAGCTAAAAACCACAAGCAAAAAAAAAAAACTTCAAAAAAAAATCTAACAGCCCTCCAAGTAGACAATTCTAGTGAAGTGTAAAACGTGTAGTTTTTAATATGTAGTAAAATCGCAGTAGGATTTGATAATTTACCTTGTGATTTCATTATATAAATGTAGATTCATAACTAATTTCTTCCATTGGTTCTGCCTCCCAAGAGGTCTGTATCAGCTGATCAAACAGCAAGCTGGTAGATCACCAGTCTGTAGGCTTCTCCACCAATTTCTTCAGTAATTACAAAGAAGAGCGATAACTCCAACAGTACCATCAGCTGGGCTTGATATTATCCAGTCCTTGTAGAAAAAAACCCTAAGTGGTCTTTGCTTCTCATCTTGCGTGTCTTTTTTAAAAATGTGATTTGATGAACATTTACAGTGTTCCAACTTGTATGATTGGTCTCCCTTCCCCTGCAACTTCTCCTGAATCCCTAACTCCTCCTCACTCCAGCGTCGTCTGTAAAACATTCTGATCTTCAACTGTCAGTCCCATTTCACAAAGAACGATTCATTTTGCCTTTCCCTTGTTTTGTTTTAAAATGACAAATTCATTTGAAATGGCATTTCCAGTCTTGAATGGATTTGCTGAGAAACTCATGCAGGGGTGCGCACAGTCACAGAAATGGTGATAAGACTTGTTTTCATTTGAGATTAACATAATGATGACACTAAAACTTGATATGAAACATATCTGCAAAAAAGGGGGAGGGAGGAGCTCTTCGGGGGACGGGCAGGGTGTCGGGAGGGGGGCTCTGCGCCGACAGAGGGGTACAGCTGGGGAGCTCAGAGCTTCTCTGAAGAAGGTATCCAGATGTAGGGGCCCGACTGTTCCTCAATGATCATCTTGATTTTGTTGTAGATCTCCTCTAGCGAATCACCCTGTACAATGGCTGTAGAGAGACACACACAAATACCATGAGTGCATCAATGCATTAAGATTCCTACTCACACTACAATACAAGCTCATCTAAAATATTTAGCATCTGTGAAAAAATGTAATAACTAGCGGATTTACCTGTGAAAAATTCTCCAAACTCTTGTTCAAGCTTAATCGCTTTATCAAAGACTTTATTAGCTTGTTCGTAAGTCTGTCTCTTATTCATGTCCCTGCAACACAAGACATGATTGTGCAGTACAGGAAGTGATTGTTGTATGGAGTTAACAGTAAAGTGCAATGCTTTTAACAGTTTATTAGTTCCAAGAACACACACTTACATAAGAGCTTCAATGGATTTTGGTTTGATGAAAATTGCAATCGAATAAAGTTGTGCTTGTTGCAGTCGCTTTATAGCGTTCCCAGACACGTCCAGGATACAATGTTTTCCCTGCAGGAAGAGGAAAGAGAGAAGGAGCAGGTAAGTATGAAAATACCACATACTCTATAAGGCTCTACATCCATTAAGAATGAATCAGAAATTAACCCTGGATGCAAACCTATGAGAACCCAAAAAGGTGACAGTTTTTCCAAACAGAAACATGCAGAAATTCTGTACGCTGTAAGAATTTCCCTATTTTCAGATTGGGGTTATCACAATACCAACATTTTACTAACGATGTGAACCCAGGCCAAGTATCACAATACCAAGTAGTATTGTGATACCAGATTTTGCTTAAAATGAAATTGATTAAGCATATGCATCCTACCTTTGAAGCATCTTTTTGAGTAGGCTATCACTTTTCTGTTTGTCCTGTGCCATCCAAATGTGTGCATAGCTAAGGTACCATGTTGTTAGCTAGCTAGCCAGGTAACATAACTAAACAAGGTTGTTAGTTATCTAACCAAAAATAGCCCGCGACATGGTTCCTTATGTAAAATGTGCACCAATTCGCAGTAGAAAAGGGAGAAGGTAGCTCCGTTAATATGGAGCATAACTTTTGACTGGTTTGGCCTAGAAATTCATGGTTTTCAGTGATATAATAGCCAAGCATTACTGTCACTGTGCTCTGTTTTTCCTCTATGGCTGCGTGACAGCAAAGCCTAGCAGACTGGCCTGCTTGTTCTAACGGGCGAATTTAAAGGTACGTATTCACTTTGCTCGCGCTGCGAGCTGCTCCAATAACTAGACAAATGTAACAGAAGCATCATCACTGTCTGCACACCCTCAGCACGCCATCACGGCTAAATAACATTTCAACCTAATGGAGATGCGCAGACAGAATGGACAGAGAGAAGCAGCTGAGGAGGCTAATGGCTCGGTAGGCTGCTCACAGAAGTCACCGGTGAGACTAGATGAAGCATTCTGATATAATCTCTCCTGGACCGACTAAATGCCAAACTTTCGCGTGAGGATTTTATTTCTGGGTAACCAATATTCATTCTGATGACATATCGGACATCACGCTCTGAACTTAGTTTGATATTCTATTTGTAGGACGCGGAGGGATGCATTCTGTGCTCAGTCAGTCATTCATTTATTTGAGAAACAAAATGTAAAAATGTAATGTAAATGTGAGTAATTTAGCAGACGCTCTTATCCAGAGCGACTTAAAAAGTCAGTGCATTCATCTTGAGATAGCTAGGTGGGACAACCACATATCAAAGGCAAGTACATTGTTCCTCAATAAAGTAGCTATCAGGGGAGACAGTAATGGGGAGGAGAAGTCACATTTATTTACTGATCACACAGGGAGAAGAAGACAAGATCTGTGAGTCTCTTTTATATCTCAATAGGTGCTGAGCACCTGCTGTCAGACTTATTTTATTTTGAATACGGATCTACATGATTCATGTGGATTACCTATTTTGAGATCAAACCAGCAAATATCGCAGAAAAGTGACGAGTTTGCATCCCTGTATGCTGTACATTTATGGTGTGTGTGTGTGTGTGTGTGCGTGCCTCCATACCCTCTCGGCCACTGCTCTGACAGACAAGATGCTGGTCCCATAGAGGTTCTCATTGAACTGGCCTGCCTCAATGAACTTATTATCCTGAATGTCCTTCTCCATCTGCTCCCGCGAGCCCACAAAGTGGTAGTCCTGGCCGTCCATCTCGTTCTCCCGCTGCGGACGTGTCGTGTCTGCACAGAGAGAGACCAGTTCAAATGACGGTTAGAGCGGTCACTAAAACACAGCGTTTACATACACTGCTGTGACAATGTGATGCATGTTGCGGAGTGGTCTACTCACGAGGAACGCAGGAGCCAAACTTGTGCGAGAACTCTGAAATCAGGTCATCGTTAACTCGGTCTTTCATTGGGCCTAAGATGATCACAGGCCTCGTGTAATGAACTGCAAACGAGAGGAGGAAGCAGGTCAGAACTAATGTCTGCAAACACTGGAATAAAGATAAGCATTAATGGTCACCAACCCTCTTCTACACAGAGAACAAATATATACGTATATTATACTTACTCTCCTGTCGAATCACTGGCTCGTATGAGAGAATTGTGTCTTCCTGGCCCTCTGAATAGCAGAAAGGAAGAAAACAGTATGTCGTCTTTATTATAATCCCATGACAATGGATGACCAGATGTGGTTGATAGTAGTTTCAAGTAGTCTTTTCATGCAGTCACATTTTCCATAACAGCACATAAGAGAAGGTTTTCCAACTAAGTGCCTGATACCACCTCAGTGGAATGCCAGCTAACTACAGCACAGACTCAAATAAGTTCTGGATACGGGCGTAATGACGTGCAGCATGCTTTTCATTTAGGTGGATCATCTTAGAAACAAGGCATTAACATCTTTTTGTTGAAGAAAAACACAGTTGCTTACTTGAGCTGCTTTCACTGTCGCTGGTGTTTGACGTCAGGCATTCTGCAAGGAGAAGAACATGTTTAGGGTGGGGAAAGTTTAAACCGGTCAGTGGTTGTAGTAGCCACAATCATTTTGGCGAAAAAAAAAAAAGGTTCACCAGTCTCAGAACATCAAGAAGAAAAAAACGAATCCCCCCGTTGTCCCACTGCTTAACCCCAAAGAAAACAACAGCCTTGTTCAGAGTGACATCACTCTCTATAGGGGGAAGTGGTTGGAGGTGGCAGCAATAGGAAATGAAGTGTTTCCTTTCACAAAGTCCCAACTGACCCTGCAGTCCCTTGCCTATGTTTCCTACGGAGGGGCCTGAATCTGTAACGGCACATACAATGTCAGGACAAGCAAAAGAAAACAGTGGAGGTTAGCCTGTTAACAAGGATGCGTGGGCACTGGGCAGTCAGCTCGGCTGGCTAACAGGGAAAAACAGGATAGGAAAAGCAAACCCTGTACAGTAAGTGAAGGGAGGGAGATACTAGGTTCTTCCAAGTAATCACTCTGACAATGCCCTGCTAAACTTTCATAGTCAAATCCCTACAGGGGAGGAGGAAGTCAGACGAGGTCTAACGCTTGTACTCTTACCCTAGGGGGTGTGTGTGTGTATGTATGTATGTAAGCATGTAAGCAAGAGAAAGCGCATGTGTGTGTTGCAGCCATTGCCAGTCGGGTCTGCATTGAACAGGCATTTAGCTCGGCGCTCAGGGGACAGCAGCTGCAGTGTGCCAGTCCAACCACACACTTACTCAAACTCTTTGATCCATAAAAGTCATCGCTTAACCCTGGGAAGTCCTGAGTGTCCCGACAGGTGAGAGCAGAAACAGAGAGAGAAGAGGCAGACAGGAAGAAGAAGAAGAGGTTAGTGAGCGCTGGAACAGGCCGAGAGCAAGGGAGGTGTGCTGTGCTGCTCGTTGGGAGATGGGGGGGACCAACACAAGGCACTGTGCTCCCTAAACCCTACTCTATTCCCAGTGAAAACCAAATGCCCTTTTCAATTAGAAACAGTCAGTCCCATTAAGGATGGGATTTTGACCCGTTGGTCTTAATGCTTTTTAGTGCTGCCGTCCAGTTAATTCTAGCTCTGTGGGTCAGTGACTGTGTGGATGAGGATTGACTGGGCAGCAGTAAATAGTGGGGGTGTATCAAGGCCTCTAGAAGCAGTACACCGTTACTGTGTTAGTGCAGCCAGACACGCACATGCCCTGGCAGCCAGCAGAACACACCTGGAGTCTCCACCAGAGGACAGACAGACGGACACCAGAGAGAGGCCGACACCTGAACCCCAGGCCTGGGTCTGTGTGGGTCCTCTCTGGGTGATTAAATGAGAGGGGAAAGACAGCCACGGTCTGCTCCCAGAGGTGAGTGGAGAGATGAAGCGGAGAGGAAAAGCGCGAAAAGCAAAACCCTCTGTTATCACACGTTGGGTACTCACGTTCAGACTCCAACTCCTGCACAATATTCTCCTTGCTCTTGTAAAACGGGAACTTGTGTGAGAGGTTGAAGCTTTTTTTGCGCTTTATTTTGATTGACTGCTTGGAGATGTGCATGATGATGGGGGGGGGGGGGGGGGGGGGGTGTGATGGGGGGGGGGGGGTGAAACAAAAAACACAACAATGTTTTTGTTCAACGTGGACACCGAACACACATGCAAAATGAAATAAAACAGACAAAAATGTAACAATAAATTAAGGCAGATAACCAGGGTGAAATGAATGGAACACTTTTGCAAAGGGGAGATGCTACTTCCATTTTTATCCTAGAAACGGTATATAGAAGCTGAAATTGCTTTCTTATATCATTACAGGAGTGTGAATGACAGGGTTAAAATATTACATGAACATCATGTGATAACACTTAGCCAATCAATAATTGACCAACGAGAGCCTAGATTTGTGAACCAGCTGTTTCATACATTGCCTGATGTACACGGATTATATATCACATAAACAAAAAAAACACTAATGCACTTAGATAGGACAGTTCTTATTAAGCGTTATAAACTGGGTGGTTCGAGCCTTGAATGCTGATTGGCTGACAGCCATGGTCTATCAGACCATATACCACGGGCATGACAAAACATTTATTTTTACTGCCCTAATTACGTTGGTAACCAGTTTATAATAACAATAAGGCACCTCAGGGGTTTGTGGTATATGGTCAATATACCACGGCTAAGGGCTGTGTCCAGGCACTCCACGTTGCGTCGTGCTTAAGAACAGCCCTTAGCCGTGATATATTGGCTATATAGCACACCCTCCTCGGACCTTATTACATAATTATTAAGCATGAGCCGGTTTGGTAGCCTGTCTGCAATGTAATGTATTGTGAGTCTTTAGTTTCCTGCACTAGCTCCAGTGAGTAGCTTGGTCCCTGCTACCTGCTCCTGTTCCCACATTGCCTGCCTCAGGGAGGGGGAAGTGGGTCAGCTCCTTAGGTCCCCACTGCCAGGCAGGAGAACCAGAGAGCCACCCTCCACACTCACCCGGTTGGACTCGATCATGCCCGTCCTGGCGTGGAACTTGACTGTTTTTAACCTCGCTCGCTCTTTCTTCTCCACCCTGCATAGAAAAGACCCATTTCAAATCGTTTACTGAGGCCCTTTGAACGTCACAACAGCTGCACATTTTGGATAGTAAATGGGGGTGCTGAGGATACCTCTTCTTGCTTGGAATGACCCCGATCTGCTCGCTCTCCCCGTGGGGCGTGACCAGGCGTGCCTGCCACCACTCGTCATCGGAGGCGTTGATGACATGCAGGATGTCCCCATAGGAGAAGCTCAGGCCCTGGCTGGGCAGACAGCTGTCTCTGGTCCGGTCGTAGTCAAACAGAGCTCTACACACACACACACATACACACACACGAGACACACAGAGAGAGCGAGAAAGACACACAGAGAGAGCGAGAGACAGAGGGGTGTAAGAGTCAATCACTCAACATATTACTGCACCATACTAGTAACAGGTTATGAAGTTTAAAACCCACTGCTTCTCATGATGAAACTTGACAATGTTATTGCAAAACAGACACTGGCTTCTTTGTTGCCAGTTTCTATTGAAGACAGCTATGCTGCTGCGGGCTGTCTGTTCTCTGTCAGACAGGTCAACCACTGCTATTTTACAGGGAGGAATTCCTGCTCTACAGGTTTCACCAATCTGACCTGGATCTACAGGACACTACGTGGTCCAGTGTGCAGTTACTATTACCAGTGTGTTCTCCCTACTGGTTGCCTGGTCTGAAGGTCCAGTGTGCAGTTACTATTACCAGTGTGTTCTCCCTACTGGTTGCCTGGTCTGAAGGTCCAGTGTGTTCTCCCTACTGGTTGCCTGGTCTGAAGGTCCAGTGTGGAGTTACTATTACCAGTGTGTTCTCCCTACTGGTTGCCTGGTCTGAAGGTCCAGTGTGGAGTTACTATTACCAGTGTGTTCTCCCTACTGGTTGCCTGGTCTGAAGGTCCAGTGTGCAGTTACTATTACCAGTGTGTTCTCCCTACTGGTTGCCTGGTCTGAAGGTCCAGTGTGTTCTCCCTACTGGTTGCCTGGTCTGAAGGTCCATTGTGGAGTTACTATTACCAGTGTGTTCTCCCTACTGGTTGCCTGGTCTGAAGGTCCATTGTGGAGTTACTATTACCAGTGTGTTCTCCCTACTGGTTGCCTGTTCTGAAGGTCCGGTGTGTTCTCCCTACTGGTTGCCTTGTCTGAAGGTCCAGTGTGGAGTTACTATTACCAGTGTGTTCTCCCTACTGGTTGCCTGGTCTGAAGGTCCAATGTGTTCTCCCTACTGGTTGCCTGGTCTGAAGGTCCAGTGTGTTCTCCCTACTGGTTGCCTGGTCTGAAGTATTCAGACTGCCCTGCTACTAGCTACCTGCAGGTAATGGTATTGAGTCTTACTGCCAGGTTGCATGACTGCCTCCCCTCACACAGGCATTCAGACACACCCTGGGTGTGTGTGTGTGTGTGTGTGTGTGTGTGTGTGTGTGTGTGTGTGTGTGTGTGTGTGTGTGTGTGTGTGTGTGTGTGTGTGTGTGTGTTGTTGGAGTGTGTGTGAGCACTGGAGAGGCCTCCTTACATTCCAGAGGCTGCTGCAGTGGGCTAAAACAGACACAGCCTTTTCCTCCATAACTGTATGCTTAGTCACCCACACAGATGAAAGGAGAGGATGGTTCTCCCTGGCTGACAGGAGTCTTATAGAGCATTAGTCATCCTGGTTTACGCTGTCTACAGGTGGCCCAGTGAGCTACAGTCTTGCTGGGGGACAACACGAATGGTCAAATCACACAGCAGAAGAATCTTACTTTTTTCATTTACATTTTCCCCCCCTTTAGTACATTAAACCGATTACACTAAGTATTTTGATCTGGCTTGTGTTCATAGTAAGATGCTTCTTTCTCTGTCAAGAATCTCCATCAAATAGGATCTGAAAGTGTTCATTATTGCAGCCTACATATTGGGCTCACATGAAGCTGCTAAACAGCACTTAACTTGAAATATGGTTCCAGTACTTAGGACATGAGTGTTACATCATAGATGAATCCTTTTCACCATGACCCACCCAGAGCCCTTCCTGTCCTGAATCAGGCAGCTGCACTCATTATAGCAGAGAGAGCGAGAGACCTGCCTGCCACCTGTTGCTCTTCCTGACTGACTGGCTGGTTGGCTTACTGGCTGGGGTTCCATACAGTTTGGCTTCATGCCCACAGCGTGATAACATTATGATACCAGCAGAACTTTTGCCAGTCATAGGATGTGCTATTTGTAAAATAGTTAATGTGTGGCATCCAACAGAAAAGCTTTCTCATCAAATTAATCAGATATTTGGCATCTGATAGTCTAATGATGACCTACTTTGTGATTATGAAAAATCTTTGTATTTGTGAGTGATGAGCTAAATGTGATGAGTTTGGGAGCTGTGTGTACTGTTTGTGTGTGTTCTGGTACCTGACGTAGACGGGGCGTTTCTCGCTGGTGCGCAGGGAGGTTTGTGTGTGTGTTCTGATACCTGATGGAACGTTTATCGCTGGTGCGCAGGGAGGTTTGTGTTCTGATACCTGACATAGAGGGAGCGTTTCTCGCTGGTGCGCGGGGAGGTTTGTGTGTGTGTTCTGATACCTGATGGAGCGTTTCTCGCTGGTGCGCAGGGAGGTTTGTGTGTGTGTTCTGATACCTGATGGAGCGTTTCTCGCTGGTGCGCAGGGAGGTTTGTGTGTGTTTTTCTGATACCTGACATAGAGGGAGCGTTTCTCGCTGGTGCGCAGGGAGCCCGACCCAGAGCTCATGCTGCTGTTCATCATCTGTTCCCTCAGGTCGTGGATCTTGGACTCAAACCGGCTGTACTCTGCAGGGACACACAAATGGTGTCAAGTCAGAATGTCACACACAGTTTCTCCCCCTTTAAATCTCACACACAATCGGATGTACGGTTGATGCACTTGCAGGGACAGAAAAACTGTGTCCATATCCGCAATGACACACATTAGGTTTGCAAAGGTAGGGTAAAATACTGGTAACTTTCAATGTTTACCAGTAAACGACCAGAAATGTTATAACATTGATTTGTCTATTTTCTCTTGAACCATATGGTCTATCCACTAGAAACTCATGAATACAGATATAAAAGTGAATACTTCATATGAATATTTAAGTTATTCAAATATAAGTTACCGAACACCCTAACACTTCCGTGTTTCTCCCCATTTCATTCTCACATACAGCGCCTAAAAATATCATTGCACCACTTTCCAGCTCGAAGTGTGACAACACTCATAGCCTGCAATAATGTCAAATCAAATTTTATTGGTCACATACACATGGTTAGCAGATGTTAATTTGAGTGTAGCGAAATGCTTGTGCTTATGCGACTACCTTATATACAATGTAAGGGGATGGAATAAGAAAATGTACATATGAAAATATGGATTTGCGATGGCTGTGCGGCATAGGCAAAATACAATAGATGGTATAAAATACAGTATAGACACACACGAGATGAGTAATGTAGGATATGTAAACATTATTAAAGTAGGATCATTTAAAGTGACTAGCGATACCTTTATTAAATCCATTTATTAAAGTGGCCAGTGATTTGAGTCTGTATGTTGGCAGCAGCCTCTCCATGTTTGTGATGGCTGTTTAACTGTCTGATGGCCTTGAGATAGAAGCTGTTTTTCAGTCTCTCGATCCCAGCTTTGATGCACCTGTACTGACCTCGCCTTCTGGATGATAGCGGGGTGAACAGGCAGTGGCTCGGGTGGTTGATGTCCTTGATTATCTTTTTGGCCTTCCTGTGACATCGGGTGCTGTAGGTGTCATGGAGGGCAGGTAGTTTGCCCCCGGTGATGCGGGCTCTCTCTGGAGAGCCTTGCGGTTGAGGGCGGTGCAGTTGCCGTACCGGGCTGTGATACAGCCCGACAGGATGCTCTCGATTGTGCATCTGTAAAAGTTTGAGGGTTTTAGGTGACAAGCCAAATTTCTTCAGCCTCCTGAGGTTGAAGAGGCGCTCTTGCGCCGTCTTCACCACGCTGTCTGTGTGGGTGGACCATTTCAGTTTGTCCGTGATGTGTACACCGAGGAACTTACCAGTTTCCACCTTCTCCACTGCTGTCCCGTTGTTGTGGATGGGGGGGGGTGCTCCCTATGCTGTTACATGAAATCCGCGATCATCTCCTTTGTTTTGTTGACGTTGAGTGAGGTTGTTTTTATGACACCACACTCCGAGGGCCCTCACCTCCACCCTGTAGGCTGTCTTGTCGTTGGTAATCAAGCCTACCACTGTAGTGTTGTTTGCAAACTTGATGATTGAGTTGGAGGCATGCATGGCCACGTAGTCATGGGTAAACAGGGAGTACAGGAGAGGGCTGAGAACGCACCCTTGTGGGGACCCAGTGTTGAGGATCAGCGGAGTGGAGATGTTTCCTATCTTCACCACCTGGGGGCGGAGAGTCAGAAGGTCCAGGACCCAGTTGCACAGGGTGGGGTCGAGACCCAGGGTCTCAAGCTTAATGATGAGTTGAGGGTACGATGGTGTTGAATGCTGAGCTGTAGTCAATGAACAGCATTCTTACAGAAGTATTCCTCTAGTCCAGATGGTTTAGGGCACTGTGATGGCAATTGCATCGTCTGTGGACCTATTGGGGCAGTAAGCAAATTGGAGTGGGTCTAGGGTATCAGGTAGGGTGGAGGTTATATGATCCTTGACTTGCCTCTCAAAGCACTTGATGATGACAGAAGTGAGTGCTACGGGGCGATAGTCATTTAGTTCAGTTACCTTCGCTTTCTTGGGAACAGGAACAATGGTGGCCATCTTGAAGCATGTGGGGACAGCAGACTGGGATAGGGATTGATTGAATATATCCGTAAACACACCAGCCAACTGGTCTGCGCATGCTCTGAGGACGCGGCTAGGGATGCCGTCTGGGCCGGCAGCCTTGCGAGGGTTAACACGTTTAAATGTTTTACTCACATCGGCCACGGAGGAGAGCCCACAGTCTTTGGTAACGGGCCGTGTCGGTGGCACTGTATGGCCTCAAAGCGCGCAAAGTTGTTTAATTTGTCTGGGAGCAAGATGTCGATGTCCACGACAGGGCTGGTTTTCTTTTTGTAATCCGTGATTGTCTGTAGACCCTGCCACATACGTCTCGTGGTTGAGCCGGTGAATTGTGACTCTACTTTGTCGCTATACTGACGCTTTGCTTGTTTAATTGCCTTGCGGAGGGAATAACTACACTGTTTTGTATTCTGTTATGTTTAAATCGTCACAGAGCGTACAACGTCTCCAATGCACTTACTAATAAACTCACTCACCGAGTCAGCGTATACGTCGATGTTATTGTCTCAGGCTACCTGGAACATATCCCAGTCCACGTGATCAAAGCAATCTTGAAGCGTGGAATCCGATTGGTCAGACCAGGGTTGGATAGACCTAAGTACGGGCACTTACTGTTTTAGATTCTGGCTACAGGAGGGGAGCAACAAGATGGAGTAATGGTCAGATTTGCGGCTTATACGGCTGTGACTATAATCAAAAATAATTATCTTGGGAGATAATGCAGTCGGCATTATATTGTAAGGAATTCTAGGTCAGGTGAACAAAAGGACTTGAGTTCCTGTATGTTGTTATGATTCCACCACGAGTCGTTAATCATGAGGCATACACCCCCGTCCTTCTTCTTACCAGAGAGATGTTTGTTTCTGTTGGTGCAATGCGTGAAGAAACCGGGTGGCTGAACCGACTCTGACAACATATCCTGAGTGAGCCATGTTTCCGTGAAACAGAGAATATTATAATCTCTGATGTCTCTCTGGAAGGCAACCTGTGCCCAAATTTTGTCCACCTTGTTGTCTGGAAACTGGACATTGGCAAGTAATATGCTCGGAAGCGGTGGATGGTATGCTCGCCTTATAAGTCTGACCAGGAGGCCGCTCCGTCTGCCTCTCCTGCGGCGACAACGTTGTTTTGGATCGGCCTCTGGGATTAGATCCAATGTCCAGGGGGAGGTCTGAACAAAAGATCTGCTTCGGGAAAGTCGTATTCCTGGTCGTAATGTTGGTAAGTTGACGTCGCTCTTATATCCAATAGTATGTAATAACACTTAAGATTTTCTGGGCTAACAATGTAAGAAATACATTAAAAAACGAATTACTGCATAGTTTCCTAAGGACTTGAAGCGAGGCGACGATCTTGCTTTATGAAGTCGACTACTAGCGTCTCCTGGCCATTGAATGTGTGGCTCAGCACTCGGGTGAGCAGTGTGAGAGTGGTGGTTCAGTAGCGGCTCTTTTCAGCCTGATTCATTACCTCAGGACCAGATGGAGCTTCATCATGTCTCTGCCTCACACATCCACTAATATCTCCTGTCAGGTCATTGATTATGCAAATTAATTAAGTACGTTCAACATGGAACTCAAACATGATTTTTTCCAAAGGAAGCTAGCCACCAACACGTTTGAAAGCCAGTCCAACCCGTTTGAATGGATGACCATTTGTCATGGTGTATAAATCCACTGCTTCCTGATATATGAATCCACCTAAGCCTCCTCATTAAACATGCACTCATCAAGATCAAAATCAACAGACGCTGATTGAAAAACAAGTACTTGTGATGAGAACCATGTAAACGTCAGAACCACAATGGTGTTAGTGGAGTGCCGCAACCAACGTTTGTATCTGGAGTCCCCACCACATGAGATAAGGCAAGATAAAGCAAATATACGTGGAAGCAAAACATTGATTCCAACAATATTGTGTCAGAGGTTCCACATTGACAGTAACATACTGGACAAGATGCCATTCATTCCATTGAGTGATAACCGACCACATACCATTGCCTCTGAAGTTACCACTATCGACAAACTAAGGGACATTCAGTACGTATCAACTTCAAAAGGTTATACTTTTAGAACAGAGTTGCTTTAACACAAAATATTGTTGTGCAATGAGTCTGACTCCCATCCCTGTAAGGGTTTCACTCACCTTAGAAATCAGTCGGCTGGATGGAAACACTTTCCAATATGAGAATGATCAGAAATCAATGTTCTAAAGGTAGCCTAACCTCAGAAACAACCTTTCCTCTAATGATGATTTAGGCTACTCCAGTTTATCCGTAAATAAACCATATCAGATGTGAAAAAAAGGTCATTCTCTCTGGCAGTAGGTCCCCAGCCTCAACTCTACCCCCCCAGCCGAAACCCGAAGTAGAGAGGATTCAAAGCAAACAGAAACCACTCCCGAGGCATGATGTTTAGTCTCCGCCCTGCTCCCTCTCTCTGGCTGCGGCTTAACGATACAGGAGGATGGCACAGCAAGGTGAGGTAACCCGACACCACCTGCCTGTAACTAGGGGCAACGCCCAGGCACTATCAGGAGCCACAGAGCAGCCTATGCGGAAGCAGCCAGGCAGACTAGTCCACTTGGCTCTCAGACAAGGGAGGGGAGAAAAAGGAAAACTGCCGGAAGCAAGGATATAAGAGGGCGGGAGGGACAAGAAAAAAGACTGAAGGAGAGACCCAGACATTAGTGTCCTATTTCCAAGAATATCAACACACCACATCGTTAGTCAACGCTCCCCAGAGCAATGGAGAAGAGAGTGTAGTGGGTGGGGGTGGTGGGGCCCTCACTCCTAAAGGTCTGTAAGCAGCGCTATATCCATTGTCAGTCATCCCTTCAGTCCTAACCACCAGAGAGAGACTGAGGGGCAGGACCACCCTGCAGCCCCCCTCCAGCTGCCAGGCTCCACAGGGAACACATGTAACAACAGAGAAAACAGCTGTAGTCTGCAGTCAGCTTGGCTTTCAGAGGGGATTGAAGCACCGCAACCTGATATGGAGCTGAGTCCATAACCAAGTCCCAAACACCATAACCAACAAGTCAAAACAACAACAGTCTTCAAATCTACACCACCAAAAAGCACAAACTCTTATTGGAATAAGTACGATAGGAGAGTACATTTTGGAATGATCCCTAAGGAATAAGTACAGGGAGACAAGAACAGAAACTGGGTCATTTCTGCATCTCGCCATATCCTACTGCTTGTCCTTATTAGCTGTACTGTCTTTTATTTTTTTGTCGGGGGCTGCCTGCTCCACTCTTGATCCTGTCATGAAACAGCCCGGGCATGTGTTTGTAATATAAGTTTACAGTGCTATGTTGCCATGTTCTCTGGGTTAGTCTAGGTTGGGACTACTTTCCCAGTGCTATAACATGAACATGTAAACCTGGACTACCCTCATTCGTGAAATGAGTTGCTGGGGTTGACATTTAGCCTAGTCTTGTCGCTGTGAAACCCCTCGCCGGGGCAGGGATAAGGTCTACTGTAATTCTACCCCAGTGACAGAGAGGGAGGGGGGGCATGAGAGTACACTATGCACCTCTCCATTCCACTCAATGTTACAATTGAGAGTTAGAGTGACATTTGGTGGCAGTCCAGTAAGTATGAAAGGGTGCAGTCTCTACTCTCTGCTGTGAGTTCAGCTCATGTATTCTTCAGTGCTGGCCTTCCATCAGAGGTCTGTGGAGTGGACGGCCGGGCTCCTGCCCCTGAGAGAGAGGAGTCCAGGCAGTGAGCCCAGCATGAAGCAGCATTTACACTCCACTTACTCCTGACTGACTGACTGTCCTCTACAACGGTCCGGGTCCCTCCTCTGAATAGACCCAGGCTAAGGACATGTCATGTCTGAGCTCAGGACGCCAGCTGAGTTATTGGCCACAGATCTTAGTGCACTCTTGACTCATCCATCTAGGTCTGGTTAAATATTGCCAGCGCTAGACTTTAACAGATACTGATCAGATTGTCCTGAAGGATACAACAGTAGACAGGCACGATACTACAAAAGGCACTGTTGTATTGACTTGAGGCATTTTATAAAACAAGAGTTCACTCTGGCAAATACAACATTATTTCAAGATATTGTTTGACCCCTGTAGATCAAACATTTAACAGACTGGCAACATATACTATGGTAGATGGGGCATCATTAATTATCTACTGTAAAAAGACACCCTTTGCTGTTCTTGGAGGCACATCAGCCTAGTGGGCCTGGGCCACTAGCCCAACTGGTTCCAGAGCCAGAATCCAACTCTGATTCAATGAGCTTTTCTGGCCTCCATTACCTGACCTTTCTTCCCACAGAAATGCCAGACCCATGGAGAGTAATTAAACCCTCCTTGATCCAGGTTGATGTTTTGTGTGTTATTGGAGGTATCCGGAATATGGGAGAGAACAAGCTACAACTTAGACTCCTACATTCCTGTCATAGTCCAAGCTGAGAGGAGAGCTGAGACCTAAAGCTCATATCCTTTCAATTGTTGTTACAGCGTGTGCATGCATACCAGATTCTACTTCTAAAGAATGTCATATTTACCTATGATCTGCCCTTTATGCTTTTGTTATTAGGCTGTGTTTGTCTTTGTTACCTGCATATGAGAATTGTTCTATGACATTGTATAAACTGCCTTTATTTTGCTGGACCCCAGGAAGAGTAGCTGCTGCTTTGGCAAATGGTCAAGCCTCACCCTGACATATCAATCAGGTGGTTGAAAAGGTGTTTCCTGATGAGGTCACTTCCTGAAATGACAGGACCTGCTCCATTCTGGTCAGGGCTATAAGGATGCAGCTAATGTCAAAGTGAGATCAAAAGTTGCATGTTACAGTCGCGGCCGGATAATTTTTGCGTTTTAATTAACGCTAAACTAATTATCCTTACCGGCTACGAGAAGCACTTCTGACATTAGCTGCACCCCATCTACTCAAAACCCTCCACTCTGACCACACCTCTGTGTCCACCTGTTTGTTATCTAATGAGGCATTTCTTATCGCTAAATCAATAAGAACACTGACAAGAGTAACGTTAGCTGGCTAACAATCTAGTTGAGAGTAATTTACTAAGTCGTTCACTATGATGCAACATTTATAACTAACGTGACCTAGCTACTAAACCTTTAGATAACCTCTGACATTATATTAAAGGTTGAATGCTAACGTTAACACGCTAACTTTAGCTAGCTAGATAACGTCCTCAAATCATTTGACTAACTAACGTTACCGTAGCTAGCTAATTTACCTAACTGTATTTGGTGGAAACTGGCGAGCTATGGGCACATAACTAACTACTATAGCTAGTTAGCTACAAATACAATCTAGTTTATAGATAATTCCAAACGGATCCTAGCATTTGGTTAAACTAAGAGTTTACCAAACGGCGCAAACAGGAGCTAATCCACCGCGCAGGTTTAACGTTAGCTTGGTGGCAAGATAATACTTTGTTTGCCCCGTAACTTGGTTGTGCAACAACAGAAACCCCTATAATGGCAAGTTACTGTCGTTAACCGACCCCAAAAGCTTGAGTGACTACACAAATGTTACAGTAAATGTTCCTGATTCCACTGTATTCTCTCCACCCTCTTTCCTGTAAATGGGAGCGCGCGGGACAACAATTGCTCCTGTTTATTTCCTCACCTCTGTTCAGTGCAATGCTGTGTTACTTCGCAGCCCGTGGTATCTGATCCTAACATCCAGCCGACTGTGAATTCATGCCCATCCCCCATGCACATTTGTGTGTAGCTGAAGAAGTTCAAAAGTTCCTCCACCTTTCCTTTCTTCTCCCTAGTATATCCTCGCGCACGCTCTGTAATTATGTTCGCGCCCCTCTGCCTGCCCTCACTCCAGTTTGTTTTGTTTCCGTTTTCCTTCCCTAGTACAGTGACCGCCGAGACGGAAACACTGTACACGGAGGATTGGACTCGAAACCGTGGAAAGAAGGACAACAGCCAGTCCTTCGGTTGCCCGCCTTGCAGTTGGCTCTACACTTCAGCCTGGCTGTACAGCGAATGTATTAATGTAAGCGGAGCCCCTGAACATGAATCCCGGCACAGTCAGCCAATCACAAGACGCTCTGTAGCCTACTGTCCTCATTTGCGAACCAGACTCTCTTCAAGATAACTAAGACAGACCAGGTAAGGGCTTGCATGTACCCAGATGAAGACAGCTTGGCTGTCCAAACGTTGGTTCTAAAATTATTTCATCTGAGCTCTCTCCTTTTCTTTTTCAAGGGGTGCATGTAGCCTAGCCTACACCACTGCAGTAGTTTAAACATTTGGGACATTAACATGTCACATGGTTCTGAAAGATTGGTTTAGCTTTATTGTAAATATTTACATTAGTAGGTCAACACTTCAAAGTAAGAAATACAAATACTGTAGAGGCTGGTTTGCTTATCTAGATCACCTGTATGCCCCTCATCTAGTGCAGTCCTCTGTAAGACTGAGATGATTATTCAGCACATCTGTTCCACAACATAAAGATCAAGATAAAGAATGAGCTGTTTGTGCGGTTGCTCAGCAGCCCCCTTACTGCACATAAACAGACCTTTAGTTGCTTTGGATGACAGCAACTAAAATGTAAAGTATGTGGTGTAGGTAGGTTTGGGTTGAGAGAGAGCAGAGAAACTCCTACCTTCTGGTCGGTACTGGGCGATGATGGTGACCGTCTGGCCGGCCCTCTTCAGCGCTGCAGCTGCCTGCTCGTGGGTGGCGTTCCGCAGGTTCACCCCATTCACCTGAGACACATAGCAGAGGGCAGAACCTCAACCATGGAGCCTTATTGACAGGTCAATGGAACAACCAGCACAGAGCTATTGAGCCAACAAAGGAATAAGACTACCTGGCTCTGACATAAGGATGTGTAGGAGAGCCTCATCCTGTTTATCCTCTCCTGGATCACCAGCTGGATGATTAGTTTTCAATCAGTGGAGGTATGACCTTGGCATGATGAACAGTTTTGTGACTAGAGAAAATGGCTGATTCATAATCCCACGAGGACCATTGAGCAGATGTGCCCTCTAGAAAGGTACTTATTTGTCATCATGGGGGGCCTTGCATTAGCTATAAGAGATTATTGGTTTAAATGAGAGCTGTGACCTTGACTGGAAGATGGTCCAATGGTCTCTTTGGTTTACTTTGATTCCATGCTGCCCAACTTATTATATTTATCCTGTTACCACTTTGGGTCTACTCCTCTCTCCATTGTTATTGTCTGTTGGTAAAGGCACGTCTTCGATGGTAAATCTTTAGTGCTAAAACACCTTAAATGCACTAATACTGTATACGCTATGCAACTTGCTATACATTTTAAAGCAATGTGTAAACCCTGCCACAGGTTGGCTGGCTGGTTAGTTAGTTGCCAGGACCGGTAAGCCACTGACCGAGAGGATGCGGTCTCCCCTTCTGAGCTCTCCGCTCAGGTCTGCTGGTCCTCCAGCCAGGATGAAGGAGACAAAAATGCCCTCTCCATCCTCGCCGCCCACGATGTTGAAGCCCAGCCCCGTGGAGCCCTTGTGCAGCAGCACCTTCCGCGGCTCCCTGCCAAACAGAGCAACAGCGTCAGGGCGCGGGGCGGGACTGGGAGAACAGGAGAGAGGCAGAGACAGACAGAAAGAGGGAGAGAAGTGTTTAGTTTATTAATTCGACCGTAAAAAGAAGAAAAAAAGAACACAAAACTTGATGCACATCATGGAGGATAACACACAGTCTGGGACTTATTTACATTGTGGTCCTCTTGAGACAACATGGCTAGGCAAGATCGGACACGGTTGAACACAGTATGACAGCGAGATAATAAAACATAAAAACAAAGAAGAACATCTATCTCATCATTGCAGTTACATCGTAGGATACATTCATATGGGCACAAAACAGTTTTTTACTTTATTTTTAAAGCTGCCCAGAGAGGACGTTATTTTTATGGGCAGCGGCAACTCATTTCACTCGGAGGCTCCAATATACAAGAAAGTACCTTTCCCAGCATTACTCCTGAACCTGTATAAGCACACATTAGCAACACCTGATCTGGTGCTGTGATTGTGTGCATCCCTAACATGGGGAAAGTAGTCATTCAGATATCTGGGTGCAGAACCATAAAGCCTCCTGTAAACCAGACCCTGTCTAATCTGGGACACCCTAATTAAACCAAACCCAGTCTAATCTGGGACACCTTCATTAAACCAGACCCAGTCTAATCTGGGAAACCCTCATTAAACCAGACCCAGTCTAATCTGGGACACCGTGATTAATCCAGACCCAGTCTAATCTGGGACACCCTAGCCTGAACAGGCAGCCAGTTGATTCCTGAAAGCAGCCTCTGCCTATGTGAGTACATGGACTCACCTTAAATACTACCCTGATCAGTTTATTCTGGGCTATCTGGAGCTTCCCCTTCAGAAGCTTAGATAAGCCTCCAAACCAGGAAGTACTAGCAATGTCTAAATGGTATTGAATAAGGGCAGTGGCTAGCACTCTCATGGAGTCCTTATCAAGAAGCTTGGACATTTTAGCCAGAAACTTGGTCCTGGCATTAACCTTCCCTAGCACTTTAGTGGCCATGGTCACACTCCCCAAGCTTCCATTAAGGATGCATCCCAGGTAGCTAACAGAGGTTTTAGTGGTAGTAGGTTTTAGTAGTGGAAAGTGAGGGAGAGAATGAGAAGAGAGAAAGAGGGGGAGGAGTGAGAAAGAGGGAAGGAAGAGAGAAAGATAGAGGGGGAGACGGAGGTAGTTTAGGAAACAACCCACACCAACATCTGTTTATACATGGCGCCAACTTGTATTCTGGAAAAGGTGACACATACATCTCTTATTTTGAAGTAAATATACAATCCTTCGACTATGCTGCTGCAGAGCATGAAGAGAAGCGCTTTCTATGCATGTTTCAAAGTAAATACTTTCATATACCTTTGCAGGAAAGAAAAAATCCCAGCATATAAATGAGTAATAAACATCATTCCACAAACGGAACCAAAAAATGTGAAAAAGGAAATGAAATACTTAGACGGCACTCTCACGGGTTGAACTACACTGGCAATAGGCATGTAAGAAGAACATGTGGTGATTATGATCAGACTTCACCTCGAACAATGCTTTGAGTTTCAAGGGACAACTGGGCCCACCAAGACATGCTGTCTTTCATGAACAATTTGCCCCCTCGGGCACTGTTCCGTCTCACGCTCATGTGCTCACACACACACAATGAGCAGCCCCACGCTTGACTGCTCCTGCTGCAGCTCTGTTTTAGCTTTAGCCGCTGTGAGTCATCATCAGGCAGGCTGAATTCCAGACTGTGTCGTACTGAGGATCTTGAAGAGGCCAAACCACTGCTAGGGACCATCAAAAACCTTCTGAGAACATGCCTCAGATATAAGGCAAAGACACACTTTGCAGAGGCTCTGGAAGCTTACACAGACACACACACAGTCACCCCTCTCAGCAGAGCCCTCCGCATGGTTCCCATTAGTGGTCTTCACTCCCAGTACTCAGCCTGCGGTCCACAAGAACAATTCCTACTCAATCCCTAATGGCTTTGCTCTAAGTTGCTGAAGAGACTCTTTTTACATCAATGGAGGCCAAGACTGCATGCATACAGTATATACTTTCCTAGCATTAGTCTTAGGGCCTGACTGAAAACAACCCTGATTGTTCCAGTAAAACATGTGAAGAGGCATGGTGGTAAGTTTTAAATGGTTTCACAAAGGTTGATTAACATTAATAAAAGGTACTTAGACTGAAGAGAAATTATTGAATGGTACTTACATAAATACCTCACATTGATCTAAAACCCATATCAGCACATTCTGGATTGTTACAAGAGGGTTGGAACCAAAATTATTTTCTAATTGTTCCGTTCCGAACAGAAACCCTTATTTTTTATTTTCCATTCCAGTGTTCCAACCAGAAAATAAAGTTCTGAACTGGTTCGAACCTCCAAAAAAGTAATGGTTCCTTTGCATTCTTTTTTAACCTGTGAAATCTACATTTTTACAAAATAGCTCATTCATTTACTTGACCCATTAGTACAGATAGAGAAGCTTGCTATGGAACGTGTAAGCTACAGTAGTTGTTTGCATGTTTGATTGGTCAGATAAGTAAAGGTGCGAGATGTGACTGAAATTTCACTGATGGGGAGGAAGCGAGAGAGAGGGGTAGACATGGAGGGGGCTTAACTTGAAGCGCTGAACATAATGACGTGATTTGAAATGTGTTTAGGCTATTACTAGCATTGTAACTTCACCAAATTACAGAATTATATACTAGACATTAGGAATATTTTGGGGAACAAAAAAATAACATTATTAACCAGTTCTGTTCCAGAACACGAGAGATCACTTTCGTTTCCGTTTCCGTTTCTGTTCCTCCCCCAAAAATGCTGTTATTTTTCGGTTTTTAGTTCTGTTCCCTGAACCGGTTACAACCCCTGGTTACAATACCCTCCAAATATAATGCATTTCCTCTATTGAGAGTCCCTTCATTTAAGTTCATGCCCATGGCCTCAACCTAGAGCATACTGTATGACTAAAGCCTATTTGGCAGTGAAAGCCTGATGAACAATAGTAGCAGTGCAGTAGGTCTGGGTCTGAATAAGGCAGTCTTTTTCAAATGACTGCATTAGGTTTGTTCCCACATGGGAGGGTGAGTCAGAGATTCATTAAGCCCATACTGACCACACACACACACTCCTCTTTCGGTCATCCATCCACAACTTTGCTTAGCAGCGGCTCTTTTCTATATATCTTTCTAAAGGATGAATACCTTTTTGTAAAAACGACATAACACTTACATACACAATTGGGTAACAGACATGTGTATAACACATGATAAATTATCTTTAAAAGACCTCATAAAATAGCAGCAAGCAGCAAAACAAGAAGACCGTTGTACCCCCCCCCCCCCCCCCCCCCAAAAGCGGACCAGGAAGTATCTGATCATCCAGGGGAGCTCTATGTGCTCATTCTGAAAAGACCCTCCCATTCCAACTCAGACACCCGCATCACCATGGTTACCTGAGGTTCCTATGTTTGCTCCTGATTGACAGTCGCTTCCTCAGCCGCTCGGGGCGAGCTCTCACAAACGACATGGAGGAGGAGATGTTCACCGTGAACATGGCGGCTACTGACTGTGGCACATTATTACTCAAACCCCAGGCATTATTACTTTAACTCCAGGGAGAAGTTAGCTATCCCTCTAACACTGCTCTCTATCTCTCCCTTGCTGGTGAGAGGAGCTCTGGTTGAGTCTCGCTGTGTACCGACGGAATCGCAGGCTGTTGTGTGATGGGAAACAGCTCCACTTTGGCCTGTCAAACTCTACATCACATCATCAGCAACAGGACAAGACTTAACCCTCACCCGCCCACACAGAGCAGACCAGAGACATCTCTAAAGAACAGAACCACATCCTACAGGAAACATCCAGGGTAGGTTCCCCCGTGCCAAGCTTCCTCCTCACGTCGCCCAGGCTTCCCTTGAGTGGCTCAGAGGGCTGTGTGTCACAGCAAAAGGTGACGGGAGTGGGATGTTGTCGGGAGGACCTCATCGCTTATCTGACGGTGGTGTCCTGGGCCAGCCCACCCAGACGCAGCAACAGCACACCAGCATTCCTGTCCATCAGCCCAGCGCTCTTGAGATTAGGCAGACAGTCTCCCAGCAGCTCCCTGCTAATTTGTGATAGAATAAACAAGCTGAGGAAGTCATGAACTTAACTTACAAATCCCTGACATCACATCCTCAAGGAATTGATGACAGTCAGGACCCGGAAATAACATAGTTGTCTTTCAGTAAAACAGCAGGATACAACTGAGGAGAAAATGTGAATAACCAAAGTTATTTGAGTGTTGGTGCTCTCTAAGTAAAGGTGTGAGTTTGTTTTGTGTGCCAGCACACGTGTGTATGTAATCCTGATAACAGAAAAAAGGCTTAGGCAGTGAATTCCAAAGGTTATGAACACAGGGATCAAGCACTCCCTCCCTATCATATGACCTCCTCCCCCCTCGTCTTGTCATCCACGGCAGGAATGTAAACAGTTATGGTGCTGTAAAACCTTTACTCTCTATGCCTGTCTATGGGCCTCTCTCTCCCGTTCACCCCGTCTCTCTCTACTTCTCTTTCGTTGTCTCTCTCTCTTTGCCTCACTCACTCTCTATATATATCACTGCCCCAACCATCCTCTTCCCTCAATGTTTTGGCTGAGGCTGTGAGGCTGAGGCAGCTCAGTCCTAATGCTCTGAATGGAGATGTGGGGTTCAGCAGGTCGTGCCTCCCCAGTGCTGTGCTGCTCTGCTGCTCTGCTCTGGCAGTCTCCCTCTCCTCAGCCCAATAATTGGCTCTGCTTGGCTGATTAATAGTGGACACTGTGGACCACCATTTTCCATGAACACAGAGAGACCAAGTCTCAGTGGAAAACATTAGCTCCCTCTCTTTCTCTCTGGCAGGATCACAAGCCCGTTGCGTGCAGGGCTGGCGTAAACAGATGTAAGAAAGACTGCTCTCTCGTCCCTCTTTTAGTTCTCCCCTTCACATTCTCCAGTGGATTGTACCACTACTTCCTCCCACTCTCTCTTTCTATTTCATTCGAATTCAGTGGTGTTCAAACTTCTTCAGCGGGGACCCCCTTTTTTCCACCGGAATTTCTGGGTACCCCATTTTTCCCGAAGGAATTTCTTGCGACCCCACCAGAAATCTAATGACACAACCTTAAATCTGTACATTTAGATTGTTAACGACAACAAATACATCTCAATTAATTGCATTTTCATCTCTTATCAAAATGAAAAAACAAACAAAAAATACATTTACTCAATAACGTTGTATCTTTCAAATGATCTTTCTCAAAAACATTTATATTGTCCTATACAATAATCTGTACTCTTAATTTTTTGTTCCCAAATAAAATAAAATAAAACATTTTGGCAACCCCACTGCAGTAGTGGGGTTGCCAAAATAAATGAATACCACTGTTCTAATTTGACATGGAAAAGAAAGTCCTCACTGCTTAGGCAACAGACGGTTAAATATATTTCAAGCCTCTCAGAGCAGCTAAGAATAAACCAGACGCAATGAATGATTAACAGTTTACACTCACTCTGGAGTTCAACTGAACAATTTTTATTTTAAATTTTTTAATTTACAAGGAACAATGATGACTTTTTTCTAACCTTCCAGCTGTCTCTGTCCAGACTCACTCCTATCTGTGCTATGAATGGTTTCCAGTGGCCATTGAAGACCCTGCTGCTAATGTGTATAAATCCCTGTGATCCTCTCTAAAAGCTTATCGGGTCAAAGGTTGATCAGAATCCCGAGTGAAGAACAATGTCAAGTTACTGATTAGCTCACCTGCTGCAGGCTCTGTGGATTCATGTTGTGTTTACTGTAGCTAGTCTCTGGGAAAACAGTCCTGGCCCATAGCATTCTTTCCTCTGATAGTGCCCAGTTACACAGTTCAGGTGGCATTATTGGTCAGCTGAGACAAACACACACACACATGAGCTGTTCACGAGTTCTCATTTAAAAAATATATTGTATCTCAACGAGGATTAATTCACCTGGATTAATAAAGCTCACATAGCCTATAGCAGGGCTCCAACCCTGTTCCTGGAGTGCTACCGTCCTGTAGGTTTTCACTCCAACCCTAATCTAGCACACCTGATTCTAATAATTAGCTTTTTGGCAAACTGAATCAGGTTAGTTACTACTGGGGTTGTAGTGAAAACCTACAGGAGGGTAGCTCTCCAGGAACAGGGTTGGAGAGCCCTGGCCTACAGAAACCAAAGTGATACAGTCGTGGCCAAAAGTTTTGAGAATGACACAAATATTAATTTTCACAAAGTCTGCTGCCTCAGTGTCTTTAGATATTTTTGTCAGATGTTACTATGGAATACTGAAGTATAATTACAAGCATTTCATAAGTGTCAAAGGCTTTAATTGACAATTACATGAAGTTGATGCAAAGAATCAAAATTTGCAGTGTTGACCCTTCTTTTTCAAGACCTCTGCAATCTGCCCTGGCATGCTGCCAAATAACTTCTGGGCCACATCCTGAATGAAGTCAGCCCATTCTTGCATAATCAATGCTTGGAGTTTGTCAGAATTTGTGGGTTTTAGTTTGTCCATCCGCCTCTTGAGGATTGACCACAAGTTCTCAATGGGATTAAGGTCTGGGGAGTATCCTGGCCATGGACCCAAAATATCGATGTTTTGTTCCCCGAGCCACTTAGTTATCACTTTTGCCTTATGGCAAGGTGCTCCATCATGCTGGAAAAGGCATTGTTCGTCACCCAAACTGTTCCTGGATGGTTGGGAGAAGTTGCTCTCGGAGGATGTGTTGGTGCCATTCTTTATTGATGGCTGTGATCTTAGGCAAAATTGTGAGTGAGCCCACTCCCTTGGCTGAGAAGCAACCCCACACATGAATGGTCTTAGGATGCTTTCTGTTGGCATGACACAGGACTGATGGTAGCGCTCACCTTGTCTTCTCCGGACAAGCTTTTTTCCGGATGCCCCAAACAATCGGAAAGGGGATTCATCAGAGAAAATGACTTTACCCCAGTCCTCTGCAGTCCAATCCCTGTACCTTTTGCAGAATATCAGTCTGTCCCTGATGTTTTTTTCTGGAGAGAAGTTGCTTCTTTGCTGCCCTTCTTGACACCAGGCCATCCTCCAAAAGTCTTCGCCTCACTGTGCGTGCAGATGCACTCACACCTGCCTGCTGCCATTCCTGAGCAAGCTCTGTACTGGTGGTGCCGTGATCCCGCAGCTGAATCAACTTTAGGAGACGGTCCTGGCGCTTGCTGGACTTTCTTGGGCTCCCTGAATCCTTCTTCACAACAATTGAACTGCTCTCCTTGAAGTTCTTGATGATCCGATAAATGGTTGATTTAGGTGCAATCTTACAGGCAGCAATATCCTTGCCTGTGAAGCCCTTTTTGTGAAAAGCAATGATGACGGCACGTGCTTCCTTGCAGGTAACCATGGTAGACAGAGGAAGAACAATGATTCCAAGAACCACCCTCCTTTTGAAGCTTCCAGTCTGTTATTCGAACTCAATCAGCATGACAGAGTGATCTCCAGCCTTGTCCTCGTCAACATTCACACCTGTGTTAACGACAGAATCACTGACATGATGTCAGCTGGTCCTTTTGTGGCAGGGCTGAAATGCAGTGGAAATGTTTTGGGGGGATTCAGTTCATTTGCATGGCAAAGAGGGACTTTGCAATTAATTGCAATTCATCTGATCACTCTTCATAACATTCTGGAGTATATGCAAATTGCCATCATACAAACTGAGGCAGCAGACTTTGTGAAAATTAATATTTGTGTCATTCTCAAAACTTTTGGCCACAACTGTATATTAAGATCTCTGTGTATGATTCCAGTGAGCTAGTAGTGTCATATGGAGAGGGGAATGGGTCTGTGAGGTGACTGTCTGTAGCAACACTGAGGGCGACGCATTGCGGCGCAGATGGGCACAGGGCCGACGATACCGGCCCTCTCTCTCTGACTCACCCTCACACCAGTGGAGGCTGATGAGGGGAGGACGGCTCATAATAATGGCTGGGTTTGATGTACAGTATTTGATACTTATTCCGCTCCATTCATTACCACGAGCCCGCCCTCCCCAATTAAGGTGCCACCAACCTCCTGTGCCTCCGCTTTACACAAGAATTCTCAAACTTCAACAAACCCTGAGAATATAACCCTATGGAAATCCTCCTGGGCTGCAGGGAGGTCTCTCTCCTATCTGAGAGCAGGGAATCTGGATTGATCTGGACGTTGATCTACTCTGACTGGACTGGAAGTCTGTTGGCATGATGTCATCCATGACAACGTCCCTCTGTTTAGGTTTGAAGCAGACGTGACATACTGCAGAGCCCCTGGAAAACAGAGCAGGTCCATGGATGCGTTTGTAGACCAGGTCCATGTGTGTTGATTAATGTGTTGTCTGGGTGGGTATGCATGTATAAGTTGCATCGTGAGGGAGCCTGCAGTAACGTGTGTGTCTATGAGTCAGCACATTATGAGGGAATGTCTGAGTAGATCAGTGTGTTTGATTGGTGCTGGCAGCGTGGGCTGCCTGTGTGAGGGGTGGAGGGGGGTGGTGAACCTGGGTGCATGGCCTGGTTTTCCCAGAGTGCAGATGAATCATGACAGCTGCAGGAATGTCCGGCGTCTGCCGCTCCTCATTTGCTGCCCCGTGCCGGATCAGCCTCTCATTTCCCAGTACATTTATGGTAAGACCACGGCCCAGTGTTTATATTTACATAAGGACAGCAGCAGGCAAAACATTCCTGTGCTGCAGAGCTGTGTGTGTGCGTGTGTGTGTGTGTGTGTGTGTGTGTGTGAGATGACAGCCTCCAGTTACCCCTCCTCCCAATACTGTCTGTTCACTTTACCCCCACAGTCTATCGACAGCAAGACCTCACAAATACAGTGGCATGCACCCAGCAACATAAAGGCCTCCATGATGGCATTGTGATTGATAAGGGAAGTGCAGACAGTGGAGTGGACATGCAACATGAATATACACTGAGTGTACAAAACATTAAGGACACCTGCTCCTTCATTTATATTTGAGTCATTTAGCAGATGCTCTTATCCATAGTGACTTACAGTAGTGAGTGCATACATTTGACATACTTTTTTGTACTGGTCCCCAATGGGAATCGAACCCACAACCCTGGCGCTGTAACTGAGCCACGCGGGACACCCCAGTATATTTCCATGACATAGACTGACCAGGTGAATCCAGGTGAAAGCTATGATCCCTTATTGATGTCACTTGTTAAATCCACTTTAATCAGTGTAGATCAGGGGAGGAGACAGGTTAAAGAAGGATTTTTAAGCCTTGAGACAATTGAGACATGGATTATGTACGTGTGCCATTCAGAGGGTGAATGGGCAAGACAAAAGATTTAAGTGCCTTTGAACAGGGTATGGTAGTAGGTGCCAGGAGCACCGTTTGTGTCACAAACTGCAACGCGGCTGGGTTTTTCACTCTCAACAGTATCCCGTGTGTATAAAAAATGGTCCACCACCCAAAGGACATCCAGCCAACTTAACACAACTGTGGGAAGCACTGGAGTCAACATGGGCCAGCATCCCTGTGGAACGCTTTCGACACCTTGTAGAGTCCATGCCCAGACGAATTGAGGCAGTTCTGAGGGCAAAAGGGTGGGGTGCAACTCAATATTAGAAAGGTGTTCCTAATGTTTTGTCCACTCAGTGTATGACAACACATAAAACTAATCAACTAAACAGACACAGAGACAGGTAGATGACTTAAAATACACAATCATAAACCACACAGACACACACAAAAATTCTATCCATATATCCACTGTAGAGGTTTTCAGTAGGGCAGCTAGGACAATGACAGTGGCTTGGCTGGGGACTCAGCTCTGGGTTAAACTCAGCTCCTGAAAGATGGGATTGAGCAGCATGTGGGAGCGAGCGGCTCTGTCAGTCATACTCCTGTGCAGACGTGTGTCTCTGTGAAGGGCAGGTAGGACTCTCATCTTTAACTCTCAGTTAGCCGACTCTGCCTCGACCTCGCTTCAGGACTGGAGGGATGTTACTGTTTCTAATTCATATACATGATCAGTTTGATGACTGATTAAATGTATTTAACACTATTAGCACGTAGTATTTTCACTCTTAATTCACGTGAAATGGTATTTATGAACATTTGCAATAATTAAATGGAGGTTAGCATGGAAGTCTCCTCTCTAAACAAAACAATCAATCAAATGTATTTATAATACCTTTTAACATCAGCAGAGTGCTTATGCAGAAACCCAGCCTAAAACCCCAAAGAGCAAGCATTGCGGATGTAAATGCACAGTGGTTAGGAAAAACTCCCTAGAAAGGCAGGAACTTAGGATGAAACCCAGAGAGGAACCAGGCTCTGAGGGGTGGCCAGTCTTCTTTTGGCTGTGCCTGGTGGAGATTATAAGAGTACATGGCCATTAAGGCCAGACCGTTCTTTAAGATATGCAAACATTCATAGATGACCAGCAGGGTTAAATAATAATCACAGTGGTTCTAGATGGTGCAACAGGTCAGCACTTCAGGAGTAAATGTCAGTTGGCTTTTCATAGCTGAGCATTCAGAGGTCGAGAGAGAGAGAAAGAATTTACCAAAAAACAGAGCAACCTAGAATGCTATTTGGCCCTAAACAGAGAGTACACAGTGTCAGAATACCTGACCACAGTGACTGACGCAAAATTAAGGAAATCTTTGACTATGTACAGTGAGCATAGCCTTGCTTTTAAGAAAGGCTGCCGATGTCAGACCTGGCTCTCAAGAGAAGACAGGCTATTGCACACTGCCCACAAAATGAGGTGGAAACTGAGCTGCCAAATGTATGACCATATTAGAGACACATATTTCCCTCAGATTACACAGACCCACAAAGAATTCGAAAACAAATCTAATTTTGATAAACTCCCATATCTATTGGGTGAAATACGAGTGTGCAATCACAGCAGCAAGATTTGTGACCTGTTGCCACAAGAAAAGGGCAACCAGTGAAGAACAAACACCATTGTAAATACAACCCATATTTATGTTTATTTATTTTCCCTTTTGTACTTGAACTGTTTGCACATCGTTACAGCACTGTGTATAGACATAATATGACATTTGAAATGTCTTTATTCTTTTGGAACCTTTCTAAGTGTAATGTTTACTGTATCAAATTAAATTTATTTACATAGCCCTTCTTACATCAGCTGATATCTCAAAGTGCTGTACAGAAACCCAGCCTAAAACCCCATACTGTAAATTTTTTATTGTTTATTTCACTTTTGTTTCTTATCTATTTCACTTGCTTTGGCAATGTACAGTGCCTTGCAAAAGTATTCATCCCCCTTGGCGTTTTTCCTATTTTGTTGCATTACAACCTGTAATTTAAATGGATTTTTATTTAGATTTAATGTAATGGACATACAGAAAATAGTCCAAATTGATGAAGTGAAATAAATAAAAAAATACCTGTTTAAAACAAAACAAAAATAAATAAAATACAGAAAAGTGGTGCATGCATATGTATTCACCCACTTTGTTATGAAGCCCCTAAATAAGATCTGGTGCAACCAATTACCTTCAGAAGTCACACAATTAGTTAAATAAATCCCACCTGTGTGCAATCTAAGTATCACATGATCTGTCACATCATCTCAGTATATATACACCTGTTCTGAATGGCCCCAGAGTCTGCAACACCACTAAGCAACGGGCACCACCAAGCAAGCAGCACCATGAAAACCATGGAGCTCTCCAAACAGGTCAGGGACAAAGTTGTGGAGAAGTACAGATCAGGGTTGGGTTATAAAAAAAAATCTGAAACTTTGAAGATCCCACGGAGCACCATTAAATCCATTATTAAAAAATGGAAAGAATATGGCACCACAACAAACCTGCCAAGAGAGGGCTGCCCACCAAAACTCACGGACCAGGCAAGGAGGGAATTAATCAGAGGCAACAAAGAGACCAAAGATAACCCTGAAGGAGCTGCAAAGCTCCACAGCGGAGATTGGAGTATCTGGCCATTAGACCACTTTAAGCCGTCCACTCCACAGAGCTGGGCTTTACGGAAGAGTGTCCAGAAAAAAGCCATTGCTTAAAGAAAAAAATAAGCAAACACGTTTGGTGTTCGCGAAAAGGCATGTGGGAGACTCCCCAAACATAAGGAAGAAGGTACTCTGGTCAGATGAGACAAATTTTGCTTTTTGGCCATCAAGGAAAACCCTATGTCTGGTGCAAATCTAACACCTCTCATCACCCCGAGAACAACATCCCCACAGTGAAGTATGGTGGTGGCAGCATCATGCTGTGGGGATGTTTTTCATCGGCAGGGACCTGGGAAACTGGTCAGAATTGAAGGAATAATGGATGGCGCTAAATACAGGGAAATTCTTGAGGGAAACCTGTGTCAGTCTTCCAGAGATTTGAGACTGGGACGGAGGTTCACCTTCCAGCAGGACAATGACCCTAAGCATACTGCTAGAGCAACACTTGAGTGGTTTAAGGGGAAACATTTAAATGTCTTGGAATGGCCTAGTCAAAGCCCAGACCTCAATCCAATTGAGAATCTGTGGTATGACTTAAAGATTGCCGTACACCAGCAGAACCCATCCAACTTGAAGGAGCTGGAGCAGTTTTGCCTTGAAGAATGGGCAAAAATCCCAATGGCTAGATGTGCCAAGCTTATAGAGACATACCCCAAGAGACTTGCAGCTGTAATTGCTGCAAAAGGTGGCTCTACAAAGTATTGACTTTGGGTGGGTGAATAGTTATGCACGCTCAAGTTTTCAGTTTTTTTTACTTATTTCTTGTTTGTTTCACAATAAAAAATGTTTTGCATATTCAAAGTGGTAGGCATGTTGTGTAAATCAAATGATACAACCCCCCCCCAAAATCTATTTTAATTCCAGGTTGTAAGGCAACAAAATAGGAAAAATGCCAAGGGGGGTGAATACTTTCGCAAGCCACTGTAAACATATGTTTCCCATGCCAATAAAGCCCTTAAATTGAAATTGAAATGTAATTGAATAGAAAATTCAATTGAATTGAGAGAGACTGTAGTGTGTTTGTGTAGGGAAAACAATGTTTAATATGTTAACTCTGGAAATACAAATCTAGATGTGTCGATGGAGAGGATTAAACAAACATCAGTGGAACACGTTCACACTTTGATGTTAGACAGGTAGTCAAAGCAGATAATTATCTAAGCCACTGTGGTTACCGTCATTAAATTAGGGCAGTGACACATAGCCCGGTAAAGGATTTTATAGATGTAAACTGTGAGTATGACCACCAACATAACAAGCATGAGCTGACATGGACATGGAGAGGTAAGACATGTATAGACTGTTACAGACAGACAGACAGATTCTATGTGGCTATCTATCAGACACAGATGAGAGGCCCTCCTTTACAAGAGAGCTCTGTCAGCACAGGCAGCACTCTTTCCTCCTTTTCCCTCCCTCCTTCCCTCTCTCTTCATTCTGCCGTCTCTCCTCTGTTCTCAAAAGTGCAGCCACGTGCAGATGTGGCGAAGGGGGTGAAGGCAGTGCCATAGCTAATACACAGGACAAATACACAGGACAATACACAGGACAAATACACAGGACAATACACAGGACAATACACATGACAACACACAGGCCAATACACCGGACAAATACACAGGACAATACACATGACAATACACAGGACAAATACACAGGACAAATACACATATGTACGTGCACATACATAGAAACTATTACACACAAACATTGTAGAACTGCACGCCCACACGCACCATAAAGTCATTGCCACGCACATCCCACATACACACACATATGCACACGCACCCTCACTCACGCACACACACAATAGCTTGGGTATTAAGGTGACTCTGCGCCTCTGGGGCTTTCAAATCAAGCTCTGTGAATGATGTTTCACTGTTTGGCCAAGAGGTCGTAAGGCAGAATGAGGGAGTATGGGATGGGCTTCTTTGAGGTATTTGGGCTATACAGTGCCACCTCAGACAGAACTGAACCCTCCTTGCACAGCTAGTCAACCAGAGACAAACACATTGCCACACCGTTGGGAGTCCCACTTAACTACATCTATCTACATACAGTGCCTTCAGAAAGTATTCAGACCCCTTGACTTTTTCACAATTTTGTTACGTTACAGCCTTATTCTAAAATTGATTAAATTGTTGTTATCTTTCTCATCAATCTACACACAATACCTCATAATCACAAAGCAAAAATAGTTTTTTATAAATATTTGCTAATGTATTAGACCCTTTACTCAGTACTTTGTTGAAGAACCTTTGGCAGCGATTACAGTCTCAAGTCTTTGGGTATGACGCTACAAGCTTGGCACACCAGTATTTAGGGAGTTTCTCCCATTCTTCACTGCAGATCCTCTCAAGCTCTGTCAGGTTGGATGGGGAGCGTCACTGCACAGCTATTTTCAGGTATTTCCAGAGATGTTCAATCGGGTTCAAGTCCGGGCTCTGGTTGGGCCACTCAAGGACATTCAGAGACTTGTCCATAAGCCACTCCTGCATTGTTTTGGCTGTGTGCTTAGGGTCGTTGTACTGTTGGAAGGTGACCTTTTGCCCCAGTCTAAGGCCCTGAGCACTCTGGAGCATGTTTTAAGGATCTCTCTGTATTTTATTCCATTAATCTTTGCCTTGATCCTGACTAGACTCCCAGTCGCTGCCGCTGAAAAACATCCCCACAGCATGATACTGCCACTACCATGCTTCACCGTCGGGATGGTGCCACGTTTCCTCCAGACATGATGCTTGGCATTCAGGCCAAAGAGTTCAATCTTGGTTTCATCAGACCAGATAATCTTGTGTCTCATGGTCTGAGAGTCTTTAGGTGCCTTTTGGCAAACTCCAAGTGGGCTGTCGTGCATTTTACTGAGGAGTGGCTTCCGTCTGGCCACTCTACCATAAAGGCCTAATTGGTGGAGTGTTGTTGGAAGGTTCTCCCATCTCCACAGAGGAACTCTGAAGCTCTGTCAGAGTAACCATCGGGTTCTTGGTCACCTCCTTGACCAAGGCCCTTCTCCCCGGATTGCTCAGTTTGGCCAGGCGGCCAGCTCTAGGAAGTCTTGGTGGTTCCAACCTTCTTCCATTTAAGAATGATGGAGGCCACTGTGTTCTTGGGGACCTTCAATGCTGCATACATTTGTTGATACCCTTCCCCAGATCTGTGCCTTGACAAAATCCTGTCTCTGAGCTCTATGGACAAATTCCTTCGACCTCATGGCTTGGTTTTTGCTCTGACATGCATTGTCAACTGTGGAACCTTATATAGACAGGTGTGTGCCTTTCCAAATCATGTCCAATCAATTGAATTTACCACAAATGGACTCCAATCAAGTTGTAGAAAAATCTCAAGGATGCTCAATGCACCTGAGCTCAATTCCGAGTCTCATAGCAAAGGGTCTGAATACTTCTGTAAATAAGGTACTTCTGTTTTTCTTTTTAATACATTTGCAAACAAATCTAAAAAAACAGGTTTCACTTTGTCATTATGGGGTATTGTGTATAGATTGAGATTTAAAAAAAATACATTTTAGAATAAGGCTGTACCGTATTTTTCAAGGGGTCTGGGGTCTGAATACTTTCCGAAGGCACTGTGCTTATCACCAAAGAAAGCCACAACACCAACACCGGAGAATGTCAGGTAAAGCAACGGTCACCACACCAAAATCAAATAAGGAATATTCTAAAGTTCACGACAAAAAGCCTTTTACTGCTCTCTCTGATGGCTCTGTTATTTCATGAGAAAGTGACTAACCCTAGATGGTAAAAATACTATTAAACCTACATTCACATGGTGAAAACAATATAATACATTTTTGCGTGAATTTTACATTATATCATTCTGTAAAAAAGATGAATGTGCTGTACAAAATGAGATAATAAGAAAACATGCAAAAATGGTACTGACCTGGTGAAGTCTTCTTCCCCCAGCATGTGACGGGGGTCTGGGGAGTACCTGGAGGGCGTGACCTGGGGGGGCTGGCTGTAGACGGGCTTGGGCTCCATAGCTCCCATGTAGGCCATGCCTGAGTTGTGGCTGACGTGGTTGTCCACCATGGTGGGGAAGGCTGGAGGGAGGGCGGGGAGGGCCAGACCAGTAGATGGAAAGGAGGGATGATTAAAACAGTGGTCCACTGAAGGCCGCTGAAGGCCTGGGAGCACTCTTGCCAGGAAGGATCAACTCATACCACTATCATACATGTGACGATGCCTGTTTATGGCCCATAAAATACAGTATTCTCTCTACATTAGATTAGTCAGTGTGGGTAGTGTCTATACCTGAGTCCCCAGATTTACATTCCATCATGGGGGGTTACAGTACTTATAACCCATGGGGGGCTACAGTACTTATAACCCATGGGGGGCTACAGTACTTATAACCCATGGGGGGCTACAGTCCTTTCAACCCATGGGGGGCTACAGTACTTATAACCCATGGGGGGCTACAGTACTTATAACCCATGGGGGGCTACAGTACTTATAACCCATGGGGGGCTACAGTACTTATAACCCATGGGGGGCTACAGTCCTTATAACCCATGGGGGGCTACAGTCCTTTCAACCCATGGGGGGCTACAGTACTTATAACCCATGGGGGGCTACAGTACTTATAACCCACGGGGTGCTACAGTACTTATAACCCATGGGGTGCTACAGTACTTATAACCCATGGGTGCTACAGTACTTATAACCCATGGGTGCTACAGTACTTATAACCCATGGGGTGCTACAGTACTTATAACCCATGGGGTGCTACAGTACTTATAACCCATGGGTGCTACAGTACTTATAACCCATGGGGGGCTACAGTACTTATAACCCATGGGGGGCTACAGTACTTATAACCCATGGGGTGCTACAGTACTTATAACCCATGGGGTGCTACAGTACTTATAACCCATGGGTGCTACAGTACTTATAACCCACGGGGGGCTACAGTACTTATAACCCATGGGTGCTACAGTACTTATAACCCATGGGGTGCTACAGTACTTATAACCCATGGGGGGCTACAGTACTTATAACCCATGGGTGCTACAGTACTTATAACCCATGGCTTTAAAAATCAACTGTAGATCATCTGACTATACTGTAGAACACAAGTGTCAATATCATTCCACGGAGCGCCGAGTGTCTGCGGGTTTTTGCTCCTCCCTTGTGCTTGATGGATGAATTAAGGTCATGAATTAGTAAGGAACTCCCCACACCTGGTTGTCTGGGTTTAATTGAAAGGAAAAAACAAAAACCTGCAGACACTAGGCCCTCCATGGAATGAGTTTGACACCCGTGCTGTAGACAATACTGTCAGAGCTGCTTTAAGTCAGTATGAAGGGCTTGCCCAAACCATGGCAGCCATACATACTAAACAACTACCTACTATGCATTCGGAAAGTTTTCAGACCCGTTGACCGTTTCCTCATTTTGTTACGTTACAGCCTTTTCTAAAAAAATGTTTTTAAATCTACACACAATAGCGCATAATGACAAAGCAAAAACAGTTTAATTTTTTTTTATTAGCAAATGTATTCAAAATAAAAAACAGAATAACCTTATTTACATAAGTATTCAGACGCTTTGCTATGAGACTCGAAATTGAGCTCAGGTGCATCCTGTTTCCATTGATCATCCTTGAGATGTTTCAACAACATGATTGGAGTCCACCTGAGGTAAATTAAATTGATTGAACATGATTTGGAAAGGCACACACCTGTCTGTATAAGGTACCACAGTTGACAGTGCATGTCAGAGCAAAACCAAGCCATAAGGTCGAAGGAATTTGTCCATAGAGCTCAGAGACAGGATTGTGTCAAGACACAGATCTGGGAAGGGTATCAAAAAATGTATACAACATTGAAGGTCCCCAAGAACACAGTGGCCTCCATCATTCTTAAATGGAAGAAGTGTGGAACCATCAAGACTCTTCCTAGAGCTGGCTGCCCAGACAAACTGAGAAATCAGGGGAGAAGTGCCTTGGTCAGGGAGGTGACCAAGAACCCAATGGTAACTCTGACAGAGCTCCAGAGTTCCTCTGTGGAGATGGGAGAACCTTACAGAAGAACAACCATCTCTGCAGCACTCCACCAATCAGGCCTTTATGGTAGAGGGGCCAGACGGAAGCCACTCCTCAGTAACTCCCACTTGGAGTTTGCCACTTGGAGTTTGCCAAAAGGCACCTAAAGACTCTCAGACCATAAGACACAAGATTCTCTTTGGCCTGAGTGCCAAGTGTCACGTCTGTAGGAAACCTGGCACCATTCCTACCGTGAAGCATGGTGGTGGAAGAATCATGCTGTGGGAATTCTTTTTTGGCGGCAGTTACTGGGAGACTAGTCAGGATCAAGGGAAAGATTAATGGAGCAAAGTACAGAGAGATCCTTGATGAAAACCTGCTCCAGAGCACTCATGACCTCAGACTGGGGCGAAGGTTCACCTTCCAACAGGACAATGACCCTAAACTAACAGCCAAGACAACGCAACAGTGGCTTCGGGACAAGTCTCTGAATGTCCTTGAGTAGCCCAGCCAAAGCCTGGACTTGAACCCGATCGAACATCTCTGGAGAGACCTGAAAATAGCTGTGCCGCGACGCTCCCCATCCAACCTGACAGAGCTTGAGAGAATCTGCAGAGAAGAATGGGAGAAATACCCAAAACACAGGTGTGCCACGCTTGTAGCGTCATACCCAGGAAGAGGCTGTAATCGCTGCCATAGGTGCTTCAACAAAGTACTGAGTAAAGGGTCTACATTATATAAATGTAATATTTCCATTTTTTTTTTTTATATACTGTATATACATTTGCACACATTTCTAAAAACCTATTTTTGCTTTGTCCTTATGGGTTATTATGTGTAGACTGATGAGGGAAACAATTGAATCAATTTTAGAATAAGGCTGTAACGTAACAGAATGTGGAAAAAGTAAAGTCTGAATACTTTCTGAATGCACTGTATACAGTCCTTTTCTTGAGGGGGTGGATCAGATTTAATATTTAAAATAGATTGTGGCTTCTATCAATGTAATTATCTGCATTATTTCCAATCCCCCATATATATTTTTTGTAAATATATACTGTATATTATTTTAAATATATACAGTACCAGTCAAAAGTTTGGACACACCTACTCAGTCAAGGGTTTTTCTTCATTTTTACTATTTTCTACATTGTAGAATAATAGTGAAGACATCAAAACTATGAAATAACACATGGAATCATGTATTAACTAAAATAGTGTTAAACAAATCAAAATATATGTTATATTTGAGATTCTTCAAAGTAGCCACCATTTGCCTTGATGACAGCTTTGCACACTCTTGGCATTCTCTCAACCAGCTTCATGAGGTAGTCACCTGGAATGCATTTCACTTAACAAGTGTGCCTTGTTAAAAGATAATTTGTAGAATTTCTTTCCTTTTTAATGTGTTTGAGCCAATCATTTGTGTTGTGACAAGGTAGGAGTGGTATACAGAAGATAGCCCTATTTGGTAAAAGACCACGTCCATATTATGGCAAGAACAGCTCAAGACATGAAGGTCAGTCAATACGGAACATTTCAAGAACTTGAAAGTTTCTTCAAGTGCAGTCGCGAAAACCATCAAGCGCTATAACAAAACTGGCTCTCATGAGGACCCACACAGGAAAAGAAGACCCAGATTTACCTCTGCTGCAGAGGATAAGTTCATCAGAGTTACCAGCCTCAGAAATTGCAGCCCAAATAAATGCTTCACAGAGTTCAAGTAACGGACACATCTCAACATCAATTGTTCAGAGGAGACTGTGTGAGTCAGGCCTTCCTGGTCGAATTGCTGCAAAGAAACCACTACTAAAAGACACCAATAAGAAGAAGAGACTTGCTTGGGCCAAGAAACACGAACAATGGACATTAGACTGGTGGAAATCTGTCCTTTGGTATGATGATTCCAAATATGACATTTATGGTTCCAACTGCCGTGTCTTTGTGAGACGCAGAGTAGGTGAACGGATGATCTCCGCATGTGTGGTTCCCACCGTGAATCATGGAGGAGGTGTGATGGTGTGGGGGTGCTTTGACGGTTACACTGTAAGTGATTTATTTAGAATAAACGAGTTGGACAGCAGAGTGAAGGAAAAGCAGCCAACAAGTGCTCAGCATATGTAGGAACGCCTTCAAGACTGTTGGAAAAGCATTCCAGGTGAAGCTGGTTGAAAGAATGCCAAGAATGTGCAAAGCTGACATCAAGGCAAAGGGTGGCTACTTTGAAGAATCTGAAATATAAAATATATTTTGATTTGTTTAACACTTTTTGGTTACTACATGATTCCATGTGTGTTATTTCATAGTTTTGATGTCTTCACTATTATTTTACAATGTAGAAAATAGTATAAATGAAGAAATACCCTTGAAATAGTAGGTGTGTCCAAACTTTTGACTGCTACCATATATATATATATATATAATATATAATATTTTTTATGTATTTTCCTTTATTATTTTCCCCTAACCCTACCACCCCTCCCCTAATTGGAGTAAACTAATGGACAACCATACTTAGGCTTCTACTTCCAGCTTATACACACTACATACATTTTACGGACACAGTATATTTAAATTAGTT